>NC_080782.1:208118118-208781332 GCF_028018385.1 Neofelis nebulosa | reverse complement strand
TGAAAGTTAAGAAAAATCCTAAAGGCTCCAAACTATATCCACGCATTGTTGCTATAGAGTTGTCCTGAGATGAAATGTGATGGATGGATTTGATTTAAAATGGAGATGGATGTGATTTAAAATGATGAAGAACAGGAAGGCTGAAATAAGATGAAGAGAAGTGATCCTTAAAAAGAAGAAGAAGAAGACGACGACGACGACAGCGGCAATGATGACAAAGAAGAAACAATTAGGATGTATTAAACGTCCATTTCAAGTACTGCTCTCTTAAGGGAAATACAATAAAAACAATGACAAGTCTTGAATATATACATACACACACGTGTTTAACACACATGTTAAACACACACACGTGTTTAATTTTCAAAAAGAAATTTTGTATTTTTTTTTCTTTTTTAAAACTTGTGTATAATTTTAGCAATACACTGTTTGTGTCTACAGTTTTGTCACTGTAGTCTCATCTATTACCTAGTGACACAGGAAAAACAAAACTGTCATCTTTGGAAGAATTCTGTCTGATTTTCAAGAAACAGAACATTGTTTTGAAATGACTTAAATGTTACCAAGACATCTGGACAGAGAACAGGTTTCTAATAACTAAATCGCTTACCCCAGGTTGGCAAAGGACTGAAGATAACTAATATCTCAATTGGCAATCATAGTCTAAAGTCAAGGGAAAGGCATTAACACTAGCATATTTTCTCAGAATCAAAAATACATCATTTTCTGTATTTATCATTGTAACTCCAATGATTCTGGATGGAAACAGAAAAGGAGAGAGAAAACACTACTAATCCTATTCCTGTAATTATTTTATCAACTATTCTCAAATATCCAAAGATAAAATTATAGACAACTGTCAGGGTTTTTTTTTTAAAAGGAAACTCTGAGTTCAAATTTGAAGTGTCTTAAAGTCTTAAAGGAAGAGAAACTTATTTTTGAGGAAACAAAATTCTAAAGCACAATAACAGACATTAAGCTTCTCAACCAAATTCTTTCCTAAATGTTCAGTGACATTCAAGAAAAATATCATTCACAGGTTTAAGAACTATATATCAGAATTTTTAAAATTTATATCATTGAGCACATTGTACCCAAATATCAGGATGTAACCAATTCTATATGTGTATACTCAGGAAATGGCAGGAGGTATAATCCTAATTTATAGGTGTCTGACTAGTTTTCTTAGGATTTTTTGCATGCTATTTTCTATTACAAATAAAATATTCTAGAAGTTTACAACCAGTACTCAGGATAAGGCAGGATAAATTTAATTACATATATATTTAATTTTATATATATATATATATATATATATATATATATATATAATTTTATACACACACACAATACATATGCCCTTCATTACAAAATCAGTTTACTAATGTTCAGTGGTGAACACAAACACATCCTTGGGTGATCCCACAATGATTCAAGCCCTTCTGTAACGCCCTCCCTGTGAGTAAAGGTGACATCTATGATTTGCTTCTAACCAATGGAATATGACAAGGATGACAAGGATAATCAACTCCCTTGATGAGGTTATTTATATAAGAGCATCTTATTAGACTGGAAAAAGACACTTTCTTACTGGTCTTGAAGACGTAAGCTGTTGTGATATGAACTGCCAGTGGAGAAGGCCACATGCCAGGAAACTGGGAGCAGCCTCTAGTAGCTGACAGCCTCAGGAAACTGAATTCTACCAAGAACATGAATAAACATGGAAGAGGACTCTGAGCTCCAGATGAAACTGCAGCGCTGGCTGACATCTTGTGAGATCCTACATAGCCATGCCAGACTCATGACCCATCACAGAAGCCATGAAATGACAAAGGGGTGTTGTTTTACATCAATGAGTTTGTTATGCAGCAATAGAAAAGCAACAGATTTGTGTTTTTTAAAACTAATTTCAAGTCTTTATTCTGTTTCGAGATAATTGGAGCAACCTTTAAGAGTTCATCAAATCTTGTTACCACACCCTCTGGTGAAAGCCTTTCATGTTGTGGCATCTTCAAAATATACTGCGGAGCGCCTGGGTGGCTCAGTCAGTTAAATGTCCGACTTCAGCTCAGGTCATGATCTCATGATCCATGAGTTCGAGCCCCACATCGGGCTCTGTGCTGTCAGTTCAAAGCCTGAAGCCTGCTTCAGATTCTGTGTCTCCCTCTCTCTCTGCCCCTCCCCCACTCACGCTCTGTCTCTATCAAAAAATGAATAAACGTTTATATATACATATATATATATATATATATATATATACATACACACACACACACACACACACACACATATATATACACACACATACACACACACACACACACACACACACACACACACATACATATATATTGCTTGTGCTTACCTCCTGATGACTTAGGAAGTTATGTATACATGTATCTCTTATCCTTTAAAAAATGGTATGGCATGAAAAAATTTCAGAAATCTTAAACTTCAAGATAGTCAATAGTATAATAAATTTAAAACCCAGATGAAGGAAATCATGTCCTCCCCAAATAAAACAGAATGTTGAAAATAGTAACAGATAAAAAGTTAAAGAATAATATAAGTAAATTATTATGGTATTTGAAAATTACAAATATCTCCAAAGCCAAATACAAATTCCAAGAAGCCCAAGTACACATGACAAGAAAAAGATACTTGCCAAGTGCTAAGCAGTATTAGCATATCGTCAGTAGTGTCAACAAAGTTGTAACCACCATTTAAGTATTCGCTGTATGCCAGGGACTTTACACCTTTCATTTCATTCATGTTTTTCTACCAGGACTAAATAATATAAATGTTATCATTTACAAATGAGGAATTTATAATTTATAATTCCCAATTTACAAGAGCAGAAATAAATCTTAAAGAAGTTAGGTGATATTTTCAACTTTACTTATGTCTAGTAAGTAGCAGAACAGGGTACTAAACCTATGTCTTTCTAATTCAGAAGTTGAGTTTTAAAAATGTGCTCCAAATTTCTGCCCAATGGCACAACAATCTGTATATCAAGAAACTCTTTTCTCATTCAACTCATCTATTAATTTGACTCTTGAAGTTCTTGTTTTTTGTTTGTTTCAGCAAAGAAGTATGTCAGACAAGACAGTATAGGTTATGCTGCTACAGGAAACAAACCCCAAACCCCAGTGGCTTACAACAGCAAAGGCTTATTTCTCTCTAACTCTGCATATCCAGTTTTTCCCTGCATCATATTACCTTCATTGTGGGAGCCAGACTGGTGACAGCCTCCATATGAAACATAGCTGGTTGTGATGGCAGGGGGATAAAAAGAACAAGGCAAATTGAGAGCTAGCTCATCTGGTTTTCAACTACAATAACATCTATTCTCAATATTTCATTACTCAAAGCAAGCCACATGGTCACATCAATAGGCAACAGTGCAGAGAAATATATTCCTCTTTCAGTAAGGGGCAGTAAATATTAGTGAACATTAATACAGTGCAATACAAGGTACTCATATATTCCAAGTCTTTGAGTACTTGTAAATGTTTATATATATGAAGAAGTACAAAGAAGGGTTTCATTAATTATAAAATATAAAACAGATCCAAAATCAGAAGACAGATACAAAACTCAAGAGTTAGTTTTTTTTAGCAAAATAGTGTAATAAAAAAAATGCTAACTTAATCAAGACATATATATATACATACACACACATACATATATATATATATGTATGTGTGTGTATGTGTGTATGTATACATGTATATACTTATATCCACAGTTGCCCAGGAATCAAAGAGCTCTAAAAACTTTTTGTACAACTCTCTGATAGTAAATCTGAGAATCTGGATGAAATGGGTGATTTCTAGGAAAATAAAACACTTATGTAATTCAAATGGATATAAAAACCTCAATTATACTAAAAGCTATAAGAAGAAATTAGAAAGTTGTAAGAAAACTACCCCTCCAAACAAAACACCTCATGAAAAGGAAATTATGCTTAATTGATTATTAAAAAAAAGGATCATTTTATGCTGGGTAAAATGCTTTGGAGCACACAGAAATAATAAGTAAATAAAAATCCTAATTTTTATATAAAGCCAGAATAAGGCCAATAACAAAACTTTTTGCCATTGATAGTAAAAAAGAAATAAAAAGAAGAAAGAAAGGAAGGAGAAAAAGAATACCATTGACTAATAAAACATTTAAAATTTCCCAATACAATGGTATCCAATAATGTTGAGGAATAGACACATGGATGGATACACAGATGGATAAAATGATAGGGAACCAAAAAAATCTCAAATATGTATGGGAATCAAACGTATGACAAGGTAATATTTTATATGGCTGCAACAATTTTATTAATAAATAAAAGATATTGGGATAACTGAAGTCGCTAGGATAAAAAAGTTGAATTTCTACTTCATACTGAGTATACAACAATTCCAAGTTCCAAATGGATTAAACATATAAATATATACAATATAAATAATAATGTTACAAAGAAAGTTAGTTTTTAAATTAAAAAAAACTTAGTTTTACATTAATCCATAATTTTCTGTGGCAGAGTAACTATTCTAGCATGAGAATAAAGCCAGAGTTGATTAAAAGATTAGTAAATGTTACTTAAATAAAATAAAAACTTCTGTATGACAAAATACCATAATCAAAATTGAACTGCAATTGATCAGAAAATTGATATTATAACTCCTACCATAGTACCTAGCACTCAGAAGTTACTTAATATTTTTTTGAATGAATGCATACCCTTGGCACTGTTCTATAAAGTGCACTTATAAATCTGTAGGCAATATATGACTACCCTAATAGTGAAAGAAGCAAAGGTTATGGATTAGAAATTTACCAAAAAGAAAGGATAAATGGTCAATAAATATGCAAAATGAATGTGAGTTCTACCAGAGAAAAAGTAAACTAAAGCACTAGTGATATACTATTTCTATCCATCAAATTGTCCAAGATTAAAAAGCCTGATGGGCACCTGAGTGGCGTTGAGCCAGTTGAGTGCCCAACTTCGGCTCAGGTGATATTCTTGCAGTTTGTGGGTTCGAGCCCCACATTGGGCTCTGTGCTGACAGTTCAGAGCCTGGATCCTGCTTCTGATTCTTTGTCTCCCTCTCTCTCTGTCTGTCCCTGCTCATGCTCTGTCTCTGCATCTCAAAAATGAATCAGTGTTAAAAAATAATAATAAAATAAAATAAATAAAATAAAATAAAATAAAATAAAATAAAATAAAATAAAAAGACTGAAAACAAAAAGACAAGAAATGACTGTAAACATATAGGTAATAGGCATTTTCAGATATTGTTGTGGGAACATAAACAAATAAAAATTTCCTATAGAGATGTTAGATGGTATGTATCAAAATTTAAATATGCCTCCCCTCTTCAGAATCTAGTAATTTATCTTTAAGGATACAACAAAATCACCGTGCAAAGATTTGCCAGATTCAATAAATGATATATACATAGATGGACAGATAGGTGTAAATACAGAGATACATACATACACACATATTTTTATGTGTAATATAACCAATTAAAAAATATATATATAACGTCAATCAGTATTACTGAGCTGAGAAGGTTTCCATAAAACAAAACCTTTGAGTGCCGGCAACATCATCTGTAGGTCATCTATAGTAAGGGGAAGATGGAATGCTTAGACCAATCTGTATATCTGATTGTCCATGGCTCTACGGGATTCCAGTCATTCTCCTAGCAAGAGGCAGTCCTCAACACTCTGGAACATCACCAACCCCGGTATAGGTACACTCAGTCTCCAGGAAAATCATAGGTCAAGTTCCGAACACCCATGATTCTGCATACTGGCTGGGTAGCTAACTTGTCTGTGAGTCTGCAGTGGGAGCACCTGGGTCCCATAAAAATATCCTGCAGTTCCCTAGGTTTTACCTGTAACTTACTTTACCCGTCTGATTTGATTTCTCCAATAACAGACTCCTTCATAAAAGAGAATATTATCAGGCTCTTGAAGACTTCTGTATACTTCCAGAAGGTAAATCCCTTATATAATGGACCTAATCCTGGATTCGGCCACCATTTATGCATAGACAATCCCATGGAATCTGAGGCATTTTTGTAGCTCCTCATAACATTTTGTAGCTCCTCATGGCCCTACTGATGGTGCTGGCAACTCTCACAATGAAGATTTTTTTTTATTCACTTCTCCAGCACCAACTCGTCCCCTAAACTGCCACCCTGTATACTAGCTCAAATGTGGGATTTTAATTCATATTCCTCTTACACCACACTCTATTGACATGTTATTTTACCTTCTAATAGAGTGATAGCACCTTAAAAAACTTAGCATTGTTTAGTATGCTCTCCCAATAAATGCTTAGCCCACTGCCATACAAATTTTATACCCAATAAATATTTGCTTTAGGTGAATCAATAGATGTTTGTTTGGAGGTAATACAGGAAATACATATATATTAAAAAGTGTGAGGTTTTAAACCTCAAGTGTTAATCCCTATATTTTAGCCACAGACATATACATTCTTAAATTTCACATGTAATTTCTAGACTGCCCAATTTCTTAGTATTGTAGTTCATATATACCATGTCCTTTGTCTGACTCTAAATATATTTGACAATGATTTATGTTTGATTGTACATATACTTGAAATAGTTACTCTATAGAATTGTGTGCATGAAAGTTTTTTCCAAATCTTTCTACAAATTGTCTACAGGGCAATAACATCATAGTACCACATGTATACTTATGAACCTACTAAAAGTAAGCGCATTTCACACTGTGAGTTAAATGTCTTTGTAAATGTGCACTCTACTAAAAGGTTCAGATATAAGAACTTTTGAATGAAATTTTAAATTAATACCCAACCAGCAAGGATTGCTTTTCTGGTGAACAAAAGCCTGCCCCTGATTACAAAACAAGCAGTTAGTGTGCCTTGTTTTAAAAAGACTTGCCTTCAGAGACAGTGAAGTTAGATGTTGTTTTCAATTTCTAAATGAGACCCTGATTTCCGGTTGCAGCAGGTCTTGCTGACATGTCCCAGGGTTTCACAGCCATGCCTCACTGCTTGAGTTTTGCTTCACTGTGTCCTTCTGCTCACATACTCAAGTTCCCTCCTCCATTTGCCATCAAGCGGCTGCTTAAGCATCCAGCTGTCATCCGTCTTTCACACAGGCCCCACCCAGAGGAGTTTCTCTTGCAACATGCTGAAAGTACTTCTGTGCTGAGGAACTGACTGCATTAAAAACCCCGCAGAAAATAACAAATTCAAGGGGAGACGCTGAGAATATGTAATCAGTCTGAAATACCAGAATAATTGTAAGTGGGAACAATTTAGCAAACCTAAGACCACTAAAATGGCAAAATGACTATCTATACCTAAGATATTGATATCTAAAGAAAAAGGCTAATAAACCAAAGGACTTTGAATGAGTAAAAGGGAAAATGGTAAATTAATATGTGGAGTGAACACTTTGATTACCGAATACAGAAATACTTCCAGGGCTACAAAAGAAATTAAAGAAATAACAACATGAAGTAGCAAATTTTTAAAAAGACATTCCCAATTCAATTATTAGTCATTATAATGCAGACACATGGAAAAGTATTTAGGAGTTTATGGTTCTGTGTGAAGCTTATACTAACTTAAACCTGAAAAAAGGTTTGGTAATGAATGACCCAGGTACTCTCTCCATATCACTTTGGAGGTGTCACCACACACTGCCATCACTACCTCCTCACAAACATGTGTCCTGTATTTTAAAGGAGAGGGGGGCTGAGTTGATGCAGTGTTTATTCCCGTGATACTGAAAGGAACTGACGGAAGTGAATTTGTACAGGGAAGGGCAAAGAGAATAAAATAAAACTCCAAGGCTATTAGTCAAAAAGAATGAAAAAAAACAAAAAAAGCAAGTTCTTCAAGGCAAAGTGATTAAAAGCATGGCACTGAAAGGTCCAAGGGGAATAAATGTTTCAAACAAGGCTAGAGTGTTCAAGTATACATCTGGAAGGATTTGACACCTACATCTCTAAAGGGTCTGAATGATTTTCAGCACACCTCAGGCTAAAAATTTGTAATGAGAACTTCTCAGAAGCAAATACCAAGGGGAAAGAGTCAGCTGTTAATAAAAAGGAATTTGTATTTTGTTTCCATTAATTCACATTTGTTGAATTTTCTTAAATGAGGAATATGACTTATGATCCCAGAAAAGAGAGAATAATAATTTGTATCTACTAAATAGAGTATTTCTGATTTTTCACAAACATTGCCATGGAAAATGTCTATGCAATTCAATGACATTCAACAAATATCACAGTGAAATAACAAAGTAAGCAATAAGAAGACAGCAGAACTGTCTGCCTATGGAGCTGTATCAGTAGACGTGAGTTAAACATGAGATGAAAATCACAGAGACTGTAAATTAGGGCTGTCCTTACAGATAGAGGGGAAGCAGTCAACCCACCTATCAGAGATTCAAAGACAGGCATAAGCACATTTCCTTAACTATGTGTACTAACAGGTATGATGTCTGAAATTCAACCAGCAATATTTCTTTTTATAATTTTAAAGGTCTTTTTATATGAGTAATCATCTAGTTTAAAAAACAGAAAAGCCTAGGTGAGAACAGTTAACAAAAAAATGAAAACAAAAAGTTCTTGTAAGGATCTTGACATACAAAACTTGTCTACTTAAGCATCTTAGAAGGATGGGGCATCAGAAAGCAAAGTAAGACCTGAGTAGAAGGAGAAAACAGATCAAAGATAACCATTGAATACATCCAAATCTTACAAGGCTGGCAATGACCTTTTGAAAAACTGTTCATTCATTTTATCTAAGATCTAAAAGTTACAAAAATAGTACAATAATATTCATATATCTTTCACTATGATTCTGCAAATCTGCAAATGATATTTATAGACCTTACTCAAATTTTATCACTTATCTCACTATTGTCCTTCACAGCAAAAGAAAAAAAAAAAAAACACTCTGGTCTAAAATCCAATCTAGGGTCACACATTTAACTGTAAGGATCACTTTAGTCTCCTTTAATCTGGAAAATTGTCTCTATCCTTTTTTGTCTTTCTTAACCTTGACATTTTAGAGAATATGGGCCAGTGATTTTATAAAATGTTCCTTAATTTTGGTTTCCCCAAAGTTTCCTCACAGTTTGATTCAGTTTATACCCTTTTGCCAAAATAACACAAAAGTGATGTATTCTTACTGCATTATATCAGGAGACACATGAAGTCAACCTGTCCCGTTAATGGTGATATTAATTTTGACCACTAGATTAAGGTGGTATGTCAGGCATTTCCACTGCACAGTTACTCATTTTCCCCATTTTGTAAATGTTTATTATTTTGAGAGAGCAGATGCGTGAATGCATGTGACACATGGGCAGTTGAGGGGCTGTGAGAGAGGGAGAGAATCCCAAGCAGGTTCCATGCTGTCATCCAGACTGGGGTGAGAACTCAAACTCACAAACCATGAGATCATGACCTGAGTGGAAATCAGGAGTCAGACGCTTCAACAACTGAGTCATCCACGTGCTCCAGGAAATCTTTTAAGACAATGCAAATGTCCTCTTGCTCACTACATTTTTTTTTCTCCACTAATTTTATCATGCAATGATGACTTATACCTAAAACAACTATTACGAAAGAGGTCGCTGACTGGTGATTTTCTGATTATTTCTACATTTATTAGACCTAATCATATGGTAGCATTTGTTACTAATTGTGAATAAACTACCTTTTTTTATGTGTTTTTATTTTTGAGAGAGAGAGAGAGACAGAGAGAGAGAGAGAGAGAGAGAAAGAGAGTGAGCAGGGAAGGGGCAGAGAGAGAGGGACTCTGAAGCAGGCTCTGCACTGACAGCAGTGAGCCCGATGCAGGGCTCACCTCCACAAGCTGGGAGATCAGGACCTAAGCCAAAGTCAGATGCTTAACTGGCTGAGCCACCAAGGTGCCCCTAAGCTGATTTTTTTTCAGTTTATTTTTTTTTATTTTTGAGTGAGTGTAGCGGGGGGAGACAGCAGGAGAGTAAGAATCCCAGGCAAGCTCTGAGCTGTCAGTACTGAGCCCAATGCAGGGCTCAAACTCAAGAACTTTGAGATGATATCCTGAGCCGACAAGAGTCAGATGCTTAACCAATCCAGGCATCCTGTGAAAAAGCTGATTTTTTAATTTGTTTATCTAACAACTGATGTTAAGGGAAACCACTGAACGAGGCATTAGAAGAAAATGTTATCTGTTATATACATCTTTTTACAAGCTAGGTAATCATCATGAGACAGCATGTGCTTGAAACATAATTTTAGAACTGCATTAAAACTCCAGCACAGAGAACACTGAATCCTGACAAAACTGACAGTCTCTAATAGGAAACAGGAGACTGGAACCTACCAAGAACAAGATTAGTCAAGTAACATTGTCTGAGTGTACCTGAAAAATAAGAGAAGAATGTCTAGATATATTCACTAACAAGTCTTATGTTTATATCTTTCTTTTTAAAGTCACCCTGCTTCTATAGAAAGCTCAAGGTCTACGTCATGGTGAAGCTACAAAGAAAATTGAAGAAATCACTTTATATTTTTACAATTAAATTTGTTATTGGCACAATAGTAGGGAATCCAGAAGAGATAACTCTTCGTCACTAAAAAAGTATGTGGGGAAATGTCTTCAAAGGTGCTTTTCTATACACTTGGAAGTTTGGGACTTTTTTCAAAATTGTAATTTATTCTTTTCCTCAGGACCCTTATATTTTGACTTTTATGATACCACTTTACTTCTATTTCCAACACAAATTTCCTGAATAGCTCAATAGAGTGCCAAATGAGCCATAAAAAAAATTTGAAAAGTTTACTATATAAGTCAGGGTTCCTCAGAGAAACAGAACCAATAGGAGATTATGTATATAATCTCCTATATATATAGGATATAACCAATATATAGAATATATATCTATATATCCTATTGTATATATATTCCTGTGTGTGTGTGTGTGTGTATATATATATATATATATATATATATATATATATATATACACACATGTGATATATACATATATATATATGATATAGCCTATTGGTTCTGTTTCTCTGGAGAACCCTGACATAGATAGATAGATAGATAGATAGATAGATAGATAGATAGATAGATAGATAGATAGATATGGAGAGAGACCCTGACATATATATATATATATATATATATATATATATATAGAGAGAGAGAGAGAGAGAGAGAGAGAGAGAGAACACCTGGCATATATATATATACACACACACACACACGTACATACACACACACGCACACACATATATATGGGGCGGGAAGGGAGAGAGTTATTACAGGAATTGACTCATGCAGTTATGGAGGCCAAGTCCTACAATATGCCTTCTGCAAGCTGGGGAACCAGGAAAGCTGGTGGGATAGTCCAGTCTGAGTCTGGCATAATTCAGTCTGTGAACCAGGAGGCCAACATCTGAGGGCAAGAGAAGATGGAGGTCCCAGGTCGAGCAAAGAGAGCAAATTCACCTTTCCCCCACCTTTTTGTTCTATTCAACCCCACAGCAGATTGAGGGATGCTCACCCACATTGGTAAAGGTGAATCTCTTTACTCAGTCTACCGAATCAAATGTTGATCTCTTCCAAAAATACCCTCACAGACACACCCAGACTAATGTTTTACAGGCTATCTGGACATCCCTTAGGCTAGTAAGTCAACTGACATACAAACCTAAGTATCACATTTACCATTTTATGATAATGGAAAATTTATTTACTTTTCTGTTACAGAGCAAAATTTTACCTTTATGGAGTGAATGAGATATTAGTAAAATGTCTAATTACATATTAATTGTTAATAAATTAAAGTTACAGCTTTCAAATATTTGTATTAAAACAAGCTAATTGGTCTTGCTGGATGCATTTTCCTGCCTGTATAGATCTGAGATGATTTGGATAAGTGGATCAACTGAAGCTCTAGAAGTCTAATAGTCAGGAGACCCAGTGTCCAGATTCAGCTCAATACTAATTAGTTATGTGATACTGGGTGAGTTAATAACCATCACTCACACTGATTATTTATCTGTAAAAGGAAAGAGGTAGATAATATCATCTCTTGAGGTTTAAGACCTAAAATTCTATTATTCTTAAGACAAACTGTTTTGATACTGACTATATTTCTTAAATTCTGATTACATTTCCAGTTAGCACATTATATTCAAATGACGATGTTCTGCTCTTAATATATATTAAACTATTTGCTCCTTATATACATTTCATTTAATTTCCTAGGTCTATTATTTTTAATAGATTATGTATATGTAACTTCAGCTTAGGCTAAAGTATCATTATCTCCACATTAGTCATGATCAAAAATAACATCACTAATTCAAATTATCAACACCCAAATCATGAGATTTTTACTACACATAGTCTGCATGTTTTTCCTTTTTGTTAATAAACATTTGCACTCTTCAGCTAAATCTTTTCCTCCTAGATCTTTTCCTCCTAAATCTTTTCCTCTTTTTTTTCTTACCAGACTACCTTTAGATTTAATTTTGCTTCCATGAAAATTTGCTTTCATTCAGAGACTGCACAAATATTCTAATATACCTGACAATTTCCCCAGTATTAATAAAATACATTCCGATAAATATTTTATTCTCATCTAAGTTTGGTTAGTATAAACTAACCCCTTAAGGTTTGGATGTCTCTAGAATACTGACAAGAATCAAGTTTCTATACCACTGAGTCAGACAAACTAACATGTGGTGGTCCTGATAAATGCATCAAAAATATTGAAGACTGGTAACAGTCAGCAGACTTTGCCCTAGGGATAATCTCTCCTCACCATAAATTGCTCTTGGGACATGCTGTTTCCTACTTCTATGCTGAACATTTCTGCTAGCTTCAAGCCACCTATCAGAGCTTTTCAGGTAAAACAGACTCTAGTAATACTGGCCCTAATTCTTAGAGGTTTACTTGATAGAAAAATAGTGTTAGATAAGAGCCACTAATCAAAAAAACTCAACATTTTCTATTAAATTTTAAGAAAATATTAAAAGGATACAAATTCACAAAATGATGATTCCAGGTCCAGCATATTAAAGTGAATGATGGAAGAACCCAAAGTTAAATCATTAAGTTATATCCAATATCCAGGTTATTTAATAATATATATGCCTAACATGAGAACCTGGAGGCTCATCTCATTGCACACAGCCTGAAGAAGAGTTATTTCACTTCAAATATTGGACTTTTTTTTCCCATTTAGAGAAGGTATACATCTAATTTTCAGTTAGTCTAATCAAAAAAGTAAACATCCTCATCCTGGACCGAACTTCTCCTTCCATGCCACTTACATTACCTGCTTATGAGTGTATTGTATATTCTGTACATGGGCATCCAGGTAATAACAGTAACTTTTCTGGAAGCAGGGTCTTTGTCATGCATTACTAAGGAGACTAGGTATGTGTTAATAGTTTAAGCCACATTAAAGACACCCTCTATAGTCATCTTGTTGACATGGTACAGCTCTCATCTAGGTACAACCATATTTGTTCCTTTTGTTTTGATGATGATGATGATGATGATGAATCTCTCAAGATAGCTTCCATCTCCCATTTGATAGCTTTTCTTCTATTTTAAGAATAGTACACATGTATAGACACATTCCAAGTATATACTCGTGTACCCTAGATAGACAGACATATACTCTTATTCATTTTGTCTCTATATTTTGCTCTCTCTCCTAAGCCTGTTTGTATCCTTTAAAACAAATAAAAGCAATTATCAACTACCCCTACCTAAATCCTAGGGTTTGTTGTCCTAAACCATAACAGCTTGATCTTCTAAAGATAGAAATAATAGAACTTTCTTACATGGAGAGTAACCTTATTGAACCTTGGACTTCAGATTTTTTCCTAAGTCCTTTTTCCCTGATCCCTGAACTCTACTTCTTATTGCCACCAATACCACGAGTCAAGACAGACATTTATTGAGTGTCTCTATACACCACAGGCTTTGTAATCTCAACTCAACTATTTAATAGTACTAACATACCAGCTATTGAAAATTACCCATATTTTAAGTGCAAAGACACTGAAAATAATTGTAGCTGTACAACGCATCACAGCTAACTGGTGGCAGATTCTGATATGCCTAACTCAAGTGGCCATACCTTTCTACTGTTAAAACTGTTTCACAATTAAGAATTCCTTCCTGGGGCGCCTGGGTGGCTCAGTCGGTTAAGCGTCTGACTTCAGGTCAGGTCATGATCTCGCGGTCCGTGAGCTCGAGCCCCGCTTCGGGCTCTGTGCTGACAGCTCAGAGCCGGGAGCCTGTTTCAGATTCTGTGTCTCCCTCTCTCTCTGCCCCTCCCCCATTCATGCTCTGTCTCTCTCTGTCTCAAAAATAAATAAATGTTAAAAAAAAAAAAAAAGAATTCCTTCCTGCATTTGCTTTAAGTATATCTGTGTATCTAACAAAAACTAGATCAGAGCCAGCAATATCCCAAGATATCACTTTGTCAGTTGTAGATTTAATTATTTTTTTAAATGGTGTACATTATAAACATATAAGTAAGTAGGGTGTGTGTGTGTGTGTGTGTGTGTGTGTATAAAAACAAGCCCTGAAATTTCAGGATATCCTTTTTAATGATTACTCTTGAAAAGCATTCTCATAGAATGCTGGAATGTAGCTGAATTTATTACATGCCAGTTGAATTAGCACAGTACACCAGTAACTCTGTGCTTTGGGATGGCTCTGGGAATCTCCTTTCGATTTGGAGATTGCCATTTCCCCATGCCTGGAAGGAAAGAATGATGGCTGAGGTGGTTGTAGATAGACAATGACCTCATTAATCATTGTGATGGAGATATGGGTTGTTCTTTGCAGTGACTCATTACCGAGTGCATCAAATAATAAACACTGACAGCTAGCTAGTAGTGAGTGAAGACTGACAGATGGTCAATAAATTCAGAACTGGCATATTTTTTGTAAACTGATTGTAAGTTTGAATGCTTACAGTGCCTTTCACCACAACTTTAAATTACTGAAGTTATCCTCCAGATTAAACAATTAAAACCTAAATATGGAAGTCCTAAAATTTGAAAATGGGATATTTCCTACTTTCTTATGCCACTAAAACTTACCCAATTATTTTTAGAGAAAAAAAAATAATTATGAGAGTTTATGCAGAGAAAAAAATACGGTAACTAAACTGCAAATACTTTCCAATGAATGCCATGAAAGGTCTCTATAAAATAAAAATATAGCCACAAAATTCATGAAAATTTTCTTCCTGCTAGGAATTATTCTCCAATCTAAATATGCAAAGTTAAGGGGCACCTGGGTGGCTCAGTTGGTTAAGCATCGACTTCGGCTCAGGTCATGGTCTCGCAGTTCACGGGTTTGAGCCCCATGTTGGGCTTCTGTGCTGACAGCTCAGAGCCTAGAGCTTGCTTTGGATTCTGTGTCTCCCTCTCTCTGCTCTTCCTCAACTTCCCCTCTCTTTCTCTCTCTCTCTCTCTCCCCTCAACGCCTCTCTCTCAAAATAACTAAACATGAAAAAAAATGTTCAATTAAAAAAATAAATAAATATGCAAAGTTAAAAAAAGAAATGCAAAGCTTGATACTTTATAAAATGCATTTCACAAGTCTAGATATTCTGCCATGTAAGATGGAGTTACTATAGGTGATGTAGTTCCCTCTTCCCACAACTTTCAAAATTGTATGAATCTTATTTCAGTGGTTCGGGGAGATTTATAAAAAGCATGCCAATTTCAAAGCCCAAGGCGGTACATTCAATAAAGGCAACAAAACTGTCCTCTGTGTCTATAGGTGTTCAAACAGCCTGCACCAGTTACTCTCCTTTGATAGCTCTTCCTCACAAAGCATAGATTATAAAAGAAATCTGTCCTCAAGAATGATGAGAAAATTCTCATTCAATTCCTTTTATTAGTGACAGGCTTATGTTTCATATCAGCATCATATACAAGTACTTAGAACATACGTTTTTCCTCACATCCTGGATCTTTTCTATTTGTCCCTCAAGACATACACCCGTCCCTGTTATGGGTTGAATTTTATCCCCCTGCAAAAGATATGTCGATATGCTAATTCCAGATAATGGGAATTAGGATCTTTGTAGATGTCATCAAATTTAAAATGAGTTCATACTGAATTAGGGTAGGCCCTAATTCAATCTGACGGTGTCCTCATAAGAAAAGGACACAGACACACAAGAGAGGAGAACATCGTGTGATGACAGAGACAGAGACTAAAGCAGCTACAAGCCAGGGGGCATCAAGGGTGGCCAGCAAATCACCAAAATCCGGGAAGAGGCAAGGAAGGGTTCTCCCCTTTAGGTTTCAGAGACTTCAGCATTCCTCCTGACCCCTTGATTTCAGACTTCCAACATACAAAACTGTAAAATAATATATTTCTGTTGTTTTCAGCCACCCAGTTTGTCATACTCTGCAACCCTAAGGAATGAATGCACTGTCCATCATGCTTTGTGCCCCAGAAGATGACCCCTACAGATTGCAATAATGGGCTTCCTCTCACATTTGGCTCAACTAGGCCAAAATAAAGTACTAGCAGGAAATTCAAGGGCAGTAGGAGAGTGAGGATAGGCATTTATTCCCCTACCCACCTCCTGCTAGTTGCTTTGACTCAGCTGTTTCTCTCCCAAGGCCACAGCTCCTGCCAGTTACCTTTCTCCATATAGTTATGTTCTCCAGGTCTACTAATTGCCTTGTCCTCTTTCCCCTTCAGACTTCTGGGTGGTAGTGGTTTCCAAATTTATCATCTATACTGAGTATCCATTGCTACATAAGAAATTGTCATGAACTTAGCGGCTTGAAACAGTATGCATTCATTATCTCAAAGATTCTATGGGTCAAAAATCAGGGGTAGTTTAACTGAATCCTGGGCTTCTGTGTCTCCCAAGAATCTGTAATCAAGATGTTGACCAGGACTGGTGCTCCTTTGCAGGATCAACTAAGGAATGATCTACTTCGAATTCATTTACATCATTGTAGGCTATATTTAATTCCTTTTGGGCTGTTGATGTGAGGGCCTCAGCTCCTTGCCGGGTGTTGACCAGAGGCTTCCGTCAGTTCCTTACCATGTGGGCTTCCCCAGGATGGTTACTTGCTTCATCAAAACCAACAAAAGAAAGTTTTCTAGGAAGATAGAAGTCATGATCAAGCGATATGTTTTTAGTTGAGATACTCTGTTGCTTGTAAACAAGCTAAGCAAGAGGATGAAATTATATAAGGTAGTAACTACCACAAGGTCAGGATCATTGGGGATTATCCTAGAAACTGCTGAACACACCATATCTTATTTTATTCCTGAAATCCTGCCCACACCTTAGTAAATAGTTTCTTTCAAGTGTGCCATCTGTTTCCTTCCTCGATGCTGGCTGATATGGAGGGTGATGAACAGAATTTAATCACTCTTCTTTCTATTCACTGTGATGAATTATTGTCTACTCTGAACAAAGTGCTGGTTTCCCAGATTTACCAAAACTAAAGAACATAATGTAGATTTGAACATAGCAAGGCAAAACAGTGTTGGACATTCTTAGCATAATCAGTCATCCAAGCCAATATAGTGTATAAACTTAACAATTTATCTAAGGTGTAGAGTAAAACTTTTTTTGAAATGATTTACATTTATGCTGGATTAGATCAGAGATAACAGTTTATGAGAAATGGAGTAGGACATCAAGGACCAGGTAGCTTCAACAAGTGTGTGAGTAAAACAACATGACCATGGAGAGAAGACAGAAGTCAGAGTTGGAGGGGCAACAATAAATGTCACTTCCAAGTGATAAAGACTGTAAGAGAGTTGATGGGTCAAGAAAGGAGATGATGAGAATGTACAGGGAAGCCCTGGAATGGGAAGGCTGGGATGTGTACAGGGCAGGACTCTCAGCCCAACAGAGAAAGAATCCCACCTGGATTTGAAGCAAGGGCAAGCTGGGTTAAAGACTCTTGCAGAGATATATAAGCTCTATGTGGGAAAGCAGGCATATCACCAACTCCCTTTTCAAGAAAACAAGAAAAGGTGGTTTCCTTTACTTTTTTTTTTTTTTTTGGTCAAGTAATAAAATATTGCAAACATAATTTCAAGGAAAAGACTACCAAAGTAGAAACGGGAACACAGATCCTTCCTTGCTCCAATACAAACATCGATTTACCATGTGATACAGAGCAATTCACTGAATTATTTTAAAATTTTAATTACCCCATCTATATTTAATATGGGATAATAACATCTGTCTTGCCTATATCACAAGAATGTTGGAAAGATTAAATAAGACATTGAATGTAAGACTACTTTAAAAAAATAAAAAGCATCAAATAAATATCATTAAAAATATTTTTTCAAAACTCAATCATGTGGCATATATTTATGACAGTTATAGGTCTCAGTAAAGCATCTCTTCATAGGCATCTCTTAATTTTGTCATTAAAGTTTCAAGAGCACAAAATTTTCTTTACTTTGCTTATGACTGGGCCATTTTGGTAACTATCGAACTAAAATATATAATATATAAAAGATATATCAACTTAATGGCACTAGAGAATCTTTCCCTAAGATATAATTCAGTAATTCATGGAAGCTCAATGTTGTGAAAAATGAGGGTAATATTTTCTAATATTTCCTGACATAGTTTCCTTCTCAGTAATTAGATACCTCCCTAGGAAATGTTATCTTGGAGTCTTAGAGGGAGAACATTATAATATAGGAAACATTCCTGAAAGAAGAGAACAAAAAATGAAACAGGAGCTTTTTCCAAGGGTAGAGGAAAATAAAAAAGAGACAAAGAGAAAAATCTCAATCCTCATTTTCTGCCATCCTAGCATGTGTAAATAGAAAGAAGGTATGGTAAAACAAAAAAAAAAAAAAAAGACACCAGACAGCTTAGAATGAAAGTAATCTAAGGGGTTTGGTTCCTATAGGGGATCTAATGCCCTACCGTATGCCCAGAATATCTCCCAACAATTTGAACTGACCATTGCATGAAAGTGGTAACATAACATATGTAGGGAAAGGAAGATCTAGGACTAGTGTCACTGAGATCACCCTGGCCTCCATGGGATGCGATACGTCAATGGAGGACTTTGGAAGTAGCTGAGAGGTAAAAGATAACGTGCCTACCATGGGGCACTGTGGTAAATAAACATCATGAGGAACAATGGCAGAGACTGAGATGAAAAGCCACAGCCAACACGAACAGAATTTGGTTGAGACTCAGAGGATTCATAGAAGACAAGCTTAGGAGAAGCCAACTCAGCCCAGGAGTTACTCCAAGTGTCACTAGGTTTCCCAGCTCTGCAGAAAATGGTGGCAGGGTGCCCAATGAGCAAGTGGAATAACAGACCTGTCACAGAGGTCAACAAGGAACCAAGCAGGCCACACAAAGGCCCATGCTTAGATGCAAGCTCTCCACCCACACTGAGGAAGTCTGCAGCAATCTCTCCCTCTGGCCCACATAGCATCTTGAGAATCAGCAGACAAAGGTAAAAATATCTCTGAAACAGTTGAGCTCTGTATTGCCTCAATCTTTATCCAAAAGGAGAAGGGCTTAAGCTAGATGAAACTAAGATACATTTACTTAGGAAGTGTACATTTTATCTAACTCTGTGGGTAGGGGTTATGAGAAAGTTCAAATAAGTTAGAGAAATTTTGCTCATCAGAGTATAGTGTACAAATTTCAGCTTTAACACATTTGCAAACCTGTTTCAGACATACACATTTTTTAAAGTATCACATTTCAGACCCACAAAGAATTTAATCCTATAACAGGAACAAATGTAATTTGCATAAATGTCTGCCTTGCTGTAGAATGACAGATCCTGAAATGAATTGATATGTGTAATATGGTACATTCTATGTGACAAGTGCTCAATGGCACAAGGCAAGTGTCTCTGGGATGAGATATAAGCCCTGTACACCAAAGTGGGGTGGAAGTGCAGCCCACAATTTATTTTACAGTTCACAGGCTTTGTGCATCCAATAATGTATTCACAAGTTCTTTTAAATAGAAATTTTGAACTTGAATTCCATGTCTGCCTTGAAAAGTAGTATATATTAGGACAATATAAATAGGGAATAATTTAAGACTTGGCTTAACTTTTTACTCTATTGTGCATCTATTTGTTATGAGACATGTAAATATCAGAAACATTTGGTATGCTGAGATTTTTGAAAATCTGAAGAAGAGCTCATTTGTTGAAAATGAGGGAGAAATGTCCAATTCTGGTATCAAAACTCATATTGGTAATTTTGTTATTCAGACTCTTGCAATTTAAGGAATCTAATCTTCAGAACCTCATTTACAAAAGAGGTAATATTATCCCATTCTTCAAGAAAAAATTGTATGTTTAAATTCTTAGAAAATATTAATTTAAAGCCAACTTATAAAGACATCTCTATAAACAATACCAACAGTATAACAAACTGTGCACACACACAAAAAAATCTTTCAACTTTCTGGTTGATCACTGGTATCTGTGCATGAGGTCAAATAATTATGTTGGTTGATTTTTTTTTTAATAAACAATTTCAACAATTGCAAGTATTGACATTTATCACAGAATCTACCAGTTCATTCAACTAAAGGCAAGAATCCTAGGGATTGCTTGTTTATATATACACGATGTTCCCACAACAGTAACCATCTGTAACTTCTCTCAAGCAGCTTCGCGTTTTCCCAAGGTCCAGTCATAATTATTAGATTTTTCAAGAGGAGACTAACAGAAATAAATTTTAGATATTTCAGGCTAGAAATCTTTATAGAGAAATGGAAAATTTTTATTTCAAAAAATAGTCTATACATTTCTATTCCCTAGAGCAAGAGCTGGCTTATGGCTTAATACCCGACCAACATGGCTACCCACAAAATCTATGTGATAGAGACAGTTTTATGGTACAGATTTTTTTTAGTCACTCAATCCATTTATTTCCCCCACTGACAGTTTTTGAAGCATCCAGTATCTACATTTGGGGATGGTTTCTGAAATCACTGATATAATTCGTTGATTTTCAGTCTCAAAAACCAAATATTAAGATGAAATTTCAGCTGCCAGTATTACATTTTGACAGATTTTTGCATGTTTGAAGGCATTACTAATAATGTGTAACATAAGTTTATAAAACTAATTTTTAAAATTTTTATCTGGTATGTGTGATATTCATAAAGTAAGAGAGCTTGAACTTGTCTGTGTCTATAGCAACAGGGAGTCCCTGCTTCTGAAACAGTTGTTAGCCATGAATGAATTTTAAAAGAGTTAGTGGACAGATTTGTGGAGAATATGTAGCTAAACTTAGTAGAAAAGGTTGATTCAAAACTAAAAGATCAAGTTTACTTTAGACATTTGCTTACACTGTAGGCTACTTCTGGCTTCTGTCTTGCATCCCAAGTTGCTTCACAAGTTGCCAAAATATATTGGAAGCAAATTTTCAGTAACTTTAGTATAATCTATATCCTGGCTGGATATTTTAAATATTTTAATATTTCTGAAAATTCATGTATGGTAAGTCACATTCACACTCCAAAATTTATAGTCCCTGAGTAGCAGTAATTCCTGTTTCTGCCACTGACTTATAGCCTTGACAATTCCTTCCTTCCTTTTTTTTTCTTTTTTTTTTTTTAATATGAAATTTAACACTGCTGGCTCTGGCAGGAAGGTAATCCTCCCCAATTATTTTCTTCTCCACATTTAGTATTCATGAATGAGTTTGATTAAAGAGTTGGTATGGATGGGGCTTATCACGCAACATACTGCAGGCTGACTAGCAAAACAAAAACAAAAACAAAAAACAAAAAAACCTTAATATTACAAAATACCAACAGTGTGATTAAACTGCAGGAGCAAAATGAAAACATACTTGCTGATCACCCTGAAAATCATATTCAGCTATGCAACATTATCAGAAAAGTATAGACAAAATACTATATGTCTGGAAGATCACTCCATTATATTTTACCTAATTCAGAAGAACCTTTTTTCTGCTGAAGAGCAGTCCTCCATATTAGTCATTTCCTATTTCTCTGGTTGGTCACACCATAAGAGCACAGGTGATTTGGGGAATAAAAAAGGAAGGACAGGAGTAGAGTATATTTTTGCTTTATTACGTCATCAGGCAGTTTTTTTTTTCTATAAATATCCATATTTCTAAAATTATTCCTTTTCAATTATAACATTATCAGCCAGGACTTTTTGAGCTATATAAAAGTAGGTAAAAATGTTCATGTATCAGAAATTCTGTTTTGTGTTGTTACCGTTGTCTTAATCATTAGGACACAGTAGAGTAGACAACTGGTTAGAATCAGACTTTTCTTTCTTGTAATGAAGTCACCTCATACCCCTGAGGAAATTAATTTTTTTGATTCTGTGTTCTCGCCATTTATTAATATAAAAGTAGCCATCACTTTCAGAACTTGGTATTTTAATTGGATTATATAAAGAAGTTTTATATCTCATCTTAGAAAGTTCTAGAGAAATATCATGTATGATGATCAGTTTACAACTTTACGGTTATTACAAGTTCATCTGTTGTATTTCAATAACTGTTCAAAATAAAGGTCTAATGCAGTGGTTCTCACACTTTACTCAGCATCAGAATCACATGGAAAGCTTGTGATACAGTATTGGGGAGCCTCATCCTGAAAGTTTCTGATTCAGTCAGGACTGAGGCGGTATCTGAGAATCTGCATTTCTAACAAATTCCCAGGTGATACCATTGCTCAAGTCACCATGCTTTAGGAACTACTGATCTAAAGAACAGCTTTGTTCTATGAACAGACATAAAAATGGTAGCCATAAAATATATAAAGGTGACTACAGAATAATATAAATTCACAGATACATTTGTCTTTCTGTTCATTTCAACGTCCATTTTTGGAAGCTTTGCTAAGAAGTGGTTTAGACCATAACAGAAAGTCATACAGCCTGAATTGCAAAGATGAATTACATGCTTAACAAGACAGATGCCTGGAAAGATAGCTACATTAGGTCACTATACCATAAACTGTATTTTCTGCCACACACAATAGCTAGGAGTCCAGCTAACTCAATAAAAAACAATATTAATGCTGTTACATTACCAGAGGATCACATTCCCATTAGCATCCGCCTCTGTGAAAGGTATTCCCAAGTTGGAAGTTAGCCAAACTCCTTCAGACAATCTCAACTTACAACACAATGTAATTTGGAAATGGACATATGGCAATAAATGTGGCTACAAAATATTGTGCAAGCCCTTGCTCAGACTTCTTGGGTGACAGAGAAAACTGAGCATCTAGAGATTGCCTTAATGGTAGCGTGTGTGCGTGTGCGTGTGCGTGTGTGTGTGTGTGTGTAAGTATGAAACATATTACCATGATCTTTGGCTCTGTGGCCACAGAAAAATAAACATTCTTTCTGAAATTGAATAAACAAACATTTTATCACTCCAGTCACTTTTAATACACAAATCCTTGCCTGTGCTCAGTAAGATATAAGTGGTAAGGATAAGAGAGGATTACAAGCTGGGTTTCTTATATTGTATAACTGGTCACGTTTTCTGCCACAAAGGAGATCACTTACACCATTTTGTACTTGGTGAAACTAAAGAAATAAAGCTGACAACATTAAAGTAAAAACATTTAAAACCTGATAGAATTTTAAGTGAGGTCTGTTTCCATTTTTTTCCTCTGCTGTGTATGTCAGGCAGGAGACTATAGTGGACTTCTCGTAATAAGAATGAGTTTTTCTATTCTCTTGCCTTTTAGCATTATCCTTCAAGCACAGCCACCTACTCAGACACTCAACATGACTTTCTATGACTTCTCAGTAAATGAAGCTCACTCCACTAACCCAAGGGTACTGTCAATCTAAACTATCGATATGAAAGCTTGAATTGCACACTTTATGACCAGCCAACTGTACTTAGGCAGTGGCCATATTTAGAAGAGTGCTATTTTCTTATCTTTTAAAATCATATTCTACTTTGTCCTCTCACCAATATTAGAAACCTATCATTTTGCATATTAAATGCAACATTATTAAAAATGCAGCAGAATAAATGGGTAGCTCTATTTATATCCAAAAGAATTTTAGAGTTATTTCTTTCAGACAGAAATCTCCAGAAAACAGTGTTAAGATTTTTTTTCCAACTAACTGTATTTTACTTATTTTTTCATTGAGGTGAGATTTGTATATAACTTTATTAGTTTCAAGTGTATAATGTAATAATTCAATGTTTGCATATATTACAAAGCAATCACCACAATGAGTCTAGTTACCATCCATCACCATACAATTGACCCCTTAACCCATTTCGCCCACCTCCCAATCCCCTTTCCCACTGATAACCACGAATCTGTTCTCTGGATCTGAGTCTGGTTTGGTTTGATTTAGTTTGGTTTGTGTTACTTGTTTTGTTTGTACATTCTACATGAAAATGAACTTATACAGTAGTTGTCTTTCTCTGACTTACTTCACTTAGCATAATACCCTCAAGTTTCATCCATGTCATTGCAAATGGCAATATTTTCCTCTTTTGTGACTGAGTAATACTCAACTGCATATATTTACCACATCTTCTTTATCCATTCATCTATTGTTGGACATTTAGGTTCGTTCCATATCTTAGCTATTGTATTGTAAATAATGTTGCAATGAACATGGTACATATATCTTTTCAAGTTAGTGTTTTCATTTTCTTCAGATAAATACCCAAAAGTAAAATAGTTGCATCATATGGTCGTTTTATTTTTAATTTTTTGAGGTACCTCAATACTGTTCTCCACAGTGCCTGCATCAATTTTTACCTTCTTACCAACAGTGTATGAGGGCTTCCTTTTCTCTACAGCCTGTCCAACACCTGCTGTTTCCTTTGTTTTTGGTAATAGCCATTCTAACTGGTGTGAGGTAATATTTCATTGTGGTTATGATTTGCATTTCCCTGACAACTAGGGATGTTGAACATCTTTTCATGTACTTTTTAGCCAGGTATATGTCTTTCTTGAAAAAATGTCTGTAAGAATATGAAATTGGCAAGTATATACCCCATGTTAACTAACTCTATATTAATTCTGGCAAATGTTTCTCTTCATTAAGATATTTATTTTCTTAATATGTTGATATCAGAGACTATCTACTTTTTCAGAATGGAAAAGGATAAGGAAACTATCTGACTCCTCTCAGCCTTCTGTAAAGGCACTTAAGATTTCACTGCATATTATTCTGCCATTATTCTATCCTTTTTAAACAAGTTAGTCAGACAGTTCCACAAAGACCAAACATTTTGATTCAATAAGATTGGATGGACATGGACCTCACATGGAGGTATTTTAGTTTGTGTTTTCCCCTTACCTAATAAATCAATTTTAAAATAACCAACCTGCTACAACAAGAGAGGCCTACACAGAAGCCAAATCATTGGCAAAATGGGCCATAATATAGCTAATAATGTATTGTCCACCATCTTAAATGTTAATTGGTTTTGTACTGACTAAATCAGTTGAAAATACCAACTCAGAATTCCCTCAGGCAATGCTAGTGCCTCACTGTAACTAAGCTGCTACTTATTGCCTGTCACAATACTGACCTTAGAAAGTTTTCCTTTGGTCAAAATAAAAGCACAGAGGGGGGCGCCTGGGTGGCGCAGTCGGTTAAGCGTCCGACTTCAGCCAGGTCACGATCTCGCGGTCCGTGAGTTCGAGCCCCGCATCGGGCTCTGGGCTGATGGCTCGGAGCCTGGAGCCTGTTTCCCATTCTGTGTCTCCCTCTCTCTCCGCCCCTCCCCCGTTCATGCTCTGTCTCTCTCTGTCCCAAAAATAAATAAAAAACGTTGAAAAAAAAAAAATTAAAAAAAAAAAAAAAACAAAATAAAAGCACAGAGGAAGAGAGGGGTTTTTTGGGGTTTTTTTTTTTTTTTTTTTTTTTAAGAATGAGAAAGAGTGGGGGAGAAGGGCAGAGAGAGATAGAAGGAGGGAGGGAGGGAGGGAGGGGGAGAGAGGGAGAGAGAGAGAGAGAGAGAGAGAGAGAGAGAGAGAGAGAGAGAGAGAATGAATCTCAAGCAGGCTCCACACTCAGTGGGGAGCCCAACATGGGGCTTGATCTCAGGACCCTGGGATCATGACCTGAGCTGAAATCAAGAGTCACTCAATGGACTGAGCCAACCAGGTGCCCTGAAGAGAGAATTTTTCAACAATGCCATGAATATAACACATGTATGTGATATTAGATAAAATTTAATCTGTGTGGTGACAATGCAGTTCTGATATAATGAAATGAATATTATATTTAAAGAAGATGACAGACCTGGATTTGTGGCTAGGATTTATTGTTTTGTTTTAATACTTATTTATTTTTGAGGGAGAAAGAGAGACAGAGTGTGAGTGGGGGAGGAGCAGAGAGAGAGGGAGACACAGAATCCGAAGCAGGCTCCAGGCTCTGAGATGTCTGCACAGAGCCTCACGCGGGGCTCAAACTCACGAACCATAAGATCATGACCTGAGTCAAAGTCAGTCGCCTAACCATGCCAGGCGCCCCTAGGATTTATTCTTCATTATTTATGGAACTCTCTTAATTTATGTGAGCTTTGGTCATCATAAATGGGGAAGGGTGAGCATAGTAAGGCCTCCTTCATAATGCTGTTTTGGGCACGAAAATGATGCATTTGAAAATACTTTTGAATATAAAATCTCTATATAAATATTAGGTTTGTGACACCCCCCCCCTTGCCCACCCACCTCAGTTTCCTCCTGTTGTCTCAAAGGTACAGTCCTCCAGACAATCTTGAAATTCAATTTATGGCTACTGTGATCACCCATATATTGCTGACTCTCATATTTCCATTTGTTGTTTACAATTCTATCCACTCCAATCCCACTGATTACCACACATCTCTGTTTGAGATTTTTCCTAAGGCTCTTCAAGCTCCTCAAAATCAGAATCCACTCTTTTCCCTTGTAAAATTCACCAATTTTCTTACATTCTCCTTCTTGGTGACTGGAACCACCATCCATTATTATCTCATTCTCTCTTTATCATCTCTCTCCAGCTGGTCACAAGCCTTGTTCATTCTAGATCATTAATATTGCTTAGTAAAAAACTTTTGTATCAATTGCTATTGACACTGTTGAAGTTCAAGCCTTTACCTCTTCCTAAGGGAAATATTACGAACAGGTCTCCTCTCATCTCCACCATTCCACTTCAAAGTGGAACGCTCAAAGTGCTGTCAAAGTGCTCTCATTACACACACATCTGATTCGGTTATTCTTTCCTTAAATTTTTTCTTTCTATTTTAGAAAGAGAGAGAGAGAGAGAGAGAGAGAGAGAGCACATGCTCATGAATGTGCATGCACAAGTTGGGGAGCAGAAGAAGGCGAAAGAAAGACACAGAGAGAGAGACACAGAGAGAGAGAGAGAATCTTAAGCAGGCTCCATTCCCGGCACTGAGCCTGACACAGGGCTCAATCCCACAACCCTGGGATCATGACCTGAGCCAAAATCAAGCCTTGGATGTTCAACTGACTGAGCTACCTGGCTGCCCCTAGGTTATTCCTTTCTTAAAATCCTCCACTAACTTGCAATCATCTTGAGGGAGGAATATGAATTCCTCCATGCAGACTTCCCCAGATCTAGCTTCCCTCTAGAGCTACCTCTTCTCCAGCTCACCACTCCCACTCTAATTTCTAGACTTGTTGAAAATGGAAGCTCTCCATATGTGCCTCACAGTTCCACTAAGCCCTTGCTTTTCACAGACCTCTCCTTCTGCCTACAAGAACTTCATTCTTTGCCTCTCAATCTTGAAGAAACATTAGATCCATGGTTTTCCGAAAAGCTTTGCCTCAGGCTAATATCAGGGACCCCTCTGTGGTACCAGATCACCCTGGTCACATCCTTATCTTTATAACACACCAACAGTTTTATAATTATTGTCTTATTCTTTGTCTTTCTTAATTAGCATGTGAGTATTAATTTTTCATTTACTATCTAAATGACCAGTGTCATTGTTGCCCAGAACACTGCAGATGTTCAATAAATGAATGCTGAAGGAGCACATTTTTCCTAGCCATTTGTCTTTCTTTGATATGTTAAAATGTCACTAAAATATTTTACACAAGTTAATAATGTCTGTTAACCAGGAGAAATGCTACCTACCTGCCTGTATATATCCCCAAACCACATTTTGCCATGAAAATGGAGTTAGAAATTCCAATCATAGGGAAAGAAGTCACATTTGTATCCAATTCTATCATAACAATCCCAGGTCTAGGAACACTACCTGATTTCCAGAACAGTGAAGTGAAAATCACCAAATAACCTTGTCTCATTCCAAGCAACACTAAAGGTTGAGAGGGTCTTTCTTTGGAGAACGATGACTCAATGTATTAAAATCAAACCTGACATTAGAGATTTATTCAATGCTTAAGAACATTTATCTTTTACCCATTAATTTTGTAAGTCTAAATGATGATGAATTTAAAATGTGATACAGCCTCTCTCATTTAAAAGATGTGCTTTGTACTAAAATGATTATGTTGTTTTACATACATTCAGAATTTCTATATAAAAAAAAAAATCCTAGCTCTTGTTTTGTTTTCTTTTGGTTGGTATTGTAAAAACGACAATCTCTAATCCTCTGTTTAGGGCAAGGGGGACATGCTATAATAAGGAAGATGCTTTTTAAAAATAACTCCCTTATTTCACAAAATGATATTCAGAAGAAATAAAGTAAGGAAAAGGAAGCCAGTAGTATGGGAAATTCTTCATCAATGTACACAAGCATATCAGCCAGAAACAGGAAAGCAAAGAATAATTCAGGTGGTCCATAAATTACACTGTAATTGACATAAACAACTTGAGGTCAAAGCTCAAATTTACTGATTGTTTTTTATAAATAGTTTTCCTTGTTTCTTCCTCCTTTTTATCCTGTGACCACACCCTTCTCACACTAACCACATTCTACAAAATTTTGCCTGTCTCCAAAGATAAACAAATATATTTATTTAAAAGATCCTGTAATTTATTTTATTCTCTTCAAAGACTCCTTGGGAATAAAAAGAGTTCATTTTTATGTTTTCCCCTCAGAAAATTAAAAGTGTCTTAAGGAAATTATTTTACTATCATCATACATTTGGGGATTTGCATTCATGTACAAAGCCAACTTTATTTTGTAGTTAGAAAAAGATGACATGGGATATGCTGATGTCATGACATCTTTTAGGGAAAGGGCACTAGAACTGGGTTTTGATAAAATTCTCTCCAAAGATCTTTCGGCATTCTTATTACTAAACCTTTTTTTAAATTCCCTGATACTTAAGCAATGAGCCAAATACTGGATGAAAATTTCCTTATGTGCTAAAAGAATCATCTAGAAGATTTTCTGATTATCAAAATGCCCTCTGGATTACGGATACCACCATTTCCAGTTAAAGATATAGGCAATGAGCCTAACCAAAAAATACTCAGAAGACTCAATCTCCAATTTCTTAAAGATATAATCATCTCAACAACCCCTAAAGAATAAACTAAAGAGAAGTGATACAACTGAGAAACAAGTCAGAGCTTATATATTTAAATATGTAATTTTTCCTATAACATTTGTATTTATTGTTAATGAAAACAAAAGAGTAAAGATACTCACAAAATAAACTTCAGCTGTAGGTGGCACCTGGCTGGTTCAGTAGGTAGAACATGTGACTTTTCATCTTGGGTTTGTAGGTTTAAGCCCTAAGTTGGGTGTAGAGATTACTTAAAAATAAAATCTTAAAAACAAAACAAAACAAACTTCAGCTATAAATTTATAAGTAGCTCCTTTGCTTTCACATTGCAGTTATTTGTATATAAATTAACTCACTACCTTTATATGTTCCAGTGTTAGTGTTCATGCAGAAAACTCACATTAAGTTAGTACAATGAGTTTTTTTAAAATTCCTTTCACACATTCACTCACTAATTTTACATGTGTCTTTTATTATGATATCATAATAAATTTTAAATTTTTTTTTCAACGTTTTTTATTTATTTTTGGGACAGAGAGAGACAGAGCATGAACGGGGAAGGGGCAGAGAGAGAGGGAGACACAGAATCGGAAACAGGCTCCAGGCTCTGAGCCATCAGCCCAGAGCCTGACGCGGGGCTCGAACTCACGGACCGCGAGATCGTGACCTGGCTGAAGTCGGACGCTTAACCGACTGCGCCACCCAGGCGCCCCTATCATAATAAATTTTAAATCACTATATTTGATAATTTGGCTCTTTGACACTTCTGTGGTATATGTTACTTTCAATTTCTACAATTAAAATAACAAAACCCTTACAACATGACCTCAGAGAGATCTTGCAATGCCTCTCTAAGATGGCAAGGAACAAGGTAGGATCTTTCAAAAATGAAAAGAGAGAGTGAGAGACAGAGACAGAGAGAATAGCTTTAATCATTCAGGTCTCTGAAGAAAATGGCTAAGTACATTTGTTGTTTTTAAAATAAATTGCTTTGAGAGAGGGAGAAAAAAAAGCCATGACACATAATATAAACAGATGTCCTAATTTCAGTAACACTGGCATTAAAAGCCCCCAACACATGCATATTCTTAGGACTGGAATAAAGGTTGTAGCTTTGCAAAGAAGCCTAAATCTCTCATAAGATACCCACTTACCAGAGGTTAATTAAATTGCAAGAGAAAGAAAACTCTACTTGTTTACAGAAGAGATCTGATCTAAGATCAGGTCATTAAGATCTTTCAAAAAAAATTTTTTGAAAGAAAAAATCTAACCAAATGTATTAGAAAGTAATCTAAAATTTTTACTGAAAACAATTATCGCCTTTAAATAACGATAAACATATATCAGTGGTACCCTGTCCCTTTTATTGATAAATTAGCACATTCAGAATCTTCCTAAAATTCCATGAAATACCATGATCATTTATACTACACCTTCCATGCCCGCATTCCTTGACTATCACATCTAAAGCAGCCACCCCAATGCCACATGTTCTCATCTCATTCTTCTCTTTTTTTCTTATCACTATTTTAAATGTTCCTCCTTGTTTAACTTGCTCATTTACCCATCTTCCATCCCCCAAGAATGTCCACACTCTATACGTGGGACCATGTCTAACTTGCTAAGTGTGTACCCCCAGGACCCTACAATGTGCCTGGCATACATAGTAGCAATACAATGAGTTATTTAAAATTCCTTTCACACATTCACTCACTAATTTTACATGTGTCTTTTATTATGATATCATGATGATGCTCTGTATGAAATCAAATATGTTTTTGTGCCTGAATATACATGCAGATTTATAAGCCAAGGCCCTTGGACTTTTTTCATTCTTTGAATGAATGAATGAATGAATTCACTCATTCATCCATGTTTTTCCTTTGTGAAGAGTCCTCTGTGGGGCCTCAGATGAAGTTCATTGGCTGAGACACTCTAAATCAGCACTACCTCCCTTCCAGCAGCAGGCTGCCAGGCTGATCACTGATGGAGGAGCATATGCATCATCATGCATGCAAAGGTTGCGTTGTAAACTTCCCCTACAACCAGCATCAAGAAGCAGGCAGGGCTGCTATCACCAGCCTCCTTTAGGATGATTCTTCCCATCTGCTCTTTAGACCCCAAGGGAGAAGAGGAGGAAAAAAAGCACAAAAGAAGGAAGGCAGGATAAGAGAAAACACAGCTGAGGGAAAGGGGTGTGGTAGCTTTTCCCCAAACCATCAATCGCCAAGGTTACTTTTGGCAGAGAGAAAAAGAAAAAGGGCCAGACTGTGCCTGCTTGAAGCTTTTGTACTTCTGCCCAGACTGTGGGGAAAATGATGGGATTAAATAAAAATGCCAGTGATAACAAAAAGGAAATCTTCCCAATAGTTTTCCTTGCCTGAAGGATGAACTGCTTGAAGCACTGACCTCCCTGCCTGTCTCAATGAGGTCAAGAAACTGGCTGTCACTCCTACAATTATGATTAATGATGCTCCCGCTGGTGACATATTTCTAACCACAGTCTCTGGAGTGCAGCAAGACTCAGTTGCCTTGTGTTGTGTGGAGTCATTGCTCTGGCAAAAGATCTATTTGCTACAGCTACAGGCTTAGCTTTCAACAAGGCATCCTCTTGATTCTTTGCTGCGACATCCTATCATGAGAGAACAGAGAGCCCAGTACAAAGAATGACTGCTAAGAAGGATAAAACATTAAATTAATTTTAAAAAAGCTTTTGTACTGAACGGCAAAATGCGGCATAATGAATAATTAAACAATTAATAATGTAATCCTCTTAAAAGCACAGAACCACTATGTGAGAAGATTAAGTGTTTAACAGTTTCCAGTATAATGCAAATGGTAAGGATGAGCCTTTTTTTCTTTTTTCCCCCACTTTTTAGGGTAATAGAATTGAAAGCACATTTCCGGATTTTAATTAAATACTATTAAATTTTCAGTAATAAGCCAGCAACAACAGTGCTGCAATATGGAAGGATTATCAAATACAAAGGTAAGTACATAATAGCAAGAAGCTAACATTTCTTGCTTCTTTTTTATATAAAAAGAGGTTACCTGAAAAGTTGCAGTCCCTTTCTAAGCTGCTATGGTACACATCACCAAGTATCAAGCTGAATGCTAATCTGTGATAATGACTGTAAGATTGAGATTTAGATTAATGAATTTCAAGGACAACCATCCAATTGTAGAAAAGGAACTGAAAAACAGTGTAGAATAAAACAAAGCAACTGCTGGATCCAAATTCCCATTCCCATTCCCAAATTACATTCTCAAAGCTGCAGTTAATACTCTGTACAACACTGTACCTATGTTACTGAGTATATTTTCATTATTTCCTAAAATATCACAACTTAACTTAGTTTTCTTAGTGTCTTAAGTCAGTTTCTCCAGTACATAAGAGAAAGATTCATGTACAAGTCCTTTAGTAGGGAAGTTCTTCCAGGAGAAATGATGAGGCACTGGAGAAGAAGCCAAAGAAGGTGCATCTTCAAATGAACCCCAACTCAGCCAGATCATGCAGGGAGCTCTGGAACATAAAATACACCATACTTTGCTCACCACCTGGCCTAGGTGATTCCTGCAGCCCCAGGTTGAATGTTCTCAAGGGGCAGCACATGCAGAAGCGGCACTGGACAGGAAAGGAGTTTCCAGGGACCTAGAATATCTCTACACAGTTGTACTAAAGAAACACCTCTGCTTATAATTATACATGAACTAGGTTAATTGTATAGTTAACTGCATTCTAAGTTAAAATGCTAGTTAAGTACAGCCTTGATCCCTTTATTCCACTTGTCTCCACTCCTCATGGCTGACACCTACAAGATTGATCTCCAGGACCTATTTGGACTTCAAGCAGATGAGATTTCTGAAACCAGTAATATTTTGCCTAGCACTGTAGAATTTGGCCTCAAGTTATCTTGTGCCCTGTTCTGAGAACAGAGAGGTATTCCTGAAACTCAACCTCACCCACACTCCCATAGCATTTCCCCTTTGTTTAGAATCCCAGTGTACTGCTTAGATCTGTCCTACTAAGAAAGGTTCACACTTGCTATTCCTCTTCTTGGCTCTGCCTCTAGACTCCACACATACTTTTACCACTGTCCATATGATTACTTTCCATGAAGTCCCAGGGGATGTGCTTCTCATAAACATTTTTGAGACCCCAATATCCAAAACTGTTGTTGGTCTCCACTGGCATGGCCTCTGGCCAGCAAGTGTATATTGCAGACTCCCCCTCATTCTCTATCTGCAGATGGAGCTATAGGTCAGTCTCTTGAAGATGTCTCCTTGTGTGTCTCATCTAGTAACAGTCACCTGGGCCTTATACCTCTACATCCTAAATGATAACACCAGTTAAAGAAACCATTTAAAAAAAAAAAAAAAAGAAGTTGTTATAGTCAGTCAGTAAGCAACTATGGAGAGGGAGAGATCCAAATGAAAAAAAAAAAAAAATCACAAAGTACTCCAGTATAAAAGGGTACTTCAGAAGCTTGGCAAAAAGGTTGCTCTATAAAGCTTCACTCTAAGGAGTAATTCTTCAGGCTCTACCAGACTCAGAAGACAAGTTGATCTGAAAATGAAGAACAATACTCATGATGTGAAAATTTTAACCATGGAATGACTAATAATCATAATGACTATTAAAATCACTTAATCTTAGAAGTGTGGATGCACAAGAAATAGCTGAAAATCAAGGAGAAGATTTAATCAAGTTAACTAATCAGTTAATTCAAAAGAGAATTTTTTAAAAGCACAGCTCAGTTAACCAGTAGTACTTAGCTTATCATTAACCATAAAGAGACAAGTCTTATATAATTAATGAAATTACATTTTAACTTATATAACTTTTGGAATTGCCTGGGAATCCTTTGTTTTGCATTTATTTTTAGAAGCTTATCCTAAATTCAAGTCCATAGACCTCACACGTCCCATCTCCACTATGTGGAGTAGAGTCTGAGGTTACTAAGTCTAGGCAAAATCTGGTCTTCAACAAGTGTCTGAAGTTCAGAAAGTGGCAGGCAAGATAGAACAGCCTGAGTATTGAAGCAAAGAAGAATCAGGAGCATAGAAATGACCAGATGCTCGAGAAGACGAATTTGATAGGGATTTATAGAATATATGGATAAATCAGGCAATAAACTCAGTGAGAATTAAGGAGCAGACAGAAGTAGGGCTAGGAGGTCCATAGCTTATTTAGCATCTCTACAGCTGGAGTTGTCTTCAGAGTTCACTCCCCTCTAGGATGCATCTAAAGTTTGGAAGTTACAGCTTTCTGAGGCCAACCTCTGTGTGGTATAGTAGGGAGTTCTTGGACTTTAATCAGAAAGATCTGTAATCTTGTTCCACTTCTGACACGTTACCTGCATGGACACAGGCAGAATATTTTTATTATTTGAATCATAATGGGAAGCATAATATCCCCCTTTTAGTAATACTGTAAAGATTAAATAAATTAATGGATGTCAGGTCATGGCATATTGTTGGCTCCCCTTGTGTGTTGATCCCTTTCTGCCCACTCACCCTCACACACTTTTGGCTCCCTCTGAACAGAAAGTGTCTGGGTTTCATGCAGCGGTAAGAGGAGAAAACTTCCATATGATGGAAGGTGTCATTACACTGGTGGACAGTGTGATGCTAGGTGGACCAGCAACCCCTCCTATATTACTAGGTACTGCAACCAGCCCCGGCGCTAGTCAAGTCCAATGCCCAGTCTTATGAGCATAGGGCACAGGGAGGTCAGATGCTAGGTGAGTTCTTCCAAGGTCAGGTGAAGGAAAACACGTGAAAAAGAGATGGAAAAAAACAGAAGCAGGAGGAGATAGAAAGCAATCAAGTCATCATGACAGTTAATAATTAAAAAAAAAAGATATACTGAGGATAGGAAACTGATAACCAACAAGTGCCAGAGTCTGTGCTGGGCATTTTACATCTCATTTGATCACTACAACCCCCTGAAAAGTAAGTATGAATATGACTGTTTTGTAGATGAGGACATTGAGGTTTATAGAAGTAAAATAACTTGCCAAATGACACCATCACCAAATGACAATGAGATCTTTTTGATTCCATATCCCCAGATCTTATGTATGATTTGTTGTGATCTATGTTTATACAAGCAGATGGGGCTGAAATTATGTAAGTTGTTTTTTTTTTTTTTAACGATAAGGAAAAGCTTGTGATTTTTTTTTTTCTAATGGATGATAGAAGATTTGCTATAGATAGTGGTACTTACATTCCACAGGATACATTTAGAAGACTGGACACATTTTAAAAATGTCACAATTTACAACATAATAGAAATCATATTCTTTACAATTATTTAAGCTTGTGATAGGAAACTTTTAGATGTCAACTTAAAAATGTACAGAAGTTACACAATTTTTCAAAGGAGTATGTTTTCAGGGCACCTGGGTGGCTCAGTTGGTTGAGCATCTGACTCTCGATTTTGGCTCAGGTCATAATCCCAGGGTTGTGGGATCAAGCCCCATGTCAGGCTCTGCACTAAGCATGGAGCCTGCTTAAGAATCTCTGTCTTTCTGCCCCTCTTTCTCTTTCTCCAATAAAAAAATTAAAAATTTTTAAGAAAAGGAATACGTTTGCAAACTTTGAAGACCACTTCCCTTAGAGCAGGAGTTTTTTTGTTTTTTTTTTTAATGTTTATTTATTTTTGAGACAGAGAGAGACAGAGCATGAACAGGGGAGGGTCAGAGAGAGGGAGACACAGAATCTGAAATAGGCTCCAGGCTCTGAGCTGTCAGCACAGAGCCCGAAGCGGGGCTCGAACTCACGGACCGTGAGATCATGACCTGAGCCAAAGTCAGCCGCTTAACCGACTGAGCCACCCAGGTGCCCCAAGCAGAAGTTCTTAACATATGATGGACATCAGCAGTATAATTTAATGGTTATAGACAAAGACTTAGGAGTCAGTCCTGCTAGTTATATGACATTGGGCAAGTGACTTAAATCCAGCTCATATACTTATCTGTAAAATGAGGGTAGATGCAATACCCTATCCCACTAGTTGCTAAACTTCAGCATTCCTCAGAATCGCCTGGAGATCTTATTAAAACACAGAGTGCTGAGTTCTCATGCCCAGAGTTTCTGATTCAGGACATCTAAAGTCAGGCCTCCAAATCTGTATTCCTAGCAAGCTTCCAGGTAATGCTGATACTGCTGCTCCAGGGACCATACTTGAGAAACTCTGAGCTCTCTCCTAAGTTCATTGTGAGAATTTTAAAAGTTAGTACATAGAGTGCTTATAATCACACTAACACATAATAGGTGCTTACACGTATCAGTTAGCCAGCATCATCAGTTAGAGCTGGATTCACTGTAACAGAAAATCCTACTCCAGTGGGTTAAACAGAAAGGAGTTGATGTATTTCATTTAAAAAGAAGTACTGAGGTAAATCATCCAGGGCTGACACCACTGTCAAGAATGTCATCAAGTGCCCAGGCTCCTTCTTCCTTCTTGCTCAGTCACCTTTGTTCCATGGCTTTTGTTATCATGGATTTATAATAGCTGCTGTTTGTCCAGGAATCTTGTCTGATATTGCTATACGTGCTAGTCAAGGTCACCAAGCTATTTCTTAGCTTTGCATTTGTTTATAATCCTGCCTCCTGGGAAATCTCTTCCCTCCACCATGTCTACCTAAGACAGTTCTTGACATTTGCTGCTGCATCACTTGGTCTCCTAATCTCCTTTCCTGAGCAAAGTACATTACTTGTTTATTGCAAAGGATATTAAAGGTTACAAATGAACCGCTGGATGAAGAGGTTCATGGGACAAAGTTCGGAAGGGTCCTGAGCACAGGAGCTTCTAACCCCATGGAGTTTGGGGTGCACCACCCTCCTGACATGTATATGCATTCTTCTTCACCAACCTGGAAATGCCAAAGTAAGGATTTTGAATATGGTCCTGACACTAATGGGACCTGCTACCAGTTGGCCACAGATTTATCCTGGAGTTCTGCTTGCTGATGTTTAAATTCCTCCATATTTAACTAGATAATGATCTATAATAAACACAACAGTGAACCCGTTGGTTTTGGGAGAAAATGAAACTATCCTAGATATCATATGTATGCATAGAGTGAGTACTTAAGCATCATAAAAATTCCCTTAATTTACAAGATTTATTTACCATGAAGACTACATTCTTACAGTAAGAAAAATACTAAAAAGAAAATTGGATGGAGGAAGTAATTTTGAAAAGTTCTAACACTGTTATATAACAGTGACCAGCATGTAATGCTGCAATCCTTTGTCTCCATCCAAAGTTTTCAACAGTCTCAATTTCTTTTTGTTTTCCTAAGGAAATGCAAATCCAATTTCTAGTGATAACCAGTGGAGAAATAGGATTTGCTTTTAAGAACTATTTTTCCAGCGAAGTTAGCTAGCATTCATCTAACACACAAATGAAACATAAAAGTTCAGTTCTAAACATTTAACCCCATCCCATGTTGACATTTGAAACCACTTTAAAGGAAAAGGTATCATATTTGACTGTGAAGAGAACTGGAACAGGTGTGAAACACTAAAACCTCAGCACCTCTTTGCTTAAGAAAATGAACATTATTCTTGACACCCATTTTTTAAAAGAGTGAATGGTGGAGGACAAGTAATGAAAGGAGTAGTACATTAGATCCCGTCAAGAGCTTTGAAGCCATACTAAGTAAACCAGATCTGAATGCAATGAGAAGTGAAAGAACCAAAACATCTGTTATTACATCTGAACGATACCAAGATTCCCAAATTTCAACCGAAGCCAGAAAGCCAGGAAGTATTGCCAGTAAAGAATGTGAATATTTCTTGCTAGGTAGAGCTGATTAAATTCTTTCCCCGAGGAAAGACTGATATTGAGAGAAAGCTAACACCTTGAGGCAAGTAACATAAATAACAAATTCATTCAAGTAACACTCTTTATTAGGGACTCTCTTTGATCTGTGTGCACCAGTGCACATGTGTGGATGCACTCATGCATGGAACCCTGAAAGCCAAACCAGAGAAGAGTACACTACCCCGCATGGGCACAGGAGTCTTTCCACAAGGTAGATAGCTGTGGGGGAAGCAGCCAAAGGGAGAAGAGCCCATTGTTTCTCTCAATCCAGCTGCTACTCACTTTCCAAACCTGAACACAAAACTCACTAAATGGCTGCTGAATTCCTTTTTAAATGACAATACAGATACCTCAATCTCAGCTAAATCTAATTTTATGCTCATTTCACTTTGCTGTGGCATTTTTTTTTCTTTCTATGCTGCATTTTTCTTGAACAATCACCAAACTGGCAGATTCTGACTAGCTTGTCAGAAAGGAAAAGAAATTTATGTTTCACAGGAAATTAATCTAATCAGCAGAACATTTATAAGAAGACCAAGCCAGACTAGTTTACAAATAAACAATACATGGAGGGGGAAATTTTTAATCTCATTATACTATGACCTCCCAAAACCTAGGACAGGATTGTTTAATTCTCTTTAAGTCTCTTCCTTTAAAGTTTACTGTGTCTCACGATTTTCAGGGAATATAACGAAGCTAAAAATCACCTTAATTCAATAAAATAGAAAGTGGGAAGTAAACCAATAATAACCTTTAATACTGTGATGAAAATAGCCTGCATAAAAACAAGGATAAACAGCATTGCAGTCTAATTTACATCTGCATAAAATGTAAGCTAGAATTCAATGTGCAATAAAATATTAGTATCTTTACTGCCAGCATAATCTTAACTAATCATTCCTTATGTTATTTCTGTAGTTACAGTAAGTCATCTGCATGAAATGTGACTGAATAAGGTTAGCCCAGCAACTGAAACTACTGTGGTTTTCCTCTCTTTCCAACTCACAAAATCTTTTTTCATTAATGTTCTCACACATGCCTAAACTAGTCCTAAACAGGATCAGCCTCTACCCTTTTCAGAATGTCACCAACTCAAAACAGTTTTCTTCTTAACAATCTCTTTCTTTGTAATACATAAACACATTCTTCAGGAGCACTGTAATTATCCAAAATGAGCTTTAGTACTGCAAATTACTTCAGCACCCCTATGATTTATCTGTAGTAAACACACTTTATAATATTTATATTCCCATTAAAACTGCCACTAATAATGAATTGACAGTACATAAGCATTTATATGATACAACATGGACAAATACCGGATGCCCCTATAATAGTTACATTCCTTGCTCTTCCTATCATGTTGGGAAAAACCAAACCTTGGCATTTTGCCGTGTTTATGAAAATACCTTTGAAAATGGCTCAGCACATTGCGCTTCACATTTGCAACCATTTCCTTTAAAAAGATGGCATCCGTCCATACTTATGAGGTCTGGGTTATTGGATTTTCACATTATGCATCATTACTCCAAGTAGGTGTCTTATCAGCAGCTCCAGTTGCTGTGGAGAAGATTGGAATTAAGCACTGGAAGTTTTTTATTTATTTTACATGCTTTATTCCTACAAGATTTTCTGCATATAAGCTTCTTTGTTCAGCTGAGAATTGGATACATTGCCAAGGCATTGTAAAATTTACATCTTGCTTTTTCTCCTGTATTCTTTCCAAAATTGGATTGAAAACAAAGTATAGTTTTTAATTACAGCTCTGACCAACAATAGACATTTTTCCCCCTAAGCATTGGCATTTCTGATCAGTGGTGAGGTTTTATAAAAGCCTAATAGGAGATGTTCACTACTTAACTGCAATCAGCCTTCTAGCAGTTTCTGTGTCAGCCGAAACCTATGGTATTCCTGACAATATTCATTTAAAGATAACCATCGCCAAAGTTGATCTAACTATGATCAACAAGGGCATGGAGAAATCCCAAGCAAATTACCATTTCCCTTTAAGTTCATGTAACCCAGTGTAATTCTCCTGCTGATTTTCACAAAGAACTGAAAGAAATGTTTGTTTTTTTTAAGCAAGTTCAAATTAAACTTTTGATTAATGTTTTATTAGTTATTTCAAACTATAATAGCCTATTTTATCCTGAAGTGAAGTCCAGAAGTCATCTGTTTTGCCCTCAAAATGTCCTAATGGCTTAAATGACTTCAGGAACGCCGATAGCCTGGTCATCTAAGCAGAGGATTAAGAAAGCCAAAGATCATAGTAAATATTGTTATATAATTTGAGGCTAAGCTAATTAAGAAAGGAAAGGTTCCATTTCCCCATTTGTAAAGTGAAATTAATGAACATTCCTCCATCATGAGGAAAACCTTTACTCTTCTTTTTGCAACTCTCAAGTCTTTGACTTCTGTGGCACCATGAATCCCTCCTCTCTCCCTGGGCTGGCTGCTTCCTGTACCCAAAGTTTAGATATTAAACTTCCTCAGAACTCAGTGGTAGCTCTTTTTATTCTTTCACCATACTTTCCCCTGAGGTGATCTCATCCATTTTCAGAACTTTAAAAACACTTAATGCTGATGACACCTGATTATTTTTGTTCAGCCAGGGCTCCACGGAGGTTCAGATCTCTATATCTCAATGCTCAACTGACATACTGATTTAAACATTCCACAGATATCTCATTAACCTATCCAAAAAGGAATATTGAAATTCCCCAATTTCTCTTATACTATATATTTTTCCTTAATTTGGCTCAATTTTTTCAATATGAAATTTATTGTCAAATTGGTTTCCATGCAACACCCAGTGTTCATCCCAACAGGTGCCCTCCTCAATGCCCATCACCCACTTTCCCCTCCCTCCCTCCCCCCATCAACCCTCAGTTTGTTCTCAGTTTTAAAGAGTCTCTTGTGGTTTACCTCCCTCCCTCTCTAACTTTTTTTCCCCCTTCTGTTAAGTTTCTCAGGATCCACATAAGAGTGAAAACACATGGTATCTGTCTTTCTCTGTATGACTTATTTTACTTAGCATAACACTCTCCAGTTCCATCCACGTTGCTACAAAAGGCCATATTTCATTCTTTCTCATTGCCAAGTAGTATTCCATTGTGTATATAAACCACAATTTCTTTATCCATTCATCAGTTGATGGACATTTAGGCTCTTCCCATAATTTGGCTATTGTTAAAAGTGCTGCTATAAACATTGGGGTACAAGTGCCCCTATGTATCAGTACTCCTGTATCCCTTGGGTAAATTCCTAGCAGTGCTGTTGCTGGGTCATAGGGTAGATCTCTTTTTAATTTTTTGAGGAACCTCCACACTGTTTTCCAGAGTGGCTGCACCAGTTTGCATTCCCACCAACAGTGCAAGACGGTTCCCATTTCTCCACATCCTGTCCAGCACCTACAGTCTCCTGATTGTTCATTTTAGCCACTCTGACTGGCATGAGGTGATATCTCAGTGTGGTTTTGATTTGTATTTCCCTGATGAGGAGTGACACTGAGCATCTTTTCATGTGCCTGTTGGCCATCTGGATGTCTTCTGTAGAGAAGTGTCTATTCGTGTCTTCTGCCCATTTCTTCACTGGATTATTTGTTTTTTGGGTGTGGAGTTTGGTGAGTTCTTGATAGATTTTGGATACTAGCCCTTTGTCCAATATGTCATTTGCAAATATCTTTTCCCATTCCATCAGTTGTCTTTTAGTTTTGTTGGTTGTTTCCTTTGCAGTGCAGAAGCTTTTTATCTGGATGAGGTCCCAACAGTTCATTTTTTTCTTTTAATTCCCTTGCCTTTGGAGATGTGTCAACTAAGAAATTACTGCAGCTAAGGTCAGAGAGGTTTTTGCTGCTTTTTCCTCGAGGGTTTTGATGGCTTCCTGTGTTACATTCAGGTCCTTCATCCATTTTCAGTTTATTTTTGTGAATGGTGTAAGAAAGTGGTCTAGTTTCAACCTTCTGCATGTTGCTGTCCAGTTCTCCCAGCACCATTTGTTAAAGATACTGTCTTTTTTCCATTGGATATTCTTTCCTGCTTTGTCAAAGATTAGTTGGCCATACTTTTGTGGGTCTAATTCTGGAGTCTCTATTCTATTCCATTGGTCTATGTGTCTGTTTTTATGCCAAAACCATGCTGTCTTAATGATTACAGCTTTGTAGTAGAGGCTAAAGTCTGGGATTGTGATGCCTCCCAATTTGGTCTTCTCCTTCAATATTACTTTGGCTACTCGTGGTCTTTTGTGGTTCCATACAAATTTTAGGATTGCTTGTTCTAGCTTTGAGAAGATGCTGGTGCAATTTTGATTGGGATTGCATTGAATGTGTAGATTGCTTTGGGTAGTATTGACATTTTAACAATATTTATTCTTCCAGTCCATGAGCAAGGAATGTTTTTCCATTTCTTTGTTATCTTCTTCAATTTCCTTCATAAGCTTTCTATAGTTTTCAGCATACAGATCTTTTACATCTTTGGTTAGGTTTATTCCTAGGTATTATATGATTCTTGGTGCAATTGTGAACGAGATCAGTTCCTTTATTTGTCTTTCTGTTGCTTCATTCTTAGTTTATAAGAATGCAATTGATTTCTGTACATTAATTTTGTATCCCGCGACTTTGCTGAATTCATGTACCAGTTCTAGCAGACTTTTGGTGGAGTCTATCAGGTTTTCCATGTATGTCATCTGCAAAAAGTGAAAGCTTGACTTCATCTTTGCCAATCTTGATGCCTTTCATTTCCTTTTGTTGTCTGATTGCTGATGCTAGAACTTCCAACACTATGTTAAACAACAGCAATGAGAGTGGACATCCCTATTGTGTTCCTGATCTCAGGGGGGAAGCTCTCAGTTTTTCCCCATTGAGGATGATATTAGCTGTGGGCTTTTCATAAATGGCTTTTATGATGTTTAAGTATGTTCCTTCCATCCCAACTTTCTCAAGGGTTTTTATTAAGAATGGATGCTGAATTTTGTCAAATGTTTTTCCTGTGTCAATTGACAGGATCATATGGTTCTTATCTTTTCTTTTATTAATGTGATGTATCACATTGATTGATTTGCGAATGCTGAACCAGCCCTGCAGACCAGGAATGAATCCCACTTGATCATGGTGAATAATTCTTTTTATATGCTGTTGAATTCGATTTGCTAGTAGCTTGTTGAGAATTTCTGCATCCATATTCATCAGGGATATTGTACTGTAGTTCTCTTTTTTGGCTGGGTCTCTGTCTGGTTTGGGAATCAAAGGAATGCTGGCTTCATAGAATGAGTCTGGAAGTTTTCCTTCCCTTTCTATCTTTTGGAACAACTTGAGAAGGATAGGTATTATCTCTGCTTTAAATGTCTGGTAGAATTCCCCAGGGAAGCCATCTGGTCCTGGACTCTTATTTGTTGGGAGATTTTTTATATTTGATTCAATTTCTTTGATGGTTATGGGTCTGTTCAAATTTTCTATTTCTTCCTGTTTGAGTTTTGGAAGCATGTGGGTGTTTAGGAATTTGTCCATTTCTTCCAGGTTGTCCAGTTTGTTGGCATATAATTTTTCATAGTATTCCCCAGAGTCCCTTCTGCTGGTCTTCCGGTGGTTTTCTGGGTTATTTAGGCAGATGTGGGTGGAATCTAAGCAATCAGCAGGATGAGGTGAGCCCAGAATTTTCCTATACTGCCATCTTCCTTGGCTCAATTAACAATACCACATCACCCCCTCCCCACGATCTCTAGCAAAATAATAGTAGTAGTAGTAGTAATAATAATAATGTAGAATGCACAATATCAATAAATATCATTCTAGCTCCCAAGTACAGTGGAAACTCGTCCAATTATCTCCATTTCTATCGCCACCAACCTATTCAAAGACAATATTAGTCCTATCTTTCAACTTCCATGTCTGCCTTCCACCAGTTCTTATTCTTTATTTTTTAATTTATTTTTAAATTTTTTTTTAACATTCATTTTTTTGAGACAGAGAGAAACAGAGCATGAATGAGGGAGGGTCAGAGAAAGAATGAGACACAGAATCCGAAACAGGCTCCAGGTTCTGAGCCCGACACGGGGCTCAGACTCACAGACCGTGAGATCATGACCTGAGCTAAAGTCAGATGCTGAACGGACTGAGCCACCCCAAGTGCCCCAGTTCTTACTCTTTAAACAGAAAAATTCATGTTTAAAAAAAATAGTGAAGTTTATGTCAATACCCTCTTTCAATCCTCGAACTGTTTCCCAAAACATTCCAACTATAACTCAAATTCTTTGTCAAGGCCTAGGAAGCCCTCAGTGATCTAACCACTGCCTATCTTATCAAACTTCACCAGAGGCGCCTGGGTGGCGCAGTCGGTTAAGCGTCCGACTTCAGCCAGGTCACGATCTCGCGGTCCGTGAGTTCGAGCCCCGCGTCAGGCCTCCGATTCTGTGTCTCCCTCTCTCTCTGCCCCTCCCCCGTTCATGCTCTGTCTCTCTCTGTCCCAAAAATAAATAAAAAACGTTGGAAAAAAAAAAAAACTTCACCTTCTTTGCTCACTACATTTCAACCACCCTTACTTCCATTCTCTCCCAGAACAAGCCATCTATTTAAGAGCCTAAAACCAAGCTCTTCTTTTATCTAGAACACTTTATCTTCTACTCTAAGCCAGCAGAACTCCTCTTCAACCTGAGCTCAGTCAAGTCCTCTGAGATGCTTTACTATTTACTCTAACCTAGAGCCAAACACCCTTCCTGCTTTATTCTTTCTCAGTTGATTTTATCATTCATAGCAATTATCACAATTATGCTGCTTATATTTTATTGTTTTAACCTCTCACTTATTATAAGTCCCTTGATTTTACTGTTCATTGCGCTATCCCTAACCCCTGCCATGACACCCAATACAGGTATTCAAGGATCCCACACAGCTTTTAGGGTTTTGTTTTTGTTTTTGTGTTGTTTTTTGGTTTTTTTTTTTGCAACCTCAACACTCAGTGCAGAACCTGATGCGGGGCTAGATCCCACGACCTTAGGATCATGACCTGAACCAAAATCAAGAGTCAGTCGCTCAACCAATTGAGCTACCCAGGTGCCCCTCAACTTTTAGGTTTCATCTCACTTAGGTTAGCCCATGAAATATAAAGAAGTCCTGATGGTTATCAGAAAGTCCTATTATTTCAGTAAAGGCAATGTTAAAAGGAAAGCAAATAAAGAGTTTACATCAGACAAAACAAAACTGGTGTCAAAAAAAAGCTGAGATGCAAGAAGAAATGATAAGAAAATAAAGTGGTAAAATAATAGGATCTCTAAATAAATACTGATCATATAAAACAATCAATCTAAGAATTCAAAGAGATAAAGAATTAAAATACATGACAAATATATCAATTGCTACATTAAATGTAAAGGACCTAATAATGATAAAAGAATCACCAAGAAACCTTAATTTAAAATATGCAATCAATAATGTGACTTCAAAATGTATAAATTTATAAAACAGGGCTACAAGGGCTAAGAGCCAAATGTACAGTCAGTAAGTGGCAGCACATATGAATTCAAGAAACATATAGATGGAAAAAGTTGATTTAATGTGTATCAGAGCACCCAACCCGGCAAGTAAAATTCTTCTAAGAACAAGTAGAACAATTATAAAAATAAACCATATCCCATGCCATAAAGCAAACAACAGAAAATGTGAAAGTAATCATTAGGTATATGCTCTTTGACAACTATCAACAATCAAAATATAATTTGAAAATTCCTCTATGTTTGGACATTATGAAAACACATGTCAAAAGGAAATCAAGAGAGAAATTTAAAAACGTACTGAACTGATAATAAAAATACAACATATCAAATTTTGAAAGTGTGGCATATAAAAGGAAATAAATCACATATATATAAAAAGAAGAATGGCAAATAGCTTAAATGTAATGATTTCAGGGGTACCTGGGTGACTCAGTCAGTTAAGCGTCTGACTTCAGCTCAGGTCATGATCTCACATTTCGTGGATTCAAGCCCCACACTGGGCTCTGTGCTCACAGCTCAGAGCCTGAAGCCTGCTTTGGATTCTGTGTCTCCCTTTCTCTCTGCCCCTCTCCTGCTTGCACTCTATCTCTCTCAAAAATAAATAATAAACATTTTTTAAAAAATGTAAAGATTTCAGCATCCATCTCAGGAAATTATGGAAAGAACAGAAAAAAAAAGCAGAAAGAATGAAATAGTAAGGAAAAAGAGCAAACATTGATGATGATGAAATAAAAGGTTAAATATAATAAGACAAAACTAAAAATTGAATATTATCATTTGAAAATATACATATGAGACTGATCAAGAAAATAACAGAGAAGAGATAATTAATTCATATCAGGAATAAAATAAGAGAATGAGCATAAATAAGATCCTACAGATGTTAAAAAGAGAGTATGTTATAAACCTTATTCCAATAAATTTGGAATTCAGTAAAAAATGTGCTATAAAATTACTAGAAAACTGCAACTTACAGGTTGGCCAAAACACATAATAAACTGAGATAAAAATAAAGAAACTGAACCAGTAATGTAAAACTTTCTCCAAAACAAACTACAAGCCCAACTCACTGTATTGGTAAGTTTAAGGAAAAATTCATTTCCTACAGACTTCCAGAGAACAGAAGAATAGGATAAACTCCAACTCACTGTATCATTCTGGTGTTTCCTTGATATCTAAACCCAATAAGAAAAGTAAATAAAATACAGTCCAATCTCATTTTGAATGTACATGCAAAACTCAAAATTATTGTCAAATTGAACCCAGCCAACTGGTAAAAAGGAAAATTTATCATGATCCAGTTGGTTTATGGCAGAAATGCAAGGTTACCTTAAAATTAGAAAAGCAATGTAATTGGCCATCATCAGAGAAAAGGGGCAAAAAAGAAGAAATAACTAGACCATGGTATACCAAATTCAGTTAAGTACAGATGGAATTAATTATTACACAGTGTTTTTGCTTTTAAGAACTTTCTTTTAATTATGGCAAATAATTTTATTTTTCACTTAATATTTCCATTTCTACCTAATACACTAAATTTAATTTTTAAAAAGTAGTTGATTTTATTTTTACTTTTTAAAATTTATTAATTAAATTAAATGAATTTATTTAATAAATTTATTTATTAATAAATTATTAAATAAATTTATTAATTTATTTATTTTGAGACAGTGAAGGATAGAGAGTGAGTAGGGGAGAGGCAGAGAGAGAGGGAGGAAGAAAGAATCCCAAGCAGGCTCCACACTCAGTGCAGAACCCTACTTGGACCTCGAACTCATGAACCGTGAGATCATGACCTGAGTCAAAATCAAGAGTCAGTTATTCAACTGACTGAGCCACCGAGGTACCCCTAAAAAGTGACTGATTTTTTAAAAAGGTAGTAAAATAAAGGAAGATAATCATACCAGTATACACACACATGAACAGTGTAACTGGTGATAAATTCTGATCAAAGAGGGAAAGGTTACCCATAACTACAAGTAGATGATAAAATGTGGGAGGGCCTTAGGACAGGGCTTAGCATATAGAGGCACTTAGAGCTAAGTCCAGTACTGGAGGAAGTTCTGAAGTGTTGGAAGATGAGGCAGAGGGCATCAATAGAGGCAAATAGAAATAAAAAGGTAAGAATGTTTTGAAAACTCTGATATAAAAGATGTGGAGGGGGGCGCCTGGGTGGCGCAGTCGGTTAAGCGTCCGACTTCAGCCAGGTCACGATCTCGCGGTCCGTGAGTTCGAGCCCCGCGTCAGGCTCTGGGCTGATGGCTCGGAGCCTGGAGCCTGTTTCCGATTCTGTGTCTCCCTCTCTCTCTGCCCCTCCCCCGTTCACGCTCTGTCTCTCTCTGTCCCAAAAATAAATAAAAAAACGTTGAAAAAAAAAAAAAAAGATGTGGAGGAGCAAATGGCAGGGAACGGAGAAGGAATTAACAGGAAAGCAGAGAACCAGGATAGTGTTTCATTTGCAGCTAAGGGAGAAAGTGTTTCAAGAAGGGAATGATCAACCACGTCCAACGGTGCTGAAAGACAAGATGAAAAGCAAAAGGCATCAACTGGATTTAACAACTGCATGTCATCCATGTCCCAGGCAAGAGAAGTGGTCGTGTGTGAGGTTTCTGATATATTTTTGGACTTTGGATGAATAAAAAAATGGGCCTTAGGCAGAGGGTAGGCCTTAATCCGTCCAGTGTTACTGCCCAATTCTTCTGAGAAATGTATTCTTCAAAACTTATTTCTCTGAAAATGGATTCCATACAATGATCGTCATTTCCTATATGTAACTAATTATTCATGTTTTCCTTTGATGACCCATTAACATTTCTTTTTTTTTTTAATTTTTTTTTTCAACGTTTTTTATTTATTTTTGGGACAGAGAGAGACAGAGCATGAACGGGGGAGGGGCAGAGAGAGAGGGAGACACAGAATCGGAAACAGGCTCCAGGCTCTGAGCCATCAGCCCAGAGCCTGACGCGGGGCTCGAACTCACGGACCGCGAGATCGTGACCTGGCTGAAGTCGGACGCTTAACCGACTGCGCCACCCAGGCGCCCCGACCCATTAACATTTCTTTATTGGATGTCTGACCCTGGCAAGTTATTTGTCTGAAGTTTAGTTTCCTCTTTTGCCAAGTAGGGGAAATTATACCTAAAGTACATGATTTTTGTCAAGTTTAAGGTTAATGTCCAACCACTGACTGGCATAAAGCAGTACCAATAAGTGGCTAGGATTTGCAATATTTCCTAATAGGACTTCCTTATCTCACCCTTGTGTTCCATTCCCCTTCCCTAAACCATCAGCAAAAACTAAGTCTAAGGATTTCTCCTTCAAAATCACACACTTAACCATGGGGTTACACAAACAATTCCACATAGGATCAGTGTTTGACTACAAAGTAGTTGGATGTCATAGAGTTTCAAAAATAATCAATGCTCAATAAAATATCTTAGAAAAAAAAATGAAGGCAAGTAGCTAACTTCTCCAAAAAGGCTAACAGATCCCTTAAAACAAACTGCAACTCCACGAAACTCATGAAATTCTATTTCCTGAGATTAACATTCAAGAGATGCTTGGTATGCCATAAACATTGTTTAGAATATTACAGTTATTTTAGCTTATTCTTTTTGGAATAAATCACATTTACAGAAGCACATTTATAAAAGGCTGGTGAAGACAATGCCATGTGTAATAAATAGAACTGTTTTTGCTCTCAACAGTGAACACTTATTAAACACCCATTAGGTACTGGAGCTAGTGCAAATGACAATGAATTCATACATTTCTTATCCAAAAAGAAATGTTTTAGCAACTTAATTGTTTTCTAGTATTTGGGGTAGGCAAAGAAAACTGAGTGTATGATATTAAAAATCAATCAGTTACCAATGTAATTATCAAATGTAATTATCGCAACATTTTTAGATTATATTAACACATACTACATGCACACACATGTATATATACACACAAATGAAAGAAAACCATCTGAAATTAGGCAACCTTCTATTATTCTAAATACGCTCCCTGACATTTCATATGCCAACCTGAAGCAAATCATTATAGCGTAGCTATTAACTCCCAAAAATACAAAGCTGTAATGGAAACACTTGGAGAATAAAGACTGGGCAAAACTACCATACCAATAATGGTGCAGCAATGAGACACATTTGTCCAGATTTCCATGTCATGATAGGGTGATGCTAAGTGGCAGCCATCACTGACTTATGGCACCAACCTGGATTTCTGGTTTGAATTTTTCCCTTTTATTGTAGCCTTTTTTTTTTCTTAATAAAGTATATTTCTTTGTTCCTTTCTTTCCTCCCTGGCAAAATTCTCAGGTCAGATTGTTTCTTCAAGGTTGTATCTCCTCACGCCCCCCAAAAACAGAATGGCAGCATTTTAGAAGCAGAACCTATGAGTGAAGACTACTAAAGTGATTTGAAATGAAAAGACCAGGAATGTGACCCCTGGCAATTTGCATAGCCCTTGCTGAGTAATGTCAGTGCACATTTCCTAATGCAACCTACTAAGTTTTGATCATTTTCCAGAATCTACCAATATTTTCCTTGAGCTAAGGCTGGAGCTATAACACACTGCCATGTAAATTTATGTTGTAAGTCAGCTGCTTGCTATCTTATAATTAGGTGGGTTAGAATTTATCTATTATACATACCTAAGACTTAAAGTAAATTATTTTGTATAGTGCAATATTGTTAAAAAACAGTTAAAAAAAGATAATATCCCATTTAACCTATAGATTTCAAACAGGGACAAATAGATAACTATAAAATTGTTTTGAAATCAGAAAGATAAGGAATTGAATAAACTAAAATGTAACTATATTTTAAATTCAGGTATAATTTTCATACAATACAACTGCACAGACATTAAATGTTAGTTACATAAACGGTATACTCACTTATGTAACCCACAGGTCTATTATAATAAGAAATGTTTCTATCGTCCCAGAAAATTCCCACATACCCCCTTCTACTCAGTCATCCCCCAAACTTCTCCCCCACTAGAAGGAACCATGTTCTTTTTTCTCTTTTCTTGGAGTTTTTTATTTTAATTCCAGTATAGTTAACAGCACTGTATTAGTGTCAGGTGTACAATACAGTGATTTAACAATTCTATACATTACTTGGTCCTCACCAGAAGTGTACTCTTAACACCCTTCACCTGTTTCACCCATCCCCTCACCTAACTCTCCTCTGATAACCATTCCTTTGTTCTCTGTAGTTAGGAGTCTGTTTCTTGTTTTCTCTTTTTCTTTCCTTAGTTTTCTTAAATCCCACATATGAGTGAAACCATATGGTATTTGTCTTTCTCTGATTTATTTCACTTATTTCAATTACCATTATACTCTCTAGCTGCATCTATGCACTCCTATGTGCATATATCCCTTTGAATTAGTGTTTTGTAGTTTTGGGGTAAATACTCAGTAGAGTGATTCCTGGATCATAGGGGAGTTCTATTTTTAACTTTATTATACTAAATGTTATTGCAAATGGCAAGAGTTCATTCTTTTTTATGGCTGAATAGTATTACACACACACACACACACACACACACACACACACACACACACACACACACATCTTCTTTATTCATTCGTCTACTGATGGACAGTTGGGCTGCTTCCATAATTTGGCTATTATAAATAATGCTGCCAAAAACTCTGGAGTGCATGTATCCTTTAGAATTAGTGTTACTGGTGGTTTTTTTTTTTAATTTAATTTTTTTATTTTAGAGAGAGAGTACACGCAGGGGAGAAGGGCAGAGGGAGAGAGAAAGAGAATCCCAAGCAGGGTTCACGCTAAGCTCCAACATTGGGCTTGATCCCACAACCCTGTTATCTTGACTCGAGCCAAAATCAAGAGTTGGACGCTCAACAGTCTAAGCCACCAGACAACCAATATATGTTACTTCTGGTGTTTTTGACTTTAGCCATTCTGACAGGTGAGAAGTGATATCTCATTGTAGTTTTGATCTGTTATTTCCCTGACGATCAGTGATGTTCAGCATCTTTTCATGTGTCTGTTGACCATCTGTGTGTCTTCTTTGAAAAAATGTCTGTTCATATCTCCCACTTATTTTTAATTGGACTATTTGTTTGTTGGAATGTTTAGTTTATTAAATTCTTTTTATATTTTAGATACTGAACCTTTATCAGATATGTCATTTGCAAATATCTTCTCTCATTCCTTATTTTGCCTTTTAGTTTTGTTGATGGTCTCCTTCAACGTGCAGAAGCTTTTTATGTTGATGTAGTCCCAATAGTTTATTTTTGCTTTTACTTCCCTTGCCTCAGGAGATATATCTAGAAAAATGTTGCTTTGGCCAACATCAGAGAAAACACTGCCTCTGGTCTCTTCTAGAACTTTTATCATTTCAGGTCTCACATTTAGGTCCTTAATCCATTTTGAGTTTATTTTGGTTCCTGGTGTAGGAAAGTGGTCCAGTTTCATTCTTTTGCATGTAGCTGTCCAGTTTTCCCAACACCATTTGTTGAAGAGACTCTTTTTCCCATTACATACTCAATCCTCCTTTCTCATTGATTAACTGAACATAAAACTATGTGTTTATTTCTGGGTTTCCTATTCTGTCCTATTAATCTATTTCTGTGCCAGTACCATACTCTTTTGATTAATACAGGCTCGTAGTATAACTTGATGTAATATATAACTTGATGTCTAGAATTGTGATACCTCCAGTTTTGTTTTTTCTTTTAAAGATCGCTTTGGTTATTCTGTGTCTTTTGCGGTTCCATACAAATTTTAAGATTGTTCTAGCTCTGTGAAAAATGCTGCTGGTATTTTGATAGGGATTGCATTAAATGTACAAATTACTTTGGGTCATTTGGCATTTTAACAATATTTATTCTTCCAATCCATGAGCATGGAACATCTTTCCATTTATTTGTGTCATCTTCAATTTCTTTCAATGTTTTATAGTTTTAGAGTACAGGTCTTTCACCTCTTTGGTTAAGTGTATTCCCAGGTATTTTATTATTTTTCATGCAATGATAAATGGGATTATTTTTTTTATTTTTCTTTCTGCTACTTTATTATTACTGTATAGAAATATAATGGATTTCTTTACATTTTTGTGTGTGTCCTGCAACTTTACTGAATTCATTTATCAGTTCTAATAGATTTGGGGTAGAGTCTTCAGGGTTTTGTATTAGTTTATCATGTCATCTGCAACTAGTGAAAGTTTTACTTCTTCCTTACCAAATTGGATGCCTTTTATTTCTCTTTGTTGTCTGATTGCTGTGGCTAGGACTTCCAGTACTATATAGAAGTGGGAAGAGTGGACATCCTTGTCTTGTTCCTGACCTTAGGGGAAAAGCTCTCAGGTTTCTCCATTGGGAATGATGTGAGCTGTTGGTTTTTCATAAATGACCTTCATTATGGTGAAGTATTCTCCCTCTAAACCTACTTTGTTGAGGGTTTTAACATGTATGGATGTTGCACTTTGTCAAATGCTTTTCCTGTGCCTATTGAAATGATGATATGGTTCTTATCCTTTCTATTATTGATGTGATGCATCATGTTGATTGATTTGTGAACATTGAACCATCCTTGCAATCCAGGAATAAATCACACTTTATCATGGTGAAAGATTTTTTTAATGTATTATTGGATTCTGTTTGCTAGTATTTTGTTGAGGATTTCTGCATCTATGTTCATCAGAGATATTGGCCTATAGTTTTGTTTTGTGGTGTTTTTACCTGGTTTAGTATCATGGTAATTCTGGCCTCATAGAATAAATTTGTATGTTTTCCTTCCTTTTCTGTTTTTTTAGCATAGTTTGAGAAGAATAGGCATTAAGTATTTTATAAATATTTAGTAGAATTCACCTGTGAAGCTGTCTGGTCCAGGACTTTTGTTTGTTGGGAGTTTTTTGGTTACTGATTCATTTCTATTGCTGGCAATCAGTCTATCCAAATTTTCTATTTCTTCCTGCTTTAGTTTTGATAGGTTATATGCTTCTAGGAATTTATCCATTGCTTCTAGATTGCCCCAAGTTTTGTGGCATATAATTTTTTATAATATTCTCTTACAATTGTTTGTATTTCTGTGATGTTGGCTGTTATTTCTTCTCTTTCAGTTATAATTTTATTTGAGCACTCTTTTTTTTTGAGTTTGGCTGGAAGTTTATCAATCTTATTAATTTTTTCAGAGAACCAGCTCCTAGTTTCATCAACTGTTCTACTGTGGGATTTTGGTTTGTTTTTATATCATTTATTTCTGCTCTTATCTTTATTATTGCCTTTGTTCAACTGGTTTTGGGGTTTTGGGTTGCTGTTCATTTTCTAGCCCCTTTAGGAGTAATGTTAGGTTGTTTATTGTGATTTTTCTTGTTTCTTGAGGTAGGCTTGTACTGCTTTAACTTTTCTCCTAGAGCCAGTTTTGCTGCATCCCAAAGAATCTGGACCATTGTGTTTTTATTTTGTTTCCCTATAAGTTTTGATTTCTTCTTTGCTTTCTTGGTTGACCCATTCATTGTTTAGTAACATGTTAGTTAACTCCCATGTATTTGTGCTCTTTTCACACACACACATATATATACGTGTGTGTGTGTGTGTGTGTGTGTGTCTAATTTCTAGTTTCATAGCATTGTGATCAGAAAAGATGCATGGTAGGACTTCAATCTTTTTGAATTTGTTGAGATTGTTTTGTGACCTAATATGTTATCTATTCTGGAGAATGTTCCATATGCATTGAAGATAATGTGTATTCTGCTATTTTAGGATGGAATGTTCTGAATATATCTGTCAAATCTATCTGATATAGTGTGCCTTTTAAAGCCACTGCTTCCTTGTTGATTTTGTTTAGATGATCTGTCCACCGATGTAAGTGGACTATTAAAATCCCCTATTTTACTATATACTATAGTATACTATATATGTGTATAATATATATGTAGCATATATTATATAAATATATATACTTTATACTATAGTGTTTTAATAGTAATGCAATATTAATATTGATTAGTTCATTTATGTTTGTTATTAACTGTTGTATGTATTTGGGTGCTCTCATATTGGATGAATAAATATTTACAATTGGTATATCTTCTTATTGGACTGTCCCCCTTATTATTATATAGTGTCCTTCTTTGTCTCTTGTTACAGTCTTTGTTTTAGAGTGTATTTGTCTGTATAAGTATTACTACCCCAGCTTTCTTTTGACATCCATTTGCATGATAAATGTTTCTCTATCCCCTCACTTTCAACCTTCAGGTGTCTTTATGTCTGAAATGAGTCTCTTGTAGGCAGCATATAGATGAGTCTAGGTTCTTGTTGTTGTTTTTGTTTTATCCACTCTGTTACCCTACGTCTTTTGATTGGAGCATTTAGTCCATTTACTTTCAAAGTAATTAATGACAGATATGTATTTACTGCTATTTTGTTACTCTTTAGTGATTGTTTTGTAGTTTTCTCTGATCCTTTTATCTCTTGCTCTTTCATGGTTTGCTAGCTTTCTTTAGTGATTGAATTTCTTTCTCTTTACTCTTTGCACATCTGCTGGGTTTTGATTTGTGGTTACCACTAGGTTTGTATATAACATCTTCTGCCGATAGCAGTCTATATGAAGTTGATGGTCATTTAAATTTGAACCTATTCATTACTCCTCTCCCTTCCCCACCCATGTTTTAGGTATACGGTATCACATTTTATATCTCTTTTTTCACTGATGTGTTATCTAGTTGTATCCATGGGATGAGACCTATTGTTAAATAGGTCTATATTATTTCTTATTCTAAGTCTAGAGTAGCCCTATCCCTAATATATAAACATGCAGTAATCTACATTGAATGTCCATGGTGTTTAGCAAGGCTGCTGATGGTTCCAGCCCCTATCTTTTTCAGAAATATGTGACCTCCACAATCTGTATTTACTTTCACACCTCCCCAACTTTCCCTGTGTGCTCATAGCTTAATATTTGGTGGAAAAACTTTAAAATGAATTTTTGGCAGATTTATTTATTTGCATAGTTTCTCTTTTTGGGCCTTGGTTCTACAAATTCTAATCCACTTGCAAACCATGAACTCCGATTTCTGCCTCTTGAACTCATCATAGTCTGATTAAGCTCCACCTTTCTGCTTTGCAATCTGGAGACAGCCCTCAAGAAAAAGTAATGGTGATTATGGGGTTCACTTTGTGTTTCCCTTCTCTCCGAGATCAGTCCTGTGTTGCCTCTTGTTGAGTAACAAAATAGTTGTTTCATTTATTGTGTCAAGTTTGATCACTATTTATAGTGCATGGGCTAGCCCAGTACCAGTTACCCTATCACGCTACAGGTAGGAGTCCCCCATGATCTGTTATATATGAAAGTTAATACGTATTGTTAACACAATACATAGATGCTAGCCAGTAAAAGGTCACGACTTAAATAAGGACTTCAAGGTTTTTTTAATAAAAATTCCATTTAAAAATTCTTACTCCTATAAGAGTAAATTCCCTGGTTTCATCAACCCCAATGCATAACAAACTCCTTTTGCATTAAATTCTTCAACTACATACATTTTCAAATATAATGTAAGCAATTTTTAAGAAGCCATTAGCACTTAAGAATAGTCAAAATATGTTATATATGTATATACTCTAAAGAGGCATACAAAATGTGGCTTTTGGAAATCATATCTGAACTTACCTATATATGACATATGATTTCACTTCTTGTCCTCCCTTTTTTCATGTATGGAAAAAAATGTGTGTAAATATATATTCAAAGTTAAAGGTGAATTTTCTGTATTCTTGACCCTGTATAGCTTAAACTAGATATAATGCCAAATTTTCTCTGAGTTCAAGCTGTTTCACATTCTACTTCTGTGTATACTCACCCCTAACACTTTCCACTCTTCCTCCTTATATCACATACATGCACGCACACATGCACACCACACAGACACACACACACACACACACACACAGCCCTGTGAGGGCAGACACATCAATGCTGTTGCCAAAGATATAGAATGGCAATGAGCAGAACACTATTTAAATTAGTGTCATATTCATTATCATTTTTTCACTATTCCATCATGGTTTATATATATGATACAATATATAGATATTAAAGCTGAGAAACCAGTTTTATTAATTTAAATTTAAGCCAATAAAAAATAGGATGATATCTAGATACAACTATGAAGACTGTATGTATACAAATGCATTTTTGTTGTTACAAGACAAATTCTGCTCCTCTACCCACAAACGTTGGTAGTGGTAGCTGGTCCAAGGGGTGATGGATATAGGGAGTAAGAGTGGATACAGACAGCATATAAAACTTTCTGGACAGAGGACACTAAATATAACACTGACATCATGTTAGAAGGAAAACAGCTAAAATTCAAAAACTCCTTTACTAAGAAACTTTCAAAAGAAGAAAATAATAGGCTAAAAGATGAGCAGAAGCAAAAGAGCAGGAGAGCAGAGTACAAGAAAAAGAGATCAGGAACAAGGAATTCCTTCATCTAGTTTAAAGTCAAAATGGCCCATGGGGGAGTAGACCTTTAAGTGTAAAATAGTGAACAAAATATATTTTCATGGATGAGGAAAAGGACACAATATAAGGGTCTCCTTACCTTTCACATACAGTTAGCTCTAATGAAAAGCTGATCACCCCACTTTGAATTGCTAGATTAAATCTTTTGTTTCGTTCCTCAGTCTTTAGTCTTTATTTCATGTAGTATACCAGATTATCTTACTCCAGTCCTTGTTTTGTCCATGGTGCTACCGGGTGCTTTTTTATGCTGCCCCGGGAAGGGAAACAAGTACAAGGCAAATAATACACATTAAAAAAATATATTGGGTAAAGTCAATTATATCTCAATTAAATAAAATTTTTAAAAATTTAAAAAACAAAAAAGATGGAGAAAGGAAGGATTAACAACAGGAGGCTAAGAAAATTTAAATAACCTTTACACTCATACAGCAAGGAAGTGGCAGAGGAAGAGTTTAGAACAAGGTCTCTCTGTTGTTCAAGGTTGTATTCTTTCCACTATGACTTATTCTCTTCTCTCTTCTGAATATTTTGGAAGGGGAGTAGGATCTGTGTGGGTGACCCTTTCCAAACCAAAGATGAGCTTATGTTTGTACAAACTGTAGTAAATGACATAAGACAATGTCACATTTGTTATTGTGTAATAGCCTTTACTCAAAAATAACAAGATTAGATGAAAAATGAAGATTAACAGCCTTTACTCAAAAATGATAGAATCAAATGAAATTGAAGATTATATCATACCACGTCATATCTAGTACCTTATCTAGTATCTGCTTCCTCTTCAACAAGTATTCAAAATTCTATTAAGCTCGTGTAAAGCTATTTGCTAATAAAATACTGCCCCAAATTCACCCCTCTTAGAACCCACAGAAAGCTAAGATCCCATTATTTAAATATAAAAAAAGACCTTGAAAGAAATACAAAAGCATCAGAATCCAGAAGGGTATTGTTTATTACTGCAAAGGCAGTATTGTCTTAGAGGTGCTGTTGACCTGGTTTTTCACTGAGGGGGCCAGAATCTTCAGTATATTCACCGGGAGTGGATCCAGGGCTGATGATAGCCAGTGTACTGTTATGGCAGTACTGATTGCTAAAATATTTAAATACTTCCATACTGATTGGTAAATAGCAGCTGCAATAAGCAGTTACATGAATTAATAATATAAATTCCAGCACATGTGGTTTATTTTAGAAATCCAACACATACTGCAATTTCAAGACATTTTTCCTAGACCAACATGCACAGAGTGGAAGGCCTGCTCCAAATTCTACCGTTTATTACAAATTTGGGGGAGTTGTAGCATAGTGATACATATTTTGGGGTGGATATTTTGTGTTCTTTTCTAAAATGATCAGGCAGGTACAGGAAAACACAAAGTATAGTCCACTCACAGATCCCAGAGACAGAAGATACTACATGCCATGAAGGCCACATGGGAAAGCACCAGAGTGGTCAGGAGACAGAAAACAGGAGTGAGGGGAGGGTTTAGAAGAGAGTCTTTATTAAAGCTTCTCTGGGAAAGGCTAAACAGTTTAGGATTGGCTAGTTTGAGTAATTTCTTCAGTGGGCTTTGGGTAATAGGGGTGGTCCTTAGTTGACTGGCACCTAAGCCTGGAAGGATTAAAGCAGAGGAATAGTGCCTCTTGGGGTATCCAGGCCAAACAGAGGAAGTGGCTCTGGACTGGTTAGTTTGCATACAAAGACATGAACCTAGCTGGGTCTTTTGCTATCTCTAAGAATGAGCTAGCCCTGGGAGAGGTAGGCTCTCTAGAGTCAAAAAGGTATTTTTAGAATAACAAAACAATATACAAAAATATATATTTTTTAAATTTACAATACAGTGGAGAGAGGGCTATGCAGCTAAAACTGAGAACCTATTTCATGACTCTCTACAAGAAATGGCTGCCCATAATCTTAGTATGCTCAGAGACAGAATGGGGAGTCTTCTGGGGCTATTGTCAAATACAGGTGCTACAGTAGGCTATCTCTAACAAAATTTTTTAAAGACATTTGCATTTTTGACAACTTATTTCCTGGTGGGTAGTACCTTCCTTGTGAGTTGTGGTTGATCAAATGGGGAATTATCTGAAAGCCATCCAAAACACATTTAATAGTTAGAAGAACACATATCACAGGGAGTGGCAATGAAGTCCTAGATGCCCCACTCTCCTTGATTTATCTCATTCCACCCCACTCCCTACTTCCCATGCCTGGAAGTTTCCTTTCTTCTGGGAGCATTCCAAGCCTACTTTGTCTCCCGGCAAAATAAGCCCAGCACCTTGGCCATCAGGAACTGCAGTTTTTACTCTGACCCCTTATCTTCTTTTTACCTTCTGTTTTTGACTCAATAACTTGGCATCTATCAGCTGCCACCTCACCTACTGGCACTAACTTCCTCTTGATTCACCCACAGGATCTATAGATGTTTCACGCTCTTCAGGGAAAGAAGAAAGAAGCCCAAGTTTCTGGCTCCAAAAACCCAGTACTAACCAATCTCCTGACATTTCTTGCTCTTCCACCCTTCTCTCTTTCCCTCTGGCTCATGTTATTTGAACACTGGTTATCTGACAAACCAACAGAGAAAGGAAGGAGAATGAAAAATAAGGGGTGAAGACCTAAAGAGCAATGTGGGGAGTAAAAGGTGAGATGGGGAGGCAGCCTCCATGTGTCCAAGAGAATGCCCAATCTCTGCATGACTAAACAACTGAATGGGGAAATTACTGGAACAGATTGAAACATGACTCTGACAGGAACATCATTTAGCAAGGAACGATATGAACAAAAGATCAAATCACCAATTACAACTCCAAGATTACTTCTGGTGTGTTTACTCTGTTGCCTCTCTAACCTCCATGTTCTTGGTCACTATCTATCCTTTGGCAAAAATTAGAGGAATGTTTTCAAGTTCACTGATGGCAGCAATTAATTTCTAATAATAAATCACATTGAGAATCTATTTGGTGAACCATAGTGTTCTTGAAACTTGTTGAAGACACTTTTGTCCCTTATCCAATAGCTATTTCTAGTCCTTTCTTCTTTAATGTCAAAGCCCTCAAGCTCTGAGGGTGAAGATGCTAGAATCTTAATATACTCAATTTTCTCTTTTTTTTTTTTTTTTCCTAGAACCTACAATAGACCCCGAAGGAAGTGTATTGGAGGAAGCCTAGAAATATTTTTCTCCCCCATTAAAGCTATCTGCCAAGATAAAAGCTTCAACACTCTCTTGCACCCCCAACCTTCAATCTTTCTTTCGATTTTAGCCTGAGGACTGAGGCTTGGAGCTGCTGTTAACTGTCTTCTAACCAAAAGGGCAGACCACTGATGAACTATGAATGACAAAACAGAAAGACAAAGGAGTCCTATATATTGAGGTGCTAAACCAATCAGGAAAAGCTACCTTCAGACTTCTTGTTATCTGTGATGATAAATTTTCTTTATCTTCAATAAAGAAAAAATTTTTTCTAGAGTGTTGTTATTTGTAGAAGATACTAAAATTTAAAGTAATGTACCTTGAAGGAACCCCGCAATAACCTGTGGCAAAGCAAAACATCTTATTTCCATTCATTTTCAGACACTAGCTTCTCTGAATAGACCATCAATAGGAGATAACAATTACCCAAAGTGAGCTGTGGAATCTGAAAGGATCATGGAAATCCAGAAGGGAAAAAGATTAGACACACCCTCTCTGCTACTTCATCCACAGGCCATCCAGCTTAAGTCCAAGCTTTCTCAAGACAGAACTCATTACCTCATGAAACAGCTCAACTCTCCCTTTCCCATCTTTATATTATGAAATTTGCTTATCAGACCACAGGGCAGCCCATTAGAAACAGGAATTTGGTGATGTTGATTCTGTCATTAATGCACATCTGTAAAATGCACTGGTCTACAGTGAAACCATCTGAGAGTTTGGGAAGATAAGATATTGAATAATTTCATATTTTTCTTGTACTTTTATAAATCACTAACATATTTTATTTAAAAATGAAGTAAACCAAGATTAACATTATACTGTAAATAACACAACTAACATGTTTAATGTTATCAGTAAAGCAGACTTCTTGCACTTGTTATAAGCAAAAACAAATGAAGACCAGCCTTGAAAATTCCCTGAGCAGATAAAACCAGTTTAGTCATACAAAGCTTAATTTAGCTTATTTTGTAAGACTAAATTGACATGGGTCATTTCTTGCTTGTGCCTCTGGAAATCATAAGCAAAACTTAAACTGTTTCCCACGGTTAATATGAGGTAACTACTAACCAACTGCCTACCATCTGAGAAAATTCCAATATTAAAAAAATCACTGTGAAAAATAATCACTACTTCCTCCCTATATAAGTTGCTTTATAATAATATACTCCTGGGGCCTCATTCTGTGTTTTGGTTCGAGAGCTCCTAGTTTTTGGTATATGCACAATAAACTTTTACTAATGACTACTTTGATGATTCATTGGTTTTACTTACGTTATATCTGAGCTCTTTGACATTTTAAAGCATCAGAAGAGGGGAAGACCTCAAATGAGTCTAAGGTTGGTGAGTTGCTGGTACCCACAGAACCTGATGAGCTCACTGCTTTCTCCCTGGAGTTAGAGTAAATAATCTCTCCTGGATCTGAGCCACTGTCTTTGCATTTTGAATGCTCCACCTTTATTGTGCATACCTATATTTTGTTTGGTGAGGTTTCCTTGCAAGTCACCCTATTAAGTTTAAAAGTGGAGAAGACATGTAATTCCCTGCGTTTTATAACAGGTGTTGGAAAATAGAGCCCTTTATACTTAAGACATCTTAGGGAACCTAAAGACAAAGATGGCTTGAGGACTTGGTCTATGGACCATGATCTTGTGCCTTTTTAGAAAAATGGGTGAACTTTTGGAATTGTAGCAGCCACTTTGAGGAACATTTATCTTAAATAAGTCCACCTTACGGGGCACCCTTAGAAGAGAGGATTCCAATCCTCTCAGAGACAATGAAACACAATCTTTGAGTGGAATGCAGAAGCCTCTAAAACACAAAATGACTCTCAAAACAGCTCTAAAAGGATCCTTACAGCATGCAAATAAAAAATATCCAGTAAAACTCTTTGACCATCTGAGCAAGTACACTTAGTTCATCTGCTGGAATCACAGTGTGAATACTACTATTATTTTGAATTTTCTACTCAAGACAGGGCTGAGTTTTTTGTTTTTTTGTTTTAAGTTTTTATTTAAATTCCAGTTAGTTAACAGACCAGTGTAATATTAATTTCAGGTATACAAGATAGTTAATTCAACACTTCCATACAATACCCAGGGCTCATCACAAGTACACTCCTTAATCCCCATTACCTATTTAACCCAACCCCCCTCTGGTAACCAACAGTTGTTCATTCCCTATAGTTAACAGCTTGTTTCTTGATTTGTCTCTCTTTTTTCCTCTTTGTTCATTTGTTTCTTAAATTCTACATGAGTGAAGTCATATGATATTTGTCTTTTACATTTACATATATGTATGTATATATATATATATATATATATATACACACATACCACATCGTCTTTATACATCAGTTGTTAGACATTTGTGCTGTTTCCATAATTTGGCTATTGTTGATAATGTTACTATAAACATCATCAGGGTGCATGTATCCCTTTGAATTGGTATTTTTGTATTCTTTGGGTAAATATCTAGTAGTGCAATTGATGATATTAGGGTCATTCTATTTTTAACCTTTTGAGGAAACTCCATACTGATTTCCAATGTGGCTGCACCAGTTTGCATTCCACCAACAGTGTAAGAGGGTTTCCCCTTCCCCACATCTTCAACAACACCTGTTGTTTCTTGTGTTGTTGATTTTAGCCATTCTGGCTGGTGTGAGGTGGTGTCTCATTGTAGTTTTGATTTTCATTTCCCTGATGATCAGTGATGTTGAGATCTTTTCATGTACCTGTTGGCCATCTGTATGTCTTCTTTGGAAAAAAGTCTATTCATGTCTTCTGCCCATTTCTTAATTGGGTTATGCATTTTTGGGGTGTTCGGTTTTATAAGTTCTTTATACATTTTGTATACTAACCCTTTATCACATATGTCATTTCCAAATATCTACTCTCATTTCATAGTTGTCTTTTAGCTTTCTTGACTGTTTTCTTCAATGTGCAGAAACTTTTTATTTTGATGAAGTCCCAATAGTTTATTTTTGCTTTTGTTGCCCTTATCTCAGAAGACATATCTAGAAAGAAGTTGCTGTGGCCGATGTCAAAGAGGTTACTGCCTATGTTCTCCTCTAGGACTTTTATGGTTACAGGTCTCACATTTAGGTTTTTAATCCATTTTGAATTTATTTTTGTGTATGGTGTAAGAAAGTGTTCTAGTTTTCATTGTTTGCATGTTTTCCCAACACCACTTGTTAGAGAGACTGCCCTTTACCAGTTGGATATTCTTTTCTGCTTTGTCAAAGATAAGTTGATCAAACACTTGTATCACAATGGAAAGTATTACTTGAAAGAAGGTTTACATAGAGGGTAGTTTCTTTTTTTTTTAATTTTTTTAAATGATTTTATTTATTTTTGAGACAGAGAGAGACAGAGCATGAATGGGGGAGGGTCAGAGAGAGAGGAAGACACAGAATCTGAAGCAGGCTCCAGGCTCTGAGCTGTCAGCACAGAGCCCGATGTGGGGCTCGAACTCACAGACTGTGAGATCATGACCTGAGCTGAAGTCAGACGCTCAACCGACTGAGCCACCCAGGCGCCTCTACATAGAGGGTAGCTTCAATGAGTTAAGTATACAGCTATTCCCATATGCTTCTACACATAAAGGTTACAAATACTTTTAATGAAAAAAGATGTTAGTTGAAACAAGGTTTATAAACAGTGTAGCTGCAATGATGGCTATAATTTTTTAAACAAAAGCTATAAAATTTCTGTTTGGCTTTGTCTGTATGTTTACATATGTCTATTTATGTATGTTGTAGATATGCTATTTTCTCTACGTATGGATGATATTGCCAAAATTAGTTTGTAAAGAACTCTATATAATTGGTTTAGAGACAATTAAGCATTTACATAAACCAAGTATACTCTCAGAAATATAAGAACTTACTCAAATGTTTTTCAATTTCACATGATCTGGGATAATCTTGATAAATCTTGATAAGTAAAAACTAATCTACATTTATTTAACAAAAGCAGACTTGTATTCAAAATTAGTCAACAAAAAAAATAAGTCAAGATGATGGTTAGCTGTTTGATGTCTAATCCAAGTATATTTGTTAAAAACAGGTAATTTACTGGGTGTTGTATGGAAACCAATTTGACAAATTTCATATTAAAAAAACAAAATTAAATAAATAAAAAAATAAAAACCGATAATTTTAAATAAATAATAGTGTATAGTAAATTTAAATAATTTATATTCACTGAACATCTACATCATTTCTAACTCAGATTAACATTAAATGCTAAATATAAGTTTATGTTTATTTTCATTTTTTCATTTTTTTTTTTTTTTACAGAGAGACAAACATTTGGGTCTATTAATAAACATGCTTTGTACCACACTGAAAAATTTTCTAGGAGGAAGGATATATGTCTAGAAATTATGGAATGTATTTATAAATTTTTAATTTACTACAGGATGCAAATATATAGATAGTTCACAGTTGTAAGCTTCCCAGTTGTCAAAGACTACCAATAGTTAAAATTTATAATCAATATGCAAAAATAAATACTAAAAATAATAATAGTGAAAAATAGAATGTATTTGGATAAGGTAAGATATAAGTTTTAAGTTTGGAGTTTTTTTTTTTATTTGGTTTGGTTTTGGTAGAGGAAAAAAGAAAGTAATTTTGTCCTAAAGTAAAATGATAATTCCAGAATAAGAAAGGAAAAAGATGGGACAAAACCTAAATGGATATAAAAGATGTACAAGGTCTGTGGAAAAGAAATCTTGTGAAAGGAATTTTATGTGTAGCCAAGCTAAGATTGGAATTGATTTATGTTAAAAAAAAAAAAAGAATATTAATATCAAAAGTACACTGGTGCAAAATTAGAATTTGATTTTCTTTGTGTTAAAAGGACAGGTTTTTTGTTTTTTGTTTTTTTTTTAGATTATTAGTTCACTGTTAAGAGACCGTAAACAAAGGTTTTTTTTCTTTACCTTTAATGTAATTGCCTAGAAAACCAAGACTCTGTGTCTTAAGAAAATAATTTCCTGTGCTTCATGTTGCCTTTATCGAGTCTGATTACTTAAAAAGATAACTAAGTCTTCTCTATTAAAAGGGCTAAGATTTTTTTTTGTCAAATATATAGTTCCCATATTTGTCTCTGAAATATTTTAATTGTCTTTGGTTCAATGGATAAGTATTGTTTGACAGAAACCTATGATTCTATTTGGTTAAATGTTTTAAATCTTTTGACATTTTTAACAAACTTTTCCCCAAATCAAATTCTGAATAAAGTAAAATATATATGTTAATTTATGTAAGCTTTTTTGATATGTTAATTGCATGAAAAACATTGTCAAATAAAAAGTAAAGTTTAACCTTTTTAGATATTTATATCAGATATCAGTAAAATAATTCAGAAATTATATGAAATTCCTAAAAAGCCGATACATTCTGGTATCGTGTTTTCAGTCATAATTTTTCAATATTTTTACTTGTCAATTGCATCTGTGTGTGTGTGTATGTGTGTGTGTGTATGAACTATGATCATACCGCCAACCACGGTTATTTTTAAGTCTTTGGTCATTTACAGACAGTCATTATTTTACTTTAGTACTTTTGCAAAAGTATTCCTGCAAAAAAATGCTTCATTTTCAAAGAGATTCATGGAGAAGACTCTGAAAAATACTCTAAAATGCAGGTTTCTGAGATGATGACACTGAACTGGGTAAGAATTTCTAAAACTCTAATGGAAACCCGATTGATTAATAAAGCTGCCAAACCAAAATGAAGCAAAACAAGAAGTAATTACATAACACTGAATGAACTGATGAAAATAATTATAATTTTTATGACTTCATTTTAAACATTGCTGGTTCTTTTAATGTTTTATTTTCCACATTTAAAGGGCCTCCTTTTCTCCTCTTTTTTAAGCTATCTATAACTTAGAGCAATTTGGTGAAGCGTATCTTTGCAACAAGAATTGAAATATTTTTCTTTTTATCCTTACCTGATCCCTCCAGAATTCAGAAACTCTTATTAAATATTCTTATCTTTTATGACAATATATGTATTTGCATAAGTTCAATATGAATCTGGTCTCCTTGTAACAAGACACAACTGGACAAGTCCTTGGCTTCGCATCCTAACCTTGAGAGGCTTATGAAAGTACAATTTGAGATTCCCTATGAAGAGTTTCAGCAAAGTAGATTTTAAAAACCTATGAGGTCAATAACTATGCTTGCTGCACTTACGTAAATAACCAGGCCAAGTTTATTGAAAATAGACTTAATTTGTAAACAAATTAGTCTTTCTGTCATTTGTTATAGAAATGGGAATGATTACAGAGAAAAAAATTATATTTCAGTAATACACCTTACTGGATATCAGATTCTAATTCTGTTAATTGTCTCTGAAGTTTTGTTTTTACCTCTAAACTAGATTGGATCTTGAATCCTTCTATTTTCTTCCAATACTTGGCTAGAATTCTCCAAACTAACATTTCCAATTTTCTCCCACTCTTTTGACTTGGAATCACTATAAAACTAAAATTGCCCTTTTCCCAAAGCCATACAAGTTAAACTGGAGAACTAGAGAGAAACCAAAGAGAAATCACCACAATAGCTCACATACGGACAATCTTCATGCCTGCCTGCTGCTATGTGACTACTCAGAAAGTTCACGAGAGACATTCAAACTGCAAATCAGGGATGTCTATCGGGCTGCCACTGCCTGCCCTTAGTCCATGGGAAGATGTTTTGAACCCAATGTCTAAAAGCCTTCTCAACTGGCTTTTCCCCAGACTCAGAAACTGAATCTATAATTTGCTTGAACTATTAACATTTGTTTTTCTTTCATTTCCATGGAAACACCTCTAATTAAATTACCTGATTGTTCACATCATATGGAGCTCACTTGCAACAACACCTCTCAAAATAAAGCCTCCTCATACTCATCCTGTCCTAAGTAATCATGAGAATATGTGATTGCTAGTACATCAAGCTGTGCATATGTAAATAACTTTTAAAAATTACAATTCATTTGAGTTATTTAATTGGTTAATGTTGGCTCCTGGTCATTTCTGCTCCAGGGAATTTGTCAATCCTTGGTTATTGTTCTTGGTATAGTCATTATATTAACCTCTCTACTGCACTGTATACTTGAGAGTTTTAAATGCCTGTGATAGCCACTCACAGGCCAAATGGTATCCATCAGGATCCAACAACTGGATGAAATCAGTAATAACCACATAAATGATGAAGATGGTGACTACATAGCCCTCTAGCCTAAAGACTCAACTAATGGAAAGAGCAAATATGTCATTCTTCAGCCTGATTAATTACATGAACGGTTGTAAATGAGAATAAGGTTATATTGGTTGGCCATACTCTCACTCTGCCGAGAGAAAAACCAAAGGGAGGTGGGTGGGGGTGGACTGTTAAAATAAAAAAACAAATGAAAACTTTGAAAATGCCCTGAGTGGACTAAACCAGTGTAATCGTATAAACAAAGCTTAATTTAGCTTATTTGCAAGACTAACTTGACCTGGGTCATTTCTTCCTCACACCTCTAAAATCATAAGCAAAACTTAAACTATTACCCCTAAGGTTAATATGAAATATCTACTGACCAACTGTCCATCATTTAAGAAAATTTTAACATAACCAATATCTACATGTATACCAATATCTAAATTAACCAATCACTGTGATGAATAAATAGTCACTGCTTTCTCACTGTATAAGCTGCTTTATAACAGTATGTCCATAAGCCCCATTCACTATTTTGGTTTGAATGCTCCCAGTTCACAAAGTATCTTTATAGTGTGTGCACAATAAACTTTTACTAATTACTACTTCAGTGACTCATTGGTTTTACTTTGGTTATGTCTGAATTTGTGACACACTCAAATTAATAATTAATGGCATAGTAACAAAGAAGTTAAAAATTAAACAAAAATAATTTATAAAAGGTAATAAAAATCACTAGGAAGAAACTGAAGACAATGCTATAAAAACATCAAGAAAGAAAACTGCAGGAAATAAACTGGCTACATATTTAAAAATGTATATAACTACTATAATATTAAACATAAATATTTGTCTAAATATTTTTTTCAGAACTTGGCTTTATCCAGCAGTTTATGGTTTTATAAGATTCACACATTTATTTACTTGCCAAATATTTTCCATTTTGTTTTGACCCTTAAAATGAACAGAAGTTCCAAATGAAATTCACTGAAGGAATTTCCTTGGTTACATATTTTATTTTGATGTTTGCTCAAAAGGCCATTAAGATGTGTTGGATGATCGATGGGCTGATTTGGAATTTCTTGTGTGCCCATAATGTCATAATGAGATATTGCATTATTCTAAGATTCCAAAAATTTTTAACAAAGCTTAATAGAACTATTCCAGTGTTATTCCATCAAGTGTGAGATTGCAAAATTGCAGTATATCTTTAGGCCACAGACATGAACAATACTGTATGAAAATAGAAACCAAGCTCAAGAGTTGTATAGTATAGTCATTGATCTTACAAAAGCATCTGTCCTCTGGAGCAAAGCTGAATCCTGCACACCCAAACAGACTTACACTTATTTAGAGCTCTCTCAATCTTCCAAGGCACATATACCCATCTTCTAAGTCAGGAATAAGATTGTGTCACTCTGTACTATAAAATTATCTCCAAACTACATATTGTGAATTACCTCTTTTGGCAAAGCAACAGACAACTTGTATTGCATTTTTCTTTGATTCTTTCCATTTTATACAAAAACACCAGTTGAATAAGGCAGTGGGAAGAGGAAGCAAACAATACATTCAAGGTCATGTATCATTAATGAAAGCTTATTTTCTCAAACAAGTTATACATGTGAAAACAGGCTTAGAATTCAACCAGTGTCCAGCTAAGTACCACATGGTATATAAGCCATCTGGATTTATTTATTTTTTTTAGGGCTGAAATATCAAAGCCAAAATTTGCCCCTAGTGTTCTCAAATTTCAAAGCACCAATTACCAGGCTACCAGGCTAAGGTTTAGTGTGCCTATAAAGTTTATATTTTATGAGTTCACAGTTCACTTGAATAGAGACATACTGATTTGTCATGAATTGTGTTAAGTTAGCTTAGAATTTCCAAAAGTTCATGTCTGAACTTTCATTTTAACATGATAGTTTTTATGCACATTTTCATTTTCAGAATTTTGCTTACCATTATTCCAAACAAAATTAATGACCCCTGGAAAACATCAAGTGGAATGCTAGGTGCTAGGTGGTATATATTTTTTGTTTGTTTTGTTGACCATATTAGGAAAACAAAAAGGTTAATTTTGTGGCTAACTACTACCCAAACCAACTTTAAAAAATGTCACCTCCAGAAACATCACTCTTCTCTGGTTGATATCCCTTTATACCTTAATCTGAAAGTCAAATGAGCATTTCCAGGCAAAAGATATAAGAACTTGGGTGTGCCAGTGGGTTTATTTTTAATTGGAAAAAGAACTCCTCTTTCTTAAAAGTCAGGTAATGATTTCAATGTGTTTCTAAGCAAGACCTGAATAAAATATTAGACAATCATGCTCAAAAGCTATTAGTGGTTTTCTAATCTAATACAAAGGGAGGCAGTTTTGAAAGTAATTGGAGTTTTCTTTATTTTTAGCTGTAAAACTTGTAGAAAATTTAGCAAGTACACTATTTTTTGAAATTTTCATCAGGCAAAGCACTGTCAAGTTCCTTATATGTAAATACAGAAAATATTCCCATTTATTAACTGATAAATATAACACACTGAAAGGTTCTGTAAAAATAAATATATGGTATTCATAGGATAAAATCTAGCCCAGCAGCAGGGAGAGATATGCCTCTTTATTTTATTTTTCAACTACTAATAATAGTCTCTTATTCTAGAGCAGGATCTTGTAATCATTTTTGTATTTTTGGAGCCTACCTTGAAGGGTAGAATCTCCTATATTCTCAGATAAAGAGATTTTAATTGAATTAAATGGATCTATACTTTTTCAACTCTGATCAAAAGCCTTTGTTAACCACACAATTTGCTTGTCCACCATATACTGCAAATGCTTGCATAGGGAATGACTAAGCATGGAGAAATAGATAACTTTTATTTAGAAAAATAGTTGTCTGATAAGCTGGAAAGCAAAAACATTTGAACTATGTTGTGTAAGATGAATTGCTAGGTTTCCCTCTTCTAGACACTTTAGTATTAAATGCCGAACTTCCTTGGGAATGGCAGGTGCCTGGTAGATTGGGTTCATGTTTTTAGTTGCTAACTTTTGACATATGTGTTAAGTTTCAGAATTAAGGAAGAGAGTCAGACAAAGTGCCAAATATAGAAAATTCCAACCATCAAACCCCTAAAAGAAAAGCTCTTTCAAGAATATAAATCTTACTGTGCTATCAAACTGTAGATTTTGTACTGTGGAGGTTCAAGTAAGAAACTAGGATTTACACATATTAGCATACAAAAACTCCATTTAAGAACCATTTAAATGGTGACAAAGAATTGCTTCTCCACTGCATCTTTAAAAGGGCACTGGCAGAGGGGCTCCTGAGTGGCTCAGTGGGTTAAGTGCTGGACTCATAGATTTAGGGGTTCAAGTCATGATCTCATTGTTCTCCTTGCCCCTCCCCTGCTTGTGTGAGTACACTCTCCCTCTCTCTCAAAATAAATAAATAAACATTAAAAAACGGGCACAGGCACAATATTTCTTGTTCTGCTAATGATCATTTTTTTTTCTTACTGATATTCATCCATTCCCCAATTTTGAAGACTAACTATCTACATTTTGTTTTAGGATAGCATATATGAAATATTAAAATAAATCCTAATCACTTGACCAAGAGACAAATTATGACTACCATTTCAATTATCATAAACATAGGGATGCCTGGGTGGCTCAGTTAAGTGTCCCACTCTTGATTTCAGCTCATGTAATGATCTTACAGTTTGTGGGTTCAAGCCCCACATCAGGCTATGCACTGACAGTGTGGAACCTGCCTGGAATTCTCTCTCTCCCTCTCTCTGCTCCTCCCCAGCTTGTGCGTGTGCTTGCGCTCTCTCAAAAATAAATAAACTTAAAATAAATAAATAAATGCCATAAACACAACCGAAAAATGAGAACCTGTTACATTTTTAATACACCATGATGTTGTACTTTTCAACACTAGCAAGATGCAGTAAAATATGTTCTCCTTAAGAGATTTCAAATTCATTGCCAGATAGTTATGTTTTCACTTCTGTTTTAAAGTCAGATCTGAAGACAGTGCTCCATCTAAAAATGAAAAGTAAATTCCACAGTCAGAAAGTCCAGTGGCTGTGAGCCCTTGTTTCATGGGACTGGAGACTGGGCAAATAAATAGGCTGCTGACTCAACCTTTGTGAGTGACAGGGTAGTTAAAGAAAAAAAAAAAAGCGGGGCGCCTGGGTGGCGCAGTCAGTTAAGCGTCCGACTTCAGCCAGGTCACGATCTCGCGGTCCGTGAGTTCGAGCCCCGCGTCAGGCTCTGGGCTGATGGCTCGGAGCCTGGAGCCTGTTTCCGATTCTGTGTCTCCCTCTCTCTCTCTGCCCCTCCCCCGTTCATGCTCTGTCTCTCTCTGTCCCAAAAAAAAATAAAAAAATAAAACAAAACGATCGAACAGAGGAAAATGACACCTTATTTAAAAAAAAAAAAAAAAAAGAAAGAAAAAAGAAAAAAAAAAGCTAAAAATATATTGGGCTCTGGCTACCAAGTAAGAGTCTTATTAACAGATGTAAAATTGGTATAAATCTTTTGGATATAATAGAGATTTGTTTTAAAACCTATAAAGAGAAGGTCTTTCTGTTCATCTATTAAAATAAGATAGAGGCTAGAGCTCTCCTACTCTTCTAAGAACAGTAAGAGAATCAACATTGCGCAAGGTAATGTTTCAGATCTTTAATCTCTAAAAGATTCTTTTTTTTTAATGTCTATTTATTTTGAGAGAGAGAGAGAGTGAGCAGGGTAGGGGCAAAGAGAGAGGGAGAGGGAGAGGGAGAGGGAGAGGGATGACGGATGAGGGATGAGGGATGAGGGATGAGGGATGAGGGATGAGGGAGAGGGAGAGGGAGAGAGAATCCCAAGCAGGATCCATGTTCAGTAAGGAGCCTGACACAGGGCTCGATCCCATGAACCATGAGATCATGAGCTGAGGCAAAATCAAGAGTCAGACACTCAACCAACTGAACCACCTAGGCACCCTAAATCTCTAAACAATTCATTCATCATCATGTCAGCCCCTCAGTTAAAGGTAAGATTATGTCTGAATTTCAGGGTCTTGGAGATAATTTAATTAAATGGGTAATTTTATAGTTGAGTAAAGAGAATCAACATAATCACTCGCTGAAGCTATTTGATGATAATAGCCACTAGTAGAAGTCAAATCTTCTGATTCTCCATCAACAGTTTTGGAGATTTAATTTTCTCCCCTTCATCATACTTAACAGTAATGTTGTTTTGTAAACCAAAGTTGCTTTCAAACATTTTTGAAGATACGGTGAGAAATAGATTTCACATTACCACACATACGCACAAAGAAATGACATGAAAGTTTCTTGAAAAAATACTACATAAGATACACCAAGGAATTGGTGGTTTCTTTTTTTTTATATGCTATTCTATTTATTTTTAAATGGTAATCAAGACCCAGTACAATAATAATTTCACTATTTACTAAGAGGTAAATGACATCCATGTTGAAATAATAACTGTAGTCTAACTTTCTGTTTTGTTGTTTCCAAAGAGACATAAAGAACTTTAACTTCAAGTATTTATGCCAACAATCAAATAGGTACCATGATAGGGCCATGCCCTCTGGGTGGAAGAAGACCCTAAGCAAAAGTGTGCTGATTTTACTCATTACGCATGCCTTTCTCAAATCAATATTCACCTAGTACTACTCGTTCCAATAATACTCTGCCCCTCCCAGTCAGGAAGATGAGGATCTAAAGAAGAAACTTTGTTTCCCTATAACTGCTTCCACCTTCTCAGGTTCCCTTTCCTGGGCAGAAATCCTTGCATTCCAACCATGTATTCCAGAGATGTCAGAAAATCAGAATTGTTCTCACTGTAATCACTTTTCTTCTCACAAGTAAATCAGGTTTCCCAAATTCTTCTGGATAATACCATTTTAGCAATTCTTAAATAAATGCTCACATCTTTCTTCTAGTTCAGTGCCCCATATCTTGGATTCTGGGCAAGCCATTCTTCTATCCAATTCCTCTTTCTAAACATGTGATAGGGAACCCCATGGAATACTTACAAGTCCTTTGACTATGTCATGGTAGTCACCTGCCACCTCTGTATCCCATCCTCCTCCCTGTATCTCGTCTTGAATATGCAAATTCTGTCTCACACTCTTATTCTGTCTCATACACATGCATATCCCCACAGGGATACATATCTGAATTTGGGCTTTAGGATGTGCAAGCTGACTTGAATCTTAGGGTAATACAGACATGTATCCCACCACCCATTGCCACCACACCTTTATCTGCTATAACTCTGTGAACACACATATAGGCCCCTACAGGCCAGTCCAGAGATCAAGTGACGGCTTGATCTTTCTACTGGATAGTTCTGTGATTTTCTTCATTTGCTCTGAACCAAAGCTTAAGCAAAAGCCTAATATGTGAGAGAGGGAGAGGAGAAGTTTTCTTATCTGCCTTCCACCCATGATCTTCCATCCACTAACACTATAAGGCAGTCCCAGCTCCTTAGAATAATTTAAACACCTGAAGTCTCAGTGTCTTCCCAATGCCTAAAAATTTATATGTATGTATGTATACATACGTACACACACACATATATATAATCTGAATAATAATCTGTATCTTATAATCCGAATGATCACCTGAAATGGGAATGGAAAAGAGAGAAGGAAAAGAAGAGGAATAAAAGGAAATGAATCCCTCACTAGTTGTTGTATAACTCCCTTGGATAAGCTAAGAACAAAGCTATGCTGAAGTCTTCATACCAAGTTTTACTGACTGTTTTGTTTGTATTCATTCTCATATCAGTTTGTTTTTGGTAGCACTTATACAAGTGGTGAAGGGTGTTCAAAAAACAGTGCTTTATCATGACAAACATCACCTATGGTTAAGCCATCTCTACATCCCCGAAGCATTTGTGAGTCCTCAAAAAGAACAGAAATTAAAAGAAATAAACACACAACGGACGATGGTGCCCCTTGCAAACAAGGCATCCTTTACTCCTGAGCTAAAATTATTTTTCAACTAATGAAGGAGTCGACTGCTGTGAGGCTCTCTCTGCTCTGTGGAGCAGTTATAGGGATGGGAGGTGTTGCCATTCCAGCCCACTGAACAGTCAGAGAAAAAATTCTGCTTCTCCACATTTGACCTGGTGCAGCTAAATCATGTGAAACTACAAAATAAAAGCCAGGGGTCTTGAAACTTTCCTATTGCTCCAGTCATTCAGATGGCCAACCTCGTCATCATGACAACAGGTACTCTAAACTCAAAGTAGCACAGCCACTCTAGCTTCCTCCCTATGTTGGAAAGAACCTGTCCTCATGCAAGTGTACAATTCTTAGCAAAGACTAAGGATTGCACCTCTGCACAAGCAAAGGTGTGGGCAAAAAGATGTCTTAAAAATGTTCTTATTTCTTTTCCATTCCTTTAAACATAGATGGAAACATTTGAGGCAAGTTATGTTGTCAAGCCATGACCACCAGGATGGGTTCTTCTTACTGAATGTGGAGTGAAAGATTAAGCAATGAGAAATTTGGCAAGTCTTGGCTGCTCTTTTTCAGCAATCTGCTTTAGAAGGCCTCAGCTGTCTGTGTTCTGCTTTCAACGTCACCATTTGTCTGAGAGTGATGAGGCACAGTGATGACAAGTTAGATAAGGTTGCTGTCTGCACGTTCCTCAACTCAACTAAAGTAAAAAAAACAAACAAACAAACAAAAAACAAAAAACCTAAAACAATAATGTCTGTGGTTCTGAGGAACTACAAAAAAGTGATATAGCAGCAGCTGTGCGCAGGCAGCAGAGATTTAATTTAGAACTAGGAGTACTTAGGGGTGCCTGGGTGGCTCAGTTGGCTAAGCATACCTCTTCAGCTCAGGTCATAATATCACAAATCATGAGTTTGAGCCCCACATCGGGCTCTGTGCTGACAGCTCAGAGCCTGGAGACTGCTTCAGATTCTGTGTCTCCCTCTCTCTCTCTCTCTCTCTGTCCCTTCCTCACTAGTACTCTGTCTCTCTGAAAAATAAATTTAAAAATTTTAAATTAAAAAAAAAAAGAACAAAGAGTACTTGAAGAAATGTTGAACAGGCTCCAAAAATCATAAATTGTTTTCTCTAGAATGACCCAGCAAAGTAATGTGATATCTTAACTATGGTTTCCTTACCCACCAAAGTGCATGCTTCAGTTATGCTACAACAGCAAACCGGCATGCACTACACACCCTTAAAGACTTATGAATATCAGAATGACTTTCAAAAGACCAACTACATTTTTTTTTTTTTTTAAATTTTTTTTTTTTCAACGTTTTTTTTTTTTTTATTTATTTTTGGGACAGAGAGAGACAGAGCATGAACGGGGGAGGGGCAGAGAGAGAGGGAGACACAGAATCGGAAACAGGCTCCAAGCCATCGGCCCAGAGCCTGACGCGGGGCTCGAACTCACGGACCGCGAGATCGTGACCTGGCTGAAGTCGGACGCTTAACCGACTGCGCCACCCAGGCGCCCCAAGACCAACTACATTTTAAAGCCAAAACTTTTCCACAAACATTTCAAAATGTGTGTGTGGTATGGCAAACATAATTCAATTACTTCACTTGAGGATAGCAACGTAATTTCCCTCCTTTAAAATGGATGCTTCATACACAGACAGTTCACATGAATGTTCATGAAGGGCCTGGTTCCTGAGCAATAATTTTCTGAAGAACAGGCAACTGGGGTCTCATCACTTGTGGAATTTGTGGCTAAATGGACACTCCTTAGCTGAGCAATGGCTTCCATTCTGTATAGGTAGTGTAATAACACACATGCAGCTTAGCAACCACTTAGCAACTGTCCTCCTGCTGGTCTCCAGTGACAACTCATTTTCTATAGGTAGAACATGAAGGTGCTTATTCATGCACAGAAAACTTAGGATTTTTCTTTCTTACTTAGTTGTCATATCATTAGTTGTGAGATGGACTTCTCTTAAATGGAACGAAAGTCAGAAGCACTGATGAAATTTGTCTGAAAAAGGGACCCTGGAAGTTCCAACTATAGACGTCTCAACTTTGTCACTCAATATTTGATGTATTTAAATGGTAAGAAATTCCATGAATCACTTTCCCTATTAATCTTTAAAACCAGTGGAGAAAATCTGGTTTACCAGGATTCAACTTAGAAAGAACTCTGTATTTGTTGAAAGAAATAGCTTGATAAAAGTCACTTAGATTGAAGGTGATACCCCAAGGCATGTTCAGGTAACAAAGATGCAAGTGTCTGGGGTGGGAATTCATCGATGAGACCAGAGAGGGGAAGAAAGTAGACCAAGAAGAAAAAAAGAAAAAGAAAATGGAGAGTACAGAGAAAAAAAAACAAATGGGGTGGTGGACTTCAGCACAGCAATGAATGATCATGTCATTTTTTAAGAAAACCTGACAAAAAACATAAAAGATTTGGTGTGAGTGGGCTTCTTATTGAAACTACTTGAGAAGTTGAATTCTACTCTTGTACTGATTTTGAGCAAAATATAAATGCTAAGTCTGGACTCAGTAGCTGATATGTGAAATGTGATATGTGATATTATGTATTGACTTCATGCCTAGGAAACCATCAGGAATATTTTACCATACTTGAAATTCTAAAAAGTAAGAGCTCATATCTTACACACACACAAACTTGAAAATCCAGATAAATTAAAATACTCAATATAAAAAAATTTTCTCTAATAAAAACTGACAAGAAATTAAGAAAATATTTTCTGATCACTAGGTGGAGAGAAAATACTTAACAAAATAAGGTGAAATGAAAGATCATTACTAAGATGTTTGAACTATATGAATATTTTTTTTAACTTTAAGGGTAAAAAATTAATTGGCAAAGATTGCTATGAGTGTGACAAATAGTAAAAAAATACTCAATAAAAGACTTATGCAAATCTATATGGTAAATCCTATACTTTAAGATAAATATGAGCAAAACGCATCAATCCTAGCAAAGACAAAAAAGAAAATAGGAGTACTTAATGAGGGTGTAAATGCTGAGAAACCCAATGTTGGAGAGGGCGTAATGAGAAAGCTCACAAACTGCTTATAAGCCTGTGAGTGGGTTAGCTTTTCCAGAAGGCACATACATACATAATTTCCCAGGAAGTCTGTTTCTGTGACTGTATCCCATGGGAATTATTAGAAATATGAATATGGTTTTATTGTAAATATGATAAATATTATACTACTTATTATATTAAAATTTGAAATTATCCTAAGTATCCATGAATGGATAAATAATGATGCCACCCACTCATGATGGCACATTATGCACTATTGAAATGATGTTTTCAATGCATGATCAATGAAGTGATAAGAGGCCGGTGATATATTATTAGGAGAAAAAAAGGAGAATACATAATTATATGTTTACTGGAATTCTTATGGTCTCTTTCTGTCTCTGTCTCTCTGGCTATATTTAGAAAAAGAAAATAGACAATAGATATATGAATCTCGTGAGAAACACAGAAAACATATTCCATGGCTATATGTGGATTCTTAGAATAAGAGATTTTCATTTGCTTCTCATACTTTTCCACATTTTCAAATTCTCAAAATGAGCATTTATTTCTTCTGTGACTTTTTGGTTTTGATCATTCTTTTTACCAATCACAAAATACTATTCTCTTCAAGAACTGAATAAAAAGGAAAAATATACTCTGAAATAAAGAGATGCTGAAGTTGTGATCCATCTGCAGAATGAAGCCTGTTCAATTTTCTGCAGTATGATCAGACAGTGCAAGAAGTGAGCTGAAGATTGTTATTTATACACATTGTTACATATAAGAAAAGACTACACAAAGTCCCCCTTCATCATTAAGTGTGGGGATCGTCTGATCAGTGTGTGTTATACTACTTATTATATTAAAATTTATACTAATTATATACTAATAAAAAAACATCTTGATTATATGCTCTGGTGTGTGTGTGTGTGTGTGTGTGTGTGTGTGTGTGTGTGTGTGTGTGATGCCAAAGAACACACTACTGACTTTTATGTGTGTTGATACAATGTATAGATAAAAACAAAATTGGGGCGCCTGGGTGGCTCAGTCAGTTAAGCGTCCGACTTCCGCTCAGGTCATGATCTCGCAGTCCGTGAGTTCGAGCCCCACGTCGGGCTCTGTGCTGACAGCTCAGAGCCTGGAGCCTGTTTCACATTCTGTGTCTCCCTCTCTCTCTGACCCTCCCCTGTTCATGCTCTGTCTCTCTCTGTCTCAAAAATAAATAAACGTTAAAAAAATTAAAATAAATTCTATTGGGGCCTCTTTGCAAGTTCCAAGTTCATTTATCATTACCATACACTTGAAAACTAGTTAACCTTAACTGATGGACATCCTATCATCAAGCCTGTCTGTGTGAAGTTTCTAAAGCCCTAACAGCCAGAACTGTGTCTGTATGAAGCATAAAACTACTAACATTGTCAAAACCCCAGGCAGGATAAGCTGAGATCAAAACTGTTGAGATTGACACCAATTGCAACTGAGTCAATGGAGTCAAATCTTCCAGCCTCTGAAAAGGTTAAATTGTGCCTAAGTCTATTATTTCTTGTCCCTGTTTTCATCAGCCCATCCCACCAAATTCCTCAGGATTTTAGACTACCAAATATATATATACACATACATATTTTCATGTTAAGCTCTAACCTTTCACTCTTAACTAGTACTTTCCCATCAGCAAGAAAGTGGTCTGAATTTCTCTCCCATAAAATAAATATAAAAATGTGAAATGTGAAATCCTCTATGGACCTCACATACCTTCTAGCAAACACTGGATCTCTTTCCTCCCTTCACAATAAAACATCTCAAAAGACTTTCCTGTAGTTCCTGTCTACATTGCATTTTCTCCCAATCACTTCTAAAGCCAATGAACTTCATGTGGTTAAGTCCAAGAGATATTTTTTAGTGATTATGTTATTAAGTACCTATTTCATATTTACCCTTGATGCTCACTCCCCTAATGCTCACTCACCTTTCCACATGTTTTGGGAACACACCCACTGCCCTAACCTTCCATAATTTTGGACTAAGTTCCCAATTTGGGCCATTCCTGCTCTGTCTCCATTATATGATCAAACTTGTTCACTAGATCTTCAAATTTTGGCTTGGTCAGGAATCATTGCTTTTTAAATATAATAATTCTCCTCCTCGGGCAATCTGATTCATGCCGATCACTTTATTACAAGAATTCTACCAATTTTTATCTGAAGCTCTAACAATTTCTTTTGAGCACCTAATTAACACCTCTACATGGATATTTAAATGGCACCTCAGAATTTTACCAAATTTACGATCTGCCACATCCACCCCACCCGTCACCACTACCCCTAATTTCACTGTATTCTTATGCTATTTCATGGAACGGTAAAACCTTGTTAAGTTTCACAGACCATATATTTAATCATCATTCATAATACACCCTAATTATTTCCTTAACCACCCAAGGACCAATCTGCTGATTTTTGCCTCCCAGAAGGTATCCACTTCTTCCTACCTCTACCATATCTTGCCTGGTCTGCACCCTCCAATCTACTCTCCGTTTTGCAACCAGAATGATATTTTTGAAATGCAAGTTTGATCATGTCATCCTCTGCTAGAAACCGAAAAGGGTTTCCATTGGTTCACTAAGCGTCTTTTAAGTGTTCTAAAACACCATTCACATTCATAAGCATTGCCCCTCTCTTCATTTCCTCTCCTACCATCTCTAGGGCCTATTAACCTTCCACACCTTAAAGAAGACAAGTTCCATCCTTCCAGAGTATGTGCTGTCTCTCCCCCCAACTGAAGTGCTCATCACCAAGATATCTCATTGCTATTATTTAATTCTTACTCAACTCTTACATCTTAGTGTATATACATATTCACATAACACTTATGTTGACTTTTCAAATTCAACCTCCGGAAGCACAGACCAAGTCTGACAATACCGTCTCTTTCAGAGTAATTCTTACAGTTGTGATTTTAAATTGTAGCTACAACCCCTTTACTGCCTAAAATGCATAATGAATGAATTCATGAAGAATTAATCAATTAATATATACTAGGTACTGAGGTGGCAAGAGAGATTTTAAGATAAATAAACCTCAGTTCCTGCTTTCCTTGCTGATAAGAAAGAAACCTAGACAAATAATTAAAGGCATAATGCAGTGTGGCAAGTATTATAATAAAGAAATGTACCATACAAGTTTGTGGGAAGATCCAATTAATTCTGTGTGGAAGGGACAGGGCAGGCAGGCTTCAAAGAAAAGCTGACATTTGTGCTGGACTTTGAAGGATGATCTGGAGTTTGTGAGGTGAAAACATTGAGACAAAGATATCCTAGGCATAAAGAACATTATGAGCAAAGTCAAAAAGGTACTGACATGCATGTCACGTACAAGGAACTTGGCATGAATGCTTCATTGTGTCTAGAACCTATGGTATATGAAGGGGTGTGATGCAAGATAAAACAAGGAGCTAGATTGGGATAAAACTTCCAAGGAGCTAAAATGCTTTTCAAAGAACTTTAGTCTACACTTTCTCTGAACACAGTGGCATTCCCTCTCTTTCACTTTCAGGTTTGTCTTTTAGCTTGGGAGACTGAGTGGATTATATAAGAACTTACTGAGACAGTGGACACAGTAGGAGCCAACTGTGCTGTGGAGATGAGTGCCTTTTAGAGTATACAATCTAACAGAACAGACATACTATCACACCCTACACTGTGATAACAATACACAGGAAAACCTTGCTTTTCTGAAGAGCTGAAGACAGAGAGCATCTTAAGGAGATCCAATCATTTGCTCGTGAAGTATTTTGATAACTCAGCTTACAGTCTGGACTGATAACTAGGAATTGCAAACCTGGGAATCAACTACATGGAATTTTCATCCAACACAGGAATGTAGGAGGAGATATATACAATTGGGGGTTTGGAGAAAGACTGAAAAAGAGGGAGACACAGTGACTAGCATCAGAGAAGAGACTGCCAGTGGATATTTGGAGGTGAAATATTTGTGATTATGTGTGGTACAGAACTTCTCCTCAGTTTCTCTATAAAATGAATTCTACATTTCCCATTAATGCCTTTGGAAGTATTTTTTCTCTGGGGAGAATGCAAAGAAGTGACCAGTGGTGTTTCATACTTGATGCATAGAGAAATCAGAAGAGAACCATATATAGGTTTTAAGGCAATTTAAAGGCCTAAAGAATATAAAGCAGTACATAGAAGCATAGAAATTCAGTAGGATAAAGCTCCTGTTTGAAATGTCCTAAAATGGAAGAGAACACCCCAAGGAAAGGGATAAAGCATGAGCAAAGGCACAGAGACATAAAATGGTTAAGTTAACTGAGATGATTACAGGTATAAAGGGTAAATGAAACAGGGAAATACTGGAGAATGACTAAAATAATGATTACAGGCCATTTTCAAGTAAAAAATAGAGTCCATATTTAATTTTTTCCCAATAGTATTTAAGAGTGGATTTATGCTACTTGCTATTTAGTTCTTTTAAATATTTTACTCTGAATATCTGCAAAAGGCATAAAGAATAAAACAAAGATCACATATGAGGCAAACAAATTCAGCAGTTCTCAACCACACTACTGTTGAAAAAAAATGTTTTGAATAGGCTGAATCTCTTTAATATCACAACAAAGAAAATTTTTAAACCATGCAAATAAGAAACCACTACGTACGTGGGATCACCATATCCTCCTCACACGCACAACCTGATTATGTCCTGTAATGTCCCTATGAATAAAGGCATGTCCTTGATAAAAGTCAATGCTTAATGGGGCGCCTAGGTGGCTCAGTCAGTTTAGTGTCCAACTCTGAATTTCAGCTCAGGTCATGATCTCATGGTTCGTAGGACAGAGTCGCACATGGGGCTCTGTGCTATGAAGCACAGAGACTGCTTGGAATTCTCTCTCTGCATCTCCCCTATTCACACCCCTGCATGTGCATGCTCACTCGCTCTCTCTCTGTCAAAAAAAAAAAATAAATTTTTTAAATTGTTAATGCTTAATAACTGAAGTAAAGGTTCTGTCTCTTGGTTGAGGACTAATTTGTAGTAAGAGTACTCAAGAATAAAGATTTTCTTTCCCTTCACTCAGAGTTGTGGCTAATGCTGGCATATGCTTAAGATGACTTTCTTCTCAGGGTCAAAGTGCAGTCTCCTTCATGTTACAGGGCAGATGAGCAAATATGCATCACTTATTCTGAAAAGCTCTCATAAAAGATAAAGACTAGTATCATTACTATTATACTTTAATAATTATTAAAACAAAGGACTACCAACTATAGACGATGGCACAATGAACTTTACGTTTTCTTCCTCTGCATCTGTAATGAATTAAATATATTTTATATTTCAACAGATCAATTGCCTATCCTCTAATTTACATTACTGTTCTCATAGAAAAGATGAAACATTTTACTCTTCTGGGCAAGGTGTGATGACACATTGAATGAGTACAGGGTTTTTATGCAAATTATTCACTGACACTAGCAGAACAGAAACACATCACTTAATACCAAAGTTAAATTAGCCAAAAAAATTCATTATTAAAAAATTTTTCTCAATTTTAAATGTTATGGTTCTTTCTGCACACAGCATATTTAAGGGAAAAGCACTGCTCCATACACAATACTCTCAGAAAAATTTCTTTCACTCTTTTTCAAGACATCAAGGAAAATTATATCAATTATTTATCTTTCTATGGCATGTCACAGGACTTCTTGGCTGCTCTACAACACCTTGGCAGTTCCAACATATTCAGTCTACAGCCATCCAAAAATCCTTAGTGAAAGTGACTACTGACTGTGTAGGAGGGTTTCTCACACATTTCATCATGGACCTTCTCTAGCTCACACTAAGAGAAGTTAGCTTTTACAATCATTTTATTAACATTACTTAACCATGTTAAGGAAAATCGCTTTCAGAATGAATTTAGTCCAACCACACCAACCCTCTGGGAAATCATTTAGTCAACCTGTCAGACAGGCTAATCATGGTTTGTTAAGTGCCAGTGGCCTTACTTAAAACCTGAATATACTGCAAACAAACCACACCCCCACTATTAAACTTACCGATGGCATGAGACTGGCTAGCTCAAATACCTGGGAGATAAATGACGAGTTCGCAGCTCACACCAACTCTAAATTTATCCCATGGTTCCAGCCAAACCACTGCAAAGACCACATGAAAAACTAATAATAAAACTTTCTTGAATGATGACTGGTTATCCCTGCTATTTTTAAATTCTCTTTATAAACTTATTTTCATGGTTATGTCAAGATTTATGACTTCCAACATAAAATATTTCTAAAGTTAAATGGTAGTGCCATGTTTGAAAAAAATGCTATGTAGCCCTGGTTCACAGTGAGGTTGCATCAGTTCAACAAATCTATCCAAGCACAAATCTAGATGTTTTGATGTGGTGCCCTATTTCTCAGTAGTAATATGTCAGTTCTCATTAGGTATATAATAAAGTGTATTGCAAGACCTTTTAAGTCAGCAACCATTCTGACAAAACCTGATATCAGGATGAACAGCTGTTGCAAAGAAATGATTCTTAAGGAAAGTATAGATGTAATCAACCACTATTGAAAAAGAAGAAAAGCATTACAATATAAAAAAATTAGCAGGCATAAATTCTCGGTATTTGTGAGTAGCTGGTTAACTATTCCCTCTCCACAAATATTAGCAAATCTCTGAGTGCAATCATCCATGCTCTAATAGTTGATGTTCCTTCAAACCCTCCTCCCACCACCTTCTGTAATAAATTTTTTCAGTCATTCAAAAACAGTAAAAATATTGACAGACATTTTATTTATCACGCTAAAAGCAAAATTGTGAAAAAAATAAATAAAAATTGAAACAGAGCCAGATGCAAAAGAATTCAACCGCTGAAAGTTAATATCAGTTTTTTTTAAAGCTTCCTATACTAATGCCCTTAACTCCGTATGTCTCCTAATATGTTTGAATAAACATGCAAAAGACAGCTAGGCCACATAAAGTATTAGTGAAATCGTTCCACAAAAGAAAAAAGTAAAGCACTAAATGAGAATGAAGAGAGACAACAGGGAGACATTACAAATGATCTTCATAAAAACAACTGTGTTAATTAATCTTCAATGAACATCAACATTTGCAATTATTTTTAAATGCATGCAGGGCAAAAACAACAGTTCAATCATAACTCTAAAAAAATACTTTTATGCAATTAATCCTTGAAAACTTTATGTTTTTCAAATGAAAACATACTTTCTTACATAATTTTTCATTTATTCTCAAGGGACAGCCACACCTACTAGAACCAACCTCCTATTTATTCAGGAATATTTTTGAAAGCCTACTCTATGCAGAATCTATGCCAGGCACTCCTATCAAAAGAAATGTGAATAAGCTACCTTTACTGTATGGCTTTTTTTTTTTTGTCAGAATTTTTTTAGTTTATTTATTTAAAATCAAGTTAGTTAACATACAGTGTAGTATTGGTTTCAGGACTAGAACCCAGTGATTCAACACTTACACACAATACCCAGTGTTCATCTCAACAACAAGTGCCCTCCATTTTAATGCTCATCACCCATGCAGTCCATTCCCCTATCTATCTCCCCTCTAGCAACCCTGTTTGTTCTCTGTATTTAAGAGTCTCTTATAGTTTGCCTCCCCCTCTGTTATCTTTTTTTTTTTTTTTCTGAGAGAGAACACAAGTGAGAGAAGGGCAGAGAGAATGAGAGAGAAGAAAATCCCATAAGGGGCAGAGAGATAAGGAGAGAGAGAGAGAGAGAGAGAGAGAGATAAGGAGAGAGAGAGAGAGAGAGAGAGAGAGAGAGAGAGAGAGAGAGAGAGAGAGAATCCCAAAGCAGGCTGGAGCTTACCCAAAGCAGGGCTCTAGCTCACCTAATGCAGGTCTCCAATTCATAAACTCTAAGACCATGACCTGAGCCAAAGTCAGATGCTTAACCAACTGAGCCACCCAGGCATCCATCCCTCTCTGTTTTTATCTTATTTTTCCTTCCTGTCCCCTATGTTCATCTGTTGTGTTTCCTAAACTACACACGAGTGAAATCATATATTTGTCTTTCTCTGACTTATTTCGGTTAGCATAATACGCTCTAGTTCCATTCATGTTGTTGTGCAAATGACAAAATTTCATTCTTTTTGATCGCTGAGTAATATTCCATTGGATGTATACGTGTGTGTGTGTGTGTGTGTGTGTGTGTGTGTGTGTGTACATACACATTTTCATTATCCATTCATCAATCAATGGACATTTGGGCTCTTTCCATGATTTAGCTATTGTTGATAGTGTGGCTATAAACATTGGGGTGCATGGGCTCCTTTGAATCAGCATTTTTGTAACTTTTGGATAAATACTAGTGCAATTGCCAGGTCATGGATTAGTACTATTTTTAATTCTGGTGCAGCCACTCTGGAAAACAGTATGGAGATTCCTCAAAAATTAAAAATGCATCTTTTTTTTGTAAGATTAGGTTTTGCATATTTGATTGCTTGATGACAATTCAAAACACACTGATACATCAGTTGCTCAAAAGGTATGTAATGTATGGGTTTATTCATTGAGAATAAGAGGTTAGAAGACCACAGAAATATCCATATGGCACTAAGAATCAATACGGACTGAATGGATCTCAAGAAACAAGACATCACAATCAGGAAGGGAAATGTTCTTCCCAGGTAGCAACACCATGCTGGAAAGAGACAGAACAAAGTACTTCTATTTTTTTTTTAATTTTTTAATGTTTATTCATCTTTGAGAGACACAGAGAGAGCACGAGCAGGGAAGGGGCAGAGAGAGGGAGACACAGAATCCGAAGCAGGCTCCAGGCTCTGAGCTGTCAGCACAGAGGCCGACATGGGGCTCGAACTCACAAACCGTGAGATCATGACCTGAGCCAAAGGCGGAGCCTCAACCGACTGAGCCGCCCAGGCACCCCCAAGTACTTTTATAAATATGAAGATACTATCTTATTCTAGGAGAGACAGCATAATTGTGGCTGTTTTATTTAATGTTCTTTTAGGCTTTTACTCCCTTTGTATGTATGCTAAAATTAAAATAATAGAAAGCTGAATCAAACATAAATCAATGGAGCATCATTATAGTCACTGAATAAAGTATTTGTGTTTCTTCAACAACCACTAATAACTCTTGAAAATCATTCCAATGAATATGACTATTGAAAGTTGGAGGAGACTGATTCTCCTCACCCACGAAAATTTCATCACCCCTCCTTTATATCCCATTCAAACTTCTCTCATAGCACCTAATACTTTATTGCACTTATTTATAAATATGTCTCATTTCACATACCATGATCAGCTGGAGGATAATGACCTTGTCTTATACAACATGATACCCACAATATAGGGCACGTAATAGGATGTCCTAAATAAGAAACAGGAAATATGTACTTGAATTTGATTTTTAACTGATCAAAATCAGAAAAAGAAATAAAACCAAGAGTATTACTGGTAGTTTGCTTTGCAAAAAGAAAAGTTTGATTTTAAAATGTGGAGTTTTTTGTTAGCATTGCTATGGTTCTGTTGGCTAATACTGCAAAGCCTATACCTTTAAATTCTGCTTATATAATTAGCCCTCAGCACGACACAGAACAAGTCATTCAACCTCTCTTCCCCTTAGTAGTGCAATTTATTCTAATTTACCTTACAGGAAGGTTGGGAGAAAACAGCTATAAAGCAAATTAGAATATAAAAGTCTATATAAAGATTAATGTGGAGGCCTATGACTTATAAAAAGTGATTATAATGAAATAAAATAATTCTGGATTCAACAGCAACTTATATCAGAAACAAAGCAGCTATAGAAACTTTTATCCTAACAGCATTATATCCGGATCAGAGTTGATATTCATTCTTGTAGTTCCTGAATATATTTTTAAAATTACATGTCTAATGTGCCTTGTGCTCTAATAATTAATATATCATAGAAGTTATAAAGCTTATTATTTATTGTAAAATCCACAACTCTGAACAAAAACAATGAACATATAAATTTAACCAAGGAGGTGAAAGACCTGTACTTGGAGAACTATAAGACTGATGAAAGAAACTGAAGATGAAACAAATAAATGGAAAGATATACCATGCTCATGGATTGGGAGAATTAATATTGTTAATATGTCATAATACCCAAAGCAATATACAAATTCAATTCAATCCCTGTCAAAATACGAATGGTATTTTTCACAGAACTAGATGAAATAACACTAAAACTTCTATGGAACCACAGACCCTGAACAGCAAAAGCTATCTTGAAAAACAATAAAGCTGGAGGTATCACATCTCAGATTTCAAACTATACTTTAGTAATCGAATCAGCATGATACCACCACAAAAACAGACACAAAGATCAATGGAAAAAAATAGCCCAGAAATAAAATCATGCCTTTATGGTCAATTAATCTACAACAAAGAATATACAATGGGGGAAAAGGCAGTCTCTTCAAGAAATGATGTTGGGAAAACTAGACAGCTACATACAAAAGAGTAAAACTGAACCACTTTCTTACACCATATACAAAAATAAATTCAAATGGCTAAAAAAAACCTACATGTAATATCTGAAGCCACAAAACTCCTGAAAGAAAACAAGGGCAGTAAACTTTGGGACATCAGTGTTAGCAATAAATGTATTTTTTTATCTGTCTCCTCAGGCAAGGGCAACAAGAGCAAAAATAAACAATGGGGACTACATCAAGCTAGAAAGCTTTTGCATCATGAAGGAAACTGTTAACAAAACAGTAATGCACCTTACTGAATGAGGGAAGATAGTTGCAAGTGATATATCCAGTAAAGGATTAATATCAAAAATAAAATGAGCAGAGGACTTGAATAGACATTATTCCAAAGATGACATACAGATGGCCAACAGATACCAAAAAAAAAAAAAAAAAAAAAAAAAGATATTTAACATCATTAATCATACAAGAAATGAAAATCAAAACCACAATGAGATATTACCTCCCACATGTAAGATGAATGGCTAGTATCAAAAAGATAAGAAATAATAAGTGTTGAATGAGGATGTGAAGAAAAGGGAACCCTTGTGTACTTTTGGGAAAATAAATAGGTACAGCCACTGTGGAAAAACACTGCGGAGGTTTCTCAAAAATTAAAAATTGAAATACCATATGATCTAGAAATTCTACCTCCTGGTATTCAAAGAAAATGTAAACACAAATCCAAAAAGATATATATATATACATACACATACACATATGTATATGTGTATGTATATGTATATGTATATGTATATATATTTTCCTGTGTTCACTACAGCATTACTTACAATAGCCAAGATATGGAAGCAATGTAAGTGTCCGTCAATATAAGAATGTATAAAAACGAGATGGTATATGTGTATGTGTGTATACACACACACACACACACACACACACAAAATCACACAATTAAATATTACTCAGCCATAAAAAAGAATGAAATCTTGCCATTTGCAACAACATGGATAGGCTTAGAGGGTATTATGCTAAGTAAGTCAAACAAAGACAAATATCTTATAATTTCATTTATTTGGAATTAAAAAAACAAAACACAGACTCATAAATACACACAACAAACGTGTTTACCAGAGTTAAGCAGGTAGGTGGAAAAGGATTAAGAGGTACAAATGTATAAATTTATCAAATTTATAAATAAATCATGGGATGAAAAGTACATCATAGAGAACATAGTTAATACTGCAATAATTTTGGTGACAGACAGTAACATGACTTATGGTGATCATTTCTTAATGTATATAAATGCCTAATCACTATATTGTACACCTGAAACTAATATAATACTGTATATCAGCTATACCTCAATAAAAAGGGGGAAAAAAGATTTAAAACTCATATATTAAAAAAAAAACTTTTCCCATGCTTTTTGTATCCCTCAATACGTAGCAAAATGTATTGCACAGAGCAAATTAAAGTAGTAAAACCTTGGATTGTGAGTAACTTGTTCTGCAAGTGTTTCCAAGACGAGCAAACATTTCTAATAAATTTTAATTTGATAAATGAGCAATGTCTTGTAATACGAGTAGTATGTGATGCCAAATGTCACATGATCACACCTGAGCCAATGGTTCTTGAAATTCGCTTTGATACATAAGGGCTTTGGATTACAAGCATGTTTCCAGAACATATTATGCTTGCAAACCAAAGTTTTACTGTACTTGATTTATTTCTCTTTAAAAAAGAAAAGTAAACAAAGTGGAGGCTTCTGGTTTCAGCTCCAATATGAGAAGTTGTCACTCCTATTATTACAACAACAACAACAACAAAATCTGGACAAACTGAAAATAATTTACTTCTCTTGGACCTATGAGAGAACTGAGGCCCTTGTCAAACTGCCACTCTGAAGTCTGGAAAGACAGGCACTTGCAGAAGGATAACATCAAGCAAGATCTCTATACCCAGAGCAGAAGCCAGTAGAGCCATAAAGTAATGGGAACACTTAAAAAGTAATTTTCAGCAAATTACTGGAGGTTGTGTGGACTGTGGAGAGAGTGAAAATCTCCCGGTGTGCCCAGTCATAGGAGGGCATCCACACTTTTATGGAATCTACTTCCAGGAGCTCCACCACATTCTCAAGGTGTGTAAAGGCTCTAGCAAGGGGAAAAGAAGCCCAAATGCTGTAAAACATACCTAGAACTTTCTGCATAAAAAATGTCTACTCTCCAGAGATGAGAAGTTTGCCAGAGCACAATCCTTAAATTTTCCACTTAAGAAAAAGGAATTCCTCCCTATTCCATCCCCTCAGCCCTCTAGTCTTAGTGAAAAGGGGAGAAAACATACTCAGTAAGGGAAAAGGTTGAGAAGGCTCCATCTAGGGGAGAGAGTAAATGCTGGGGGAAGCAGAGGGATAGGGATTGGAGGGAGTTATACCACTGGAGAAACATTTGTGAAAGTCCGAGAGCCAAGAAACCAGCATAAGAAAGACTGATTCTATCAGTTTCAGCCTAGAGCAGACAGAAGAAAAGAAATAATAAAAATTAAAGCAAAAATCAATGAAATTGAAAATAAGAAACCAATTGAGAATATCAACAAAAGGAAAAGCTAGTTTTTTGAAAAGATCACTAAAATTGGCAAACCATTACTACCTATGCTAACCAAGAAAGTAGAGAGTAGACACAATTTACCAATATCAGAAATGAAAAAGGAATTTATATGGATAACAAAGTAACACTATGAACAAATCCAGGCCGCACATTTTACTACTTAAATGCAATACACCAGTTACCTAAAAGACATAAACTACCAAAACTCACCACACACACACACACACACACACACACACACACACAGATAACCTGAATAGGCCTATATCTATTACAGAAATTAAATCAATAATCAATGACTTCCAAAAAAGAAAACATCAAACCCAGATAGTTTCACTCATGAATTCTACCAAATACTTAATGAAGAAACAATATCAAGTCTCCACAGAAAACAGCAAATACTCTCTAACTCACTTATTACTTAAATGTAAAAACAGATAAAATATTACAAGAAAACTACAGACCAATGTATTTCATAACATAAAAAAAGCCCTCAAAAGCATATCAGCAAATCAAACCCAACAATGTATAAAAAGAATTATATACCATGACCAAGTGGAATTCATTCCAGGTACAGAAAGCTGGCTTAACATTTGAGAATCAGTTGATGTAATCTACCATACCAATAAGACAAAGACGAAAAATCATAGTACCATATCAATTAAGGCAAGAAAAAACATGACAAAATCTAACACTCTTTCATCATAAAAATATTCAGCAAACTATAAATAGAGGGAAACTCAATGTGATATGGAGAATCTACAAAAATTCTGCAATTAGATAATAGTTAATGGTAAGAAAACAGGACACTTCTCTAAGATTGCCAACAAGGCAAGGATGTCCTCTCTCACTTCTATTGTATCTCATAATGATTTTAATTTGCATTTCTCTAATGTCATGTTAAACATGACCCTCATGTGTTTGTCACTTATATAACTTATTCGGGAAAGTGCCCTTCTTTTGCCTACTTCCAACTAGATTGTTTGTGGGGATTTTTTCTGTTTATTTTTGGTGGGTGTTTTTTTTTTTATTTTTTTGAGTTTAGAGTTTAGTTTTTTAATTAGTATTCTGAATATAAGTTCTTTGCAAATATGGTTTGAACATATTTTCTCCCAGTTAGTGTATTGTATTTTCATTGTCTTAACAGTGTTTTTCACATAGCAAAGCTTATTAATTTTGATGAAGTTCAATTTATAATTTTTTAAATGGATTGTGCCTTTTGTATCATGTCTAAGAACTTGTCACCTAACACCAAGTCATGGAGATTTTCTACTATATCCTCTTTTTAAAATTTTGTAGCTTCATCTTATACAAATAGGTCATTATAATACAGTTTGAGTTCAGTTTTGTTTAATATCTGAGTACAGGTCAAGGTTCAGCTTTTTGGTCATTGATGTACAATTTTTTCCCACCATTTGTTTAGAAGACTATCCTTTGTCTATGGAATTATTTTTGCAAGTTTGTCAAAGAACTGCAACTTCAGTCCTTAATAAGCTTTCAATTTAAAATCACAAGTGCAAAGAAAGTTATTTTGTGGAATACTGGAACATTTAAGAGAACTTCAGTTTCACCTTATTTAAGAGAACTTCAGTTTCACCTTATTTAAAAGTTTTATCTCCTAGGTTTATTTTTAAGTATGGGGAAGGGATATTTTTTTTATTGTTTTTTTTCTTTATTTCAGCTTTATTGAGATACTTCATGTCCTACTGACACATAGGAATTATATTTATTTAAGGTATACAACTTGATGTGTTTATTTTTAAGTACTCAAAGATTTCATGTGTTAGTGTCACAATAAATGTATTTTTAAAAACTCGTATTAAATGTAAATATTCAGTTTAAAATGTTGAAAAGTGATTAACTAAATGTTTAAATAGTACCAAATATTAAAAAGTGATTGCTAAAATTTTATAGACATATCAATAGAATAGTTATTCACACAAGCTGCATTTACATACTTAAAGATGAGGGATGTTTTTCAATTTATAATTTTGGTAAACTGAACTCTATTTTTAAAAAACAAAGTAACACCTATTAAAAAGCCAAAATAAAAAAAATTATGGCAATACCAAATTCTGGAGATGATACAAACTCAATCCTTCATTCACTGCTGTTGGGAAGATAAAATGATATAACCACTCTGGAGAATAGTTGGGCAGCTTCTTACAAAAATAAATATGTACTTAACACACGACACAGCAATTCCACCCTTGGGCACTTATTCAAGAGAAATAAAACTTATGTTCACCTAAAAACATATATAAATGTTCACAGCAAATTTATCTGTAGTAGCCAAAAACTGGAAACAATCTAAGTCTCTTCAACAGTTAAATGTTTAAATACATTGTAATTCATCCTTACCATGGAATACTACTCAACACTCACAAAAGGGATGAACTATTGAAAGATGCAACAATCTGGATGAATCTGAAAGGAATAATGCTGACTAAAAAAAAAGAATTCTAAAAGATTAAATACAGTAAGGTTTAATTCATACAACATTATGGAAATGACAAAATTATAGACACAGAGAACAGATTAGTGGTTGCCAAGAACTAGGGACTGGCAGCATGAATGGTAAGAGGGGGTAGGTCTGTAAAAGGCAGCGTGAAGAATCCTCATGGGGGGGAACTGTCTCTTGAAGTGGTGGTCGTTAAACAAATCTACACATGAGATAAAACTGCATAGAACTAATTACACGTGCTGCAGATGAGTGCATGTCAAACTGGTGAACTAAGTAAGACCAGTGGATTGTACCAATGTCGATATCCTGGTTGTCTTAGCTCTAGATTTGCAAGATGTTAACATTAAGAGAAACCAGGTGAAGTGTACCCACAATCTCTGTATTATTTCTTACAACTGTACATTAATTTACATTTTTTTTTAATAATTAGAAAATTTAATCATAAAAAGAAAAGTAAAGCTCTGAATAGTCCCTTCTGTGCATACACACACAAAATCCCTCTAGGGCATAAAAGAAAACTTTTACAGTAGCATAAAGATGTACAGAAATTGTTTAGGATAATGAATGAATATATAGTACTCATTTAATATATTGTACCTGATGCAACGGTTGTCACTATTATTGCAACTTCTACAAATAGTACTAACTTAATATTTTGAACTGGCATTTGCTCATATGCCTGATGCTCTTTCTTCAAGTATCTTCAGAGCTAACTTCCTCACCTGAATTAGATATGAGATTTTTGCCACAGAAAACATCACTTCTTTGACCAACCTATCTTAAATAACCCTGCTCTGTTTTTCCACCCTTTATTGCTCCCCATTCCATTCCTTTCTTGGATTTATTTTTCTTCTTAGCACATGTGGCCAAATGAAATACTGCATATTTATGTGTTTGCTTGTTTATTCTCAATCCCTGTTGCACTCAGAAAGCAAGCTCTGTGAGAATAGGGCTTCATCTGCTTGTGTTCGCTGCTGCAGCCTATTCTTATAAAGTGCCTGATAGGATGGAGGTTCAGGAACTATTTAGTAAGTAAACACTGCAGTAAACTGGTGAGTAAATATTGATATTAGATGTAAATAATAATGTAAAAATTAATTTAACTCTATTTTTAAGAAATAGCTACTGATGTGGGAGAATGCTCAAGAAGATGTCTTAGAAATCTATTTCCAAAAATTTTTATTAAAACTATTTTTAAAAAGGATTTTCTATGTTTCTCAATGACAAAAAAAGGAGGAAAAAAAAAAGATCAAGGAAATGTGTTCTCTTAGGGTTTGCCACCAATCGCCTTATGCCTTATTCATGAGTGAGGATCCCTTTTGGAAACTGTTCTCTTAATTTCACTTTGCTCCTTCAAATTAACCGGTTCTTGGAGTTCCACCACTTAGGGTGGAAGCTCAGTTGCCTCAGACTAAATTTGCATTTTGCCTTCAGGTTCCATAGAAAGTCTCCTACTTGAAGTTTCTTTTTGGCTCTTTATGCAGGAACTTTGGAATTCATCAAGCTGCTTAAGTGTAAGTCCCCCCGCCCCCCATCTTTTCCTCTCAGGACATCTACTAGTCTCTATGCTCCCTAGAAATAAGAAATGGCATTTTTAAAATATCTATGGTGCACCACAACTGTTTTATAAGTGATACATACTAACTTTCCATCTGCTTTGGTTGTTAAAAAACATCTTTTCCACACTGTGGAGTGGTTTACTTTAAATTTCCCAATAAACCCATGTGGCTCATTCTTCATTTAAGGGTGAGTAAGTAGAGGAAAAAATTGCATAGGACCTTTTGGAGGAATTCAAGTACCTAGTATTAAGTATTGTGAAAAGTTATATATGTTTTAGGATATGAGAGGAGCTGAGGATATCTGGTTACCAGATAGCAAAATGGCAGTAAAAAAAAAACTCCCACCCCAAATTATGCAGGATTTACAAAGAGGTACAGGAAACCTATGCATAACTCCTGGAGACCTTAGGCCTTTAACAAGCAGAGAGAGATTTGAGGAGACTGGTGAGAAATACTGTAAAATATAAGGCATCCCAAGATAACACAGACTTGATTCTGCTTATAATTGAACCCATCCTCTATCTGGCTCTCTATTCTCAAAATGCCCAGAATATGATATGAGGTTTGGTAGTCCAAGAATGATTCTTGATAATTCACAACAATATAGGGTAAGCTTTACAGTGTAACCTTTATTACCTTTATATCCAGACCAAAAATTATTGTTTTCATTCAACTCATAACAACACAACCTCACGGTTTCTGCATTTGAATTCTGGGACCAAACTTTTGTGTTATTGGAGGAATTTTGCTATGTACCTCTGGAGGCAGCTCTTGCCCTCCTCAGAGTCTTCTGCTGACCTGGAGCCTAGTCAGAAGGGAGCGATGGTGTGAGAAAACCAGGATGATCTTCAATAGGACTAATCAAAGTGTTTGTAAGTGTGTTCCAACAGTTGGCAGCCTGACTCATGCATGCAGCAGACTATGTACATGTCTGGCTGATGTCTGACCCTTATTCAGGTGATACAGAGGGCTGGCTTAACTCATCATTGGCTGGCAGAGTGTTGGTATTGGCCTGTCTCTGAATTCATCAGAGCAGGAGAAACTGAGCCTTTCCCCAGAGACCAGATGTGGGCCATAAAGGAGAAAAGACTGGCATGGGCTCATCCTGGGTCCTGTCTAATATTGCTGCCTGAAGCCCAACAAAAACTTCTATGCAGCAATAGCAAAGGTGGATATCATGTGGCCTAGAAAGAAAACACAAGCCACCACAGTACTGTAGGAGAGGAAACAACAGCCTCTGAACTGAAGTGCTCATTAAACAAACTGCAAGAAAAGACAGACAACTTAGATGATCTGCCAAGGCCAATACTCTAAGTAACACAACCAAGCAATATTGTCCTATTCTCTTAATATCTTCCCCACCTCAACTCAGAGTAAAGAACAGTGAGTGAGTAAGAGGTGGAGAGCCCCACTTTCCCCATTACAGGTCTCTAACCAAAGCATGTCCAAGTAAGGAAGGGAAGTGTAAGCTAAAAAGTTATGAGTTCCAATTATTATACAGGATTTCACATTCCAATTATCTAACTGATAGAATATTTGTGAGAGTTTCTTCAGGACTGTGTCCTATCTAAGAATCTGCCCTATAATCTCAGGCCTGCTGGAGTTTTCTTTCAAGGAAAGGAGAAGATTATCCTGACTGGATATGGGAGACAAGAAAATAAAATTGCATGTTGACCAAAATCCATGCATCATGCTTACTTAACTTGCAAGCCACACATGCATTATCTCATTTGCTCTTCACAGCATGTTTGTAAGTTAAGCATGCAGTTTGTGCAGGATCACATGCTCAGAAGGGGACCAGGCTTGATTTAATGCTCTGCTCTTGCTGTCTTGAAATTCTTAATAATTTTAAAGCAGGGGTGGGGGGGGGTGGTGCCGGGTGGCTCAGTCAGGTAAGCATCTGACTTCAGCTCAGGTCATGATCTTGTGGTTTGTGAGTTCGAGTGCCACATCAGGCTCTCTGTCAGAGTGGAGTCTACTTCGGATCCTCTGTCTCCCTCTCTGCACCTCCCCTGCTCACCCATGCTTTGTCTCTCACAAAAATAAACATTAAAAAATTTTTAAAAATAAATAAAACAAGGGTCATCCCATTTTCACTTTTGCACCAGTCCTTACAAATTACGTAGTTGATCATGCAAAGGGCTTTTGGGGCACTGGCTGTGTTCAATTTCTTGACCTAGATTGGAATTGCATGAGTGTTAACTTTATAAACATTTTGTTATACTGTATATATATCTTATGCAACTTTCTACATGTATTCTACCTTGTATAATTTAAAATAATAACAATAAATACTTCACCAGAAATAGGATTACTCAATGAAATGGGAAAAAAATTTTTTTTTAATTTCTGATAGTCTCAATGCAATGCAAAATCATGCTTTTATCAAATAGACAAAAATAAGAAAAGAGTAAATGTAGGGGCACCTGAGCATCTGACTTCAGCTCAGGTCATGATCTCGTGGTCTGTGAGTTCCAGCCCTGTGTCAGGCTCTGTGCTGACAGCTCAGAACCTGGAGCCTGCTTCGGATTCTGTGTCTCCCTCTCTCTCTGACCCTCCCCCACTCATGCTGTCTCTCTGTCTCTCTGTCTCTCTCTCTCTCTGTCAAAATAAACATTAAAAAAAACTTAGAAAAGAGTAAATGTAGTTTTTTACTTTAAGAATTGAAATGAAATTTCTACTCAAAGTACTAAATAGCAGACTTGACACAGCAGAAAAATAAGTTTTTAAGGAAAAAAGGGTAAGCCTCAGATGTAATCACACAATTCAGAAGAAAGACCTATCAAAGTAACAAAAAGATAATAGATATGGAGAGTTAAATGACATATATTCAACCTAAAAATAGTGGTCATCTCCAAAGGAGAAAAAGGATGGATCAAAAGCTAATTCTAATAAAAAGGATTTTCCCAGAGTAGAAAAAGATACTAAAAAGTATCACTGTATTCATGGCAAGTAATAAGCAATGTGTTTCCTGGTAATTTTACTATTTAAATTACAAGAAAATAGAATCGATCCTGAAACTTTCAAAACTAAAAAACAGTAATCCTCCAGAAATCCATCTATTAAAAAGGGAGTTCCACTTTTGTTCTTTTCTCTGCAGAAAACAATAGAGAAATGTCTTTGAGTTTTGGCAGTTCAGATAGAAGTGATAACACAAAACACATGGTAACCAGTCAAGCTGGCATTCATGGTTGAAAGCAGAATGGCAACCTCAGAGCTTCAATGTTTCAGAAAATACACTCAAATGTCTATGAAAAAAATGAAAGATGTTCATTAGTTGACTGGAATATAAAAAATTCAAATTTCTATCATTTAGAAGTCATAGAATGGAAAAGAACTAGCAATAAACACTGAAACTAGCAAAAGAAAAACTTCAGAAATCATTAAACATTATTAAGAGAAAGGTTGATGTTGTAAGTCTAAATAATTGGTGTAACTATGGAAACAAACAGAGAATACAAATAACAAAATATGCTTTCACAGAAGAACACTTTTTTTTCTTGAATAACAGGGCTTGTGAACCCAGAGTAAATTAATGAAAAGTACATAAGGCAGGGAGGAAAAGAGCAGCAGTACTAATCTTCTTACTTTTCCATAAAATGAAGTTAAGTTGGATTTTTTTTTTGTTTTCATAAGAGTATCACAAATACAACTTTAAGAAATCTATGAAAATTGTTTAATTTGCCACTTATAAAGTTAATATCATATTCTCTATTTTCCAAATTATTGTGGAAGATAAAAACATACAGAGTATTTCTTGTACAATAGAACACAAAATAGGAAAAGAAACAGCTTGGCTAAAAGAGGCATAAAATTAACACAAGTCAGATGCAGAAAAACAATTAGAATCAATTACATAAAGTTAAATTCAAAATTAATCATATGGTTCAAACAAAAGTACCCCCAAGCCTCAGAATAGTCGTAAATGACTATTATTTTGGAGTACAAAATAAAGAACTTTATGGAAAATTTTTAAAAAGTAAAAGCAAAAACTATTATGATACAGCCCAATCTTCTTGATGAACATGGATGCTAAAATTGTAATTGAAGTAATAAGGAACAGAGGAGAGTCAAATCTACACAGCCCTAATTTATTTTCTCTCCCTTTTGATAATTTAGCAGAGAACTGGCTCAAATCTGAAATGCCTCAAGGGAAAAACAGGCAAATACCAGCCACTACATTCTAGGAGTCCCCTTTTCTAAAAAAGCCCTTTCCAGGCCAAGGAACTTACATTTCTTACATACTCACATAGATATACCCTGGCTCTCCACATGAATACATAGAGCAAGACCAGAAAGGGGCTTCCCTCAACTGGCAAATGAGCCACCATATACCATAAGTCTTCTACGCTTCCCTAAATTGTGGACCAGTGAGATTTTGGGTGACCTGTCTGTGCTATGCTCTTCTATGCCAGTAAATTTAAGCCCTGTGTTAAATCTGCTTTGCCAGTGATGTTGTCCATGATCGCTTTGCACAACAAGAATAGAAGTCAACAATTTATTATGCCAAAGTACATTCGTCACATGAATGAAAAGTTGTTAGGTTTATAAAACTGATTAACATCATATGTTACATAAAGAGGAAAAATAAGAAAAATTTGTATTATTTAATCTGGGATGGCAAAAAAAAAGTTTGATAAAATATCATGCCCACTTATATTTTAAAACCCTTTAACAAGGACAAGAAGGATGGGGTTCAGTGTTTATTTAAAAACAACATCTAACATCATACAGAATGGGGAAAGTGTTAAAGTCTTTTTCTTTCACAAGCAGTAGCAAAGGAAGTAAGATCCGTACTCATTCAAAACCAGGGATATTTAAGAAGCTCTTATCAATTTCACAATTTATGAACCAAAAGTAAGCAAAACTATAATAGGAAAAAAAGCAGAATATATCTTTGCTAGATGCAGAAGATGTGATGCAGAAGCCCTAGAAATGTAATTAATTGAAAAATAAAATTCATAAGGGAATTCAGCAAAGAGAAATACAGAGAGATATGGAAAACATCAATTCCAGCTCCATATATCAAATTCAGGAATTCATATTAGAAACAGCAACAAAAAAATTAAGTAGGAATTATCCCAATGAAAAAAGTGAGTAAACTACAAGAATAAAACTGTAAAAAACTATTTTACATTTGAATCTAAGAAAAAAAGTATATCCATTATTCTTTTATGTTTATCAATAGTGTTAGTGTCAAGATTTTAAATCTTGTCAAATTAATCCAAAGGTTTAATGTGATCAGATTAAAATTGTTATGGGATCCATTTTGAATACTGGGGAAATAATTTAAACCAGATCAGAGACCATGTTCGTTCTTTGGCAGGGGAGGGAGAAGGATTTAACTATTTCCTGCTTCTCCTCCACAGATTGCTAACTTGAGACTTAAACCCCTCTTGCTGCTGGTTTTCCTTTGCCTTCTGAAGTGGTCCTCTTAGGCAGGATTTTTTTTTTTTTTAACAGACTTTAATTTTTTTTTTAGAGCAGTTTTAGACTCCCAGCAAAATTGAGAGGACAGATAAAGAAATTTCCCATATCCCCCTGCCACATACCTACATAACTTCCCCTAATATGACCTTATCCCACCGGAGCGGGTACCTTTGTTACAACTGATGCACCTACACTGACGTACTGTCAGAGTTCATAGTTCACATTAGAGTTCACTCGTGGTGGTACACATTCTAAAAGTTTGGACAAATGTATAATGACACGTATCCATCATTATAGTATCACACAGAGTAGTTTCACTGCCCTAAAAATATTCTGAGCTCCACCTATTCTCCCTAATCTCTGATTAGACAGAATTTTAACCCGCCCTTCCTCTCCTGTGGCCTCGTTTGGTCCATAGGAAATGTACACTCATCCTTTGCCCCACAGAGATTGCAGTAGCTCAAAGCGGCACTTTCCTCCCTCTCTCTCTCTCTCCCTTTCAGGCTTGCGACAGGAATGGAGGGAAGCCACCTAGAGCACCCTGAGCTGTCAGGAGCCTGCCTGTTTGGCTTGGGAAACAGGAGGCAGCAGCACCCCTCTGCACCCTACAAGGCTCACATGCACCTTCTCACTCCAGAGAGGTCTCTCCAGTCACTTTCTCTGTTTTTCTTCACTCTTTCACATTCTTGAAATGGTCAGGGGGTGCAAGAGCTGTTGATAAGATTCTTGGACTACCACTTCAAAGATTTCTCTTATGTCTTCTCAGATGCTTCAATATTAACAAGCTGTGACAAAACCATAAAGAGCACAGAGAAGCTGGACGGTCCTAAATGATCACTGTTGTTTTCAACTTATTGTAGCAATTAAAAAATGAATTTATAAATAGCAAAAGGAAGAAAGGATAACTCAGGAATCAAATAATCAGGAATCAAAACTTCCAGATGCCTCTTGAACCCTTGTTACTACCATGTTTTGGTCAGTGTCCTTAAACTCCTTGAGCTTTTCTTCATCTGAAATTGGAATAACAAATAATAGCTGTTCTACTTCTTCTATTATAACAAACAGATAATTTCTTTGCTACAAATACTATATCAACATAAACTAACCTTATAACAATTAATTATTCCATACATAGAAATATTCCAACATATTCTTTTCTTCTGAATAGTGTGAATTGCTTTGCTCATCTAAGTGGTGGAATGATCAGTAATAAAATAATCAGACATGAATACTGAAGCCAAAATTTGCTGTTACAACTTATTCATTGAGGCTGATCAGAATATCCACCAAGCATTAAAAAAAAATACCTGTTAACATTTGAAAAAAATGACAGCTTGTAATTTTTTTTTAATTGAAATTAGCAGAAATGAGATGTAAAGCATCTGGAAACAAAAGCACATCAAACTTTTCTTTTAATGTGAGTACAAAAGACATTGCTGGGATTAGACACACACAAAAAAACTAGTGAAATGAGTTTAATGCTGAAAGAAGCTTTTTGTTGAAGATTATTGCTTTTATTCAGATTCAGATAAAATTGTTTATTTTAGTCAGACAATTTCTTCCTTAAGAGTAATTTCCCTGTAAAGTAATTTTTATCAGTGGCAAATTTATATCTAATGTTAAGACAGAATGATAATAGAAGCACTTCATTCTAGGTTTTCCTGGGGTGGGTCCCTCATGCCAGGAATCCTTGAATACCCAATACAGTTCTGGGGAAGCCTAGAGCAGGACTGGAAAAGCCTGACTCCTGCTGGTGGCACCTTCATTTCTTTTCTTTTCCATTAGAGCCCCTTCTTCCCTTACGGTCCCTCCATCAAGTCCCTAATAAATCTCCCCTCTAGGTATGGATATGATAATTCTTCCCTAAAGAAGAACCTCCATTCTAAGGGATCTTCAGTGCACTGCTTTGGGGAAGAAGGACCTCTGCTGCTTTAGTCAAATGCCACTCCCTTTGCTCTCCTCCCCCCTGCCCACACACAGTTCACTCCATTCAGCAAATGGATTTTGCCTGTTTCACAGCATCTAGTCACACAGGACCACCCCGACCTTCCTGTGTGGAATCTTGCTTTCACAACTGAAATAGAAGTAAAGGCAGCATAAAAAAAAACAAGGCAGCATTTTTAGTTCAATAGACTTAAGGCAAATATTTATTTACTTATTTATTTTAAAGTTTATTTATTTTGAGAGAGTGTGAGCAGGGGAAGGGCAGAGTGAGAAGGAGAGAGAGAGAATCCCAAGCAGGTTCTGTGCTGTCAGCAGTGTGGAGCCCAACTTGGGACTCGAATGCACAAAGTCCAATTTCATAACCGGAGGAGAAATTAAGAGTTGAATGTTCAACCGACTGAGCCACCCAGGCGCCTCTAAGGCAAATACTTAAAGCCAATAATGATATGCCCCGGAAAGAGTCTTTCTTTACACATTTCTTAATAATGAAGATTTTATATGAAATTATATATAGATAGGTCCATACTTATACACATAAATATACGTTGTGTATATATGTATATGTATGTATGTGTATGTATGTATGTATACATATTAATGATAGTTCAACAGAATGTGGAAATGTTAAGTGGTTTTCACAGAATTATACAATTTTAATGTTGAAAAATCCCTCAAAGTTACCCTGGTATGTTCTATATAAGAACCCTTACTGATGAGGTGACCTGTCCAAAGGAGTTTGCAAAATCAGAATAAGAGTTGAAATCCACTAGTGTGTGTTGTGTTTGTTTTACACAAAACCACACACCTCTCAGTTCTTGTTATAAATCTAACTGAGAAATAGTTTTTGAAATTACCAAACTGAGACCTAACCAGGGCCAGTGTAACTCCATTAAGGATCAAAAGAAACAAGAAAATAGAGAATCTGCCAGTGTCCCTGTCTTCCTACTGATCTTGTATTTCCCATACCCTAACTAATGACAGCAACTTTGGTCTCTTCATCCTCTCAGGATTCATCACTCAGATATTATTTTTATGTTTATTTATTTTGAGAGAGAGAGAGAGAGAATGCATGAGCATGGATGGTAGGGGCAAAGAGAGAGGGAGGGAAAGAATCCTGAACAGGCTCCATGCTATCAGCACAGAGCCTGATGAAGGCTGAGAGATGATCTGAGAGATCATGCCCTGAGCCAAAATCAAGAGTCTAAGGCTTAACCCACTGAGCCCCCCAGGTGCCACTCATCACTCAGATTTTGGCATGAACTAATGCATCTCACATTCTCCTCCAGTTATAGCACTGTTCCTGCCGCAGTACTTAACCAATTGCTGGGTATGCTTCGCCGCTTCACTCTGCCTCTCACCTACTGTATGTATCCCTGAATTGTGCTAAAGCATGCAAGCTTTGACCCCTATGTTTTGGAATCACCCAAACAAGGCTTTCCAGTTACTCCACAGAAAGACAAACCTCAGCTTGCCACGGGTCACCCCACTGCCATTCCTGTACATCGGCAGCTTCTTAGAGTGCTTGGGTCACTTGCTGCCTAAACTGTGTGCCACCTTGCTGCCCACACACTGCCACTCTACCCAAGGACTGAGATCACGCCCAGTACTTCAGGCTAGAGATACTCACTAATCAGAAAACTCTGGGTCAAGAGAGAGATTAATCATCAGACCCGAAGGAGAAGCACAAGTCTCCCAGGGTGATCTGACCTTCCTTCCCAATATGGAAGACATCACCCAATATGGAAGACGGATCCAATGAAGGGTCATGCCTCTGAGACAACTGTAAATTCATCAACTCAGGATTCTAGTGTTCTCTACCACCACCTCCCCCTCCACACACACTCTTCTCCTTCCCCACCCACCTTGCGTTTAGCCCTGGTGTCCAAGCAACAGTTTAAAGGATAAACATTTACAAATCTCTTTGCTTAACTAAGTTTTTCATGGGATGATAATATAAAATTGTCATTCAGAAATAATAAACAGTCATTTTAAGAAATGTTTTTCTATTTATATGTCAGATATGTTTTGATATCTCTTTTCATTATTTACTTATGTATTCAGAAGTTTTGTAAAAATGTATGAAATCATATATTGGGAAAAGTAAGAGCAATAAAACATAAAGCTATAACTGCATTTAATTTGTTACTCTGAGAAATAATTTCAGAAATAATGAAATCCAATCATAGGTACCGGAATCAAACTTCCTGAGTTCACATTCCATTTCTACTGTTTGCTTGCACTGTGACTTGGACAGTCTACAGAACTTATCTGAACCTTGCTGTTCTCATGTATAAAGCAGAGATAATAGTACCCACTGCATGGACTTAGGTCTTTAAACAAGTTGGTATATGAAAAATGTCTAGCATACCACCTGGTACATATGAGCACTTAATAAATGTCTCCTATGTTTCTAAAAGAAGATAATGAAGGAGAATGTATTTCAATTATAAAGAACAGACTGTAAGGAAACAATGTCTTTTGACAGGAAATGAATGATTTAAAATTGTGATATATCATACCATAGAATACTAACTCAGCACTAAAAAAGAATGAACTACTAATATACCTAACAACCTGATGGATCTCAAGGGAATAATGCTAAATAAAAAAGTCAATCACATAATCTCACATATTGTATGATTCTACTTATATAACATTTTTGAAATAACACAACAATAAAGATGGGGAATAGACTAGCGCTTTCTAGGGATTAGGGGAGGGAAAGAGAATAAAGTGATTCTGGCCATTAAAAGATAGCACAAGAGATCCTTGTGATGCAAATGTTCTGAATCTTGACTGTGTTGTTAGTTACACAAATCTATAGATGGAATAACATTGCAGGGAACTAACTACACACATACATTAAATGTGTGTGCATGTGAAACTGATGAGGTTTGAAAAAATTCTGTGGATTACAACAATGTCAATTTCCTGGCTGTGATAATGTACCACAGTTATGCACAATATTACCTTTAAGGGAAACTGAGGGAAAGGTTCATGGGATATATGTATTATTTTGTACAACTGAATATGTGTTTATGGCTGTCTCCAAACAAACAAAAAATAAACAACACTAAAAGAATTTTCTGAGGGTCCTCATTCTATCTCTGATCTTTTCTTATTCAAGAAGGACACCCGAGAAAAAACAACAAATAAAAGAATGTATAGGTAAAAGTGTATTTTACAGTGATTGAAAATCCTGCAAAAATATTAGCTTTGAATTGATAGACAAATAAATGACTTTGCCAGCTATGTTTTCCCTTCAAAAAGGAAGGAGTAAAATTAGCCATTCATTGACGGTTTACTTTTAGTCTACAGACTGTGTTGTCAGTTTGTGTAGGCTTGCCTTATTTTCAACCACCAAATCCAAAAATAGCTTATCCTAAACTCCTGCCATCTATAATCCAAGATCTCAGCAATTTTGCCTGGGAACTTTACACACACACACACACACACACACACACACACACACAAAGTATCAGAAGTTAGGAGGAAATGGGAGGAGCAGGAAACAGAGATTTGTTTGTAGAAGCCTTTCTTGCCCTTCCCATCTTGTTTACTTCAATGCCGGACATTCCTTCTTTGGTCTTCACTTCCTCAAGGTATTTACCAGACTGAGACTGAATCGTGTAAGTCACCAAGGAAGGAAATGCTGACTACCAGTGTTTGCCTGAGTGTCATGGGCCAGCCTGTATCAATGTATCCATGGTCCTATGAGTATTCTAAAGGACCTGGCATTTGCCTCGGTGCTGTTTGTTAGACAACTGCTGTTCCCTTGTTGCTGTGATGTTCTGCATTATTAAACTTTCACCAATTTGTTTACAAGTTTTCCATCTCATCTATGACACTGGCAAAAATTCTATGTATTACCCCTGTCTCCCACAAGTCTTCCATTTGAACAGTCAGAGACATGCTGGTGTCATGAAGTCCTCAAAGCCCCAGCTGCAAATATTACATTGACAATAGCATATTGTGCACACTGCAGTTGGGAAACAGGAGAAACTGTGCAGTTAGTTAAAAAAAAAATCACAGTTAAATACCAACTTTTAATTAGTGGAATTCAATTTTTTTTTACTAGAACAGGGCTTTTTAAACTACTTGAAGAACCAATTGCATACTGATACATCTGTAAAGCTCAATAAAAATAATCAGAAAAATGAAAAAAAAAAACCATGAAGACATAAAAAAAATATAACCCCCAAATTTTATTATTAAACCAACACAGAATTACTCTATTAGACTGCTATAAAAAATTCTAAACACATAGGTCTAAATTTCTGTGTAAATTTCAGTTTAAGTAGTTCACAAGCTGATGCTAGTTCACTATCCCTTTCTGAGCAGTGCTGAGCTACAGGACATTCTGTCAACTAGTCGTCCTTCCTCTCTTCCTTATTCCTTTCTAATACTCACCTTTACAACACACCTTTCCACTTCTCTACTCTGTTGCTGTTCTTGGCAAAGGAAAAGCTACTAGAAAAAGCCCAACTCTAACCAATCTTCCACACATGCATATTGTCTTAGTAAAAAATATATTTTTTAAAAGAACTGGCATGTCCACGTTTATCAAGCTTGATGTTTGACTTCTACTTTCTCAGTGGTTAAAAGGACCCTATAAAATAGGAATTATCTCAGAGAAATCAAAATAAGTCAACTTGTAAGTTGTAGGACCAGATATTAAAGCCTGATTTTTTTTTAAAGCTTATTTATTTTGTTGAGAGAGAGATAGAAACAGTGCATGAGCAGGGGAGGGGCAAAGAGAGAGGGAGAGACAGAATTAGAATCAGGCTTGAGGCTCCAAGCTGTCAGCACAGATTCCAAAGTGGGGCTCGAACCCACGAACCGTGAGATCATGACCTGAGCTGGTCGGACATTTAACCAACTGAGCCACCCAGGTGCCCCTGTTTTTTTTTTTGTTTGTTTGTTTGTTTTTTTCAAAATCTGAATGTTCTACCATTTCCATCTCCTGCTGAAATACTCTAAAAAGATTACTATAACTATGTGAATCACTTTGGTGTGTAGTTTATCAGAATTTTCTTGTATAACAGCAGTATATTAAGTTCCTTCCATTGCTATTTAATTATTCACTTACACATTTATTTTCTACCCCAAGGAGAGCACACCCTCTTTGAAGGCAGACATTTTGTCTATTACATTTTATATCTTCCACAGCATCTAGCACAAAATATAAATTCACATTCAGTAAATACAGAATAAGGAAACTGGCACCAGTTCTCTTATTGTTAGTTGAAACCTTATTATGCATACCATAATTTTTCAAAGAGAACGGAAAAAATACTTTAAAATAAATATTTTAAATATCAAAAGAAAAATACGACAACACAATTTTAATTCCCTTTGACGATCAAAAAGACCTCCCAACATCAAAGAAATTAGTTTTTATTGCCTTGGCAAAATATATGTTACAGAACAGTTACATTTATTTGCCTTTTTTCTTATTTTGGACCACCGCAGTTATTTAGCAAAGAATTTTGGAGGACCCTGAATACTGGGCTGAATTTACTCCTTCGTCAATAACCAGAAAACCCCAGCTATTAGACTAACCTCAAGAAGCAACTGATGACCAAAATTAGATGGTTTTCCAATATACACTGCCATACTGGACTCACTTTACAGTGGACAGAATCCCTACATCTGCTTTAAAAGCTTTCTACTTTTAATTTTGCCAAAGCCTCTTTAAACACTGCCTATGTGCACTGAAGCTTTTTCAAACAAATCAGAGCTTTTTATGTCTCTAAAGCAGCTGTGAGGACTTCACATTTTCACAAAGGGAATAAAAGATGGAGGCTGTAAAGAGTGGCTTATGGGAGTCTCTGTACTTACAAATAAAATGTCTTAATAAGCCTACTCATATAAACAAAAAAATGGGAGATAATCAAAACAATAAAAAATAATTTGCTATCTTGACCAGTGTAATTACATCAATGGAATCTGTCTACTGTTGTGGAGATGAAAAATAAAAATAAATAACACTAATGCTCTAAAATCTAACACGCTAGAAAACTATACTTATGTTTCCAATTAAAGTTCTAGGTACAATTTTAATGGGTTAGGCTGACATATATTTATATAATTCCATTTTTTTCCTAGTTGTTCTAGGCCAACTTTAAAGTGTCAAATTATAATATATAAAAAAGAGCACAAACAAGATTTGGAAAATTATGATGAGCCTATAACATCTTGATAATAATCTCTTTATTCACAGTCTGAGCCCTGAGTAATCAAATTGAACACATACTTCTAAGAAAAGTATGCTATTTTGCTAGGTATTTAATTGCACAGTAGGTGTTTAATCCCTATGCCCAGAATACCTGAGAACAATTTCTAATATGTTTACATAGTGAATCATTTTATTGATAAAACCATCCACATCATTTGCCCAACATTAATATGCATCAGCAATAACTGACCATTAAATTGTGTGCTCTTAGCGGGACTGGAAAACTCCCATATCCTGACATGATATGTATATTCTGGAAAAGTAAACATTTGAATTGATAACAAAATATAAGAAATTCCTGAAATAGTGTTCATAGACCATATAATGGCTAGATTTTCCTCTGCTTATTATTAGTTCTGTATGTACTGAAGCTCTTTCCAGAGATAAATGCATCATGACCCTGTTCTATTTTTTTATAATATGGAACTAGATATACTACAGCTAACCAGCACTCAGTGGGTTCTTATGAGCATTTATCAAACAAGTAAGTAAATGAAATAATAGTTAAGTGACTGAATAAAAATATAAATATTACTATGTCTAATCAGGACTGAACAGAATGTTATATTAGCTTTTCTACTTCTTCAGATCTCTTACTGTATCCAGTATGGTAATTTTCAAACTCTAAGCATTGAATAAGGACTTGTTTTTTTTGTTTTTTTTTTTTTAACATTTATTTATTTTTGAGACAGAGAGAGACAGAGCATGAATGGGGGAGGGTCAGAGAGAGGGAGACACAGAATCTGAAACGGGCTCCAGGCTCTGAGCAGTCAGCACAGAGCCCGATGCGGGGCTCGAACTCACGGACTGCGAGATCATGACCTGGCTGAAGTCGGACGCTTAACCGACTGAGCCACCCAGGCGCCCCAGGACTTGTTTTTATTAAGACAACATGGTTTACATTCCTACCCCTCTAAAAAACCACCATGAAGAATTTGTATTTGTTCATTTTAAACTAATAAATTTTCACTGCATTTTTATTTTTTTTATTTTTTTTTTTTTAACATTTTTTATTTTATTTTTGGGACAGAGAGAGACAGAGCATGAACGGGGGAGGGGCAGAGAGAGAGGGAGACACAGAATCGGAAACAGGCTCCAGGCTCCGAGCCATCAGCCCAGAGCCTGACGCGGGGCTCGAACTCACGGACCGCGAGATCGTGACCTGGCTGAAGTCGGACGCTTAACCGACTGCGCCACCCAGGCGCCCCTTCACTGCATTTTTAAATTTTCACATTAAGAATGCCTGTTCAACTGGAAGGCTTTTTAATTTCTTCCATAGATTTTTATAAGTGTCACCTCACTTATACAATAATATACAGTAATTTTCCCTTCTGCATTTTATAGCTCATAGTTTTGAAAGGCTATGTTTATCAAACAAGAACAGACAAAACTAAATAGAAGCAGCGGGTGTAAGAACCAGATCAAAGCCTGAATCCCTCCAAGGTTGTAAGAGACGATGAAGATGCCAGAAGACAGGATTAACCCTGCTGGCCATAGTGTGAGCACAGAGTGTGGTGCTGAGGAGAGTGTGCTCTGGCAGATCTGAATCCCAGGCCCACCATTTTCACAGTGAGAGTGATGTGGGGAACAAAGGCAAAAGAAAAAAGTTACATTTCCTTACAACCCAGAGCCCATTAATAAGTCCTTGAGACAGGCAGAATGACTTTCCTCTAGGAACTCAACTGTATGGATGATGACACTTTGCTAAGGGCAAAAGGCAATCTTAGGTTAACATTATCCCCACACCCAGGATCCAGTTCTCCTTTAACATATAAAAAATCCTTCAGAAACTTCCTTTATCTCTACCCACCCCTCCCAAGATATATGTTAGTAATCATCCTTCAAGTATGTGGCCCCCTGATATACATCTGAAGGGTCTCATGGCTAAGGTTTTACTAGACAGTAATAAATGACCTTTTTCTAACGACAGCTAACCCCCTGAATTTGCTTCCAAATTTCTCAGACTTATCTAACCCCCTCCCAACTTGATAGTGTATAATCAGTCACTTCTCATAACCCTAATGCAGCTCTCTCTGCCCACAGGTCGTGTCCTCATGATTTCATAAAACCACCTTTTTGCACCAAAGATGTCTCAAGAATTATTTGACTGTTCACTCTGAACCCTAACAATTCCACATGAGAGAGGACAAGCAACCTCTATTTGCCTCACTTTTCTCATAGTTATAATGCAGACAAAAGAGCATCTAGGTTACCAGGAGAATTAAATGGGGACATGCATACAGTGAGTATTCAAAAAATGTTAGCTATTATGACCATTACAGAGAATCCATACTCCTTTTCTGGGAAAGAGACAACATTTTTAAATTACATGTATTTTTCCAGTATCACTTACTTGCCCTAAAGTTGATTTGTGCATTAAGGACTTTTTTTTCCTTTTCTAAACTTAATGTAGATTATAAATTTGTATTTAATTCTTGTTTCAGCATTATTATAGGCATGTTTGTAGAGGATGAGGGTAGAAGAATTATCCCCAATAAGAACCCGTCCTTGAAAAAGAGGGGTCATTAATCCTAGAAGGCAAGAAGTTGCCACTGACAACCTTTCATCTGCCCTTTGTTCTCTTTCCTTCCTTCTGTGCTTTTAATATCCCCATTTCCTGCTGGCTCTCTGTGTCTTCATGATGCTACTTCAATATAAAACAAGGTGATTAAAACTAATTGTCACTAGAGTATTAACGGTATGTCACACTTCCCACGATGTTTGCATTTTAAAAGAGGCTTTGCTGTAAGAGTGGCGCTTCCTATATTGTGTAAGTCTCAAACAGTGAAATTTCAGTCACTGTAGTATCAACTGCATGAATAGAGATAATCTTAGAGTATATGGGGGGCAAGTACACATTTCACAAAAGGCAAGACAAGTGAAGCTGAAAATGATGGCCTGGTAAGTCTAATATCAACAGTAAAATAATAAAACAGGCCCAATGAGATGAAATTTATCAAAATCCAGAGGATGATGGAATCATGAGCAATAAGCAGCACAGTTTTATAAAGAACAAATCATGCCCGACACAATCAATAGCTCTTTTCAGCAGAATGATAAAATTAGAGGATGAAGGGAATCAGGTAAATGTTGCCTATTTGCACTATCACAATGCATTTAAAATGGTCCCTGTGAATTTTAAATTCAACCATAGATAAAACTGATTCAGCTATGAATGCTTTCTAAAAAGGCCTGGAAAAAAAAATGTAAAATGTCATAGATAATGACAATGGAGGCCGTTGTGGGATGCTCAAGTTAATAAAGCTCATTCACTGCATTTCCTAAACCGATGAAAGGGAAAAGGTGTATTAGGATTGTGTATAACATACTTAGTGAATAGCACGTTTCATGAAATGCAATTAGGTAGATTTTAAAATACGATGGATAAGCTGAAAGTATCTTAAGTGAGATCCCTGCAACAACTCTCTCTACACTAAAATAAAACAGACTGAGCTAAGGGAAAAGCCCTCAGGACTGAGAAGTAAGAGATGCTGGTTTGTGTTCTCCTTCCCTCTTCCCTAATTGCAGTCTTCTATGACTCATTTACTGTCTGGGATTCCTTCCCCAACCCAGACTTTAGGATTGAATGATACGGCAGGAATCTGATCATGCCCATTGAATATATCAGCTCTTTGACCAGAACTTGATGGGACAAGTTTATAGATATTTTCTCAACTCTGACACCCCTGGTCTTAGCTAAGAACAATGGTAATCAGAGCCTTGGTTCAGAGATGTTCTCCTGATCCACAGTCTGATCAGAGAGAACGACAAGTAATAAATAACTAGGGCAATGAAATAAGAATAATAACATACATGTGTAGAAAGTTCTAGAGCAACTAAAACAAAATAATAAGAGATAATCATGGGCAATTGGCTAAATTTTCGAAGAAGTGACATTTGCACTGGGCCTTCAAGGCCACATAGCAGAGGGGAGGGACCTGAGATGTTTGCCATGTAAAGGAAGAGCAGACATGGGAACTCTCCTCATGGATATAATGAGAACTCCTGTTCAGTCTAGCTCAGAATGCTGCTTTCAGACTAGATGGAACACATTCATAAGACATATAAATATAAAGGATTTCAATTACATCATGAGCAATTAAAAACTACTTTGAAATAAAATCACCTGGCAGGATAAAAGCTAGGTGAGGCTTAAAGGCCTTCAGCCTAAATATGGCAGCGTTAGCATCACTGAGCTTCATCCACCTTTCTACCTCCGCTTCTGCATCATGAGCAGGCTAGGGAGATGCCACATGCAGAGTGGAGCCTGAGTTTTGTTATGGGTACACGTACTCCAAAACAGAGCATGACTCACACGTGTGGGATATGAAACCTCCTACAGATCAGCATGGATTTACAGGCAGCAGCTGCCACTATCCTCCCCTGCAGTTATGTTCACTGTGAAGAGGGGAGTAGCAGTGTTCCCACCCTCCAGGCTTAAAAGCTTGCCATCACCTTTGACGCCTTCTTTCTGTGTTATGATTTCACAGTAACTCATCATGTTTCTTGTACTCATCTTTTCATTTCCTTTCATGTGGGCACCAACAAATCTACCTTCTCACCAGAACAATTACAAGGCTCCCTTTCTGAGGTCTTCCATTGGAGGCATCTACCCTCTTTCCTCCACTGCATCCCCCACACCTGGCATAAAAATATACTGATTTTTTATTTTGTAGTCATAGGTTTCTAGAATCTTCATTTTTTAGCATACAAAAATTTGGTATTACTTTTATTATTAAGCTCTTTGAGGACAGTCCTGTGACAGAGATCAGCTCTTCTTGGGGTCTATACGTGAATATTAAATACCTGTTACCAACTATCATTAAGACTCATAATCACTTTATTTAAACTGAGTTATCAAAAATAGGAATATATAATCTACATATGTGTATAATTTATATCTATCTACTCATTTATCTACCTAAATACGTAGTACCACATAAAGTACTAGCTGAGAGGTCTCTTCTCCCCAAGGGGCTACTAACTGGCCGGAGGGTATCTGTTGAAATGGCTCACAGTTAAAAATAAAAGATGCTAAATTCTGTATAGTCATGTTCAAAGGAAGTTTGAGTCATGGTCCTAGAATCTCACAGTTTAAATAAGTCTCTGAGAAGTAACTTTTCCTGCCAGGAAGGGAGGGTTGTCTTGCCTCCTGAGGAGAATTAAATCAGGCGATAACTAGCTACCTCTTTTCCCCTTTTCTCCATGGGGTGAGGTTGGTAGTGGTGGAACATTAACTTATTTCTCCCCATAATAGAGTTCTGTCCATCAACTCCCAAACTGGAGACTTGCACCTGCCTTCTATCTAAAAGTGGCCAAGTGATCAAGCAGCAGATGTGCCTGATGTGGCCAGGAGATGACCAGAAGAGAGTGAACCTGAAAGACATCCTACAGAGGAACAGCTTACACTCCCAGAAATTAGCACTCAAGGATTCATGAATCCTTTGACATGAATCAAAAGGATGCCACCCTGAGTAACTGGGACTTATGTCAACTTTCCAGTCACCAGCTGGAGTGAGAGGTGCCTAAAAACAAGAGGTTTTAAAGTATATAGCTACCTGTGGAGACAAAGAGAGAAGTGACTATCTCAGTGAGGTCATCAGACCAGTGAACTGAACCACCAAAGTCCCCAAAGAACCACCAAACGAATCCTATGAATAATCTAGCATTTGGAGGCTTGAGGTGGGGGGCACATCCAGAAAGAACTAATGGACACATTGGGTATCCAATTGTACAATAATCACAAGAATATGCTGTCCCCCCCCCCTCCTATAGCCACTAGCAGTGCCTGGGGCTGAGAGAGGCCTCTCTCTCAGGCCATCAGTTGTTAACAATTTAAAATCAGCTTCTTCTCAGCTTTGTAGAACCTCTGCTCTGTCTCCTGGGGAGAAAACATCAAATTAGAGAGTGTATAAAAATACCTGAAGTTAACTGATTCACACCAGAAGTCTGAAAATGTTATGGAATAAGAGTAACATTTATCAGAAGGTATGGCAATATAGTCAATTGACAACTTTTAAGTCTGAAACATAAACGTCTATTTATGAAAGACTACTTTAAAAAAAGGAAGAAAAATATAAAACTAAAGTAGAGCAAATATAATTCCAAAGTACATATTAATAATTGTTTTCATTTTTGAATCATCATTAATTATAGCATGGTACTAAGAAAAACATTTTGGATTGGAACTAAAGACTTGAACTCTAGTACACATGAAAATATTTAAAACCTGATTTAGCAATATAGCCATTATGAGCCATAACTCTATACATGTGAATTAAGAGTATTAATTATTTCTCAAAAAATTAAAAATAGAACTACCATACAATCCAGGAATTCCACTTCTAGATATTTATCTGAAGAAAATGAAAACACTAAGTCAAAAAGAGAGGTGCACCCTTATTTTCAACACACATTATTTATAATAGCCAAGATATGGAAGCAGCCTAAATGTCCATCAATAGATGAATGGCTAAAGAAGATGTGGTATGTATATATAATGGAGTATTACTCAGCCATAAAAAAGGAATGAAATCTTGGATGGATCTAGAAGGTATTATGCTAAGTGAAATAAGTCAGAGAAAGACAAATAAGATGATTTCACTTGTATGTGGAATCTAAACACAAAACAAACAAAACAGACTCATAGAGAGAACTAATGGTGCCAGAGAGGAGGGGGGGTAGGGGATTAAGAGGTAAAATCTTCCAATTATAAAACAAATAAGACATGGGGATATAATGTGTAGCATAGGAAATATAGTAAGTAATATTGTAACAAGTTTGCATCATGGCAGATGATAATTGGACTTATTATGGTGACCATTTCATAATGTATGCAAATATCAAATCACTATGTTTATTGTTCACCTGAATCCAACACAACACTGTATGCCAATTATTCTTCAATAAAAAGAGTAGTAATTATTGCAGTGCCCACCAAAAACAGGCAATTGAAACAAACAACATATGTCATATTATCATCCATACTATTATTAGACTTTCCAAATTCACTATTCAACTCTACAGTTTTGGTAGAGATATTAAAAAAAAATTCCATATAACACCAAATCTTATTTTACTCACTGAAAGTTTTTGCCAAGTTGATCTCTTTCAAAATATGTTAGGGTATTCCTCTGAAACTCACATCCAAAATCTCTTACCCAAATGAGGGAATTGGATTCTGTATTTTCTAAATTTCCCTTCAACTCTTATAAGCTGATTTTATGATTGTACCTTTTCCCTTAATTCTTGGAACACCTTTTATTAGAACTGTTAACAAGTATGAGCATAGTCTAATTTCAGTTTTCTACCAAAGCTAATGAGTATAATAATCAAATGGGAGCAGAAATCTAGAAGGAGGAGAAATATGAGGGCAAAAATTTAAAGAGAAACAGACTGAAAAAATCAGCTAACAAAGTAACCAAGAGTTAACATTCTGTTCATCTTACTTACTACAGCATTCTATTAGATATATTTCACACAGTCATTGGATTGCCTAAAACAAACGTTTGAAAATTACAAACAAAGTTTAAATGTCCATGGATAATGAGGCAGGAGACAATTGTCACTTCCTGATTCAGATAGGATATGAAGGATCACCAGTCTGAGATAAGAGAGGGGAAAAATTTCATGTTACCTATGGTGAATTTGAACTGCCTAGAAAGAAATAGTTCCGGGGAGTTAGTTTCTTAGCAACTTGGTGCTGTGGCATAAGGCATTCTCCACTTTTTACTTTTCAAGCAGGTTGGTCTGAAGCATTGCTGGAACAAATTTTAACAAAAGAGCCGGATCCAGCATTTGTGATGTTTCATTCCCAGGAAGTTAGTGGGTTCCCTGGATTCAAGGATAGATACTGGGTTACACACACTTGGTATTGCGAGCATTCTGATTTTGTCCACAAACACTAAATTCTCTATTTATGCAACCCAAACACTGATGTTAAATAACTCGCAAAGGACATGGTAATGCAGAGATTGCTAAAATAATCAGGCAGGAAGCAAAGGAGGCCAAAGAGAGAATTTCACATCAGAAACCTGTTCTATTTTCCCACTGAGGCTAAAGTAACTACGAATCATTTTAATTAATCTGCCATAAAATGTCACAGCCTAAATGAGTTCAAAGGATTTCAATTCAATCCATAGTGCAACACAAATACCACCATGAGCTAGAGCCAATGCTGCAGCCTTAAATCTGAGAGACATGCAGATAAGAAGACAGGTGTATGCATAAAAGAATCAAGTATAGTAGAAACCAATTACAGCAAAGTCGTTTTTCTTCCATAAGAAAAAAATTGTATTATAAAAAGAAAAATTACTACAATGAAAGGGACTGTGACTTCTCTAATGATTGAAGTATCTACATACTTTCTTGATGAAATGAATTTCACTCAGGGTGAATTATAAATAAATTGTCCAGCTTGCCATGCATATTATAGTTCTACTGAGAATCGTACCACCTGCACTGAAAGATATATTTGCCACCTCATGTCCTAAACAATCCGATGTAATTAATGGGGCAGTTATAATTAATATGATGTTTTCATATCTAAGATTAAATATGCAGATGGTGACAAAAGTCTAGGGTACATCTGGTTCCAAATAAGAGCCTGACAAAGACTCTCTTGCTTGATTTGTTACTTAAATATTTGACAGGGTACAGAGATCTAATATGTAATTTTGCAGGTGAACATCACCACCCAACTAATCCTACTGTGGATATCTTTATATTTCAGATACATAGTACTCTTTCTACCCTCAGCAGATTGCTTTTGTTGGCAGCTGAACACTTAAGCACGGCAAAAATGTATTATTAGCAAAAATCTGGCTTATTATTCAATTATCAATGGCTGGTTGAACTCTCAAAGTAGACTAAGTATGGCTTTGATAAGTATGCAGAAGTTCTCAAAATGTTCTAAAATAGTAATATCACAAAATGAAGCTTTTCTGGATGTTTTTTGTATTTGCTAAGGTAGATCTGTCTTTTCCTCATTCAATATAACTATGACCACATTATGCCAAAATGGACTTCAGGCTCTTGGTGTTTTTTAAGTGTTCACATATTATGTTTAAAATAAAAAATAGATGAGGGGAAAGTTCTAGGTTTGTCCTTTAATTAAAAGACATGTGTTACACAATACATTTGTAGCTAGCATTTGAATCAACAATACATTTTTTTATCATTACTATGAACTTAACATTGTATGACTTTAGGAAAGTTATTTAATTTCTCTTGATTTCAGCTACAGTGACAGTGATAATGATATTTCATAACATTTTCTGATAATGAAATGTGTCAGACTAGTACAGTTTACAGTTCCCAACATAAGGCAGATATTCATTATGTTGGTTTTATTTCTGCTGTGAGTAAACATTTCCTTCTTTCCTTGTCTCCTTCATCCTACTCCTTATTTCTTTTCTTCATTTTTGCCAACAAGGTTTTTAGATTTGCAGGACAAAAAAATTAACAGAAATTTAGGTGCCTTCCATTTCTCCCACTACACCATAGCCTTCCATCCCTCCATGACGGTATTACCATGTTGTATTTATTTGTCCTTACTTATTTCTTTTCCACTTGACTGTAAACTCGGTAAGAGCAAGAACATATATTGTCATCTTTATATCCTTAGAATTGAGTACATTTCAAACACACAATAAACTAACAATAAGTACATGTTGAACAAACCAATACTGGGAATATAAAATGTGGTCCCTGCTCCTGAAATGGGCATATAAAATATCATTTTTCAAACCCTCACATGCATAATTCTATGCAGAATATAAAATGCTTCCATGCACATATGCCATTCTTTTCATCTATGCAACAGTCTTGAGGGATGTGTTAGCATGACAAAAGCAGTCAAAAAGACCTGTACCTAACACCGGGTCAATACCAGCCACCTGGCCTGAGGCTATGATTCTCATAGGCTGTCTTCTCATCTACAAACAAGATTTTAAAAGTATGTCAAAATGCATAGGAACTTTAAAAATATACATATGGGAAAGGTCTATAAACGCTTATCCAAAAAAAGATAGGTTATAAGTAATTAGTTATTAGATGTCATCTTCACTTAACAATTAAGAGAAAAACCTGATGACTAAAAAGGCCGTATTTTGTATGGAGAGATTGACAGGGATGATCAGTACAATGGAAACAGAGAACTAGGCCTATAAGAAGTCAGAGTTCCTCTGAGTCTTGGATGGAAAATGGGTGAAAGGCAGGAAGAACATTCTGAACAAAGGCTTAATATGTAGCACAAGAAGATTATTTGTGGAAGAGTAAAAAAAAAAAAAAACCATCTTTGCTGGAATTGAATGTTGGTATTTGGAAATAACAGGAGATGAACTTGGATAGCTAACGGGCTCATAGTGTGGGAGACTTTGAATGCCAACTTTTTTTCATGTCGATAATAATATATTTCATGCGGAAAAAATAATATTTTATGTAACCAATGATGTAAGGCAAATTGAATTTTGGGAAAATAAGCCCAATTATATCCATCGGATAGATGGATATAACTGGGTAAGCCCAGTTATATCCATGGATATCCACTGGATAGAGGTGAAAGTTTATAGCACAGAGATTGGTTGTAAGGCTATTTCCATGTGGAAATAATAGTAAAAAGGAAGGGAGGTAGGGAAGGAGGGGAGAAGGAAGGAAAGTAGGAAGAGAAGGAGGGAGGAAGAGAGGAAAGGAAGCTACTCCAGTCTATTCAGAAATGAAGACCCCAACAAAGCTTAAGAAATAAAGTACTGATGGGAAATGAAAGGGGGGGTGATGAATTCAACCTCATAATTAAGGAGCATGGAGTTAGTATAAGCTTCAAATACATGGAGTACGGCCTTAGGACACAAGAGTAAGACATGCTTGATTGGCCAGATGTATAGTGGTGAGTCCATCAGTCCTAGGGATGAATAGCTTTCAGGAAGAGGTCCATGATATCAAGTCTTTACTGAGTATGAGTAAGTAAACATGAATATAGCATTACAGAAGAAAAATTCAAACACTCCGAGAATACAGCTTTGGAAAATCAATATCTTATTTATATTTAAATGGTATGAACATAATAATATTGTACCTGGAGATAAGACTCGAATATGTAAAGTTTTATCCCAATAGGTTAGTATACAATGAGAAGAGTGAAGAAATCCATGTAAGAATAATCACTAACAGTATGATGTCAGCATTTTGTTCTACTAGCTCTAAAATTACTACTAACGAATTGCCAGATTCATAATTAAAGTGGAGAAAAAACAGGCCAAAGAACTCACCCCAAAAGCGTTTGGAGGAAATTAGTTAACTGGAAGTCTAACACCCGAACTAAAAATCAACACACACAAAGAGAAGGTGATGGTCAATTTTATAAAGCAACTTGGCCAGCCTATGGTGTCCAGATATTTGGGCGAACATTATTCTGGATGTTTCTGTGAGGATATTTTAGGTGAGATTAGCACTAAAATTAGTAGACTTTGAGTAAAGCAGATTGTCCTCCATAATATGATTGTGAATCAACCAATCAGTTGAAGGCCTGAATAAAAAGACTGACCTCCCCTGAGCTAGAGGGACTTCTGCCAGCAGATGACTTTTGAACTACAGCATTAGTTTTTCCCTGGATCTCCAGTCTGGCAACCTCCCCTGCAGATTTGGGACTTGCCAGTCTCTGGAATTGCATCAGCCAATTCCACATATACAGGCCTAGTGGATCTATTTAATTGGAGAACCCTGACTAACACAGAGAGTAAAACAGACCTATGAGCAACATCACCCCAGGACTGTATATGCAGTGGGTAAGACATGTGAACATTCAGCAACATAGATATTATGCAAATATTCCATAATTTAGTCTGTAAACAAAATTGAATACATCTGGGTTTAAATGGACTTCCAAATGTGAAATATCTTGTATAAAATAGTATAAATTCTACAGAAAGTCAGAAATTCTCTTATGTTTATATATCACTACCAGTCATGGATGAACATCACAGGAAGTAAGAAAAATCATTCAATTTTAGAGAAAATCAAGGTAGTTTCAGCTATTTAGTAGCTCTCTATTTCTACTTTTAAAATAAGAGCATATATGAAAACAAATATTTGAAATTATAAAAGAACACTTCATTTTCATAGAACTTTACAGTTTACAAAACACTTACATGAATGTTATGTATATTTATTGATATATTCCAACAGATGTTTATAGTTTTTTTCATAAATTGTAAAACACAGATGCAAATGTAAAATATCAATAGCTATTTATAGTCATTTTATTGAACAATTTTAACTTGCTCAGTTATGCTTTGAAATAGTTTTATTTTTTTCCTCCAATTCTTGCCAATCAAATCTTTTCTGTTCATTCAAGTTATCTTACACAGATCCTATAGATTTGGGGTCACTTTCAACCATAAAAATACAGAGTAATTTAAAATTCCAATCCCATATCCCCTTTCCCCCAAAACCAACCATAAAGCTTTTGAGAGGGAAGTGAGAATAATCTGCTTCCCCCTACTACTTTTTCTGGTTTTAGTTTCTCTCTGGATGAAGACAGAGAAGAATGGAAGGGAAAGACAAGAGTTTCTTCACTTGGCTGCCATCCTACATTGGCTATCACTGCACTCCAGCTAACAATGACTTGCCCTGAAATGTGCAAAATGTGCAAAAGGCCTAGGCTCACTTCTGCTAATATTCTATTTCCCAAAGCAAATCAAGAACCCACTCCATACATAAGAGATGGTGGAGGAAGGAGAGAGGGGTCAAAAAGTCTGGGAAGACAACAGAGTAGGAAGCACCAGGAATCTGTTTCAGCTCCTAGACAACAATTGCACTACCAATTGATAGGATTCCTTTGGAACTCTGTAATATGTTAAAGGCTTCCAATTTGGAGGGAAAGCCTTGAAGGATAAACTGAGATTAATTTTGTCCAATTTCAGCTCTTAGTACGGTAGCAGCTACCCATTCCCGACCCCCAGCCACATGGCAGGCAGCTCTGCATGTGTTCCTGGAGCTTCTTGCACACAGCTTGTTGGAGCTAGGGTTGGAAATCTGAAAAGGGAATTATAAAAACAATTCCATTTGTAATCAAAAAGAACAAAATATTTATGGAATTAACTTGACCAAAGAGGTAAAAGACTCGTACAATGAAAACTACAAAGCATTGTGCAAAAAAAAATTGAAGACAATATAAATAAATGGAAACACATCTCAGGTTAATTGACTGAAAGAGCTAATATTGTTAAAATTTTAGCATTTCCCAAAGTGATCTACACATTCAGTGCAATCCCTACCAAAATCCCAATGATGTTTTTTGCATAAATAGAAAAACCCATCCTAAAATTTATATGGAATCTCAAAGAGTTTTGAAGGGACAAAATGATCTTGAAAAAGAACAAAGTAAGAGGACCTATCTGATTTCAAAACCTACTACAAAGCTACAGTAATGAAAACAGTATGGTACTGCCATAAAGACAGATATATAGACCAATAGAATAGAATGGAAATAAAGCCTTGCATATATGGTCAAGTGGCTTTTGACATGGGTGCCAAGACCATTCAATGGGGAATAGCTAAGTCTTTTTAACAAATGGTGCTGAAAAAACTGGATATCCACACGCAAAAGACTGAAGTTGGACCCTTATCTATCAAGACACCATATACAAGAATTAACTCAAAATGAATCAAGATCTAAATGTAAGACCCAAAAAAATAAAACTCATAGAAAAAACACATAGGACAAAAACTTCATGACACTGGATTTAGCAGTGACTTCTTGGACATGCCTCTAAAGGCACAGGTAAAGGCAAATTGGACTCAATGAAAAAAAAGTGTACATCAAAAGACACTATGCACAGAATAAAAAGACAACCTACAGAATAAGAGAAAATATTTGCAAATCCTGTATTTTTTAAGTTTATTTATTTATTTTGAGAGAGAGCATGCATGAAGGAGGGAAGAGATGGAGAGAGAGAATCCCAAGCAGGCTCTTCACTGTCAGTGTCGAGCCTGACATGGGGCTCAGTCTCACAAACCGTGAGATCATGACCTGAGCTGATATCAAGAGTCAGATGCTTAACCAACTGAGCCACCCAGGTGCCCTACAAACCATATACCTGATAAGGGATTAATATCCAGAATATATAGAAAACTCCCAAAACTCAACAAGAAAAAAAACTATTTAAAAATGCACAAAGGACTTCAACAGACATTCTTTAAAGAAGATAATATGAGAAAACAATAAGCACACAAAAAGAGGTTCAACATTGCTAATTATTAGGGAAATGCAAACAATCAAACTACAGTGAGATACTACTTCATACCTATGAGGATGGCTATTATCAAAAAAAAAAAAAAAACCCACAGTAAACAATATGTGCTGATGAGGATGTGGAGAAACTGGAACCCTGTACACTGTTGGTGGGAATGTAAAATGGTACCACTGTCAAGGAAAATGGTTCCTCAAAAAGTGAAAAAGAAGGGCACCTGGGTGACTCAGTCAATTAAGCATTGAACTTTGGCTCAGGTTGCCATCTCACAGTTTTTGAGTTTGAGCCCCACGTCAGGCTCTGCACTGATAGCTCGGAGCCTGGAGTCTGCTTCGGATTCTGTCTCCCTCCCTCTCTCTACTCCCTCCCCAACTTGTGCTCTTTCTCTCCCTCAAAAATAAACAAACATTTTTAAAAAATTAAAAACAGAATTACCATGTGACTCAGGAATCCCACTTCTGGGTATACTACCCCAAAGAATCAAAAGCAAAGTCTCAGAAAGACAATTATACAACCAAGTTCATAGCACCATTAATCTGAAACCAACCCAAGTGTCCATCAACAGATGAATGGATGAGAAAAATGTGGTGTATACATGCAATGCAGTATTATTCAGCCTTAAAAAAAAAAAAAAAAAAGGACATTCTGCAATACGCTACAACATGGATGAAACTAGAGGGCATTACACTAAGTGAAAAGTGAGTCAGAAAAAAACAACTATGTGACTCCACTTATTGAGATACTTCTAGTAGTCAAATTATATAGGCAGAAAATATAATGGTGGTTGCCAGGCCTACAAGGGAGGGGAGAATGGGGAGTAACTGGTAGGTACAGAGTGTATTTTAAAAGATGAAAAGAATTACGGGATGGATGTAGTGATGGCTGCACAACAATGTGGATGTACTTCTATCACTATACTCTTAAAAATGATTAAGATGGTAAATTTTATGTTACATACTTAACACAAAAAAAAAAAGAAAAAAAGAAATGAAAATAGGGGCAAGATTCCACCTATTATTAGAAGAACCTGAAAAGTCACATTGCAAAGGATAAGGGAGAGGCACTTGGTGTTACTTTGCGATCTTTCTGCTAGACAAGGAGCACCTCAGGGCAGTAGGGACAGAAAAGTCACCAGCTCCCACCCCCCTCCAGCTCCTACCCCCCTCCGAAGTCCTACTGAGGCAAAAAGAAAATACCCACTCCACATCCTTTTATGACAGTATTATTTTATCAATTTGATCTGATTGGGTAGATGGAAAACTGCAATTTCACTTCATTTATCAGACTTCTGGAAGGATTAAGGTCCAGAATTCAGGGGCACATAGCCTGGAGCTCAAACCAAACCTGAGTCTCCTGATTCCAAGTTGTGGTTCCATGATTTCTCTACTCAAGTGTTTAACATTGGCAGTCTGGTTGGGAAGAGGAACTAACAAACTTCTCTGAAAGCTACATTTGCATAGCTCTTAACCTAAGAATGAAAAGACCTCACTGTCCACTCAAAAAATGGGTGAATGAGTCAATTTCAGTTATGAAGAGAGTGAACCATCACACCCTCCCACCAAGCCAATACTTGGCAATTAATGCCTCTACTCCAAAACCAGTGCTCTTGCCACTCACTATGCATCCTTATCTCTTACAGTGAATGGTACTGTGTCCTCCAGAAAGATATGTCAATGTCCTAACTCCTGGTACCTGTGAAGATGACCTTATAGACATAGGATCTTTACATTTTATCAAGATGAGGTTGTACTGGATAAGGGTGGGCACTAATCCAAAAATGAGTGTCCTTTTAAGAGGGAAATTGGACCTGGAGACACACAGTGAAGAACACCATGTGACAACAGAGGCAGAGATTGAAGTGATGTATCTACAAGCCTTGAATGCCAAGGGCTGCTGCAACTACCAGAAGCTAGCACAAGGCCAGAAAGATCATCCTCTAGAGCCTTCAGAGAGCTGATAACATGACTTCAAACGACTAACCTCTGGAACTGTGAAGACAATAAATTTCTGTTGTATTAAGTCACTCAGTTTGTGGTAATTTGTTACAGCAGCCTTAGGATACACCTTTCAACTTCTTCCAATGTTTTTTTTTAAACTTCTTCCACAATAAATACCCCAGTGAACACCTTGTGTAATCTAATGAAGAGAAAAAGAATCACAGACAAATCGGCATTTCATATTTCTTAAAATGAAGAAGAGAGGAGTCAAAAAGAACAAAGAGCTTTAGCTTAAGAATACTGTTTTTTCCTCTCCAATTCTCACCAGGACAGCCCCCCTACCTAAAACGGCCACATGAAGCTGATCTCTAAGCTTTCAGAACAATTTTATTTGACCTTTACTTAAAGACCACCTCTACCAGGGAACTGACTTTGTTCCATCCCCTTGGGCTGATGCAGAAGGCAGGTTTCATAGTGTTCCTTTCATGGTTCTGCTTGGGTATCTAAAACCTGTTTATCCTAAAAGAAACCAACCTGAAAGTGCCAAGTGAGGCAATAACAAAACATATTTCATGCACTTTTGAGAAAAAATATGCAGGGAAGAAAAATGAAGAGAATAAAATAGTCTGTTTATCTGAAAACTATGTTTTTTCATGCTAAGTACTATGTTTATAGAGCCAATTCATCATGTCCACCAATAAGTGGAAGTGAAGCATGTTTCTTCCACACATTGTTTGACACGGAAAGTGAGTATTTTATTGGCATTGGATAATTTAAACTCACATAGTGATGTCTGGAGTATATTAGCAGCATACCATGCAAAGATTAGATTGTTTGGCAATTTGCGTACCAGAGAGAAGCAGTCCAAAATAATTCAGGAAAGAGACAAGGGCGAAAGTGTGAGATGGCTGCTTTATGTCAGACAAATACAGCTGTCCTTAAGACAACACTGATAAAACCTAAGAAACCAGTTTGCTACTAGTTTAATTGCAGAGTTAAAGACAGTGATGTGGAAATACTGACCCAACCACATATACAGAACTGATACATCTTCAGGCAATCTGTTGTATTTATCTGACCTGTTTTTGTTTCCAGCTCTCCTATAACAAACAACATATGAAGACACACACACACACACACACACACACACACACACACACACGTTTAATGATAGGCAAAACAAGAGTGCTTTGTGGTTAAAAATGTTGGCTTTGAAATTAGACTACCTGAATTTGAATTCTAGGTTTAACATTTACTGCTATGCAAATTTTATTTGTAGGACAGAGATTATAGTTCATATCTCATACATACCATTGTGATGAGTATTAAAGAGGACAATTCATGCAAAATGCAACCTGAGGCACAGAATAAGTGGCAGTAAGTGTCAGGTATCATCATCGCCATCATCGTCACTGTTATATACATGCACATATTTGGTTGTTAATGTACATTTGCACAACTAGTAGCATGTATAGGTTTGTATATACACTTACAGGCTTGGGTGCCTGGGTGGCATTAAGCATCCAATTCCTAGTTACGGCTCAGGTCACGATCTCACAGTTCATGGGTTCAAGCCCTGCACAGGGCTCTGTGCTGACAGCACAGAGCCTGCTTAGGATTCTCTCTCTCATTCTCTCTCTCTCTCTCTCTCTCTCTCTCTCTCTCTCTCTCCCCCTCCCTCCCTCCCTCCCTCCCTCGCTCTGCCCCTTCCCTGCTTGCTCTCTCAAAATAAATGAATAAACTTAAAAAAAAATAAAGTTGGGGGCCTATGAGCTTAAGATAGGATTGGAATTTGGGGGAATTATATTAAATTTTCTTTAAAAATATTGTGCCGACAACACCAAATGCTGAGCAACAGGAGCTTTCATTCACTGCTAGTAAGAATGCAAAAATATTACAGCCATTTTGGAAGACAGTTTGAAGGTTTCTTACAAAACTAAACATACTCACAGCATAGGATCCAGCAACTGCACTCCTTGGTATTTCCCATAGGAGCTGAAAACTGTGTTCACACAAAAACCTACACCTGGATGTTTCTGGCAGCTTTATTCACTGTTGCCAAAACTTGGAAGCAACCAAGATGCCCTCCAGTAGATGAATGGATAAATAAACTGTACTACATCCAATTAATGGAATATTATTCAGAACTAAAAAGAAGTGCTGCATGATTCCAACTCTCTGACATTCTGGAAAAGGCAAAACTATGGAGACAGTAAGAAGAGCAGTGGCTGTCTTTGTGGGAGGAGGACATACAGGTGAAGCACAGAGAATTTTTAAGGAAGTGAAACTACTCTGTGCCTCACTAAAATGGTGGATACATGTCATTATACATTTGTTCAAACCCACCAAATGGACAACATCAAGAGTGAGCTGTAATATAAACTATGGACTTTGGGTGATTATGAAGTAATCCTACATGAATCACTGTAAATTCATCACTTATAACAAATGCACCACTCTAGTGTGGAAAGTCAGTAATGGGGGAGACTATGAAGTCTGGGGGGGGCAGGGAATATATGGGAAATCTCTGGGCCTTCTATTCAATTTTCCTGTTCTAATAAAACTGTCCTAAAAAAATGAGGTATATATATATATATATATATATATATATATAATAAAACTCAGGAAAATGTCTCATAGCTCAAACCCAATCAAAAGGCCAGTTAATTAATAAAGAAAATCTGCCTAACATTGACAAATCTTGTCAGCTAGTCAACCTAGATAAATCAGCATTGTCTCATCTACCCATTTATGGACCATTTGATTCATGCTATGAAGGATGGGATACTATGATTAAAGATAAAAAGTAACTAAAGCCAAAGGTATTGAGGGAGAATTAGAAATAGGTCAATTTGTCTGGCTCAGCAGGTGGTAACTGAAATCACACTAGACCAGAGACAAAACCCAGCTTTCACTCTCTGACCTGAAGTAGTAATATTGGGTTTTTCACAGCCTCAATATTGGGCTGGTTGATTTTCATTTCAATTACAAGCAAAGGTTACGTGATACTGAGCAACTGTATATTAAGGTACTTTCTATGATTCATCAAGACTAGAAAATGATAATAGAATTATGAAGCTCATTGTCATCAGTCATCTTAATATGAGGTTAAAAAAATAAATAAAACTAGGAAAACCAGTCTAAAGAAGTTAAACTCTCCATTCTAGCCCATGGAAAGCCAGTAAAGAATTTTACATCGACCAAAATGGTGTCTTAATGGGTTGTTCTTTCAGCTATTATGTGGCCATATTTTTATTGGGTCATATTTTTCTTCTTTCAAGTCAGATGAGATCAGAAATAAAGCTCTATAGAATATGTTTTTGGGGGCGCCTGGGTGGCTCAGTCGGTTAAGCGTCCGACTTCGGCTCAGGTCATGATCTCACGGCTTCGGAGTTCGAGCCCCACATCAGGCTCTGTGCTGACAGCTCAGAGCCTGGAGCCTGCTTCAGACTCTGTGTCTCCCTTTCTCTCTGCCCCTCCCCCACTTGTGCTCTGCCTCTCTCTGTCTCAAAAATAAATAAAACATTAAAAAAAAAAAAAGAATATGTTTTTGCTCCTCAGACTTTACTATAGAAAATATATATTAAAAAACAATTTGTGACATTTATAAACATGATTCCCTGGCTAACGATCACCCTAATAGTGACACACATAAAAACATTTACAGGAAGATGGATTTAAAGACCTATCAGAAATGCATTATTTTCCATACAATAATGTTTAGCTCTATTTTTGAAGAAATAGTATACCTTATGTACCGATATAAGTGCACTGCATTTGCCTTCTACCATAACTTCTATCTGTGTAGTAGATCATATCATTGTTCAAAACTCAGTTGACCCTTGAACAATGCAGGGGTTAGGGACAAAGACCCCCCCCCACTACAAACAATCAAAAATCTGCCTATAACTTTTCACTCCCCCAAAACTTAACTATTAATAGCATACTATTGACTGGAAGCCTTACCAATAATACAAACAGTTGATTACCACATATCTTGTACGTTATATGTATTATATACTATATTCTTACAATAAAGTGAGCTGGAGAAAAGAAAATGTTGCTAAGAAAATCATAAGGAAGAGAAAATATGTTTACAATATTGTGCTTATGGGGGGAAAATATGTGTATAAGTAGGCCTGTGCAGTTCAAATCCATGTTGTTTAAGGGTCAACTGTATTTCCCTAGGAGTTGATTGGAGATTGCTATTAACTTTGTCTCTGTGATTTTCTTTGATAAAGTGTGAATGGAAGTTACAAATGTCACTTCCAAATACAAGCTACAAAAACCTTCACATAGTTCCACCATCTTCTCTTTTCTGACTGCCAGCAGAGAATGAAGTAATAAAGTTTCCATATTCTTTTAAAAAAATATGTTCTGAAACCATGGAAACAAGTGAACACCAGAATTCTTTAAATCTATCTGATCATTCAGTGACAGTTCCACAGCCATAAAAATAATCACAACTGCTTAGGAACCCCAGCCAATCAGTGACAGTGTTTTGCTTCTAAAAATCATCCAGTAGGGATCGGACTTTTGAAAGAAACATTCTCTGAATGTCAATTAGTCAACAACCTCACTGTAGTATCCATGCTTCTACAGCTGATGTCAGCACATTCCCATCTCGAAAGTCAGTCAACCCCCAAATTCCATCCTTCCCAAATCAGTTCCCTGCTTTGCTTGAAGAGCACGTGCCTAATCCACACAGTTTTCCACACTTAAATAAGCAACAAATACAATGTTAAGGTTTTTGTTTCAGATATGGAGAGATGGTCTTGTCCTTTGACACATGAAATTTATTAAAATGACCAGACAGGGGCTACTCTGCTAGTACGTATCCTTTGATGAACAGAATATGGAGCAGAGCCACAGTTGATCCATCATCAACATATAATGTAAGTGAGAACTGTTATTATGTAAACTGAGGTTTTCAGGTAGTTTGTAAACACCAAGTACGTCAGACTAAGCTGAATTATACAGTTTATAAACATAAATTATGGCTATAGGAAATTACACAAAGAAAGCAAGTAGTTATAATTTAATTGACCATCCCCCATAAAAGATGAGTCATCCTCTTATGGAATCAGATTTCTCTTCCCTCATTTAATATAGTCATAGTTTTTACATTTCCGTGAAATATTTATTTTAAAAGTTTCATATATTTCATTAGAAAATCATTTTTTCTATCAAATATATGATTTTACAAGATTTCTCCTGGGGTGCCTGGGTGGCGCAGTCGGTTAAGCGTCCGACTTCAGCCAGGTCACGATCTCGCGGTCCGTGAGTTCGAGCCCCGCGTCAGGCTCTGGGCTGATGGCTCGGAGCCTGGAGCCTGTTTCCGGTTCTGTGTCTCCCTCTCTCTCTGCCCCTCCCCCGTTCATGCTATGTCTCTCTCTGTCCCAAAAATAAATAAAAAACGTTGAAAAAAAAAAAAATTTAAAAAAAAAAAAGATTTCTCCTGTGCAAAAAGACTTCACCAAAACAATAACATGAGCAAAAAATATAAAGCAATATAAAAATATGGCAGCAAAATAATACACTTCATCATATTTTATCCAGCCATAGATTTTCAGTTCTTTTTAAAAAAAATTTTTTTTTAATGTTTATTTTTGAGAGAGAGACAGAGACAGAGAACAAGTGGGGGAGGGGCAGAGAGAGAAGGAGACACAGAATCTGAAGCAGGCTCCAGGATCTGAGCTGTCAGCACAGAGCTCAACGCAGGGCTCAAACCCACAAACTGTGAGGTCATGACCTAGCTGAAGTTGGACACTTAACCCACTGAGACACCCAGGTGTCCCAATTTTCAATTCTTAAGCAATTTCTCGCATAAGATTTCTCCTGTGCAAAAAGACTTCACCAAAACAATAACATGAGCAAAAAATATAAAGCAATATAAAAATATGGCAGCAAAATAATACACTTCATCATATTTTATCCAGCCATAGATTTTCAGTTCTTTTTAAAAAAAATTTTTTTTTAATGTTTATTTTTGAGAGAGAGACAGAGACAGAGAACAAGTGGGGGAGGGGCAGAGAGAGAAGGAGACACAGAATCTGAAGCAGGCTCCAGGATCTGAGCTGTCAGCACAGAGCTCAACGCAGGGCTCAAACCCACAAACTGTGAGGTCATGACCTAGCTGAAGTTGGACACTTAACCCACTGAGACACCCAGGTGTCCCAATTTTCAATTCTTAAGCAATTTCTCGCATAGGACTCTGTATTCAGTTTTAAAAAGAAAACAAATGAGGAAATGACACTTGTCTTTAAAACATATTAAGCTTTACTAGAATGTATCTATTACAAAGGATAGATCTCATTTGATATATGATTATTCTATTTTTTAATGTTCATTTATTTTGAGAGAGATAGAGCACTAGCAGGGAAGGGGCAGAGACAGAGGGGGTGAGAGAGAATCCCAAGTAGGTTCTACACTGTCAGTGCAGAGTCTAATGCGGAGCTTGAACTCATGAACTGTGAGATTATGACCTGAGCTGAAATCAAGAGTTGGACACTTAACCAACTGAGCCACCCAGGCACCTCAATATGTGATTATTTTCAAATTTTATTATTTGGTTGCATTTCATAGAATTAATTCTGAAGGACAGTTAGAAGAATTCAGTCATCATGGGAACCCATTGAGTCATTTAATAAATATATGAGAACATATTACATGTTAAGTAAGGCATAAATGCCATTAATGTCCAATGTAAATAAGACACAGAACTTATCTTCAGATCTAAAGGTAGAAAATGTATAATGTGTAATCAAAATTAAAATGTAAGACTGATAAATAGCATCAGAGAAATACAGGTAAAAATGATATGCAAGATCTGAAAAATGAGAAATCACAACTGAGGAAAATCAGAGAAGGGTCATAGGTCATGAAGCAGGTGTACTTAAACTGGTCCAGGTGGGAAATACAATCATGAGCCTGGCTCTAATCCACATAAATGAGGCAGAATCGCTCATCTGTTCAATGCTGCCTTGATCTAGCAAGGCAGATAGAGAGCTCTTCTCCCCTCCATATGACTCATTATTTTCCTCATGTGCATCATCAGTACCCTCTGAGATTTGGCAGAAGGGAAAGAGAGGGTTATGCTTTACTCAAGTTTTCCCCACTCACTTAGGCGGCATAATTTTTTTTTTAGTTTTTTTTTTTTTAACGTTTATTTATTTTTGAGACAGAGACAGAGCATGAACAGGGGAGGGTCAGAGAGAGAGGGAGACACAGAATCTGAAACAGGCTCCAGGCTCTGAGCTATCAGCACAGAGCCCGACGCGGGGCTCAAACTCACGGACCGCGAGATCACGACCTGAGCCGAATCCGGCCGCTTAACCGACTGAGCCACCCAGATACCCCATTAGGCGGCATAATTTAACTGAACTACTTCTTCTAACAAACCTGAAGTGGAGATTTCAAAGCATCCAGGTCATTGGAAATTAATTCAAGGTCTCTACGTTTCTCTGAACTGATGGCTTATGAAGGCCCCAACTGTCAATACCTTGAGTTAGAATCATTTTCAAAGTAGACTACCTTTCTATATTTTATTTCTTCTAAATAGTCCAGAGCTTTAATCCAAAGCACTGAACCCCAGTCAGGGATTAATAGTGGTGAAAATTGTTAGTTAACTAGATTTGATGGACCAGCCGACTGATAAGGCTTGATTACAGGCCTCATAATTCACTGGGAAGAATTCATGAGTCAACATTTTCCGTGACACTCCCTTCCTAGTAATAGTCAAAGCGCACTTCTACAGCCCCTTCCTACAATTGCTTTTCTCACCTGAAAAATTCCAGGATGAACAGATTAAAAGAAAAGCAAATCCTTCACCCCATATTTCACCTACAAAAGTGGGCAGCAACATGATTTGGGGAAATTTCCTGAAGTCATGATGAAATTTATAGCAGAACAAAAGCCACCTGGGCCTATTATTTATTTTGCAAAGCAAAGACCTTTTTAAAAAAAAAAAAACTCATATTCAATTTTATTAAGCAATATTAAAAAGCAATAGAGCTTCCAGGACACACAGGAATATAGTGCACATATCATTTATATGCAGTTGCGCATAAATCATTCCTTTTTTTTCAGATGAATAGAATCAGAACTTCATGGCACTTTCTGAAAATACCCACTTAACTCTTAAGAATAACCCTATAAAAGAAGGCTTATCAAATTCCCCAGAATAAAAATCAGGCCTAAATATGAAGACTTTGCCATTATGCAGACATTCTTCAACCCTTTGACTTAATGGAGTTAATATCGTTGCCATCATTATTACTTAAAATAAACGGAATAATGACCACTTCCTGAGAAAAACAGTAAATTAACAGACAGAGTCCATGAACATAAATAAAGCTAAAGTCTCAGTGTTGAAAAAAAAAATTAAATTCTCCAGCTAAAAAACTCATTGTAATCACCAACCACTTTCTGAAAAGAGACAAAAGCAGCCTCTCAGCTCCCCATATCGACTTTATTAATGGGCCAAACTACAGGAAAAATACTGGGCAATGATTCAAAAGACCTTGGCCCCAGACTCAGATGCACTAAATGCACTAGTTTACTAGTTGATATGTTGTCAGTTTCTACTCCTCAGTTTCTTCACCTGAAAATGGGAATCAAATCTCATCCTCGAGTTGTTCAGGCATCAAATTCAAGAACATATGCCGAAGCACTCTCTATAAATTCTAAAATGTAAGGAGCCCCTATTATCACACTTTTAGAAAGTCCATATGACCTTGAGTTCTTGGATACCAGCTGATCCATGAATATTTACTTCTAGACCATCTTGGCATTGACTTTCTGGTACTGCTGGATATGTCCTCACCCTCTCTTTTTCTCAATCTCCCCTTCTGTAAAACTGAGTTGATCTCCACCAGTCACAAATACCTGTGAAGCGCATAAATGTTTCAAAAGTTCTCTGAGAGGCTCAGAGCAAAAAGCAGACTTCAAATTCAAAGTTCCAGTAAGACTGTCATGACACTAAAGTATTACCACATCTCTGGAATTTGTAGGGCTTTTTCTATCTTTAGACACAAGCAGAATAAATTGGGTGAGGGTTTGGGTCTTTGCACGCCATTCCAGACAGCCATCTAGGCACACAGACTGGGGCCAAAGCTGGTTACAGAGCCTTAGAATTCCATTAGAAGACTTGGATGAGGATATTTTTCCTAAATCATAATGAATAAATTATCTCAGGCTTCCCAACTGTTTTGAAACTAGACATATGACACTTAAACTCGGGGTAAGCAATTACTGAAAAACCGACAATCTGTGCCAACAAAAAAAGTTCAGAATATTCCCTTCTTCAGCCAGATACATTTAACTGTGTGGGAAGAAGAGAAACTAATCTATGTTTCAATTAGTTCCTGGTGACTCCAGCAAGCTTCGATGGATTAATCAAATTCCGGCTTTTGGGGGGAAGGATTTACTTAAAATCAAATTGATCTGTTGTTCTCATATTATCACTGGTAAATCTATATTTACTCTGCTTTAGGGCTTCTGAAGAGTAATAAATTGTCACCACTCCTGCAGTCTGCCTGAGTCTCAAGTCACACTTGAAATGAGTTTAATATTTAGAGCCCCTTTCAAAAGTACTGTAGCTTGCAGACGCTCAGTCGTAAACTTTCCAACAACAACAACAAAAAACGCCATGGTAGAGGCAAGAGTTCATGAAGGCAGTCAGATTATAAATCTTTTTGGCTTTTGGGAATAAGACAGACAGTTTCACGGAACAAAAGCAAAATTCAAATGCAAAAAAGGTGCCTGGTGAGTGTGGTGGTGGTGGTGGTGGTGGTGGTGTGTGTGTGTACGTATATGTGTGTGGTGATGGGGTGGGGAGGGTACCCAGTTGCTTTCTGAAATAATATGTCCATCTGCTCTCATTCTTACTCAATGGAGCATTCTTCCCAGTCTCTGCCTTTCCTTCCCTTTGATGGACACTGACAACAGCCTCCCCTACTCAGAATACACTCTGCAGGGGTTGCTTGGAAAGCATGCACATCATTCAGTCTCCTTATCATCTCCAGGGACTGTTTGTTTTTTTGTTCCTCATGGGACAAAGTCTGTGACAAAACCTCAAGGCTCTGATGTTTAAATACAGATTTCTGCACTGAAAAAACATCAGTGTGGCTCTTCCTGCCAAGAGAGCTGGACTGCTAATTTGACACATCAAATGAGCCTTTTGGACGGTGAGGGGTTAACCCAGCCCACCAGCCAAGCCAGGGGAGAGGAGCTGACTCCCAGATGCCACCGCTAGCAAAATTAATCCTGGAGCTTAGCATCTGGATGTTTCACCTGCCAGGCGGGCCCCAGTAGGTCTTTTTCATCACCGGGCCAGATTAAAAGAGAACGATGAGCAGAAGCCGTTCCGCACCACCAGAGACAAAGAGGAAAAAGGAAAAGACGTCTTCCACTGAGAAGGAGACTCTGACTGCCTCCAGGTACTAATGTCCTGCAAAAAGTGCATGGGAGCATTGTGCTGTGTCCAGACACCACCGGAGCTGTCTGACTACTGGAGAAAGGCTCAGGAACATCAGAAGCCACAGGGTAGGGCAGCCTGAACAAGTGCAAGCTACCTTCAGGGTGCCACCTGTCAAGTTTTCACCTGGGCAAACAGGATTTTTAAGTATGTTCTTTGGTTTCAGGTTTCTGGTAATGTTTGTCAGCCACTTCCACCCCCAGCCTTTTTTCCCTGCCTTGTTTGTTTTGCACTTAACAAGAAAGCAAACTTTCCCAAATCCATGTTGTCCTCCTGATCTTCTTATCCTAAGAAATGTCTTAAACTCCCAACTTCCTCTGTCTTCATAGGTGTTTTTTATATTTAAAAAATCTAGTATTTTTAACATGTTGTTTTAAACATTATAAGTACAATTACAGTATTGAGGAATCAGCCAGTGCTGGAAAAACGGTGTGTTGCACCCATCTAGACAAACTTGATGGCAGAGCAGAGGGCTAAAAAAGCAGGAAGGAGGGCCAGTAGGACAGACCTGATTTGCAGGGCAAGAACCTCAAAGAAATAATGAGGTCCCACGAGAGGTGGAAGCTCTGATGTAGGAATTGAATCCTTTTCCAAAGCTTTCATAAGATGTATTTTTCTTTCTACTGCCAGGTAAAGGTCCGTGTGGGGTAGAGGGGGAGAAAGAAGGTAGAGTGGAAGCATTTGATGAAAAATGGAGAGGAATGGTTCAGGGCTTTGCTTAGGTTTCAGGTAAGGTTTCCTTCAAAAATACCACGAGCAATTTAAACAGTAAAAGTGTCTGACAATTAAAGAATAAGCCAGGATACAAACATGCAATTCCAGGAGTCATTATTGGGGATGATATTTTTTCCATTTAGCTGACACAGCTAAAAGTGGGTGACAAAGTAGGATTTTATAAATTAGATCTCTGAATCTGAAGCCATATTTTCTAAGTTTATGAGTTAATATTTTTAAGAATGGAGTCTCGAAACTGTAACGTAAATTTCTTGAATTTGTGTGCGTCCTCTGAAAAAGACTCGCTGGCAAGCCAAATCTCAACGTTTAGGTTCACATTCTCCTAGCAATATACAACAATTATTTCTAAACATGAATGTCAAAATGCTTATGGCTGGTTGAATCTAAGCATGGTTAGCTGACTCTTTCATACAGGTCACTTTAAAAAAAAAACAACAAACTATTCTATGAGGAAATGACACCTTCCTCACATTCTTCCCTCCTGTTCATTACTGTATGGGATTCTCTCATCATTCTGGAAACTATATATCCCAGTTTTCTTAGGACAGTTATTCTTCTTATCCTAGTGAAATTATTTACAGCACCAACATTTTATTCTCATAAATGCCCTGGTCTAGATGATAAATTATATAGTCTTCCTACTTAGAAAGGACTGAAACATTCTGATATATATAGATTGAAGCCATACGGTCAGGACGCCCGGGGCTGGTGAGCACAGCAAGCCTAGGGCAAGGCATGGACCCAGCATAGGGCCCATGAGAGAGAGCCCACATGGAGTGCAACCGGAACTATCAAGCCAGTGTCCCAGGTATCCTACTGTATCCCTGCACATTTATAAAGTCTGGTAAAATGTTCAGAGTGCCCTCAACTAAGCTTACACAGAATGAAATGAATGCTCAGTGCCCGCTTTGGGGCCTGAACAAAAAGAGGAGAAAAACACCCCAGAGTGAGAGCTGAGACAACAGAAACCAGTGGGAAATCGCCAGGGAGGAAGGGATCTAGAGTCTCAGCTCTTCCACTATGAACATGCTTCCCTGGTTTATTAAAGAAACCAGTAAGTTTTCTCTTTTTGCACCAAAAAGGAAACCACATGCTTAAGAAAGAAAGAACGTTTGGGCATTTTATAAAAGATACTTTTCTCCCTCATTATATTCAAGAATGCCTATATTTTTAAGCTGCAGTAAAGGAAGGAAATGAAAATTTACAGTAAAAGAAACTTGCCATTTAACAGTAATAAGACAAGCAATAAGTGTAAGAAGTATAAAATAGTATAATAAGCATAGACTACTTCAAATAATGATGCTCACAGTAAAAGATAAGAAATAAACAATAATTTTAGGGCACTAACATTACTTAAATACATACAGTTGTGAAAACTCAATTTAAATATTTCTTTCTGGATTTTATAGAATTTATCTGAAAATCAAGGGAAAATAAGTTCATTCCAGTCATTTAAAAGCAGACTGACAAGCCACGAATGGACTCACTAAGTGAACAAATACGTATAACATATCTATCATGCACAACGCACTATTCTTTAAATGGTTATCAAACAAATAACAGGGATGTTTAAACCACATAGAAAATATAAAACATTCACATGTTCACAGACAACTAACATTGCAATGATAGGACAAAGTTTTCTCATACCCTTCATTTTATTTGATCTTCCAGACACAATACTTCACAGGTGAACGAAACTACATTCAGAGAGCTTGCATCATTTAAGATCAAACAGTTAAGTAAGTAACAAAGATGAGATTCAAATCCATAGTTCCTAACCAAAGTTTCTTTGGCAATAGTTCTATTTCTTACAGGATCAGCTGCATATAGGAAAGTATATGATACAAAATTTCAATATGGCAGGAGCAGAAATAAATGAAATAAGGATTCTCCTCAGGGGCCATGTTAATTTAGACAAAGTTCTTGAGTTTCTATTCCCTTCTTTGTGAAACAAATTAAATAGTCATACTTCATGACAGCTTCCTCATAGTATCCCACAATGAAGTACTCCTAAAAACTCAAAAAGTGATACAAAGTTTTATTCCCATTAGAAACTAGAAATAATTAATGACCCCAATTGTAATTGCAACTAATTGTAACTAAACAAGGAATCTTTCTAAAGAAAAATGGTAGGTGGGGGGCAGGAGATATAAGGGAGATGCCTATACTGCTATGGCTATAAGAGTAAAATATTGCAACATTTCTCAGCTGTTTGAATAACTGCCACTTGTTTTAGTTCCTTGAGTCACACACTTGGGATCTCCCAAATCTCCCCATGAGTCAGAAACGAAAGGATTAATACTGGCAGGCTTCAGCGCTAAGGCTAGTACCAACCAAGCTTACTAGCATTTGACCTCTGTCCGGGTCTTGGAGACATTCCTAAGGAATAAAGGGAAGACTCCATCTATGTACTTGCAGCTTGCTTTATGATGTAGCCAGAGTCATGTTGCCAACATCCCCCTATGTTCCTGCGATCAACACCCGTATGAAAAAGGTACTTTTTCTGCCCACTGCAAGATAATTCCAAGAAATATAAAAACTGTGGCTGGGATGAAAGGTTTATCAAAATGTGATGCTTTACCTCCACTGATATTAATGCATCTGTAGAGAAGGTCTAACCTTGGGAGATCTGGGAGCAGTGAGCAGGCTGTTGATTACTTATTTACTGTCTTTGTGAAAGGAAGAATTAAAGAGCGCTTCAATTACTCAGGAATTTACTCCCCAACTCTGCAATGTAATGCAGCTGGACCAGGAATAGAGCCCTTCAACGCCAGCTGAATCTTATTATAGAAAGGGCCTCCAAACACCAGGAATTTGAGATACTCAACACCAACAACACTTATCTCCAGCTTAAAAATCTGAGACAGCTACAAAAGCCGTCAAATGGACAGTGAGGCTAACCCATGAGAAACCACCAACGCTGTTTGCAGGTAAATATCACAGTAGGATATACTCTGTTCATTCAGGTAAAGAAAAGAGCAAAACCAAACAAAAATAAGCATGGTACTCATAAAAGTAGTCCGCACTTTAACAAGAGAGAGGTCATAAGGGTACCTGGGTGGCTCAGTCGGTTAAGTATCGGACTTGGCTCAGGTCGTGATCTCCTACTTCATAAATTAGAGCCAGCATCCTGCTCTATGCTGACAGCTCAGAACCTGGAGCCTGCTTCGTTTCCGTGTCTCCCTCTCTCCCTGCCCCTCCCCCACTTATACTCGTGTGTGCGCTCTCTCCAAAATATATAAACATTAAAAATTAAAAAAGAAAAAACTAAAAGGGAGAGGAAATAAGCCATAAAAATGCAAAAGAAAAACATACTTTTGAAAGAATATCTACTATGGGAAATGGTAAAATATATCTTATATTTTTGCAGGAACCTGATTTTTATTACCAATGACATTGAAGGAAAGATACATGGACTTTATGAAATGATCTCATGTTAACATCTAGATATAAAGGGAACTGACTGGATTGGGGAACTGGATTTTTTTTTAAGACTATAATATAGAATTGCAATAAATTAAATCACTCAATATATCTTTATGAAGAGCAAGACAATCTCAGGATAAAAAGATGAGCAAGATGTTAGAATACAGCAAATAAAATCAGTCCAATAGGCAACAAAATTAAGCACTTTAAAAAATGCCAAAGGTGTTTCTTGGGAAACTGGCCCATACAGGTATGGCAAGGAGAGATGGAAGAAACAGGCAGGCCACTCCAGACCAGTAGGTAGCGGATGTGATAAGCGAGGGAACTTACTCACTTTGCAGGCTTGTCTTGGGCAACCGGAAGACGAGGCGATGCCGCACCTGCCAGTCAGATTCTTAAAAGACTATACAGAGACTTTAACGGGTTCGTCACGTACACATCCTGATAGTCTCAACGACACCTTGCTCTTTCAAGACTGTCCTTGAAAACACTTCCCATTGTAGGAACCAGAAGCCCTACAGCCGCCCGCGCGCGCGCGCGGGCGGATCCGCGAACATTTCAAGAACGAGAACCGGAAGCGGTGAGGGGGCTCTGAGTGCCCGGATTGAGCTCTGATTGCCCGGATTCAGCCTCGGCGTCAATTGGCGGTCACGTCCTCTCCGTGACCTCCTCCAACAGAAAGACGAGAAAAGAAAAATTGTGTGATTAAAGATGATTAAAGTAGAAGACAGGAAATAAAGATTAAGAAATGGATAACTGATTTCCTGGAAAATAAAATTTAAAAAAAAAGAAAAGAAAAAACCCAAATACGACAATAAATAACAAACGGTATAAAAGTAAAGCTTTTCTAACACGATAAAATGTTCTCATGTTTTACCAATAGATGAAAACATTCCTAATGTTTCCTAAGTTTGTGAGGGTACCTAGAAAACATCTCAAGAATGATCCGAGGTCTTACCTTTCTCGATCACGTTCTGAAGTTGTGAATTTCAAGAAAAAGGGAGCAAATCCTGTATCCCTGAGGCTAGGGGAGGAACCCACAAGAATTATCTCTCTCAGAAGAAAACCTGTGAAGCTGGCTTCTGTAGAACATTAAAAGCCATTAAAGGAAAGGTAAAAAACAAAACAAACACTTAAAAATGTTTTGGAAAAGAAAGAGTTACCACCAAACCCTATGTTCATCCAAGTTATAATTCAAGTAAAAAAACAAAAAACACACAAGAGAAATCATCCCTAGTAATGCAGAGGCTCACAAAGGATGTCTTCCAAAGTTCTTCCTGAAACTTTAAACTGTTCAAAAGATCAATCAAAAAGAGACCAAGAAGTGAATCTGTAGTATAAAAAGATGCACACCAAGCACTGAATTCACTTAAATATAGTAATAATTGTGAAACAAAAATAAAATATGAACAATGATTGGGAAAGAATAGCTTATTAATGCTAATATGTAATAATTTAATAATAATATCTATCCAAAAACCCCATATTATATGAAAAAAACAGGTAAATAAAAATGGGTACTTAGTGCAGCTGAGTAGCAGCAGCTTCTAGTTCATGACATTGATGATCAGCAAAATACATGTTCAGATAGGCTATTTAAATTTTTTTGTTTATTTATTTTGAGAGAGAGAGAGAGAGATGAGCAAGGGAGGGGCAGAGAGAGAGGGAGACAGAGAATCCCAAGCAGGCTCCGAGCTGTCAGCACGGAGCCCAGCATGAGACTCAAACTCACAAACCGGGAGATATGATCTGAGCCAAAATCAAGAGTTGAATGCTTGACTAAGCCACCCAGGCACCCCTACCCCCCATTTTTTAATTTTAAATTTTAAAAGTAACCTCTAAAATACTGTTTACCGGGGCACCTGGGTGGCTCAGTCAGTTGAGGGTCTGACTTGGGCTCAGAGCATGATCTCATCAAGGTTCATGAGTTCAAGCCCCACATCAGGCTTTCTACTGTCAGAGTAGAGCCTGCTTCAGATCTTCTACCCCACTCTCTCTCTCTGCCCCTCTCCAACTCACTCTCTCTCTCTCTCAAAAATAACTAAACATTCAAATGTAAATAAATTAAAATAAAATAAAATACTGTTTCAGCAGGGGTGGGGAAGGGTTCTTGAAAATTGTTAAGCCAAAAAAAAAAAAAAATTGAACAAAGAAAGAGCAAAGAATAGTCTTTAAAAAGGCAAAGCATGCAAACATCAAAATAGAATTTACAGAAACCTCCAAACAATATAACAAAATGAAATCAAACATAACATTTATAAAAATAAGCACCTATACTAAAAACCCTTAGACTTGACTACAAAACAAAAGCTAGCCTCCCTAAAGCAAAATGACAAAAAAATTACAAGTAAATATTTGGACAAAATGCAGCAATTAAACCCAAGGAAAAAGAAATTGCCAAATTATATTAATAACCAAAAAGTAGATTTCAACAAAAATTAAATATGCAATATTTTATTTTTGTATGAAGATACAATCTATAATAATGATACTAGAGTCAAGCAATTATACTTCATAATATAAAATACAGGAAGCAAAAACTGTTAAAAATACAAATAGAAATACAGTAGGAGGTACATATTTTAATAAAACATTTATAGGCTTTAAAAAGTAAATAAGATTAAAAATTATTTAATAAATCCTAAATATTTAATAATATTATTTAACATATTTATATTGAACTGTATATGGAAAACAGAAATAATGCACTTCTTTCTCAAGTGGAAACTTTTGCAAAAAGTTTTTCATGGAACTTTTGCAAAGATAGTACATATGAGACCCTTTTTAAAAAGTATAAATAAATTAAAAGAAAACTTCAGAAATTCTACGGTATACATTCTTTGAAACCAATTCAAAAACAACAACAATGACAACCCTACAAATTAATGTCAAAACATTAAACAAAAAATTTCAAATGTTTGAAAATTTATATTAACCTCATAAATAGCTTATGTTAAAATATTAGAATAACAATTGCATCAAGGTTTTAAAGGATAAAACTGCACTAAGGATAAAACTGCATACCAAACACCTGGAAAGTGGTCAATGTTACTGAAAAGAACCATTCATCTTGATTGAAAATGCTTTTATTATTTACAAAGAAGAGCTATGGATTCCATGAAGTGGCAAAGATAGTAAAAAGAGGTCCCATGTATCTTTTACTCCATTTCCCTCAAAGGTATGCTGTCCCTAGTTATAGCACACGATCAAAACCAGGAAATTACATTGAGGCAATGAATATATGTAGTTATATTGTTATATTATCATATGTGTAGATTTGTGTAACTGCTACAACAATCAAGATACAGAATTATTCCTACATACATTCCAAGATACAGAATTATTCCTACTACAAAGATCTCCCTCCTTCTACCTCTTTTTGGTCACACCCATTCCCCTTTCTGCCACCATCCCTCACCCCTTGGCAACCACTAATCTGTTTTCCATCTCTATAATTTAGTTATTCTGAGAATGTTATGTAATCATACAGTAGGTTGACTTTTTTTTACTTGGCATAATTATCTCAAGATGTATCCAGGTCTTTACATGTATCAATAGTCCATTCCTTTTTTTTCTTCTGGGTGCTGTTTCATGGTGTCGATGCACCAGAATCTGTTTAGCCATGTGCCTATTGATGAACATTTTGATTGTTTCCATTTTTTTTTTTGCTGTTATGAATAAATATGAACAATTGTGTACAAAAAAAGGAGAAAAAGGCTAACTGAATCTTGAATTACACAAATTGGAAAGGAGGTACAACAAAGCAATGTTAAGAAAATCAGAAGAAACTAATTCTTTTTTAAATGTATAAATTAACAATTTAAAATAAAAATTAAAAAGTAGAATTAATGTAAGAAGCAGTTCTTTGAACATAAAAGAAATCAATCTAAATAACTATTTTCCAAAAAAGAGTAATTTAAAATAAAATCCGAATACAGAAATTTAGAATGAGAAAGGGCATATGGTACAGTACAGAGGTGATTAAAAATAATACTATATATCAGCCTATGCTAACACTCTAAAAATATCAACATACTATACATTTTTTCCTAGGAAATGCAGTTAGTGAAATCGACCCAGAAGACTCAGAAATCATGGGAAGAATTTAAAAGTTAATCAGCGAATCATTTGGCAAAAATGTACCAAATTAAAATAATAAAGTATCATACTGTATAAATCCTTCTGTATAGAATAAAAATACATGATTAGCTTTCCAGCTTATTTTATAATTTTTTGCATAATCTTAATATCTAAATATAAAAATAGGAAAAATAGGATTTCAGGCCAACTTCACATATACATATGCATCTGAAAATTTTAAATAAGGGGTGCCTGGGTGGCTCGGTCGGTTAAGTGTCCAACTTCAGCTCAGGTCACAATCTTGCGGGCCGTGAGATTGAGCCCCATGCCGGGCTCTGTGCTGACAGCTCAGAGCCTGGAGCCTGCTTCAGATTCTGTGTCTCCCTCTCTCTCTGACCCTCCCCCATTCATGCTCTGTCTCTCTCTGTCTCAAAAATAAATAAGCATTAACATTTTTTTTTAAAAAAAAAGAAAATTTTAAGTAAAACCTTAGGAAATCTATTTCAACATATTTTCAAAATTTTCACTATGACTGCAATATTCATTTTTGTAATATAAGAAAAGCTTATTTTATATTAAGAAGTTTGTTAAGATATCAAATAATAATTGAAAAGAAAAAACTTTCAGCAATACATGCTAAAAGGAATTCGCTAAAATTCTACATATACTCCAACATATTAACAAAGAAAATCTCTATTTTTTTTTTAACGTTTATTTATTTTTGAGACAGAGAGAGACAGAGCATGAATGGGGGAGGGTCAGAGAGAGAGGGAGACACAGAATCTGAAACAGGCTCCAGGCTCTGAGCTGTCAGCACAGAGCCCGACGTGGGGCTTGAACTCATGGACCCTGAGATCATGACCTGAGCCGAAGTCAGACACCCAAAGGACCCAGCCACCCAGGCGCCCCAGACAAAGAAAATCTCTAAAAGATCACAGCAAGAATTTCAGAATTTCAGAGGCCTCTCATAAATTTGCTACTATGTATCACTATACACACAACTGCATTGTGAACTGAGACCCAACTGACAACCCCAGCTCCTCTGTTAACTGAGTTTACCTGATTCAGACCTGAATCCTCACCTGTATCCATATAAAAATCTGTCCTTAGGAAAGCTTACTGTGGAAACACTGTGCTCTGTTGCCTAGATTCTCCCTTCAAGGAACGGCTTGATGCCCAGATGCTAGGAGTGCTACCAGTAGACAGCCCTTGACTATCAGCCTATGAGGAATTACTGCAAATGCAGAGAAGTGCCTCATCCAAGGTCACACCTTTTCTAGACTAGCCCTCATTCAACACAGGGATATGAAGTGCTGGCCATCCTAACTCAGCTAAGGACCACACGAAGGGCTATTCTGGCTCTGGAGCTCTTTTGGGATCAACAGAGGCCACCATTAGGACCGTATTGAAGCTCAACCTCTTTCTCTGCCCAGTCCTGCTTCTTTTCCCTTCCATTTCACAGGTGTTCTTCTAGAAGGTGCTCCTTAATAAACATCCTGCCAGCTAAATTCCATCTCAGACTCTTCTTCCTAAGGAATCCAACCAATAACATTATGACATAATAATGTTATTCAGTACGTAGCCCCAGTATTTGTGCCAGGCATTACCTCTTAGGGAAGGGATTTAAAAAGTGTAAGGAACATAGCCTTTTGTTGTCACCTCAGATCTAGAGATGCATCTTTGTTCTATTTTTGATGTGTTGCTCTGAGCCTCAGTTTCTCATCTGTAAAATGTAGAAATCTAAGGGATTTCTACACCCCTTCCGATTCAAAAATGCCTTATGATAAGACGTTCAAACATATTTATTGGATATAAAACTTTAATGTCCATACATTCATTTAAATACTTTTCTAAACAACATAATAATATAATCACTCAGTAAAAATAAATTGTTGGATAGTTGGAGGTTAAACGTATTTATTCATCAACCACTTACTGAGCAATTATTATGTGCCAAGTTATTGGGATATGTTCTGAAATTAGTAAGACATTGCCCCTACCCTTGAGAAGCTCATGATTTAATGAAAAAAAAAAAGATACATAAAATAGTGTAACAATAATCCATTAAGATAAGGTCAGCAATAAAATGCATTATATTCTGTTGGACGATAGAGGAATGCACTCAACTCTGCCTGAGGGGCACAGAAATGGGTCCCAGAGAGGTTGACAGTCTCTGAAATAGAAAACAAAAGCTGTCCAGAAAGAAAAAGCAATGTACACAAAGACAATCTCTACAATCAGTGGTGTTTGGAGAACAAAGGACATGATTGGGACAGCCAGAAAGGGTTAGCAAATCAGTTTGAGGTTGCTATAGAGCAGTGGCAACTGTCCTTCTAGAGCCACCCTGTGCACTTCCCATGTGCTCAAGATTATGATTCTCTGGATACAGATTGTGGCCCAGAAATCTGCAAGCCAAGTTGATTGGATTGATTTGCAGATAAGATCTGAAAATTATATTTTAATAAACACTGGAAGCGTTCATACATTCCAGTATGCCCAGGACAGCCTCACTTTTCACCTATTATCCCAGCATAACTAGCAATCATCTTACCATTCACTCTCAGAAGTATGCTTGTTTGCATGATAAATTATTACTGTCATTCCAGCCATACATGTGTACCATGAAGGTGCCCCAGGGACCACAGAGAAGGATATGGGGTAAAAGATGGTTTAAGGAGGGGAGGCTCTGGCCCTTTACCTGATGCAGTTGGATCAATGTCATTCATTGGGCTTCTGCTGGAGATTTCTTCTGAAGAACAAGTTCTGATACAAACAGAAATACAAATGGAAAATCATTGAATGGTTTTAAACATACAATGACAATGCTCAGATGGATAGATGACCTTGATAGAAAGGTTGGTCATAGACCATCTTGGTACCTGTGTAGACTATGAAGTAGAATTGGGTGATCCACAAAGGAAACCGTTCAGCTGTCCAATGGAAGCATGAAGGAGGCCCTAAATAAAATAATGAGATCACGAGAAATATGTGAGAAATTTCAAAACTGGCATGATGTGTTAATTAATTTTCAGGACTGGGGTGAAAGATGTGGGTGAGTTACGGACGACTCCCATGTGAACATACACCACTAAAGAAGAGACCCCAAGATACACTGCATGAATGCTCTATTATTTAACAGCTTAGGAAAATCTCCTGCAAAAGGCAAAGAGGATTTAGTGCAAAAGGCCAAATCTCTTGCCTACATATACAATAATGACAGCATTTATTCCACTTATAAAAATGTTCTTTTACCTTAAACTTTACTAAGCATTTTTAGATGCTATAGTATAGTCAGACTATACTCAAAAAAATAAAATTATAATGTTGAGGTCCAGAGTCATAATGAAATAAAAATTTACTAGTGTTGTATATAAGTGTTTAATCATAATTCTAAACTGGGTGAACTCAGGATTTGGGGAGCTGAAGATTATAAAATTTTGAGGAATGTCTTATAAAAAAGAGTACCAAATCAGGTTTAGAACTAAATTTTTACTCAGGAAAAGAAAAATGTATAAATTATAAGTTTTAAAAATATGAAAACATCACAAACAAAACCTAGAAAATATATTTATTACCCACTTAACATCTTCCTATAATACCTTTTTCCATATAATTGGCTATATCCTTTTTAATCACCTCTTCATAAGACATGATTTTATATGATTTTCTATAGCATGGTTTATCAGGCTTTGCAATCTTTGCACTATTGCCATTTTGCGCCAGGTAATTATTTGGTGGGAGCAGCTGGGGGGAGGGGGAAAGAGGAGACAGCCTGCCCTATGAATTATAGGTATTTTTGCAGCATCTCTGGCCTCTACCCACTAGATGCCAGTAGCATCCCCCCAGTTGTGACCATCAAAAATGTCTCCAGACACTGTCAAATATTCCCTGTGAGGAAAAATATCACACCCAGTTGAAAATCACTGATCTGTAGAAAGAAGGGAAAGGTAGTGCCTTAGTCAACTTGGGCTGCCTTAACAAAATGCTTTAGATGGAGTGGCTTAAACAACAGAAATTTTCTCACAGTTCTGGAGGCTATAAAGCCCAAAATCAAGGTTCTGACAGGGCTTGGTTTCTGGTGAGAGCCCTTTGCCTGGCTTTCAGCTAGCTGCCTTTTCACTGTGTCCTTACATGGCTGAGAGGCAGGATAGGAAACAAGAGAAAGAGAGCAAGCTCTGTGATATCTCCTCTCATGAGGATGCAAATCCTACCAACCCATTCTTATGACCTCATTTTTATTTTATTTGCCTTCCCATAGGCCCTATATCCAAATACAGTCATATTGATGGTTAGGGCTTCAACATATGAAATTTGGGGACAACACAATTCAATAGAAAATAGATAATAAGTAAGTCTTTTCTCTAGTATGGTTCAGTAAAAATAAATAAATAAATAAATAAATAATAATAATAGTAATAATAATAGCATTTTGGAAAAGTTTCTATAAGCTTCACAACTCATTTGGTAATAGTTAATTTTATAATTGTCAAATTTGAGAAAATACCAAGTTTCCTTCATAAATAGCCTATAATATTTCAGGACATTCCAAGTTTTCTGGAACAATGATTAATCTTACATGCTTTTTTGAATTAATGATGCTTATTTACTAGTTTATCACAGATGCCCTCATTGGTATGGCATATTACAAGTTTTATGTTTCTGTTGTCAATGTCATATCAGCAAAATAATTAATAAGAAATATGCCTACGTCTAGTTGGGGCAAAAGGTATTTCAGACAGGGAAAAGATAATAAGCAAAGGTTTGCTAGGAATGAGAGAATCTGTATGGGTAGCGTGTGGTATGTAGGCAGGGTGGTAGTGGATGAGAACATCGGCAAAAACGCTCTGAAGTCAGGAGGGGAGGTGGAAAATATTCCAAGGTGCTGGCAAGTGACTAAAACTAGATGGCCGCAATCTGAAATTCGGGTTAAGGAGTCAAAGATTGGTTGATGGAGCACTAGGCATATAAAAAGGCAATATGATGTGGGTGAAGATCATGAGCATCAGACCCATTAGCCAAACTTCAGTTTAAAGAAAGAGCTGACACAAACTCACCTGTGAAATCTTTAACGGTGTCAGTTCGTGTCCTCTGAGGTGGACACCAGGTTGAAATTCGATGTAAAAGAGATTTCTTGAGGGAGAATGCCCACAGAAGATAAAAAAGAGAAAGGACAGAAGATAGAACCCTTCGAATGTGAGGAGGACCTGACACCTGCAGAAAGAAAGACAGAATGGAGGAGAACTGGCTGCAGGTCAGCTCTGAGAAAGTTGAGGCTCCAGGGCAAAGACAGCTTATTCTGCAATGGGCAGAAATGGGCCGGCTCTAGAACTCAGACCGTGCAGACTCATTGGCTAGGGCAGCCCTGGGAAAGCACGGTTTTGGTGTGATGCTGAAGGTGCGGAGGCTGGAGGAAGTATGGCAACAGGTTCTCTTGAAGGGATATCTGAGCTTTGCACCTTCAAGGCTGCCTACTAGCCATGGCTTACTCATAGAAGTAATTGCTATGCACATAAATCTGTGCCAGTAAACTGCAACTAAATGTATCTCACTCACATTCTACTTAGCCAGATCAAAAATACGTCCTGGCCCACTGCGACATGAGTAGAAATAAGACAGATTGGAAGATGGAGTGAAATGACACAATGGGTATCATTGGTTGCAGTTAAAATATCTTACTTTTGCAAATTTACAAAATCATATGTCTCTGTGAACACATTGCTGAAGCCCCTGCCAGGGCATCGGAAGGGGCCCATGCAAACGAAGACCTGGAAACTTGAGATTCTTTACCTTCACATAAATCTACTTCTGTTTCTACTTCTGATTTTTTTATTGGACATGCACTAGCATGGAGACCTAATCCCACTCCCAAATCCCCAAAGCTCTCAGATCACTAAAACTAGCATAGAATGAGTAGATCTAGAAAAAATGAAAGAGCTGTCCCTCTTCTAGAATACAAAATCACCAAGTTCAGTTGGACCAGGGAGTTCTCATTTTTCAACTTGGTATAGAGGTCAAACTCTAAAGGTGGAGTGAGGAAGTTCAAGGTGGGGGCAGTTCTCAATATGATGTATATAAGAGCTCCAGATAAGGGAAGTCCACATAGGACAATGTAAAACAAAAATAACCAAAAGTGGGATGCAAACCCTGTTAAGGGGCTGCCAGGATCTAAAAGGGTGACCCAGAGCCATAGTCAACAGTTAGGGCTAGCCTCTAGACTTAGGCACTGGGGCAGAAGATTAAGGAGAACACCAGGAAGCCAGACCTCCTTGTCAGCAGCCTGACTTTATTAGTGCATCATGAGGATGGGAAAACTGCATTGTGAATTCACTATCCCCAGATGTCACTGGGGAGGAAGGAGCTGCTGAAACATTACTACCCATTCCCCTTCGGCCTAGGAATTGAGCCTGGGAAGACAGGCCTTTATTACCCATACCTAGGCAGAGCAGGGGAAGGAAGACAGGTAACGAATGGGGAATTACATCCATGCTGGGCATCCAAGCCTCAGAGCTCTAAATGTCCTAATAACCACCTCCAAGCTGTCAAGATACAAATAAAAGGAAAGCCTAGCCAATATGAGACACTGAGAGACATAGAAAAAGAGTTACCAGAGGAGGATAAAAACAGCAATCGTGCGTGTGTGCACTAACACATGCACTTTACTGGTACAAAATGAGATGCAAGCAAGTCTGAAAATAATCCTGGAGGAGAGATCAAGAGGAAAATCAAGATAACAAGAGAAATGGCAAAAAGAGACCTCAGGAGGGTCACAGACAAGTGGCCCTTTTGCAATTGCATCATTTGTATAAAATCCAGGGGTAAGCAGCAAAACCGGCACATCCCTCAGTTTAAAAATCTCTTTCTTAAACAGAGTTAATTTGTGTCCCAGGTTTCTGGTTATTGGTCTCATGTTACCCCTAAAAAATAATTTAGAACCTATGAGTGGGCTGAAGGAATTAAGGATTCTCTCCAGCTATAAATTATTTATCACCTTATTCCACTTTCTCTTTACCTTCATTGGGATGCTTCCAAATTGACAAAGAAACCTATTTACTGTTAATTGATTACCACTCTAAATTCATTGAGATTGCAGCAGTAACAAGCATTTCAAGTAGTTTGGCTGGGATTAGCTGTATCACATCACAGAAGAGGAGGTGAGAGACGGCTACCACAGGTTCTCTCCACTGACAGTGGACTTCCAATTCCAAGTGCACATGCTTCGGAATTCAATACAACAGTCTTAGTTTGTCTGAAAGACAAGCTGAAGTATAGAGCTTCATCTTTGCAGCATAAATGATGGTCAATGGGAATTAAATCAGGAAGAAAAAAAAAGAACGGTCTACTACACATTAAACTTACTAAAAATAGATTAAAAATTCTTGATAACATATCTGTTGATAGCATTAGAAAAGGTTTTCATTTTTATTCAGTTCTGGCTTCCCAAATATAATAAACATGAAATTCTAAAGCAAATACATGCAGCAGAATCTAGTGTTGCATGGGAATAAGGAAATATTCTACACCAAGGAAATGTGCTCTAAGGAGATGTATTTTATTTCACAATATTTTTCCAGAAATGACTTGTTCATATTATCCATTCAATACTAATGTTTTACTGTTGAAATTGCTATTCCCCAAAATTGAGAGTATTTCTTACCAAAGCCACAATTAATTGTAATAAAGCCAGGGGTCAGGGGTGGAAGAGCAATCAGAGAAAAAAAATAGTTAAAATGAATATACTTAAGAACTTTGATTCAATCTACAAGAATGACAATTTCTATCATAAATATTAAAATCAATTTATTCATTCAACCAATATGAACTGAATTCCTGGCTCAAGCCAAACATGATTCCAACGGTAAGCAAATCTGAGAAAAAACTCTGTCCTCATGGACCATACATGCAAAGCAAGATGGAGGGTGTCGTGAGGAAAACAATAAGCAAACTTATACAGTATTAAGCTGTGATCAGTGCTATGGAGGAAAGAGAGCTGAAGTACGGGGATAGGGTTGCCATTTTATAGTGAGTGGTCAAGAAAGACTTTGTGACAAGGTGATTATTTTAGCAGAAATGTCAAGGTGTAGAAAGAAGCTATTTGTCTATCTCGGAGAAGAGAATTCTATGCAGAAAGATTAGCAAGTAGAAAAGCCCTGAGATGGCAGTTTGTTAGCATGTTGGAGGTATTAAAGTGGTTGGTGTGCTAGAGCAAAGAGGGTGTGAGAGAAAAGTCAGCGATGATGTCATCAGAGTTTGGATCAAGCAGGGTGTGGGCAACCACCATCCAGACTTTGTCTCTTCCCTTGTGAGTGGACAGGTCTGGCTCCTCTGAGAAGAATGGGAACAAAGAAATCCGGAGGAAGGAGAGAGAGAAGTATTCAGGAGGTTATCAGAGTAGCCCAGGCAAAAGATGTTTCTGAGAGATTTCAGTGCCTCCACTTTGCAACAGTTCAAAGACAGGACTGACAGACTTCTGGGTGTCAATTTCCATAGAGAGGCAGAAGTTGAAGATAGCTGAGGTTCATGTCCTAGAGTTGCCATTTATTAAGAAGGGAAGACCGTAGGGGAAGGTGGGCAGATTTGAGGCAGGGAAATTAAGAGTTCTATTTTGATCATATCAAAATCTAGATGACAATTAGCTATCCAAGGGGAGATATGCGTGCATGTGTGTGTGTCTCTTACTGGTCATATTACTGAGAAAAAAAATCACCATTGCTGCTAGTAGGATTGAATCATGGATTAAATTTAAAAAAAAAAAAAAAAAAGCCAAAGGAGGAAATGGCTGAGGCATCAGAGAAACACTGAAGGACTATTGAACTGAAATAGCTAAAATGCCAAAATGTCACCAGCTGAATGATCTTAGGGTGTCAAACAACTTTTCAGGGGCCCAGAAGTCTCTCCTGTCTAAAATAAAGAAGGATGACTAAATTCCATGAATGAATGATTCAGCCCTTCCAAATTCAAAGAGGATGTAAATCCTCCCAAACTATTCCCCACAAATAGAGCCCTCTTATCCACCCCAGGAAAAGAAAAAAAAAAAAAAAAAAAGCTATTGTGTAGATGACAAGTCTCCTCCTTTGGGAATTTGACTTGTGTTAAGGCCGATCTTTGCAGAGGCTGCACAATGTAGAGTGAGAAATGTGCAAGCTTCAGACTCAGCACGTTCCAATCCTGGCTCTTGTGGCAGGAGCTCTGTAACCTCGCTCAGATCTCCCAAATTCTGCCCAAGAGTCCTTATTTACAAAAGAAACCAAAGAATACTGTTCTCACAAAGTTGCTACAAAGATATAAAAATTAAAGAATTTAACACCATGTAATGTGGTATATAATGAAATGGGATTTAGACTCCACTATATGATTTAGAATATACCATAATATTTAGTTCCCTCCTTTCTTTTTCCTATCTCCCCACTCCGCACTCCACAGCTTGAAGGAAGCTGGACGAGAACCAAGCCCTTTAGTGTCAGGATTTGATTAGTCACGTAGCTGAATGAGTGAGAGCTCTCTCAATGATATGAATTAATTTACACAGTGGGGAGGCCAAGAGAACTACGTTTTTAAGCATCTACTATATGCAAGGTATTTTGTAAACATTGCTCAAATTAATCTCCATAACAAATATACAAGGTAAATATTTTCATCCTATTTTATAAATAAGGAATTGGAGGCTCTAAAAGGTTAAGTAATTCAAGTAATTCACACGAGATCATGCAACCAGTAATTGTTCTCATCCATGCTTGATTCTGCAACGTCTTTCGCTCCCTTGATGCTGCTTCCCACCCTTGCTGGGTGCCTAGTGTTGTATTGAAACATGGTGGTGGGACCAGGTCTCCAGACTAAGAATAGCCTGTGAACATGACCTGTCTAGACTTATGCCTGTCTGTGCCTCTCTCTTCTCTGAGTCCCGCCTGCCACTGTGCTCTGTCTGTACTTCAGTTTTTATGATCAAAGCCCTTCTTTAAATCAATGTTATTCCTGATCAGTCATCTAAGCATGTCTGTAGCCAGCAGCCTGGCCTGCAAAGTGATCTCCTTTGACTACTGTTATTCAACTTTGTAGAAACCTAGAAGCCATCTTTAAGTTTTCCCCCTAAGTCACTGTTAACATCCAATCCATCATCAAGTGCTGGGTCTCTGTGTCCAAAATATCTCTTAAATATTCCCACCTCTATTTCTGTAACCATCAACCTACTTCTGGTCACCACTAACCAGTCATCTGGATTTCTCCCATTTTTTCTCTTCCCCAAACCCAATCTATTCTCCACTTAAACAAAGTAAGATTTTAAAGTGGAAACGAATGATGCATACCCCTTTCATTTCCTTTCAAACAACGTCCTTAGCTTCTCACTTCTCCTCCAATAACATCCTTACCCTTTTCAGGAACATGCACTTACCCACAAGCCAGCATGACCTGGCTGTGGCTCTCACTTTTACCCTTCATGCACCAGCCACAGTGGTTTCCTTTCACTTCCAGGGAAGGCAAGGCTCCCTTTTCTCTGAGATGTCCTGCTCCTTCCCCTCCTTCTCAGATGCCGCGTTCCTTGTCATCCTTCCAGTTTCTGCATACATGTTACCGCTCTATTTCTATACTCATTTCCATTGCTTTATAACAACTGCAGTTTGTAATTGCATCCAGTTGACTGCCAAAAGAAGAGCCTTCCAGGTAGAGGTAAGAGCAGCCACAAACGTGCAAGGGTTCTGATCAGAGGCGAGAAAGAGCTATGTAGATTCAAGAAATATGCTGAAAAAAAATTTTTTTAAACACAAACTTTATGCCAGACTGTGGACTCCATGGTGGCAGAGCCATCCTGTCTTATTCGCCAATTTACAAAGCCTTATAGGAATAGTGCCTGATACTTAAGAGTCACCTGGTACACATGCAGGACACTACTTATCACCTTTGAAATCAAGTGTAGCAGTCACTCTGGACATTACTGATTAATATTTACTCAGTTTAATCTCTTTTTCTCAACAGCACAGAGAATAGGTGGCGTTCTAGGCAGAAACATGTATCTAACCACCTCACATACGCATGGTTTATTTGTAGTCACTGGCTCTTATCTGTGCATAATTTTGTTATCTTGGTTCAGACTTAACTTCCATTTAATGAATCCATGACTCATTTTTTTTCTCTCTACTGTGACTCTCCTGTGGCTTTGTTTTCCATAGGCTGTGGGTTGATCTGAAATGTCATGTGGTCTCATCTTGACTGAAGTGTCATTCACAAAAATAAGTATCTTGGCATTTCCTTGTCTGAGCTGCTACCTTGACAAAGGCCTTACAAATATTTTATAAATATTTACTGATGGTATGATAAAAATCGTAGGATCTAATAAGCCTGCCTTTTTATTTAGTGAAATTTATTTCAGAAGTCTGCGTTTATTCAACCTAAAATTGTTATATGTATAATGAGATTTGCATTATTTTTCAAAAATCCCAGGTAAGAACTTATAAAGTGGTGAGTAGTACATTCAAAAATTATGCTCAGTTAAGAATAAGTCCAATGTGAACATTAAATGACAGTTTTGTTAAATGCCTATTTAATATCTATATCTGTGTTAAATTATTTCACATATATCTTTACTCTTATAGAGACAATATTATTATTATTTTTTTAGAGAAGATATTATTATCGAACTTTTGCAAAAGAAAAAACTTAGGCTCACTGAGATCAAGACAATTTTTTCAGTGGCATAGAGCTAGTAACTACAGAACCACAACTGGAATCTCATACAAGAGTCAATTTAATGAGTGAAGATCTTAGTGTTTCAACTGTGTGTGGGGGGAACTAGAATGTAAGTAAAGATATCTAGCTTTTTAAAATTTTTTAACAGTTTATTTATTTATTTTTGAGAGAGAAAGAGAGAGGGAGAATGAGCACAAGCAGGGGAGGGCCAGAGAGAGAGGGAGAGAGAGAATCCCAAGCAGGTTCCACACTGCCAGTGCAGAGTCCAATGTGGGGCTTGCACCCATGACCAGGATACCGGGAGATCATGACCTGAGCTGAAATCAAGAGTCAGAGGCTTAACCGACTGAGTCACCCAGGTGCCCCAGATATCTAATTTTTTAAATGATCAGACTCATCACCCATTGCAGCACTAATACTGCAGAAAAAAACAAAAACAAAAACAAAAAAAACCCTCTAAATTCTCTGTGGCTTACAGCCATAAGCATTTGTGTCTTTTCATTTATGGTCCTATGTGCCAACTGAATTTGGGTGACCTTGGCTGGTCTCACTTAAATTGTTCTGTGTTTGACTGGACTCCAACTGCAGGTAAAGTTCAGATCTGTTCTTTTTTTTTTTTGTTTTTTTTCTCATCATTTTGAGGCAAGAAGTACCTGGGGCAGGCAGCAAAGCACAAGAGACTAAACCAAATGGCAACAAATGGAAACACATTTAAAGTTTCAGCTTACTTCTACATTTCATTGGCCAAAGCAAGTCACATGGCCAGGTCCAAAATTAAGTGGGCAAGGAATTCTACCTAATGGACTATGTGAGGTACTATAATAATACATAGTAAAAAGCATGTATGTGTATACCTATAATATGAAGAAAGTGAAGAAATGGAAACAATACTACAATCTATCACAGCATTCATACTTCCTAGTCTTTGAATTCAAGAAACAATCTTGGACCCAGTTAATTAAAAGTGATATAAAATGAATAAATTAGATCAAACCTTTTAAAATTAATTTACTGACAAAAATGCTTTTTCTAAGACATGTGTTTATGTATAAACCTAAAGATAAATGGGTACAACTGTTTCGAGAATATTATGAAACAGAATATATCAAAAATAGAAACTAGCAGTTCCAAAACTCCCATAAGCAAAGAAAAATTGATGAACAGCAAGAGTCATTTTTAAACCTGTCATATTAACAGCCATTAGCTACTAAAATTTATCATTAGGTATTAGTTTATAGGTCTCACCAGTAGAAAAATACTAAAGATCAATGCAAAAATAATAAGATTCTATTTAATATGATGGGCTGAAGGAAAGTGTTCAATTCATGAGTATGGAAAAGGCTAGGAAATATCTTGATAAAGTTGTTCATATTGCACTGTCTCTGAAAAATGTAAGAAAGCTACAATTTACAAAAGATGATCAAAGATCTTAGGTAACACGTTTAAATGCTAGAAATGAAGAGAGAAAGAAACACAAGCACAAAATCACTCAGTCTCTTAGGCCAATGAAAGTAAGAGCAAAAATTATAGAAGCAAAAACCCCACAAAATGTTAATATGAATACCTTTAATTGAATCACATTTCATGTCTGTTGTTAAACTAAGAATAAACAAACAGCTAAGTGAAAATATTTATCATTGCCATTTGGTGAACATCATTTCAGACATATTGTGCACATCCCATCTGTATAAGAGAGAGGAGGAAGGAAGGAAGGAAGGAAGGAAGGAAGGAAGGAAGGAAGGAAGGAAGGAAGGAAGGGGAGAATAATTTCCCAACACTACAACTACACCAATGCTACTTTTTAAAAAAACTATTAAATTTTCTTTGAATTTACCAGAAGAAGAAAAAAAATGTAACTAAAGGAAATGCTGAACTATTTTCACATTTTCTTTACCACAGAGATATTAATATTTAAATATTAAGAAATTAGTTCTAAATTTTTAAGAGGTTGGAATCATTATGCTATTTAACAACATGTGTTAACTTTAAAAGTACATACAAATGCCTTGCTACAAAAGATGAAGAAATTAGTCCACTTTTAATTCTTTCCATTTCCAGATTAAAAACAATAATAATAATGAATGGTATTTAATTATTTCATCATGGTTTATAACATTTACATATACATTTTCCTACCACTTCTTCCACTGGCTGAAGCCAAACATAATGACCTTCTTATAATTCCTTATTCCTGCCAAGATCACCTCTGCCTTAGATTCCTTTTACTTACTTTTCCCCCTTTCTGGAAAACTCTGGCCCCAAATATTTGCCAGGCTGTCATCTTGCTGTCAGTCAGGTCTCAGTTCAGATATCACCCTCTCAAAGACCATAGATCCTCAAATACTCAACAGAGATCACCTTGTTTTATTTTGGAGCATTTATCACGATCAGAAATTCTCTTCTTGAGCACTTTATTTTCTGTCTTCCCACACTAGCATGTAAATTCCATGATATCAGGAATACCTTGTTTACCACTTCCATGCAGGACAGTGACACGTTGGTGGAAATCACTTTTCTCCAGATTGCAGAAGACTTGTGCCAGATGCCAGCAAACACTCTGGTCTCAAGCTAGGCATCAAGGATTTGATGGTTATGCTTCATGTTTTGCAGTTTGGGATTGTTTATCCTCATCGCACTGTTGATGGTTTTTTACAGCATTCACCTTTATTTGTCTTTTTCTTGCTGTTCCTGGCTTTGATACATTTTTAGAGAGGAAGTTTAACTAAAATCCTTCCACATCAACATCAGCAATTTGCATCTGCATACACAGTAAATATTTTAATTCTCCAATTTGTCTGTGTAAGACTGAACTTAAAAGGAGGAGATGCTAATGGGAGCTAAACATTGTGAACCACCACTGCCCTTGAGAGTTGCAGATGCCTTTGGAAATCTGATAAAGCAGATACACTCTTTCCTCCATAAAAAATGAATAGGCACCCGGGGCGCCTGGGTGGCGCAGTCGGTTAAGCGTCCGACTTCAGCCAGGTCACGATCTCGCGGTCCGTGAGTTCGAGCCCCGCGTCAGGCTCTGGGCTGATGGCTCAGATTAAAAATGAATAGGCAGACTTTTATAGGCAGACTCACAACTACAGTGTCCTGAAAGCCCATTCATGGACTTCTCGGAGAACCATGGACCACGCATAAGGAGCCCTGAATGAATGTGGATTTTAGGTCAGATTTCTCCAATTAACATTTTGAACCTCTTTCAATGTACACATAATATTTTTTTTCAATAATCTGAATTTTCCAAGGCAAAAAAAACTCTGCCACACCCCGCCAGGAATTTTCTATCTAATTATATCTATGACAATATGTTAATATCGGTAAGTGTTAAGAACAGTGCCTGGCACATATTGAGCACTATATGTGTTTGACAAATACATCAAATAAGCAAAAACTGTTTTGAAATAACCCTGATCCTCTTTGTAGCTGCTCAAGATAGATCGGTGTTTCGTGGCATAGTTACTAGTGAAACAAAACATATGCCCTGGTAACTACATTCCAAGTGTGTAATAGCATGAAAAAAAGAGCATCAACTAGCTGACACAGAGCTGTGGGGGATGTTATGGATGTGATGTCAAGGATGAGGGAGAAACTCAACCAGTGACTACCTAGATTTTTCCAAACCCTTCACAGGACCCCAAGAGTATGAGCTTCTGCATTTCCCAGTCCAGAGTTTCTGATTTCTTTGCCATGATGATAGTAAGTACCAGGAAAGTTAGGTGGATATAAAATACTGAGATGATAAGATTTAGTAGGGTAGGAGTAGAAAGCACTGGAAGCCCTCTTGTCCATGGATTCCCATTAATTTATCTTAATATTCTTTCCATCAATTACATACCTTCTGGGGCAAAAATCTCCCAAATTACCCCCAGAATTTCCCCAAAGTGGAGGTAATTAGGTGCCCCACCCTCTTAAAAATTGGCATGTTTGTTTCCTAATTATAATGCCATTAACATAAGATAAATGTCCTATGGCCAAGGCAACCAGGAAGAAGGTATCTTTCATCAACCGGACAACTCTGATCAAGAAGTTAGCTCCATTTGGTCAGTGTCTTTCTTGTTGCTGACTGCCCTCACACTTGGGTTAAAGTACCAGGTTTCCTCCCACAGTTGAGCAACCTCTTAGTCTTATCCCTTAGTCTTATCAGCCCAAATGACCTGTATAGATTTGTCTCTCTACCCCACACTGCTTTCTCAACATCTCCCCATTTTTAAGAATTTTCTAATATGTTATTTCCACGTGAAAGAAAGAAAGAAAGAAAGAAAGAAAGAAAGAAAGAAAGAAAGAAAGAAAGAAAGAAGGAAGGAAGGAAGGAAAGAAAGAAAGAAAGAAAGAAAGAAAGAAAGAAAGAAAGAAAGAAAGAAAGAAAGAAAGAAAGAAAGAAAAAGAAACCCGTTGTTGACTTTTACTTCAAAATTTGCTTGGTTCACTTTTTTTCAGTTTGTGTAAGTGCTACTAGAATATGGTATCAGTTGAAGATAATGATACTCTCCTTTAATATAATTCTCATTTTAAACTACATAAAACTTGTCAAATCTTGAAATTTCTTCTTAATCTACACAGTGACATTCCCCTAAGCTAACACAATTTCTGGACACAGAAGCACATCTTTTGACCACCGCAGCTATCTTTGCTCTTTTTTGTTGTTCTCTTGTTTCCTACTGGCAAAACATATCTTGAAGTTTCTTCTAAGATGGGTTAATGTATCCTCAGGTGTCAGCTCAAATGTTGACATACCATGCTAACCAAAGGAGTCTTTTCTATATATCCTTACATCGTGAAGCTTCTACGTCTGTTTGTGCCTATACTATCCCCCTGATTGTCAGTTATTCAGAGTTACTATGTGAACACACAATAGAGAGAGAAGAGGGATTTTTAACTTCCAAATGCACTAGAATCAGATTGTGCCTTGGTTCAATTCCCTCCTAAGTCCCGCTTTATACAATAATATTTGACCTTAATAATCTAGTATGCACAACCCATGTGACATTCTGCGACACTGTCTACCTCTGGACCAGAGGCACTCCCACTACTAGTAGAACACAAAATTAATGCAAAAGAAGCCACCCACATGTAGTTCCACAACTCAGCCATGACCACACACACACCACTCATCATAGGTAAGTGCACTCCCTATATTCACAAAGATTCTACACTGCAAAACAATATAGCTAAGGCACTGCCTGAATTTTCTTACGATACATCCTACTCTTTTTATTCCTTCAAGTAAAGGAAGTGTTTGCTGCCCTAGTTATTCAATTGTCACAGAAAACTAATGTGAATGTAAATGTATCCAGCCATGAAAAAAAAAAAAAAGCCCAACAGCCACTGTAGATTATATATTAAGATGTGGGTTACATCAAGGCAGATTTTTTTCTGTAGGGACTTCATCCCCACAAATCCTCAAGCATACATAGTGTTCTACAACAGATTGCTCTGTCAGGGCTTCTGCCTCTGAATTCCAGGTGTGCTCGATTTTGCATCTGCTACTTCACAAATGCATCAGACTTGAACGACAAACCATATGGCTTCCCTTACTGGACCTACTTTTGATCACAAATACGCACAAATTACCAGTGCAGACGCTGTGCCACCTGAAAATGCCAAGAGTGAATGGTGTTGAGTTGGGTGCACAGACATAACTCAACGTGAGCTTACAGCAGCCCTGAATGTACTGTCTGTTGCTTCCCCGCTGACCCTGATCTATGGTATCTGGATAACAAATGTGCACATTTAGAATATTCTGTTCAGTTACAGCTCTGTGCTGGGAATCAAACAAGTTACAAATAGCCCCAAGTCCAAATACAGTAGTGACACACAGTAATGGTGTCATTATCGGGCAATAATTCTATGCCTATCACTGACTCCCACTGGCAATAAAAATGATAGCCTGTAGCAAAGTGGCCACTAGCTGACACTAGCAAGGAGATAGCAAATTACATTTAGTCCTGCGATTATATCTTCAATTAGCTTTGTTGGTAAATGTGAGTCTGTGTGTGTGTGTGTGTCTGCGTGAAAGTCCTGATGATACAGCTTGAATGGATGTGTCTGGTCACTAGCTCCCTGGCAAAAAAAAAAAAAAAAACAAAACAAAACAAAAAAAACAGGAGTGTTCACTTTTTTTAGGAACGTTTTCTGACATTTCCAGCTGATGAGTTAACATAAAGTGTGTTCTCACTGCACAGCACTTCCTTTTATATCACAGCCATGGATCTCCAAACATTTCTTCGGGACAAGATGTTTCTTGAGAAGTGAACTGTCTGAAAGCTAAAAATACTGAAATGGTCCTATATAGTCTCTCAAGCAATGGAAACGTTTTCAGTGAGGAAGATCTGCTTACAATTTCCAAACAAGGAGAGAACAGAAAGTTTTTGATTCTGTATATTCATGGTGCCTTAAGAAAGATTTGTATGGGGATTGCTGTTATACTCCTTTTATCAAGAACTTATCATAAACACTGCTTGAGGTAGTCTTAGATTATAAAGATTTTCTTTTTCCAGGAAAACAAAAATTCATGCCGCCCCACTGGTGCTTTTATAAGTTCCTTATTTACTTTACAAATCGTAAAATGTTGACAGAGTAAAAGTGTAAAAGACAATCGTAAATTAATGTTATTTCACAACATCCAAACCTATCTAATTTTATAATGATTAGAAAAGGTTACAGGGGCACCTGGGTGGCTCAGTCGGTTAAGAGTCCGACTTCGGCTCAGGTCACAATCTCGCGGTATGTGAGTTCGAGCCCCGCGTCGGGCTCTGTGCTGACAACTCAGAGCCTGGAGCCTGTTTCAGATTCTGTGTCTCCCTCTCTCTCTGACCCTCCCCCGTTCATGCTCTGTCTCTCTCTGTCTCAAAAATAAATAAACGTTAAAAAAAAAAAAAGAAAAGAAAAGGTTACAAACATTAAATACAAAGGCAAACAGGAGACCTAAAAGCTCCAAACTGGAACCAAAGCTAACATGAGTGGAAATGTTAGTGTGGTGATAATCTAAGTTTCCAGTTCTATTTTTTTGTAAAGAATGAGAATTTTATTATTTTTTTATTAGTAGTAGTATTTATCATTATTTAGAAAGACAGAGACAGAGAGAGACAGAGCATGAGCAGAGGAAGAGAGAAAGAGAATCCCAAGCAGGCTCTGTGCCATCAGCACTGAGCCCAACACGGGGCTCAATCCCACAACTCTGGGACCATGACCTGAGCTGAAATCAAGAGTCAGACGCTCAACCTACTGAGCCACCCAGGTGCTCCTGTCTTTTGACTAGCATAGCAAGCTTAGTGCTAATCAAAGCAACAAATAACAAAGCACCAAAGTTTGCTCCGTTCATTTGGCTTTCTCTGTTCTCTTCACTTTCTGGTGGGTAGTGAAGTTGGCTGTATTTCAGTGTTATTTACTTACTTGTTATCAACTTAGGTAATGACTTCTATGGTCAAGAGCATCATATGCTTTCTTTCTTTTGGCCAATTGTATTGATTTCGTTTTTTTTTTTTTTTTTTTTCTCATTGGCAGATAAATTTAGCTTATGTAGCAGCAATTATCTAGAAGGAACCTTAATAAGATCCACAAGATATAAGGAACTTGCTTCAGCCTCCTGGCCTATCCTTAAAATCTGACTTTGAGACTATTTTTTTATTTATGGAAGACAAAAATCTCACTGGCCTCACACTGTTAATCTTGAATGTAATGTCACAATTTACAGTCCATAGGGATAACTTTAATAAGCACAGATCCTACCTTTATTAGAGGAGCTTAAATTTTAAAAAAATAGCCACTTACGTTTGAGGATCAATGACTTGAGATTTATGATTCCCATCCAGGTAAAGTTGTAAGGGCCAGCAGTCTAGGACTTCTGAAACTGGAAATCCACCAGAGGAAAGAACATAGAATATTTCTTTGTGTCAAGTTGAAGTTGTCTCAATATGAACTGATTGTATTTGATTGTTCCACCTCCTGCCAATTTATTAACTATCATTAATTATGTAGGAATAGACTAAACGGAATAGTACAGAATAGATTCTGAGCATATGATGACCAAAATAATGAGTTAAACCAAGAGTGAAGAAGAGAAATTTGCTGCCATATCCTTAATAACGGATATCATTAAAGTTATTACTATTAAGTTATTAGAATTTAATAAATGAGTATTCTCACCATATCTTAATATTGTCCCATTCCAAAATTGCTAAATTTACCATTTATTTCCCTGGGCAGATGAATTTTCTCTCTATTCACATGGCTGTTTAATAATTCCTTCTAGCAAAGAGCTGGAGAATCATAAACATTATGCAGCTTCTAACATAATTGACTCTCTTATTTCTAAATTATAGGAGACATTATCTTATGCAGGTTTTGACCTTCATGAAATTGAAATGATGCTGTATATCTTTGGCATTCTCAATGGATATATCCTTAGAACTCTACAATCATCACAATTATAAACTCCATTAATTGAGATACAGATGCTGGGCATCTGGATAGCTTTCCTCACCAATAAATCGAATTCATCCGATTTCTAGCCCAGTAGCCATACGAATGAAAATATAGTGGTGTTCTCAAGTGGTATATCACTTAGTGTCTTCAGGAAGTAGATATGTTTTTCCTCATTCTACTTATGGACACTTGGATCCCTCAAGGAATGTGAGAACCATACATTCTTAACTTTCTAAAGCTAACAATCACAAAAGTCCTAAATCTTATTATGCTTTTGGTAGGAGCAAATACATTCTTAATGTTAAAGTAATAATAACTTAAACCTGCTGTTATGTTGAAGTAGATATTAAGTTTTACGCATATCCACTGAAAATCAAAGCGTAACCCTTCACGTTTCACATATGAGTGTATGTATCCATGTGGCATTTTTATACATTGCTTTAGAATATTTTCAAATAGTCTATAAAGTAAGAGGTGGGTGAGGTTTAGCTAGCTGTAAGTTATAGTGAACTAGAATGCAGTAGTAAACAAGGTGACACCTAATTTTACCTAGAAAGACAAAGTTAAAGGTAACAAAGAGAAAATAATCAGATGATCATTAAGAAATATAAAGGAAGTAAGAATTTAAGTATAATTATGTTCTGATAAGGCAATCAGATAATAAAAACAGGTTTATAAAAGATAAAAGATAAAGAACATGACACAAAAATCAATGCATTTACAATTTCAGCCACCTACTGTTTGACTAACTGGGCTGCATCAATGAGAATCCAGCCCTTCCAATGTGGAAGTACCATAATTCAGAGTTCCGAGACCAATAATTGTTCTTATGCGAAGACTGCTAGGTATCCAATAGCTATTTTCTTCTTCTTCCTTAATATGTCCTCCTTCCAATTTCTGCTCATGCAGAATATGTCACCTTTCTACCTTCTCTTGTAGCTAGGTGTGACCAGGGACCTAAGTTTACACAGTGGGATACAAGCATAAATCAAATGGCAGTTTTTTAATGCTTTTTCCTTTTTTTAATTTTTTTTAATGTTTATTTATTTTTGAGAGACAGAGACAGAGCACGAGTGGGGTAGGGACAGAGAGAGAGAGGGAAATACAGAATCGGAAGTAGGCTCCAGGCTCCCAGCTGTCAGCACAGAGCCCGATGTAGGGCTCAAACCCACGAAACCGTAAGATCATGACCTGAGCCGAAGTCAGACGCTTAACCGACTGAGCCACCCAGGGGCCCCTAATGCTTTTTTAAAGAGTCAGCTAATGTCCACCTTTTACTCTGTACCTGCTTCTTCTTGATGTTGTTTGGAATGTGGTGGTTTGATGACAGAAGCTAGACTGACCGTTCTGTATCATAAGGTGACCTTAAGAATGGAATACACAAATGGTAGAACAGAACAGAAGAGATCTGAGTCCTGGCACCATAGCACCCTTGAACTATCTACCTCTAGACTTTTATGTGAAAAAAAATATATTTTCATCTTGTCCAAGCCTCTGTTAATTTTTCTTCTATTCTGTTTTGTTTGTTTTACCTGTAAGAGCTGAACATAATCTTTTCCGCAGTGTGCTGATAACCATGACCCTTGAAATTGTTGATAATTACTTCTTTGGATAATGGTCTCAAGCAAGTACATGGAGCTTGATGAGGAAAAAGAAGCCAGGCTTACAAAATTGGCTTTTTCATCAGTAGCTCTGCCTTCTATAGGAAATACATCTACCAGCCTATACTTATATGCTCTCTCTCCCAGTGACTAATTCTGGTAAGAAACTCATCTGCACCGGCTACTATTATCTATTGTGTGGAATTAACATGGGGAGGGGCTCTATTCATTCATGGCCCAGTTTCTTGGCTCTGTCTGCCTGAAAACAATGAACATGTATCTAAACCTCTAGTCTCCTAAGAAAGAATAAGGTAAGTCAGTGTCCCCCCATCCTCTACCCTCTTGTAACTGGATAGATTAATTCAAGACAACAGGAATGAAAAAGGAAGACCTGGGGCGCCTGGGTGGCTCAGTTGGTTAAGTGTCCGACTTCGGCTCAGGTCATGATCTCATGGTCCACGAGTTCAAGCCCCGCATGGGGCTCTGTGCTGACAGCTAGAGCCTGGAGCCTGTTTTCAGATTCTGTGTCTCCCTCTCTCTCTCTGCCCATCCCCTATTCATGCTCTGTCCCACTCTGTCTCAAAAATAAATAAACGTTAAAAAAATTTAAAAAAAAAAAAAGGAAGACCTGTTTTGGCCTCTGGGCCAGGCCCAATTCTGCAATTGAGCTATAAACTTTGAATGGACAGTCCCGTTAATCCCCATCCTGCCCTGTTGTGACTGTTAGCAACTCAGGTAGAGCCTTAAGTAGAAGAGGAGTGAGTGGTGAGACTACCCTAGATGTGATATTCTGAACTTGTCCACAGTCTATCACTGCAAGGTCACATCAGGAACATAAGTTGCCCTTAATTCTCAAGTTCTATATATTTGTCCATTTTAAGTAATTGCGATTCTATAAAAATTCTGTAAAAATCCTATATTCTTTTCTCTTCTTCTTATTTGGGTCAGTGCATTATATATATTATATTACATATATATATAGTTTATATATATATATATATATATATATATATATATATATATATACACACACACATATATGTATATATAGTATATATATATAATATATAAATATATTTTTTATATATATATAAAATATTTTATATATATAAATATATTTTTATATATATATATAAAATAATACTCAAATGCAGCACTGCTCTATATATTAGAGATCTGAGCTTGAGAACAAGCACCACAAAATAGTACCACTTTCAATCCCCTGAGCAGTATCTTCCATGATATCAGTAGGAATGTAATGCCCAAGGAAACATAAGTTACACTCGTGTTCAATGGTTCCTTGGAAACGTAGATACCAAACTTGAGATATTCCTAAGAAAGGTGCCAGGGAATAAGTCTTACGCAGCTGAGAGCAGTTAGGTGTCATCACCACCGGTAGATGCAGGATGGGGTGGTCTGTACAATTGCAACAGTCTCATGCCAAGCTACACTGGATTCTGACACAAAAGGAAAAAAAAAATACTTATCCTGGGGCTGCCTTTATAGAAAATTCTGATATTTTATTCAATGTGGATTTTTTTGTACTACTTTTGATTTAAAAATTTCTTTGGAATATTATGTCGCTCAAGTGCTGAGTTCATTAGCTCCTCCCTAAATTTGGCACCCAAGACAAAAACGTATGAGGAGAAGTAAAATGGTCCCAGGGGTCTCAGCGCTAGCCCTGGCTCTGCATTTCAGAGTCTAGCACTGGCTCTTTATGTGTCTTCTGCCAAATTCATCTGCATTTCTGGACCTTAGAACATGTAATACCAGCAGATGCTTCTTTGCTTCATGTTATTATTTGATCATCGGGAAAGCCCATACCATGCATGATCTCTGAAAAGCTGGAATTAAATATCATCAAAGCAATTTTGTTGCTGTCCTCAAAACTACGAGCCCCTACCTTCCCTGGGCAGGTTCATAAAAGAGTTGGTCAAACCATCCCTGAGGTAAGAGCCACACACACAGGCCAAAGAGCTTCAAATCAGGTGAACCGAAAATTGTGAACCCCCTTTGGAGGAATTTTTCCCTTCCTTTTAAAAGGAAGCTACACAAGACTACTAAAACCTACAGATATTTAATAAACCAGCATCTGTGCTTTTCCTGCTTCAAATTACACAGCATCATCCTAGTGCCAGTCCAGAGCTGCTTCCATGCACCGATGCTTACGGCACAGCCATAACAAAAGCCTAGACTGACACTTTTCTTTGCCTCTAGCAACTGCTCAATGTTCTGTTTTATTTTATTTGGCTTTATTATTTGGCTTTTGGTTGGCCACCCAAAACGACCAGCCTGCAGCGACCGCAAACATGGTTTCTTTCCACGAGACCCGCAAGACCATTCTATCTATCCTTATCCCCCTTGCCTTGCAGGGGGCACAAAGATGGGGCAAACCCCTTTCAGGGAGCTACACACAGACACACACTGACATGTACTTTTTGATGTACATTTTCGACATGCACAGATGCTGTCCTGAGTGTTGAGATTGTTGGCAAAGAACAACAGGTATCTTCAGGGATAAAAGCATTACCTAAATGTAAGATTTTGTCAGGTAATGACCTCACAATTTTCAAAGTATTTCACAATTGCTGCCTGGTGGTGATTATAGGGTAGGGCTCAGTGTGCTTAGCAGAAAGGTCCAGATTAGGCCTGTGAGGGAGGTAAGGTGTCTGGCAGGACTGACATGCAATGAAAGATTATAAAAACCTGGTTTCTCCAGCCTGACAATGAGCATAGTTAGAAAGGAACTTAATTGCACCATTTAAGATTAGGAAAGGTACAGGGGGAACAAAGTTATCAATTCTAGGCTTAAAATGCCATTGCACAATATGAGAATAAGTACTTATATGAATGGCGCAGTAAGAAAATTTAAAAACCAATAAAATGAAATACTTCTGCACACAGTGGAAATCAGTGCTGCAGGAGATCAGAGAGTCAAATGCAGGAGCTGTATTTTAAAAGGAGGCTGAATAATTTTATGACCACTATAAAAGAGGAGACAGGCTTAAATTGCTGCAGGAGGTTAGGAAATGAGGAAAAACTTCATAACTACAAAGGTAGCAAGACCCGGGTGTGGGCATAATCAGAGTATTTTGATTTGCCACATTTTCTGTAGCTTTACCAGGATTTGCCACTCCTATTAGCCAGCCCCAAGATCTGCTCAACCTTTAAGCCCACGACCTTTTGTTTTGTTCGGTGTTGCCCTATGATCTTTTGTCTTTCACATTTATAACATTACCAAGGCATTTATCATGAACTCTCTGGTGATCCCTTCTTTGGAACTCATGCCCACCAAAGTGATTGGCCAGATGCTGTTTACTTTGCACGCAGATTCTTGAAACCTGCTCTATGCCTTCAATCCATCCTCCACTTCAAATCACATTATAGCCCCGAGGAGTTAACTGGGAGCAGACTCCAAACTGCACACAGAAATTCCATTAGATTTCAAATCAGTTGCCTTAACCTCTTACGCACTGTAGACCACAATAATCCATCAGACCACGCTGGTTTAACCACATTCTACCTCTCCCTAATAGCCACCAATAAGCCTCTAGATAAATTGGGATTTTCATTCTGTTGACTGTTGATTGCTTCACACTCCCTACTGGATCATTTCTTGGCCAGTGGCACCCCAAAATAATCCCTTGCATTTGTGTTGCATTTCAGAAGCTACAGTATATTTCTATAACCATATCATTTGATAATAACAGAAGCTCACTACAAAATCAGGGTAGGCCATATAGTAATAACTCCTTTTGAAAAATGACAAATCAAGCCTTATTTCTGCTCAAGTACTCGCATCTTGTCATTCCTGGTCCCTTTCAATACGAAAGATGATTTATGTACAGCTAAGCAAGTTGGTCATTTTATTTATAAATCTCCCCCTGCCTCTGCCACTTCATTTAAATATTCTACCACATTGAGAAGGAACTGCCTTTTTTTTTTCCTAATAGTTTTAGCCCCCAGAATGCTACTTACTCCACAAAAACAACCTTCATTCTCCTAAAATTATCTCACACCCTAGGCAATGATCCCCAATACATACATCTCTCTAGGGCTATTTTCCAAGTCTTCTGAAAAAGTATGTTTGCATCCATAAAATACTCAGGAATAAAGTGAACAACACCCACAGTGTTGTTCATTTTATATGCCTCACAGATTCAGGAACATCGTCCATGAGTGTTCATACTTTCATTCATTTATTTGATAAATATTTGAGTACTTCCTATGTGCCAAGACACTGAGGATATGTAGCAGAGGATAAAATAGACTAACAATCTTGCCTGTGTTGAGCTTAGATTCTATCAGGAAGACAGACAGTTTATCCAGTAACTAAGAAATTTATGGAATTGTTAGATAGTCTAAAAAGATATAAATTTGGTTAAGAAGGAAAAAAGTGTGGGGATGGAGGCAAGGAGTTGAAATTTAGATTAAATGGGTAGATAAGCCTTCAACTGAGATGACTTTTGAGTAAAAACCTGAATGAAGCAAAAGAGCTAGTTATCTGGATACCTGTAAGACCATTCCAGATAAAGGAACAGCAAGTGCAAAGGCCCTGAGGTGGAGCTGTCTCTATGTGTCTCAAGCAAAAACAAAGAAGCCTGTGTGGTCAGAATGGAATGGATGAGGGCAATGGTGGTAGAACATAAAGTCAGAGAGGTATAGTTGACAATACATGGCCTAGTAAAATATAAGAGAACCATGCGAGCAGAAAATGATATGAACTAAGTCACACTTCCCAATATCTCTATCTGCTATGTTGGAAACAGACCAAAAAGGGTAAGAGCCAAAGCAGGAAAATCAGGAGTCTACTGCATTAATTTAGGCACATCATTCAGGTGTTGTAGTGGAGATGGTAAGAATGGGATAAATTTAGAAAATATTTTGAAGGCAAAGTCAGTAGAATTTGGACAAGTCATATGTGGAATGCTAGAAAATGAGACGGGTCAATGAGAACACCAAAATTTTGGCTAGAATAAGTACATAGATGAATTTTCCATTAGTAAAGATACGGAAAACAACTGTAAGAACAGATTTGGAGGTGGGGTGGGGGGGATGTGAGCAGATCTATTTGGGAAATGTTGAGTATGTTATATCTGTTAGACATCCCCATGGAACATCAGGTAAGGATCGTATATATGGAATATTTGGATGCACTTGGATATTGAAGTTCAGAGAAGGGGTCCAGGCATGAGACATAAATATGACATCATATGCATGTAGATGGTATTTTAAAACATGAATTAGATGATATCCTTTCGGGAACAGGGAAAATTAATAGAAAAGAGAAAAAGTTTAAGGAGTGATCCCTGGCACACTCCAATGTTTAGAAATTGTAGACATGAAGGGCATGGTAGTTCTGTGCCTCTAAAAGTAAAAGGAGGGGCGCCTGGGTGGCTCAGTCGGTTAAGCGTCCGACTTCGGCTCAGGTCACGATCTCGCGGTCCGTGAGTTTGAGCCCCGCGTCGGGCTCTGGGCTGATGGCTCAGAGCCTGGAGCCTGCTTCCGATTCTGTGTCTCCCTCTCTCTGCCCCTCCCCTGTTCATGCTCTGTCTCTCTCTGTCTCAAAAATAAATAAACATTAAAAATAAAAAAAAAAGTAAAAGGAAAACTAGGTAAATGTGATGTCTTGGAAGTCAAATGAAGAAAATATATCAAGGACAGAGCGGGTATCTACGTCAAATGCTTCTGATTACTCTAGTGAGATGAGATATAGAAATAATCTTTAGATTAAGCCATAAGAAAACCATAGGTGACCCTGATAAGACCAGTTTCAGCGGTACAGTGGGAATTTAAAGATGATTTGAGTGGGTTAAGAAGAGAGTGGAGTAATTAGAAACAGCAAGTCAGTGAGCATAGATAACTCTCTGGAGAGTTTGAGAGATCTAATATCTAGAGGAGAAACCAGAGTCATGAGGTATTTTTGTTTTTGGTTTTTTTTTTTTTTTTTTTTAATATTGGAAAAATAACAACACAATTACAAGCTAATGAGAATAATCCAACAGAGGGGGGATAGGTGAGCTACAAAAAAAAAAAAAAAAAAAGGAGGTGGGGGAGAGTTGCTGAAATGTCTCTGAGTAGGGGAGACAGCATGGGGTCTAATCACTCAAGGAGTATTTGGTCTTCTCCAGGAATATCATTTATTTACAGTCAAAGAAAAGCAGGGAGAGTATACGGGTTAAGATGAAGACAGGTGATTAGAACATGTGGAGGTTTCTTCTGATTACTTTTATTTTACCAGGGAAGTAGAAAGCAGGGTTGTTAGGTGAGAGTTAGGAAGGGGTGTGGGGGGGAGTGCTCAGAAGGAATGAAAGAGAGGAAGTATGTGCACTAATCTAGGAACCCGGGAGAACGTGTAGATTGGTAGGATGCCTGGTAGCATTAAGGTCTACCTTGAAAGTAATGATTATGTGTTTAAAATGAAACAAGTTGGGGCGCCTGGGTGGCTCAAAAATAAATAAACGTTAAAAAAATTAAAAAAAAATAAAATAAAAAAATAAAAATAAAAAATAAAATGAAACAAGTCATCAGTGATTGGGCATTTTGTCTCACATATATTAGACTGGATTCAATCACAGAAATACTCTGAAAGCTTGTTTTAACCAAGATTATGATTTAGCCCAGTATGATTTAGCCCAGTATAACAAAGGGAAAGGGGGCAAAGGAGTTGAGAGTATTTGCAAGTGAATGAGTACAATGATGGGCCATAGATTTTTTTTAAGTTTTTATTTATTTATTTTGAAAGGAGAGAGCACATGCACATGTAAGCAGGGGAGGGAGAGAGAGAGAAAGAGAATCCCAAGCAGGCTCCCACTGGGAGTGTGGAGCCCAACGTGGGGCTCAATCTCACGAACACTGAGATCATGACCTGAGCCAAAATCAAGAGTCAGATGCTTAACTGACTGAGCCACCCAGGTGCCCCAGGGCTATATATTTTAAACTAGACAAGGGATTAAGAGAGGAGGTTAGGGATTTAGGGCTGGTGAAAAGGTAGTGGAGGGAGGTTTGAAAAATTGTTGCAGTTGCCGTACAGGTATCCCTTGCTTTCTGAAAGTTCCTGTTACTCCACTTCACTTTGTTGAAAGACCTACAGAAGTGCCTGTCTCGTGAACTGAAAGAAATCCAAGATGATTATTACTTTTATGAGAAAAAACAAAAACCACAGTTTTGCAGCGAGCAGTTACTGAGGCAGCACACGCAGAGCAGTGACAACGGCAGGGCCATGCGCCTTCCCCAGGAGCTACACTCAGCATCTCAGCCTCAAGCCACCATAGCTTTGAACTGTGTCTGTGAGCATCTGTGCTTTTTCGATTTATTTTGTGCGTCTGTTAGCAAGATGTGTCCTAAGGTATCGGAAAAGCCGAAGAGAGGGTTGTTTTTTTTTTTGTTTTTTCTTTTTGGGTCTTGCAACACTCAAAAACGTTTCCATATAAATGAATGGCAATTGCTTCTTTGCTTTATGCCATTTGGCTTATGAAAGGTTTCATAGGAATGCTCTTTCAGATAATAGGGAAGCCTGTAATTGAGGGAGTAAACTGGGGAGATAGGGATGGGGTGGTAAGCAGTTAATGGGATGTTTGAAATCGAGATAACAGATGTGTATGGGTAATGAAGTGATCACATTATAGTCAGAGGAGTGGTTGACTGAGGTCCAGTGAGGCAAAGAAACAGAGAGTACAGAATACTGGAGAGATCATATACCTGGATTTGAAACCACCAAGAATGTGACAGGAATGGTATTGGTGTGAGGGACAGTGAGCTAAAATCTTCAAGAGGTGAGGTGCATTATTCAAAGGGATGGATGGGGCAATGGGTGGTTGCAACAAAATGTGTACGAATGATACTGTACTCTGATGATGGAGGGTAAAAGTTGAATATTTTTAAGGAAGAGGAGGGTAGAAAGAATGATCTAGAAATGATAAGAAGGAGTAAGCAACCTGCCGAACCTGCTTTTATCCCTTTCTACAAGGAACATAGGAGAGGAAAGTGCCATATTTGAGGGACCTCCACAGGAAGTAATGCCAGGCTTTAGTTAGACAAGAAAAGTGAAAAGAACTTCCAAGGAAGAGGTTTAAGACATAGGGAGGTTTTTAGCTGATTGAACTTTTTTCCAGAAGAAATTAATAAGGTTCGGGAGATAAGAAGTGAGGCAATGGGGATGAGAGTCTGGAATCATTTGAAATTCCTGGGCCTCTTTTAGTAAGTGACCTGAATAGGAGTAAAGGGCATGGTAAGAGGAGTCCTCATGGGTCATGAGCTCTCTCCTCCTTTAAGAGTGGGTTCTTATTCAGAGGCACCTGGGTGGCTCAGTCGGGTGAGCATCCGACTTCAGCTCAGGTCATGATCTCCTGGTGGCTCCTGAGTTTGAGCCCCACATCAGGCTCTGTGCCATCAGCACGGAGCCCACTTCAGATCCTCTGTCCCCCCCTCTCTCTGCCCCTCTCTGCGTGAACTCTCTCTCTCAAGAATAAATACAACCTTTAAAAGTAAAAAAGAGTGGGTTGTTATTCAGATGAGTGAGCTCTTACTCAGGAGCTTGAAGAGTTCCAGACTCCTAGTGATGGAAACATGGACATGGCAGAGGGACAGCCTTACCCTTAGGGCACAGCTATTCTCCTCAACCCTGGTGCTGTGGGCCTGTGGAGCTGAGGCTGTCCCTAGTGTTCTTGCCCTTCTGGACTTCTGTCAACGAGGCTCCTAGGCTGCTGAGACTGCAAAGGCAATAGTGATTGTTCCCAGTGGTCTCCAACTCTCTCTACAGTGGTAGCCAACATTGTCCATAGAAAGTGAAATAGCTTTGGGAGAGTTTTACAGAAACCCCTAACTATGTGTATCTGTTCTGTTCCATAGGGTATATGAAATCTTTACCAAAAACAATTCTGGAAGGCAAGCATATCAAGAGGCCTATAGCCAATGACACAGATGAATTCTGACTCCTACCCTGATGTAGCTGTTTTGCTTTGGTGATTAAAATGTTTCCTGAGTATTAATACATCAAGATCAACCCAAGAAAACTGGGGGATGGTAGTAAACTCCAAAATGTCTCCTAGATAGGATTGCTAAATAAAATACATAATGGCCAATTAAATTTGGATTTTAGATAAACCATGAATATTTTTTTAGTATAAGTATGTCCCATGCAATATTTTTATTCATTGCATTTTTATTTGTTATATTTGACAACCCTACTCCAAAGGAATTTTACAAAATTAATAGAGGTTTATGAATAGCTAAACTTGGTCTGTCTTAAAGTTACAAACTTCAAATGAATATGCCTCAGAAATAATGGAAAAGTTTTAAAGCCTCCTTCCCCCAAATTACCCATTCTAGGGTCCCCATGTCACCAACTGAGTTTGGAAAGATACATGCAAAGCTGAAATAAGTCAATAGTCACCTAAGTTATTCCCTCTCTGCTTTGCCCCCAGGCACTCCATAATTCCCTATGTCTCCACAATTTCAAGTGATGGTTTAGAGAATGGAGAAAGAAGCATTACAAGAGATTGGCTCTCACAACCATTAGAACGCGGTGTGAGTGAGAGTCCAGGGGAATGGGACAAAAAAGAAACACCCTTAGGAATGGGACAAAAAAGAAACATTGTCCCTAGGATAATACCCCCTTCTTGCTATAAGCCTTTCATAGCACTGGCCTCCCCTGTGGGGTCTTTGGCTTAGCCTTGGATAAATAAATATTCTACACCTTTTTACCCTAAATAGTTTTTAAGAAAAAAGAAAGATGAAAGAAATCTTTCCTAATGAATGTTTTAGAATTCCCAGTTCAGGGGCACCTGAATGGCTCAATCGGTCATGCACCCAATTTTGGCTCATATCATGATCTCACAGTTCGTGGATTCAAGCCCCATGTTGGGCTCTGTGCTGACAGCTCAGAGCCTGGAGCCTGCTTCCAATTCTCTCTCTCTCTCTCTCTCTCTCTCTCTCTCTCTCTCTCTCTCTCTCTCTCTCTCTCTGCCTCTCCCCTGCTTGTGCTCTGTTTCTCAAAAATAAACAAACACTAAAAAAAATTAAAATTCCCAATTTAAATGTAGAGAATCTGGAACAGCACAGTAAGCCTGCCATTTGTATTCTATTTACTTAGAGCAAAGATGATGTTCCCTAATTATTGAAGGTCAGCTGTTACCAGAGCACACCCTGTGTCATGCTACCTAATGGTGAAAGTCATATGGTAGCTGAAACATGAAAGAAACGCAGTATATTAAAGTCTGCTATCAATTCAGTAGGGAAGAGCCAGCTGGATAAATCAGAATAGACTTCAGATAATCACTATATATGAACCTGAAAATTTATCCACATCCCTATCTCAAAAGCTAACACATTTCATGCTCTTTCTCATATTTAAATCTAGATAAGTGAATTTCCAATATCCTTTGAGGATGCAGCTGTTGTTTAACACTGTGATTTCATATTTATACAGCTCTTCTCATCATAGGATCTTAGACCATTTTACCAGCATAATTCAGTATTAATAATCATAAAAAAACAATAATTTCAGCTACATTATTCTACTGGGCACCTAGTCAGGAACACATTTATTTTCCTGGGCATTTGGAAGTTCCTGCTTTATCCTCAAGGAGAAAAAGCAGCCAAATCTTCTGATCCCCCAGAGGAAAATAAAAAATAATTAAGGCCAGCCAACAGGACAAAAGAATGATGTTTTCAAACAAACTCTGCTTGTGGGAACCACTAGAAAACCATTTTATATGTTCCAGGAAAGAAGAAATTGGTTTGGCGATGTGGTGAAAATTTTGACAATATGTATACAGGAAAGGAAACCAATTCTTGTATAGATTAGGCTTAGATAAATTTGTATTTTTAAAGTAATGTGGTAACTCCCCCAAATGTGACTATTAAAAATCAACTTAGAAATGTGTTTTCCATGTGAATAAATTATTAAAGGCCGCCTCCTCTATGAGCGCTGCACCTAGAATATTCTATTCTCTCCCTGTACTCTAAGATCTTACCCTACCCAACAATATAGCCAGGATGGTTATTTGTATCACTGATAACTAACATCTGATGCAGGGAACATTTGTTCCTAGAACTCCTAGTAACTCCTTCTCATCCCACCAGACAAATCGGATCCCCTTTTATTTTTCTCACCTGCACACCGTTTATTTAACTCCACCTCAAGCCAGCTTTCTCAGGTACTTACACACCCCTGTCCCAATACTTAACTATAGCACCATAAGTAAAAGGGACTTTGGCACAAAGTACTATTTCAAGGAGTTGAAATAGTCAAGGAGTCAAGGAGTGGTCAAGGAGTGACCACTGAGAATTTAGTTTAAAATTTAGGACAAGGGGGGAGAAGGAACTCCAGGTAGCAAAATGAGCAAGGGTGTCTGTTCCGTCTTGGAAGCGATGTGCAGCCCTGTGTGTGTGAAGATTAGCTGTAAAACTTGGCAGATTCTCACCAGATGCTAACAGTGATTTTTAAGCAGTTCAAATAACTTGGATAACTATGCCTCATTAAATGACATTGTGCATGTCAAACACCGCATAGCACGGTTTATTTTGGCTGATTTGCATATCGAAATCTTGGTACTGCATCATTTCTCCCATTTTAAAATGAAATCTCCTTTTGAAAGTTCCTGTTTTTTCTTTTTTCTTTCTTTTTTAAAAATCGTCCACACATCAGCTCCTCTCCCCCCAAAACGCATGTCATTCACTCAAATCAGGTCACAAAACTGAAGAAGTAGCACGCTGGGAAAACAGACTGAACAGTGGACATTATTAGACACTGTGGGATTACTTAAGTAGCTCCAGAAAGAAATTGCATTTCCATGTCACAGTGGTCTGAGATGGATTTAGGACAAGGCAACGCGAGTAATAAGGATGTCTGTTGAATGTCATGAATCCTACTAAATCAATTAGTTGCTAAGATATAAGAAGATTTTCTCTACCGTCTTCCTCACCCTCAGTGCTACAAAGGCCATGAAGTTATCAAGCACAGGGGACTGGAGTGTTCTGCCAGAGTTCAGCTGCTGCAGGAGGCTCCTAAATGGAAAATTACTCTGATTGTGAAAGTACAGTTTCAGATGGCAAGCATCATCAATGACACTGAACTTCTCTGCTGAAACTCAGAGAAAGCCCAAGTGTTTATCCCATTCTAAAGATACAATTAGCTAAAGTTTTTATCTCCACATCTGAAGAGCCTGAAACAGACAAGTGCCCGATGAGCATTTCTGGTTGAGAAAAGCAGGACAGAATCCCACACTGGGCTGGTTTCTTTTTCTTTCCATTAACTGACTTTTTGAATAGGCAGCAATTAATCACTCCTCTCTGCTTACAAAGACAATTAGAGCTTTGTGCTCTAACTCCAGTTTGATGAGTAGTTAGGGTAAAGAAGCATCATGGTCAGAATCTTCATCATTAAAGTAAGAGTTTATGCAGAGTATAATGACCAAGCAATTTTTAATCTGCATGAGAATACATCATTTCAGAAAAAAAGTTGATTTTTCTTTTGACAAAACAAGAACGTTACTGAAACATCCTTGGAAAGCGATAAAGTACAAATAAATATATTGTTCATGATTCCATAGAACAGTGCAAAGACCATGCAACCAAGAGGGTATTATCCATTAGTGTTACTCTAAGGGGTTACACTTAATCCAAGCAGTCTCCCACTGTGCTAGACCTCCTTGATATTTTATTTTGGAATTTAATTTAAAGATTAGAGTATATTCACTCTCTAAATATTTGTTCCTTGAGGCTGAATGTAATTTTTGAAAACTTCCAAAATTTATATGAAAATTCATCAGTCAAGTCTGATGAATGAGGGTCCCTAAAGTGACCACATTGAAAACCAATGCTCCTTAATGAATAGCACGTTTATCATGTCCATTCAGTTAAGCAATATCTATCAACTAAGATCTTGCCATGCGTAAAGTGTCAAGGTGGAGACATAGAAGTAAGAATACACATGCACCCTCCCCATTAAGGAGTTTATAGCATACCAGGGAGAAAAAAATACATACTTGGACACTTGCAGAACAACATCAATGATTTATAAACCAAGTGCTCTGAAAGAAAGAACAAAGGAATGATTAATTCCAACTGATTAAATCCATTATGAGAGGATTGGTGGAGAAACTTGAATCTGATGTGGGCCTTAAGAGATGAGTAAGATCTCAACAGAGGAAATCAGTGACAGATAGGAAAGGAAGCACTTGTTAAACACATGTGATAGTGAAGTGATGACACATAAGAAAGTGCAGAATGTGTTTTCCTCTTCTAAGTCAAGCCTTATTTGAAAACCACGAGGCTAGAAAAGTAGAAACGTGGCCACCGAGAAACGTACAACTGGATAGGACCTGTGAGAGCATCGAATTCTACTCTCTTGTTTTATAGGTGGATAAACAAGTAGCTAGAGTAACTTGTAAGGTCACAAGGATAACTAGACCTAGCCAGAACTGAACCCAAATCTTCCACCACCCAAACCAGTTCCTTTGCACCACCCTTGTCTAGTCTGGCATCACATCTTGGAAAGTGGTTCTTGTTTTTGTTTTTTTGGTTTTTTTTAATGTTTATATGTTTTGGAGAGAAAGAGACAGAGACTGTGCTTGAGTGCACGTGCCTGCGAGGGAGGGCAGTGAGAAAGGGCGACAGAGGACCTGAAGCAGGCTCCATGCTGACAGTAGAGAGCCTGTTGCAGAGCTCAAACTCCAAAACCCTGATATCATGACCTGAGCTGAAGTCAGACCTTTAACTGACTGAGCCACCCAGGTGCCCAGAAGGTGGTTCTCATAGGCAATAACCAGTTTGAAGTTTTTGAGCAGAACGGTGATATGATCACAAATGCATATACTGAAGAAAACTCCAAAAGCAGTGAGAAAAAACTGGAGAGAGAACTGGTTAAAAATCTTCTGTAGTCATCTAAGTCAGAGATAATGGGAGCCTGAACTGGAATTGGGATGACTGAAATAGAAAGGAAGTGATGGACTCAAGGGTCATTTCAAGGATGAAATTGCTGCAACTTGGTGATGAGAGAGGAGAAAATTACAGATGATGATCAAGCTCTAGAGCTGGAGCAAAAGCAGATGTTACCCCATCACCTGAGAAAGGAAAGGGGAACTGGATCAAAGACTTAGAGGGAGAAGACAGTTAACTCTGTGTCCCCCTATGGTGGCGAGCGGCACTCAGTCACTCCTCAGAAGCTGGGACCTAACTCTCTGCTTCCAAGTTTCTGGCCCCTAGAGCATATATGCAGAGATCAGTGGTGAATGGGGACAAAATATCACCTTTATTGATGGCTGGTGAAGAACAACAAAAACGTAAGCTTTGGGGTACAGTACTGGAGATTTACCAAGATAATTTTACTTATTTATTCTTGTTTGCCCCAAGTCAAGCATTTAGGAAACAGGGTAACATATCTACAGGGCAGAGCCTGTATCAGCTTCCCAGTCAGCATCGAGGGCAGCTTCACAGCCCAGATGGAGACAGGATGCAGAGAACCCTTCCCCATAAGAACAGACGAAGGAAGGGGAGATCTTCCTCTTGATTCTTCATTTTGAGGACAACGGCCCCACCCTCTCATAAATCATTGTGAGTGTGCATCAAACTCTGATCGAGCTGAATAACCAACCCTCCTCCTCAAAGGAAACAGAAAGAGAGAGAGGCAGGAACTTCCTTCCCAACACGCCCCTGCAAAAGCCAAACTTCCAACAGAGGAAAAAGAACAGCAAACTTCCTTGCTCCATTTCTGAGGTCAGAAATCTGAGAGTCACCCTCTTCTACAGCATTCCCTTCTCCCATGACAGTCCAATAATCCTCAAGTCCTATCAATTCTATCTCTTGAATGCAACACAACTCTGTTACCACTTGTCCCAATGGTAGTTTCTTCTCATCTCCCTAAATCAGTGCGGTAGAATCTCCTATGTCTTAATCTCTGGCTTCACAAGCTTCCATTTCATTCTTTACAATGCCAAAAGACACTGAAATGCAATGTAATCACATTCTCCTAACATCAAAACTCTCCACATGCTCCCAGTCATTTGAATAGTATCCAAATACTTGTCAGGATTGGATTTATTGCAGTTATTTGTTGTCATGTCCTCCTATCCTACTAAACTTTGAGTTCATTTATAGCAGGGACTTTTTTTTCTAATTTGTGTATTGCCAATGCCTGGAAAAAAAGCCTTCTACATCTGGCCCTTCCCATGTCTCCAACTCTGTGTCCTATGTGCCACAGTCCTTTCAGTCTCTGCTTAATTCTTATGCAAGCTCTAATTCCAGATAAACCTAACTATTTGCAGGTTCCTGAGTATTCCTGTCTCATTCCCTCACATTTGTATACTGGCTTTGCCCCCTTCTTTCTGTTCTTCTTTTCCACTTAAATATATTTCCTATATATTACCTATATTCTAAACTATCATCTCATGCCTCCCTTCCTCCAAATAGCCTTTCCTAAGGCAATTTCAATTGAGAGAAAGAGAGAGAGAGAGAGAGAGAGAGAGAGAGAGAGAATGTGCATATGAGTAGGGAAGAGAGGCAGAGGAAGAGGGAAAGAGAAGCAGGCTCCAAGCTCAGCAGAGAGCCCAATGCAGGGCTCGATCCCATGACTCTGTGGTCGCGACCTGAACCCAAATCAAGAGTCAGACACTCAACCAACTGACCCACCCAGGAGCTCCAGCCTTTTCTAATCTTAATTCTTTCTCAACACGCCGACTGAGCCCAGACTGAGTAGAGGACTCTTCCAATGTACGTATCCCTAACACTGAATTTATCAAACTACTTCATAATAGTGGTTCACCTTCTTTCTTCCCACATAAATGTTAAGTTTCTTAATGGTGCATGGGTCTTCATTGCTGGAAGTAGGACTGAATGACACATACGTTCAGTAAGTGAAAAAAGAACAAAAGAACAACAGAAAGGAAGGAAGGAAGAAAGGGAGGGAGGAAAAGAAGAAAAAGCAAGCTCAATATTTTACATAATGAGTTTTTCAACAGAAGTTTCATTAAGAAATGTCCAATAGATCCACAGGGTCGAGTGGATGGACAGAAGGTTGAGCATCTATTCCCCTGTCTTCCTGCTAATTACTTTGTTTTACTAGACTTTCAGAAACAATTCAATAACTAGAGGGTTCATTCTAAGTTGCATTTTAAGTTGTTAGGAAACAGAGTAAAAACAAATCTTTTAAGGAAAGCCATGTTTATTAAAAAGTTTCCTCATTTTGGCTTAAGTCCTTTGGAGTTAAGCTAGGCAGAAAATGTCTCCTACCCAATTAAAAGGTGAAGCTATAAAAAGTAAGCAAGGTCAAATTCAACTACATTTATAAAATATTTGACAATTCCTACACCACCGAAAAAATCATCATGTCCCCTTCAGTACATTGTCTGGTTGCTGCCTCCTGTCTCAGCAACTGCATTTCATAGTCATGGTCACAATCATGAAATACAACATTCCAAAAATTAAACTATAGTCTGTTCTTCTGGGATGGAAGTCAAAGGTCCTTCAAAAAATTCTTACAGGAATATGCAAGAACACATGAAATACTCAAAAAAAAATATCATTGTAAACTAAATAAGTTACAGTTGGAGGAAGAGCTTATGGTGATAACATATCACTTATGAAGACCAATTTAGAGTGCTAGATAAGTTGTCAGAAAACAAGAAGCTTTGTTCTGCAAAGTTGTGCTTTTAGCACTTTTGCTTCTTTGGAGAAGAAAGCCGAGCAAAGAAAATTAAAGTTCCTCCCAGTGATAGCAAATATGTAACTGCTGACACTTCCACTCAGTGTCTGTTTTGTCTTTTCCTTGTCTGTTTTCATTTTCCTGACAAACCTATTTGACTAGGGTTCTTCATTCAGTCAATAAATGTTTATTGCATACCTATTATATGAACACAATGGTTAACAAAATGCATTCCTTGCCCTGGAGCTTTAGCAGGTAAATTAAAAAACCAAAGACGAAATCAAGGTGTGATAAGGGCTAAATTGAGGAAGCAGGTGGAAAAATAAAGTAATCTAATCTGGAGAAGGGGGTTTAGTGAGGACTGAAGGTGAAAGTCATTGATAAACTGAGTTAATCAAGCTGAGGAGAGTGGTAGAGCCATAGGGGGAAAGAAATCAGGGGGCAGAGAAAGGATTTTCCCATCTGAGGGAACAGCATCTGCAAAAGAAAGGAAAAGCATATTTTGAAGAGATTTACAAACATATCAGTACCTTGTAATATACACTGTAAAAGAAAAAAAAAACATAGAAGAGCAGTCTGGAAAGATAAACAACAGGATCATGCAAATTCTGGTAGGACAAGTGAAGGAGTTGGATTTTATTGTAAGGACTGTGGGTTACACTGAAAAGTCTTAACCTCATGGTTTGGGTTTTAGAAAGACCATAGGCTATTTGTGTGGAGAAAGACGAGACTTGAGACAGTTTGGAGATTGTCCTGCCAACATAGGTGAGAGGTGATGGTGGCCTAACTCAAGAAACCAGTAATGATGTGGAAAGACCTGGATAAATTGGGATGGTATCATGGAGAAAGAAGCTGTAACAGGACTCGATATGTAGGTGAAGGAATTTAAACAGGGAGAAATCACTCTCCACATTCCTTATACCATCTTTCTTTTCTTTTCTTTTCTTTTCTTTTCTTTTCTTTTCTTTTCTTTTCTTTTCTTTTCTTCCTTCCTTCCTTCCTTCCTTCCTTCCTTCCTTCCTTCCTTCCTTCCTTTCTTTCTTTCTTTCTTTCTTTCTTTCTTTCTTTCTTTCTTTCTTTTCTTTCTTCTTTTTAAACGTGATCTATTGAACCTAAGCACCAATGGTGGTCACACATCCTAGGAAGTCACCCAAGGCAGCTGTGTGGCCTATATCTAATTGTTTCTGTTGATGGGCTAAGAATACTGATAGAAATGAAACTTCCTATCCAATTAACAGATGTTTTTTCACTGCTCTGGGAAAATGGAATGTTCAACACTATACCTAGGAGGTTGAATGAAAAACACCTGAAAAGATAAGAAGAATAATGACTGAAATCTGTGATTACTATTCCCCACATAAGTTACTAATACTTTAGAAACCCGCTATATATGCCTCAGTGAATCTGATGTGTCTCTGATTCTGTGTTGCTATTTCTGATCAAAACAAAAGGAGTTTCTATAATTATTATTTCATGTAAGTTCATGTCTCATGATTCTTTTTTTGTACCTATAATTCAAACGAACTTCAAATCTAGTCATAAGCCTTTAGATTGTTTTCCCTCCAAAATCTGAGAATGAATTGAAATTCTCCTCACATTTGCATGAAATCTATATGGAAAGTATGGTTCCCTACTAGGAGACTTTTCAACCAAAGATAAATGTAAGCAAATTTCAAAATGTTCCAAGCATCGCCCAGTCTGCTTTTTACTGCATCAACCATGAGACAAACAACAACAAAACAAAACATAGGGAAAAAGTTCTTTGTGCCTTGAGCAAACAGAGAGGAATAACAGTGAAAATCTAAACATACCACCTTTATTATGCTAAGTGAAATGAGTCAGGGAAAGACAAATATATGATTTCACTTATATGTGGAATCTAAAAAAAACACACAAAAGAACAAAGAAAACATAACAGAAACAGTCATAAATGTAGAGAATGGGTGGTTGCCAGAGGGGAGGGGTGGGGAAGTGGGCAAAATAGCTGAAAGGGATTAAGAAGTACAAACTTCCAGCTACGAAAGAAATAAGTCACAGGGATGTTAACTACAGAATAGGAAATATAGTCAGTAATATTACAGTAACTTTGTATGCTGACAGATGGTAATGAAACTTATCTTGGTGAGCACTGCATATCGTATAGAATTGTTGAATCGCTGTTGTATACCTAGAACTAATATTATACTGTATGTTAACTATGTTTCAATTAAAAACTTAATTTTAAAAAATATTTTAAAAACTTAAAAATAAAACGAACTTACCACCCTGATAGTCTCCTTTAAGGAAATAAAAGTAACACCAGACTTCTGATAAGATATAAATGCCATGGGGTACTAAAAATATCAGTCATACAACGAGAAGGGAGAAGAGGCTAAGGAGTTGTTCATAAAGAAAAATCTTTCCCAAACTCCACATAACAAACTAACCCACATAATACTCAAAGGAACTTTATTTTTTTACTGCCCCTTCTCTGAAAGGTCAAAAGTACCAATCCAGTAAATGCATGTTGATAGGTTTGAGTCTGGGAAAAACAATATTCTAACATTACAACCCTTGGCAATAGCCCAGCAAATATACGACCAAACCAGAAAATTCTCTGACCATTACAACAGAATTGTACAATAAACACCAGGAGTATTTTAAGTTTCCCTGACTAGTATTCATGGGCACTACATCCCTAAAGAAAGAAGTTGGCTTAAATGTTTGAGGTAAAACTTTGTTTAAAAAAATAGAGGTTAGTAATTAGACAAACACCTACCTTGATCTAGCACCCTACCTTGGAAGAATATAAGGGCCCTTATGAATGTTACCTTACCTGGAAAAGCATCTTTGCAGATGTGATTAAGTTAAAAATCTTAAGATGGGAAGATGTTCTTGGATTATCCGGGCAGGTCCTAAATGCAATCATAAATGTCTTTGTAAAGAACGGCAGCAAGGGATTTGATACAGGCGAGAAGTTGTCGTGACCACAGAGGCAGGGGATGTAGGGTGCAGCCACAAGCCAAGGAACCCCTGAGTTACCAGAAGCTGGAAGAGACAAGGAACAGATGCTCCCTTAGAGCCTCCAGAGGGAGCGGGCCCTGCCGACATCTTGCTTTCAGCCCAGTGATACTGATTTTGGACTTCGGACCGACAGAATTGTGAGAGAACGAATTGGTCCTATTTGAAGCCACCAAGTTTGTGATAGCTTCTTAGAGCAGCCACAGGAAGGTAATACAGATGCCTTGGGTATGTATAGCAGGGGAGGGAGACAATTCTCATCACTCACTTTGCCACTCAGCAGTTCTCCTACACAATGTGCTCACGCCTTGGGCGTGAAACCTCATAAAAGAGGCAGAACTTTAACTGAAGACAGTCTCCTGGGCACCCACACGCCAGAGGAAACGGAAACTTCCATGCAATCAGAGCAGCCGCACCCCGCTCAGTGAGGGAGTCAGGGGGTGGGTAAGAGACTGCATCCTTTTCAGTACAGCTACTGTTACCAGTTGGGGCTGAAACCATTCTGGGAGCACGTCCCTTTGTATGACTCACTGGTTAGGAGAAATCAGACGCCAAGTGTGGAGTGATGGGAAGGATTCCAGAGAAGATACTCTTTTCTCCAGCCCAGGATTCAGAAACAATGTGACTTTGGGCGAGTTGCTAACCTACTTCACAACAGTGTCATAGGGCAGCTTTGCAATTAATTTGTAAATGCCCTTTGGCCCACAGAAAATCCATTCAGCCTGTGAGATTTGTATCTCCCAGAGCTACTGATTTGCATACCGTGCAGCCCTGCAGAGGAAACCAGTGTCTGCCTGCAGTAGCTACAAATGCAGAGTTCTCTTAAAAACACAGGTTCCCTGCAAGATTCAAGCAGACATGTAAGAAAAGAAGAGGGAGATTGTGACATTTGTTTTGGTCCCACTGACGAAACCCTATTTGACACATTCTGATTCTGTTTAGCAAACGGGTATATTGGTAAGCATTTATTTCCTTGGACACTGAGGCAGTTGGCAAATTGTGTTCAGATGCTTCTGGATCCTCAGGAAAAGGGCACTGTATAAATCCAGGGAACTATTACGTGAGACAGAGAGAGAGTTTATCTCCGGGTCTTAATAAAGAACTAAGCATAAGGCCTATCAGACTTCTAGTTCAGACACCAAATTGACCCCTCTGGGAGCTGGGAAAAGTCTCAATCTCCTTCCTGCCTTATATGGCAGTGGTAATAAAAGAGCATACACCGAGGATTAACTAAAGTTCACATACTGCCTTGAAGAGAAAAGTCTTGATTTAAGTGCTGAAAATTTATATTAGTGGGAGGGGAAAGACTGGAGAATGGCAAAAGGGATGGAAAGTTACAGCAAGTTATAATGAGAAATATAAATTGAAGCAGGTCTAAGGGAAAGACAAGAGATCAGATGCAGGAAGGTAGGGGGTGGGAAAAGTGGCCAAAAAAAAGGAAAGACTTTTCTTCCATCTGTGTTGGCTTAGGCATGCTCTTCAAGTCCTAACAGGAAGTATATTCTTTAGCAACAAAAGAATAATGATTACAAGTGGAGAACAGAAAAAAGGCAGCACGAGAATACGAGGAAATGATGGAAGAAAAAAGAAGGCCAAGAACAAAAAGGTTAAGAGAGGGTAAGGGACATAATAAGACAACAGAGAATGAAATTCACAGCATCTATAACAGGATCTAGGAAGAGCCCTTTAGCCCCCAGTTCATTTTAAGGGCAAGAATTGTTGCCTTGATTTTATGAAGTCAGAGCTGGTCCATGCTGTCAAAAGTGATGTTCAAAAGTGATTTGACCAAACCAAATGGAGGCATAGGTCTAGCCCTATATATATATGTATTTTACTCACATTCAGAGTTCCTAACATAAAATACACTGACCACCAAAGCTGTATTTGCACATACACACCATACCACACACACACACACACACACACACACACACACACACACAATTTGGCAGAATTCTGTTAAAAAGTTGAATACAATTAAATCATTTTCCAGGCTTCCATTATCAAGCAAATGGTTAGGTTTTTTGTTTATCTGTATGTTTGTTTTTTAATCTAAATTATCCAAGCTTTACATAGATGTAGCTGACAATATGCCTACAAAAGGTAACATTTTTAAATTCACCTAAATTGTTACAGGCAAAGGTATTATATACCTCATTTTGTTTTTGTGCTAGACAATTCCAAAACCCATCTCATGGTTTTGTAAAAACCTTGGCCAAAATCCATCAGATAATAGTCACATCTCTCTTTGTGATGTGAGGTATAATAGGGAGTGGAGAGGGAAGGTGACAAAATCGAACTGCTCCACAGTCCAAAGGAAAGAAAACATTTCTCCCAGTTCATGTATAAGCAGATATCAGATTGCATATCCACTCCACCATGCTCCGATTTTTCAGTAGTACTCAGTTCTTTAACCCTGTTCCAAATGTCTGATTAAACCGTATCACCTGTGTAGCATTTTTAAGATATAATGATCTTATTCTTCCATCAGCATCATTCTTTTATTGGACAAAAGAATTGTGTAGGATCTGGTTAATGAATAGAAACCAGGCCAGTTATTTCATAAAGGGGATTTATACAAATAATTATCAATTGGGTATTATAACACTGGAAACATGGAAGTATCGCAGGTAGTTGAGACTTACCCTAGACCTGGAGGGAATGATGAGAGAAGATGAGGGGAGATGTTAGGAATCGTTAAAGTGCATTGAGCTGCAATGGTCCAACATGGTAGCCACCAGCCACAAGTGGTTTTGAGCACTTAAAATGCCACTAGTCTGGGGCGCCTAGGTGGCTCAGTCAGTTGAGCATCTGACTTCGGCTCAGGTCATGATCTCACGGCTTTTGAGTTCGAGCCCCACATTGGGCTCTGTGCTGACAGCTCAGAGCCTGGAGCCTCCTTCAGATTCTGTCTCTGTCTCTCTCTCTCTGCCGGTCCCCTGCTCATGCTCTCTCTCTCTCTCTCTCATGCTCTCTCTCTCTCTCTCTCTCTCAAATATAAATAAACATTAAATTTTTTTTTAAATAAAAAATTTAAAAAAAAAATGCCACTAGTCCAAAGTGAGATGTACTGAAAGATAAAATACACACCAAATTTCGAAAACTGAGTATGAAAAAAGGATGAAAACATAATCATTTTTATATTGATTATATGCTGAAATGATAATATTTAGGGATACACTGGATTCAATAACATTTATTTTACCTATTTCTCTTTTACTCCTTTGATGTGACAACTTGAACTTAAAATTTTATGTATGACTTGCATTTTCTTTCTGTTGGATGGTGCTGGCTGACAGGCTTAGAAGAACCTCCTGGAGCTGGGACTGAGTCTTTTGAGAAGGGTGCTGCAGAAGGGTATTGGTGTGTCTGAGAGAGAATGATGGGGCTGGTTCAGGCTGTGTGAAATCTGCAAATTGGAGCCAATTGTCATGGATCAACTGGCCCTGCCAAGGCGAAGAAATGCGACTGCAGTGCCCCCACAGGAGCACAGGAAAACAAGGAAGAAGTCTTTTCCTTCCCCAGCTTTGCAATTTTCCTCTGTTGCCCCCAGTTGGCAGAACCCAAGGCTCACTTGGCAGACCCAGGTCTAAGGGAGAAATGTGATTTGCAGGATCCCAGCCTCAGCTGGGCAAAGCGGAATATGGAAAGATGAGTCTGCTGCTGAGAGGCAAACAGCTTAATCACTGGCACAACAGTCATTGTCTGTCAGGCATGGTTTTAGATATTAGGGGCACAAGCATGAACCAAAGTCCCTGTCTTCACCATTCTAATGAGGCAAGCCAGACAATAAGCAAATTCATAAAAGGGATGATTCCAGGGAGTGATAAGTGTTAGGAACTTAAGGAACTGGAGACATCTGAACTAAGGTCTGGAGGAATGGAGAGGGGAGGAGGAGAAGGAAGAGGAAGTATTCCAAGGCAGAAGGAATATTACCGAAAAATCTCTGAAAAGAGAATGATCTGAGATTGCAGCTGACGCATCATCGTGGAGAGGAAAAATGATAAGGGATGATTGGGACTGATTACATAAGGTCCCTGCAAATCATGTAAGTAATATGGATTTGAACTTAATTGCTATGGGAACCCCTGTAGGATTTTAAGCCGGAAAGTGGTATGATTTGATTTACATTTGTAAAAGGTCATTCTGGCTGCTGTGCAGAGGAGTAGACTCTAGGGGGACAAGCATATGAGGGAGACCAGAAAGCTACTTCAGTAGGGTAAAAGATGAGGATACCTGGGACTGGGGTTGAAGCAGTGGACATGCGTAGAAGTGACTGTATTCAAGATAAGAGTTGGAGGTTGTGCAAACGGTATCCACCAAGATTGGGACGCTTCATGCAATTCATTTGAGTAAATTTTCCAAACAGCTAGCACACTTTAAACACCACAATTGTTTTAAAATATTCTTGTTATTTTTCATGGAAATAAGTCACAATTATACAAAACATTCCTTGATCTTCTTCTATAGAAAATCCCAACCAAATTTACAAACTGCTATTTTGACTCAGGGTCCTGTTCTCCATTTTTGCCTGCCATCTGACACATTCTCTGTCAATTTCTTGAGTTTCTCAACTCCCAATTACTTTCACTCCATATGTTAAAGCTCTGCTTCTGTTGAGGCAAATCTTAATTAGGATGAAAAGATGATTTTCCAGATAATCTAATCCAGACATTGACTATGCCATTTAGGTAAATGTCACACCTGCCAGGCTCAGGTCAGCATCGGCTGCCCCAGCCTGTCCATAAAGCCTGTGCTTACCAAGGCCCACATCTAACCAAAATTATCCTTGCTTCTGAGACATCAGCCATATTTAGCTGCTGTGATTCACCAAGGTCAAAATCAACATGATCCCTATCTACCAAAGGCAAATAATCAGTCATTCAGAAAACTTTCTCTCCATATTACTTTGAGTCCCAGTTTCTAGCCCTTGGCTATTTTTCAATGTTCCTAGCCAATTCATAAAGATGCTGGGGTTTTAAGGGTCCAATATACAATCTTTCTTTCTTCCTCTCACAACTTCTGAATGGGAGCCTGAGCTAGAAATCAAATTATCATTTATTGATGGATCTAAACTAGAGAGTGTGGCTTGCATTTAAGGCTAAATGGCTCTCCTAATATATCTTTTTGAATGACTCCGAACCCACCAAACTACAAACCCACCACCTTCACTGGAATGATGAAGGTGCAATCAGATTAAGGTGGGATAAAGAGCAAGCAGAATGCAAAGAAGCAGAGATAGAAAATGAGACTTGATCATTCACAAAGTTGGGCTCTGCAGAGGAGTGAATAGCTGAGGGATGTCACATCAATGGAAGGTTGTGTTTTAAGAGGGAAAGTAATGGGACATGTTTATATGCACATGGAAATCATCAAGGTAAAAGGGAGAGATTGAGAATGTAGGAAAGTAGATGTATACCAGAAAAGGTGACTGGGAGTCAGCAGATAGGATTCAAAGTATTGGTGGCAAGACAGGCCTCCATAGTAACAGGTGGGAATGTAACAGAGTTGGGGGCAAAGGAACTTAGGTTTCTAGATTTAGTTGTGGGCAGATGGAGTTTTCATTCTATGTTTTCTATTTTCTGAATGAAAAATGAAGTAAAGTATTCAGCTAAGAATGAGAGGGTGGGAGGTGTGAAAAAAGAGAACGTTTGAAATTAAAAATCTTGCTGGGAAGCAGAGTTACTGAGGAAACAATTTCTGAGTAGTGCTGAAGGTCCATTTGAGGTCCACTATTAATTTAAAGTGAAACCAGTCAGCCCAGTCTGACTTTCTCTAGCGATATTCAGATGCTCAAGCATATACAAGGAAAAGCTACGTATGTGGTCTCAAGTCAATAGAGATTATAGCTGCCTCAAGATGGAAGAGAAATGGAGGGCCAGAGAAGTTGAGGGCATTGGCAAGAGCATGATTATATTAATTTATTCAATAATAATCCGCAAACTCCTAATACATGTCAAGAACTAATCAAAAATGCCTGGATAAGTGATAGGAAATTGTAGGTACAAGCCACTCTCTAGGGGTTCCACCAGAACTAGGTGCAGATTTATTTTTTAATTCATCTTTCCTTTTCTTTTTCTCCTGTCATCCTTCGTGGAAAAAAAACAGAAGCAAAAAACCCAAAAAATTGGTAACATATATTTAATATTCACCATGTGTCAAGTATTATGCTAGGCATTTTTTAAAAAAACATTATCTTGTTGCTCCATATATCAATGCTATGAGGAAATTGCTGTTATTAGCCCCATTTGCAGATGGGGAAAGAGAATATGAAGATATTGAGCAACCTCAGAATATATCATATTCAGAACTACTGGCTTTAGAGCCCCTTGCTTCTACGGGGTAAGTCTTTCTCACTAGGGGGAAAAAGGAAAATATTTTCCATTAAAATATTTTAAATTTCCCATTTTCACTTTAATGCATAAGCATCCAGTTTTTTGTTTGGATACCCTTGGGAAGAAGAACTTTAAACTCTTCTTCGAAATTGAGTGAGATTATTATTCCAAAATATCTAATTTTACAAATTGAACAGTCTTGACTATGCAAGTAATTATTTAAAAACTCTGCAAACAGATAAATAGCTACTCTGGTCTCCTTCCTTCCCAAACTCTCTTGTGGGTGACACATGCTGAAGAAAATATTTATGCTTTACCTAACATTTCCTACTTAAGAGAAACAATCTGAATTTCTAAATTTGGGCCTAGAGAATAAACAGACGTTTTTCTCCTTTCCTCCTCTTCCTTCCTTCCTTGCTAATCAAACTAAGATAATTGTTCTGCCCTAGAAAATCTCCAATGACTAACAAATACTATTGTGCTTTTTTTTCTATGAGAGAAACTTGAAAAAGCACCCCATCCCGTTCATCGAAAATCACAAAATTAGCAAGGAATGAGATATCTCAGGCTTTAAGGCAAGGTTTATACAGAGGTGAAGGTCATTCATTCTTCATGTCAAAAATTTGACACGGAAATTGGGAGTGTTTCCTTGTTCCTTTGTAATTAGAAAAATATTCCATTTTTAAACTTGAATCATGTAAAAATTCCCTTGACTACTTATATTTTTCAAGACTATGTTATACTTAAATATATTCAACTATCGCTATCTGGGGAGATAAATCCAGGTCAGACAAACATAAAAAATGAACCATGCTTCCTGAGCAGTAAAACTGATTGGTTGTGCATGACATTTACCCAGATTTGGTAATAGCTATCATTTGTTGAGAATTTAGTACATTCTAAACCAGAGATTCTCAATCTTGGTTATGTATTAGAATCATTGGAGACATTTTTGTAAACTTTTTATTTTGAATTAACTTTAGACATGGAAAAATTGCAAAAGTAGTATAGAGTTCTCCTATATCCCTCAACTGCTTCCCATAACATTAACCCCTCACATGACCATTGCATAGTTATCAGAATCAAGAAATACACATTATCAATATAATATTATTAAATAAATTACAGATCCTATTAGAATTTTACCAGTTGTTCCACTAATTTCCTTTTTCGATTCGGGATTACACTGAATTGGTATTTCTTCTTAGTCTTGTCCAACCTGTGATATTACCTCTGCCTTTTCTTGTCTTTCACAACCTTGATTTTTTTTGAAGAATACTAGTCAGTTATTTTGGAGTTAATTTGGGTTTGTCTGATGTTTTCTCATGATCAGAACAAAGTGATGCATTTTTGTAAGAATACCACAGAACTGATGTACCCTTTACAATGAATCATATCAAGGAGTTCATAATGTTGATTTTGTAATTTTGGTAATACTAATTTTGTCAACTTGGTTAAAGTCCTATCTAATGGGTTTCTCCACTGTAATATTATCTTTCCTTTAGTAGTTAACAAATATCTTGATACTTTGAAACCATGCAAATCCTGTTTCTCCTCAAACTTTTATCCACTATTTTAACATCTGTCAGTAGACCTTATCTACAACAATTATTGCTGTGGTCCCTTTCCAGAAATGAGTTTCTATTTCCCTATTTTCTTCTACATTTATTAATTGGAATTCCACACGAGTGTTTTTTTAAATGCTGATACAGACAAATTCAAGGAAAATTTACTAAGCATATTATCTCTAGTTCGCACAATATGGCTAATAAGCAGATATTATTATCCACACTGGAATACAAGGAAATTGATACTTGGAATGACACAGTAACATATGTTTTTACAGGTAGGAAGTAGTGAAGGCAAGACAGAAGCTCTGAACTACATATCTCTGAAATCTATGATTGTTCCACTGCCCCAGCTTTCTTCCTTTTAAAGTCAGCTCACTGTTCTTAATATCAAACTTTGGCCCATTTAAATTTTAGTCTACTAACCCCAATCACCTATAATTGTTATATAGATCAGTCCAGGGTTAGGCACATTGTTTTTCTGTCTGAACTCTTTGAAAGTCACCTAAAGAGTCAAGAATAGATGCTAACTGTGTTTTCACTTTCACCTGGACAAAAGATCTTTGCAGAACAGAAGAGAATGAAAGAAAATGGTATATCATATACATTTAGGTATTTAGGCTAACAGGCAACTTTTTTAAAGAAATATAACCCAAATGCTTTATGAGGGAAGAAAGCTTATCAGGCATTGCACTTAAGCATATAGTGGTGAAGAGTGGGGCTTTGGAGGCAGCTAGAACTGAGTTAGAGTCCAGCAAACTGCTCAATGACTTTGAAATGTTTTTCTAACATCTTTAAGGTTAAATTTCCTAATTGTTAAAATGTAAACATTAATACCCACTACACAGACTTCATGTGGGGATTCAATGATCTTCAGCACAGGGGTACAAGCAATCAATAACTATGAGTTTAAAAAACAACAACAACAACAACAACACTGTAACCAAATTGCCTAACACCTGACAAGAGATGAGTACTTTTGAACAGAATTTTTGGGAAAAGAAGAGAGAGGTAATTTTTGAGGATGTGACCCTTAAAAGGGATCAGATGACATGGGTGTGTACAGGAGTTTTAGAAGTGCCAGGGGGATACATAAGGACTCTGAGGGAGAAAAAGATAAAGGGAACTGAAGAGTGTGAACTATCACCTTGGCTGATTTCCTTTGTGGAGGCAATCATCAAGTAGAGAGCTGGATAAAACGGTGGGCCAGCTGAAGAGTTGCTGCAGCTGCCAATCTATAAATGGCAGGCAGCTAAAACATCACATGAAATGTAAAGAAAGAAAATTTTCCCTAGAACATCTTTTAGGAAGGGCAGTTTACATGCATACCATCAGGATAAGAAATTTTGTCTATTTCGGTCACTTCTGTATTTCCAGTGCCTAGAACACCGCCTAGCGTATGGTAACTATTCAACAGAAGCATTAGATGACTGGGTGAATGAATGAAGCATCAATAAATGCAGAAGACCAATTAAGAAACTTAGCTGCTTAAGAAAAAGGCTTTGTCCCTTACAGGCCTTCTCTTGTGCTGAGAGAGGTAAACAGACTTAGGGGGCTGAGCTGATTCCTTCAAGTCTATAGAAGCAAGCCTGGGCCCACCTCCTGGCTGCTCACCTCATCTCCCTCTTCTTCATTAAAGGTTCAGTGTTTCCTCTATATACTTGTTGAACAAATAGAGAATAACGATTTTTTAAAAGGATGTCAAATTATAAATTTGCTCAGGACCTCTACAAATCTGTTAGACCTTGGCTCTATGTCACTAAAATTACATCTGTACAAAGAAAAGCAGTCATTGCTTGTCCAACTATGAAAATGTGAAATAAAATGCCTGTGGCAAAGATTGGAAGTTGCTTTTCTCCCTTTCATGCTTAATAAGAGAAGCCTGAGAAGTGTGTCGAGCTGAAGAACTATATTTCCAAAGCACATCTGTAAGCAGAGGTGTCCGCTGAGATTTAAGAGTCCTCCAGGAAACTGTTTTGCCCCTTGCTCTTCTATTCTTGCCTGGAATGAAGATACAATGGTTGGAGCTCCGAGAGTCATCTTAGTGATTTTGAAGATGATGAACAGAAAGCTATAAGGAGGCTGACTCTGATGATTTTCTGTAGCTGCCATACCAGTGTCTATCTTCAGACTTAATTTGTGTGGGCAAAAAAACAAACTTACATCTTGTTGAAGTAACTATAGTTAGGTCAATAGCCAACATAATTTCGGTGTTGTACCCCATTAGACAATGTGTATATACAGTTGCATCCATAGGGGCTAAATATGGGTACTTTGAAGAAAGACGGAAATTAGAATTTTTAAGTGATGTTTTTAGCAATTATTAAGAGGATAGAAGAAAATAGGGTGTGCAATTTAAAGAAATACTTCTTATAAGAGCACTGTTACCCATTGCAGAGTTGAACAATTGACCTGTACCATAGCAAGTGTTTTCGTCAATAATTGGCACATTCCAGTATTGAAAGGAATCATCAATCACCTAATCCAATTACCCATCTGATGCTCAAACTCTTCTCCAGGATATTTAGGTAAGAAGTCATCCAGCTTATGCTTGGCTACATCAAATGATGAATAACTCTCTACTTCCCACGCCAGCCCATTTTTATCTTTGGACAGTTCTAAAAGTTAGAATGTTGTTTCTTACATTGAGCTGAAAATCTGTTTTCCTCTAGCTTCTATCCACTCATTCTACTTTTCGTCTTCAGAGCCATATTCAGTACTTCCAATTTCTGTGCTAAATGACAAGCCTTCAATTATCACACTCCTCTTGAGACAGCTGCCCTTCTGGGTTTTCATGCCAGGAAATCTTGCTGACCATGTTTCTGAACATGTTGAGATCTACTTTCCCAGAATCTAGGGAATAGGTATGACTGTACCTACTCTTCCCTTTCCTTGCTATCATATACCTTGACAGAATATGGCCACGTCTTCCCTGGTTATATAACTTCTTTTGGCCAAAAAATGGCCTCTTAGTTATTCAAATACAGACACAAACTAATCATTAGTCCAACTGTTTTCAATAACTCTGGGAGATACATTTTGAGACAAAGCAAGTAAAGAACTTGTCAGATATGGTACTACCAGCTGGATGAGAGTCCCATTATACATCCCCCAATATTTGACATCACCCTTTTTACAATATAGTATACCTGTGCCACATGTTTGAACTAAATCAGAAATAAATCATTTATTTCTTACATCAGGCCAAATGACACTTGGCACATCTTCACAATAATATCACATTTGTCCTGTCACCTTTCGTCCACACGCTACTTATCTCTAGCAAATCTCTACTCTTAGGATTTCTGAGCAGCCATAAATGATATTGCCAATTTCTCCACTAAACAAAGTCTGTTTCTACTCAATTAGATCTATTCTCCCATTACCATATTTCAAACAGACAATACTCACCAAACTTTGGTGACATCAGTGGGATATATACCATCTGTGTTATATCTAATTTACTAGGTTACCTGCTATAATCAAATATATTAAGTCCACAGGAGGTGATATTAACCAAAATAAATGTAGCCTGAAATACTTATTTTTAAAATTAAAAAAATTAAATTGAAATTTAGCCAATAGCAAAGGCATTGTAAATTTAATCTGGAACTAATCTCTGGGTTCAACACCAAAGGGCAGACATCCTGTAAGGAACTTCTGACACTCTTCTCTGCTTCTGCAACTAGTATTATGTCAAACAGGCAAAATGAAAATGGTCAGGAACTCTAGTTACCCTCTACCAGGAGAGCAGAAGTCATTTTTCAGGCTAGATTTTTAAGAATATAAATCCAGGTTCACAGTTTAAGAGAAACATAGTTTTCTATTCACAATCTGTCTTCCAGCCAACCTATTTTATTACCAATATCAGGAAGGTCCAGAGATAACATATAGTTTAAACTTCAAATACCTCAAACCAAGCTGTCAGGGAGGGGAGAGGTCAGATGCTGACATGCTGGAAAAAAGGAAAGCTGATGATGACCACGGTGACGGTATCAGTTTTTCACCCAATAGGTATGAATTGGGATGGGATCAGTGGAAGAGGAGAGTTGGGTTATTTGAGGTTTATGCTGTTGATGTTAAAGACAGATGTACCTAGAGAGGGTTAGGCAAGTAGAGAGTGAGGTCATGCAGACTCAAAATTGAGATGAAGCCTCTGCAAGCTGGGGGACTCATTTTCTCCCCTGCTGAATGCTGTAAGAAATTGTTTTTGAACCATATGCATCCTGAAAAAAGTCTTTTCTCATGGTCCCAGAAATTTGCTCTCCAAGGCAGAGGAAGAAAGGAAGAGTTTGGTCTGTAAGTTTACTCATGTCTGTCACTGGCTTTCATTTCAGCATGTATCTACTTTTTCTTCTCATTAAAAAACAAAACAAAACACAAACCAAAATAAACCCTCCCCAAACCAGAAAAAGGCATGTTAGAATATGTTAGTAAGATACCATTTGGAATTCTCATTCATACGGCATATAAGAAATAATTGCTTAAATGATACAACTATTATATGGAAGATAACTTATTTTTATTATTAGCTTCATGGGTCATTGACATTTTATGTACAAGAGTGAAGATGTGTTTCTTCTGTCTCCAAGGACTCCACAGACTTGGAGAGAAGATAAGACATACGTAAGTACCTAATACATTATCTGTAGCATGGCATGTGCCTTAAGAGAGATATAAAGAGCCCCAGAGGTTTAGAGGAAGAGGAGATTAATTCTGAACTCAACAACACCACCAGCAAAATGGCTACTATGATATGAATGTTTATGTCCCCTGCAAATTCATATGTTGAATGTGATGATATTCGATGGTGGGGCCTTTGGGAAGTGAGGGTAGAGAGCCCTCAAGATGGGATTAGTGCCCTTATAAAAGAGGCTTCAGAGAAATCCCTGGCCCTTCTGCCATGTGAGGACAGAGTGAGAAGTCACGAGCTATGAACCAGAAAGAGGACCCTCACCAGAAGGCAACCGTGCTAGTGCCTTGATCTTGGACTTCCCAGCATCCCCAACTGTGAGAAATAAATTGTGGTTGTTTATAAATCATCTAGCCCATGGTATTTTGTCATAACAGCCTATGCTGCCAAGAACGGACTAAGACAATGGCTAATAGTGAAACAACAGGATTCCAACATGAGTACAGTGAGTGCCGATCTCAGTTTTACTGTCCTGCCTTAGCCACATCATTTCACTGTGCATTAGTTTCTTCAACCATTAAATGAGAAAGGGAAAACGACATTTTTGCCCAAAGAACTCTGATCCTCTGGAAATGGCTCTGGATGAGCACATCAACAGAAACATCCCAAACCAAGCAAAAATATTGTATTGTTCATGGAAAGCTTCACAGCGCTCAGAACAGAGCAGAAAAGTCACCGCCATCTTCCAAACTTTCCCTTCTCAGAGGACAGTCCCACAAACAGAGGCAGCATTGTCAAAGCGTGGCAAGACTAGATGTTCACAGGCAGCCAGTCTTAGGAGAAGGTTAATTTGTGTTAGCAAATTTTCAAACAACCTGTCATACCTGATTATTTTTCTTTATACACATCCTTCCCTCCCCCTCCTGGTTTTAAATAAATAAATAAATAAATAAATAAATAAATAAATAAATAAATAAAATAAGCAGGGAAAAAAAATGTCTCCAGGAATGTGTGGTAGCCGATCTTTCAAGGCCACTTGAATAAATAAATAAAAGAAAAAGAAAAACAGAAACATTGCTATTCTGAAGGACTTTTATTTTCCTCTTTGAAGACACTGCAAAGCAATCACAATGATGTAAATTCAAGGGCAAGTGCTTCATCCTTTATAAGTTGAATTAGTTAAGTTGATCCTCTTCGCCAGCATGTGTTTAATGCACAGAGAGATAAAATTTGATACGTTCATGACAACAATCACATTAGTACAAGTAAAAGGTGTTAATAAAGTATTGGCACCGAAAATATATGAAACAAACCAAAATGCAGAGAAAGAGATAGAGTCCCTATTGTAGTATATAAATTACATTGTTAAACTGATGATTGATATTATAGCTTCCATTTCAAAGACTCCCTTTATAGAGCAGGTCTATTGTCAAAAATGATAATAAGAAAATACTTTCTCAAGAGTATACCTGCCCATATATTATTCCTATAAAATTGTAGACATGAGAGAATTTTCTGGAATAATGACATATCTAAAAATGAGAGGTGGGCAGAAGAATTTAAAGGATGAAAATGACACTAAAATATAGCACCTTAAAATGTTTTTTAATACTCTGCATAAAGGTGCTTCATTCAAAATAGTCCAAGTGGCATGCAAGAGGACATTATATAAATTTATATAGCACTCCACCTTTTTCAAACACCATCTATGCATGAATTCCCAGTAGCATTCTTCTGTGGTTATCAGATTATGTATTAGATAAATTAATCAATCTCTCTCTCAATCTCTCTCTCTGTCTCTCTCTCTCTCCAATGAAAAAATTGAGGAGAAAATGAGTTAAGTAACTTGCCTCAGCTCGTACTGAATAAAGACAAGTTTTTAAACATCTAATAAGAGAATTTTCAAATATGATGAAAGGGACCATGTCAGGCCAACATAAAGAAACAAACAAACAAATAGGGGCAATTCGGTGGCTCAGTCGGTTGGGTGTCCGACTTCGGCTCAGGTCATGATCTCACCATTCGTGGGTTTGAGCCCCATGTGAGCCTGGAGGCTGCTTCGGATTCTGTGTCTCCCTCTCTCTCTGCCCCTCCCCTGCTCTCATTCTGTCTCTCTCTCTTAAAAATAAACATTAAAAAAAGAAAAAGAAAAAAAAAAAACAAACAAGCGAACAAGCCTCAACCAGTGGCTTAAACAACATATGTTCTTTACACTTTTGCTGGTTGCAAAGGACAGAGGGGAATTGAGGTTGTTTCAAGCGACAGGGTTCACTTCCAGCTTCCAGTCCACATGTAAGGAGCTTGGAAGTCATCGCTCCCATCCTCAGTAAGAAAACAGATGAACAAACTGGAAATCAACAACTTTTCTCAAATCCATCAGAGAACTGAGGTCACAGCGCAAACCCCTACCCCCAAACCTGAAGAGATGGATGGATATAAGAAATCACAGCTTTCTAAGGGGAGAAACCTCAGCGAGAGCCAGCATCCATTAGGAATACTTAAGGATAACTGACTAATTGCTGAAGAGTGAGCATACACAAGCCATAAGAAATAAAAACCCCAGGAGACCCAGCCTTTGGAATGTCCCCCACACTTTTCGTGAGTTTCACCTCCAGTAGCCCCACCAAGTTCTCACTGAGAAATCAGAGAAAAATCTCCTCATGCTCCCAAAAGGAAGAGGGAGAACTAACTATCCTAAAATATACCTAGAACATTTTGTTCTATTTAACAATTTTTTTCCATGAGGGAAAAGCTTAACTGACTTGGGTTTTATAGGGGTCCAATGGATGTGGGGGAAGGGAAATACCCACTCCAGCACCTCTAGCCTTTTGGTCTCACTTAAGGTTGGGGCGGGGGGGGGGGGATAATAAAATTGAGACTTAGAATCATAGACGCTAAAATGATTCCGCTCCCGGTATGCACATCTTGTACCACACAGATAGGGCCCCTGAATAATAAGAGAGGAGTACAGCTAGAAAGAACTGCATGGCTCAGATCTAATTTACAAAGGAACATTCAGGAAAACTCAAAGACAACAGAAATGACAAAAGCAAGGACACCATAAGAAATTTTAGTCTCTGACATCTACAGCTACAGCAAACAGTAAACACAGTTCAACACCCAGCCAGATAAATAGAAAATTTCACACTAAAGGTCAAATTAGCTTAGTTCACTTACCCAAGACATCACATGTGGCTTTCAACAAAAAATTGCAAAGCATGCTAAAAGGCAAAAAAATCAAAACAAAACAAAACAAAACACCACAGTTTGAAGAGACATGGCAGGCATTGGAACCAGATTTAGCTATGGAAGATATTTTAGAATGATCACACCTGGAATTTAACTATAATGTGTATGCTAAGGCCTCTAATGGAACAAGGGGACGACATACAAGAACAGGTAGGCAATGTAAGCTGAGAGATGGACACTCTAGGAAAGAATCAAAAGGAAAGACTAGAAGTCATAAACATTGGCACAGAAATGAAGAATGCCTTTGATAGGCTCTTCAGTAGACTGCACACAGCCAAGGAAAGAACTCAAGAACTTGAAGACATGTCAATAGAAACTTCTCAAATTGAAACACAAAGAGATTTAAAAAAGAAAGAAAGAAAGAAAGAAAGAAAGAAAGAAAGAAAGAAAGAAAGAAAGAGAAAGAAAGAAAGAAAGAAAGAAAGAAAAAAGTAAAACAAAGAGATTTCTAAAAACTGAAAGATAAAAGAGAACACAATATCTAAAACCTGTGGGACAAATACAAAGAACACACACATAATAGGAATACCAGAAGGAGATCAGAGAAAGGAACAGAATAAATATTTGAAATATTAATAGCTGAGAATTTTCAGGTTACGGAGGTGTGTTGTGAGGACACAAGAGGCAATGGGAGAGTGCAGGAAAGCTTCTCATCCATCAAGGGAACCAGTTTCATGGAGAATTAAAATGCCTTTGTCCCATTATGGCATACAACATAATATACTCGCATACACCATAATCTAGCCATCACTATTCTCACAGATCACTTTTCTGATCTGAGTGGGTCTGGTCTGTGTTCTGACTACAGTTGACCCTTAAATAACACAGGTTTGAAGTGCACATACCACTTATAAATGGATTTTTCTCAATAAACACAGTACAATATTGTAAATGTGTTTTTTCTTCCTTATGGTTTTCTTAATAACATTTTATTTTCTCTAGCCTACTTCATTGTAAGAATACGATATATAATACACATAATGTACAAAATATGTGTTGACTGTTTATGTTATCAGTAAGTCTTCTGTTCAACAGTAGGCTATTAGTAGTTAAATTTTTGGAAAGTCAAAAGTTATATGCAGATTTCCGACCATGTGGGTTGTCAGAGCCTCTAACCCCTGCGTTCTTCAAGGGTCAACTGTATTTGCTTTCTTCCTCTCAGTCTCCTGTCTTTTGTTTACATGGCTTTCACCATAGTATGCCTACCGCCTTTTCTCTGTCTCTTAGCCTTTGAATAGCTGATTGTCTATGCCCCTATTCTACTCAGTAAGAGAGAATCTGCCTTGGTTACTCACCCTCCAGAGTCAGCATTCCTACTAACCAGAATCACTTCATCAAACCACCTGCCAGGCTGCCGCCCAGCCAATAAGCTGGTTGTATTTGGGTCAGGTGCTAATTCTTAATCCAGTCATCTCTGAGCTAAGCAGAGAGATCATGTGATAAAATGAATTAAGAACAAGAAACTGCTTCCTAGTTCACGTTTGGGAGGGACGAATAGCAAGGTAGTCTCTCAGCATGTTATGAATCTATCTGAATTCCCAGGCATTTTGATAGCGGGTTGCAAAAGGCAGACTTAGTTCCCAAACGAAATGGTAAAACTTTGATTCAACATATCATTTGTCTCCTTGAGTTTCATTTCTGGTTTACACCATACTACATGTCCCCACCACCACCACCACCAATGGAGGGGACAGGGGGTGTGCAGTGTAACATCACTGAAGACAGCCCCCAAAGTACCCTCACAAAAGACCAGAGCAGACAGCTGCAAACACTACAAAGGTTGATGTGGTATCTCTGAGAGCAGCTGTGTACTTCCTCGACAGTCCCACTCCTTTAGTTATTTCACTGGGTCACATGTCCCAAAATACTTTTGACTGTCCTCTACTAAACGTGTGGCTGGAAGAGGAAGATAGGAAAAGGGGTGTGTGCTAAAACATAGGGGTGTGTGTATGTGTATGGACATGTGTGTGCGTGCGTGTGTGTGTGTGTGTGTGTATTCTTTCCTCCAGAGCATGTTTGAATAAATGTATTTTTCATCTACCTGAATTCAGTGTAGGCTGTTAATTTTCCAAAGCAGATAAAATCAACGTAGGAAGAAAGCCCAGTGTTCTTAGTGCTTACTTTTCACTTGAATTCAAATTAAATGTGAATATGCGTCCTCCTTGCTAGTGTTCAAGGGATCATTTTCAGCTAACTTCTCTCTGCACATATGTCACAGAGCAGTGAGGGAGAGGCACCAGTCACCAGTGTCATTCTTCTTAGTTCTTGACTGTGTTTGACCTTCAGGGGCACCTCTCTTAGCGAGGAAAAGAGTGCTTTGCTCTACCTCCACGTAGAGGGCAAGGTAAGAGTAAAGGCTACAAGATAGAAGATAAGAACCCTGTTCCTGTTTAACTAACTCTCTCTGGCCTCACAATCAAAAGAGGTGCTCTCATGCATCACATCTTTTCTATTACCTTTGTCCACTGTGCATACTGTTTTTTGGCAAGAAATAGAGTGAAACCTTCTGCTTTCCTAGTGGAGATCTTATTTAAGAAAGAGACACAAAATGTGCAGCAGTACTGTGTTCCCATTTTACCAATCTTCTCTGGTTCCACATACCTTATAACCTGATGGCTACGTGACTGCAGATAATATATTCCATCCTAATCTGTTTCTTAGGACAGATTTTTAGGAGAAAAGAGGCAAAATCCTTTGTCTTTTGCCAAAAAAAATCCTTTGCCAAAAAAAAAAAAAAAAAGCCATTACAGCTGTCACTGTTCAATTTGCACACGAAAATACCCAAGTCATTGATTTACCAAAATGTATTGCGTCCTTCAACTCAAATAGCCTTGATACATGGTCAGATATGTTTCCCATTTTAGAGATGAAGAAACCAAGTCACAGAGAGGTCAGATGATCCCTCTAAACTAAGATATGACATATAATTACAATAATGAGTCTAGTTCACTGATTGTCAGCCAAATCATTTCACTTATCTTTTCATAAGACAGCTACAAATATTACCATACTTCAAGATCCATGATATATGTGTATCATGCAACATAAATGTTATGTACCTTTATCTCATGTAACATAATACAATTGTTTTTCACTTCACCTATAGAAAATTTAGGGTGAATTTACACTCAGTTTTAATTAACTGAAAAGATGTTTGAAGTCACCTTTATTTTCCACTGGCCAAAAAAAAAAAAAAAAAAAAAAAAAGCCAGAATGTTCTTTAAATGAAAAAAAGAAAAAGGAAATTGACAAGGCTTACTCTGCTCCCTCTCCTGTGGGCCTCCTGTCCATGAATTAGCATTAATGGAGGTAGTGAAGGAAGTGAATTCCCCATACCTGGAAAGTAAAGAAACCCAGACACGTATAGAGAGCTTAGTGTACATGCTGCATAATAGTATTTCTGAAGAGTAGTGAATTCTGTATTCAAACAGAGGTCAGCAAATAAATCCAGAGTGCCTGAGTGTTTGATTTTTCCTTTTTAAAGATGAGCTGCTCTTATGGTTAGAGGTTTTCATTTCCCAGCTCTGACACAGGGTAGTCACATATGCAAACATGGACACTATGCCTACAGTCTCAATATAGATTAATTATTTCTGGCTGCCAGCAATCTCGAGTGGATTATGCTGTTTCTGTGATAAACCCCAACCCTCCGTACTCAGAGACAAAAGAAACACACACACACAGTAAAAGGCTAGTGCCTCAGTCCATAGTTATTTCACCTTGAATAGACTTTCCAAATGAAGCCCTTTCGTTTTGCTTTCTATATTAAACATTAAAAACCAAAAAGGAATTTTAAATCTTGGGTTTTTTTCATTAGTGTATCACAAACTACTAATTAGAAAAGATTTCTTTTACTAAATGATTTAGTTCTTATGTCTGTTTTAACACTTGAAAGGTTACAGCTTTAGGAAAAAAGGAAAGAGCCTTAATTAAAGAATGAATTATTGAATATTCAGTTTTAATTGATGTTGCCCCATGCTATTATTTTGCATGTTTATAGACGTTTTATGTGATTCTGTTATCAGAATAACCAAAGAGAGAGACATTGACTATTGAGCCTTAAAAGGGGGAGGGCTTCTGCCTGATCACATCCAGCCATTTAAGTTCAAGAATCATCTGAAGCGTGGTTTCCATGACAACAAGTCACTAATTGCGAACATAAAATAAAGCAAAAAATCAACCTTCCCTGAATTTGGCAGCTACATGGATGATGTCTTTTTTTTTTTTTTTTTTTTTTTTTTTTTTTAATAGTGAAATGGCACTTTTCCTTAGGGAATTCCTCAAGTAATCTTTCCAAACCCAAGAAGTCATTCCATAGTGGGGGTAACTCTGGCCTGGGAAAGGTGTCAGCTTAAAGCTGTCCAAATCTGTTAGGCTGGGGTTGCCAATACCTAGTTTCTGCTAGAGATAAGGAAAAACACCTATGATGATGAGTGAAGGATTTTTGCATCTTTGAGCGACAGAACAGCAAAGATCACTGCTGTGGCAGATGAATGAACCAAAGAAATGCTACTAAATACTGGATTCGAACACCCTTTAGATAAGGGGGGAAAACAAATTGAGGGGAAAAGGTGACTTAGAACCTAAAATCGGCCACTTTCCACAGGGTTAGTCACCCGTGCTCAATCACTAGCAAAGGTTTCTGGTTTCTCTGCCTGGCAGATTTAAAAAAACAAACAAAAAAAGTGCACCCCTTGAGACTTGGAAACCTGTTCAACCGACACAATGGCACCATTCAAAATTCACCAATTTATGAACTGCAGCATATCATTTGTAAAAATTGCTTCAGCCTGAGTTACCTTTCACCAGCTCTGTAAGTCTACTCACTGGGTCACTAGGAGTGAACAAGAACATTTTGATAAATTCTGTTTCCATGACGATGAATTAACCAGTGAAAAGGGGGAGGTGTTGAAAGATCTGTATTCTGTAGAATACTCTCAAATGTTTGCCTGTTTTCATTTTTAGCCATTTAGTTCTCATGGCTCTGTTCCAGGACTCTTTAATTTGCCAGTAGCTGTTTTTCCTACACAGATTACAGGAGTAATTCATCAGTGAATGTTTCACTCAGTGGTCCCATCTAATGTAAGGAAACATAAAAATGAATTTTTCCAATTATGCCTTTTTGTTTGTTTAGAAAGAATGTAGTAAGCTTTTTTTTCCCTTTCTTTCCTCACAATCTAGCTTTAGTGTTCTTATTCTCACTTATTTATTGACCATTACCTTACACAGACTACAACGGCAATTTGTATGATGTTGAGATCTGCTTTTAAATACCAATAAATCCCCAAAAGGCAATGATTTTTGAATTTACTGGACTGAAACCCCAGAGGGGGACGTAACAAGAAAAAGAACATTAAAACATGTAGGCCAAGTACATGTTACAATGAAATAAAGTGTTTAGGAAAAAATTAAGAAAGCAATAGAGCCTTTCCTTTACTCAATTACTTTAAATTGGCTTATTTATATACGATGGCATCTGTTTATGTTATTCTAGCATTTATCCACCTCTTCAATTTGATGATAACACTGCTACTTCTTTGGGGATCAAAAAATTTTAAAAAAAGTGATTCTGATGGTTTTGTTTTCCAAATGATGAAAATAGCAAAAAGAACTCATCTTTTCACACGAGAAAATATTGGATATGCAATTATTTCTTGAAGTATGAAGTAAGAAAAATGTTCCCTCAAAACATGTATTTCTAATCCAGCTTAACTTTGTACGTCCACAAGTAACTAATTCAGCTCATTTTAAAAATTAAGTTTAAATAATGGATGTTTTCCCTTGTCTTTCTTTTCACCTAAAACAAGGGAAATAACCAGTTTTCAACTTTCAACTGTTTTGTTCTGCCATTGTGTAGCCACGAATTTAAAGAATACTATTTATTCATCCTTTGCTTGAAGCAGGAAGAAATGTTAGGGAGATGTTCTAGACCACCAGCAATTAGCAAACTGATCAGATATTATCTTAATCCAAGACCGAAAGTGCAAAGGACCATGGGGTTCACTGGAAGTAAAGAAGAAAACTATTTAACACTTATTATGTAGAGATCTGCCAATCAGAACTACTTTATAAAAATTTCAGTAAATAGTAATGCAATAATATATTTTTCTCGTAAGAACTGTTCTTCAGGGTCATATTTGCTCAGAGAGCTTAGTTTCTCCACCAAGAACAGAGAGAATTCTCATACTGAAAAGAATATGGTAATTTTCTTTTCCTCCCTCTTTAGCACAGAAGCACACAAAAATATTATTAATATTAGTGGATCTCAAAGAATGTATGTGATTGAAAATCAAAGTAATTGTTTTAATGAATAAACCCTAGTTGTTTTGCAGCAGACATCTATAAACTATTAGAAAGGAAAATCATGCCACTCTAAAATCAATGTGTGAGTAGCCCTGAATAGTTCGTCTTGATTTAAAATAGTGGCTGCGACAGTGTCCGTTGACTGGATATGGACAAGGAAAGTCTAATGACTTCTTTTGTTCACGTGCCATATGTAACGCCTGCTTCTTATGGGCAACATGTGTGCCACGCTTCCCTTCCTGCACCGAAGGTCGTAATGCAGGTAGCTGGCATTCAGTTCACATTGATGTTAATAGTGTGAGATCCCTCGGCCAGCTGTTGTCTGAAAAATAGAGATGGCATGGCCCACCCAAGAGACAGATGCCTTCACACCAATGTGACCCGTAGCTGGCACAGGCAGTGCAGGAATCAGCTTGTTAATGCTAATGTCTCCGGTGAGATGGGGATAAACAGCAGCTCTCTCAGTCCTATAGATTGAAAGTGTCACAAAAATACTGTCAGGCTCAGTTGCTGATCATTAAAAATGAGTACAAATGAGAGGAATAATGGCTTGTTGATCCACCTGAGTCAAGTTCGACATCTTTGTGACACTATTTACAACTGTATCGATGTCTTTCAGGCATTAGTAAGAAAGATTTTTGACAAAGAAAATAATTATGAAACTTCTTGAGTTTTGGAGTAAAAGCGGTCAATAACAAAACATACTATAAACTCCAATCACATAGTTTCTTAATTTACTGAGACCTCACACTTAGATAAACTTTGCGATGAACGTTTTGGCAAAACCAAAAATATGTTTGTAGTATGAAAACAGTTCTCTCTATTTTGCAACTTACATGTTTTTGACTCAGGATTTTAAAATGGTGTGTTTAGGGGTGCCTGGGTGGCTCAGTCTGTTAAGTGTCCTAGTCTTTTTTGTAATATTTTTTAATGTTTATTTATTTTTAAGAGACAGAACATGAGTGGGGGGAGGGCAGAGAGAGAGGGGGACAGAAGATCTGAAGCAGTCACTGTGCTGAGAGCAGAGAGCCAGATGTGGGGCTGGAATGAACTATCAGATCATGACCTGAGCCAATGACCTGAGCCAAAGTCAGGTGTCTGACTCTTGATGTCAGCTCAGGTCATGATCTCACAGTCTTGAGATCAAGCCCCCACATTGGGCTGTGTGCTGACAGTATGGAGCCTACTGAGGATTCTCTATCTTCCTCTCCCTCTGCCCCTCCCCCTGCTCTCTCTCTCTCTCTCTCAAAATAAAAATTAAAATTAAAATTAAATAAAGTGGTGTGTTTAATATAAAAAGTTTAAAGCAGATATATGCTTTTGTTGTTGGCATTGTTTCCCAATCGTTCAGTGGGAGGGAATACCGAGAGGCATAGCTTCAAGAGCAGCATGTTGATACGGAGATTTGATCAAGAATGTTGACCTAGGATCCAACTGCCACTTTCCTATTGAGAATCTAATCCCATTGGCCACACATCACTCCCTGTGTCATAAAAGGTTTATACCAACATCTAGTTTGACAGCTCAGGACCTCTGCCACAAGCCGAGAAAACATTTACTGAGGAATGTTTAGATGAATAAAGTAATAGTCTTCTACTTAATTTATGAGTGAGGGCTAACCCCTACCTGTAAATCACACAAAATTTTAACTGTATTGAGAGATCATTATTTTAAAAAGCTCTTTTAGTAAAGTAGATTGCTACCAATTCAGTGAGAGAGCTGGTGCAGTCATTCACTCCACAAATATTTATGGTGTATTCGCTATGGTTTTGCCCCCAAAATTTGACTGGGTGTTCACAGAAGATATGTAGAGGTAGAGATAGAGAATCAAACGATTATAAAGCAATATGACAAATAACTATAGAAAGGCAACCAAATAATTGTATTGGAGGATTGTAGGACAAGGTTATTGGAGAAAGAACAGTAAGGTTTAACAAAAGCTTTCTGAATGAGATAATTAGGGAAAGAGCATTCCATACAAAGGGGACAGTTGAACAAAGGCAGGAAGTGAAAATCAATCCATTAGGCAGAGACAACCATAAACAGTTCAGTGTTGCCCAAGTGCCCAGTGTAAGGCAAGCCATGGAATCAGTGACAGAAAGATAGGCAGAAACCACATCAAGCAAGGTTCACTGCCACTATTAACAACCTGCCTGCTATTTTATCCTCATGGCCTTTTGGGAGGTGAAGGCAACAATTCCAATGGAAGATAATGACGATAACAGGAAATGTGCAAAAAGAAGATGAATTGAATCTTTGTAGAAGGACTATAATAATCAGAACTTGGTGATTGATGAGGCATCTGACAGAGACATGAGAGATTGCAGATTTTATAGGATGCACAAGTACTGTTTTGAGCAACCGGGTGGATGGTGGTGCCACCAGCTGAGGCAAAGGATCCACTTTAGGGGGAACATGTGGAAACAAGTGCCCGTGGAACATTCCTACAGAGATGCCCAGCTAATAATTGGACAGATGAGTTTGAAGCTCAGGGCACAGGGCTAATTTAAAGACACAGAATTGGAATCCACTGGAAAATAACAGTATCTGAAACCAGGAGACTGGATAAGATTGCCCAAAGAATACAGAAAGTGAGACGAGTTATGGATTGAGGTCCCAACTCTGGGGTACAATAATTTAAGAGATCGACAAAACAAAAGTAGCCAAGGAAGAAAACAGCAAGGTGTTGACCAGGGGTAAGAGGAGAAACCATAACAAAGTACTATTATGGGAACCACTAAAGTGAAAAATGCAGCAGAGAAGTCCAGTAAGATAAAGATGGGAAAACAAATTACTATCCCTCTCTGCCTCCCCTTACCTGAATACAAATCTGCATCATTAAAAATAGAAAGAACTTAGAAACCTGAGACCAGGAAACATCTAGGAAAGGCCCAGGTAAGCATACTCACATGCAATTTAGGAGTTGTCTGTCCTTAATTTTTAAACAAGGGAAGGCTTATCAGTTTATTTTGTTAATTTGTTGATTCTCTACCTTGTCCTCAAAGCACTACAGATTCTTTCGGTAAAATTTCTGAATTCATTCTTTTCATTTAAGCTTGTAATAAATGTGAAGCAAAAGTCAGTTCACTGTTAACTGTCTTTGAAAAGTATCAGGAGTGCAGATTGGATCTATTGGCAGTTAAGGGTGGAAACGTCTGCTTTACCATTAAGGTGAGAATGCTTTTGAGAGAGAAGCCTCACTCGTCAGCAGATCCTGATAGAAAAGTACATCATTCTTTAATGCAGAGAGAACAGCACGTCGTAAAGAAGAAGGCCATTGAGCTATAAAGCCACGTAGAGCAAGCCCACTATAGACTCCTGAGCAGGGGATAGCAGAAATGCAAGGGGATGTCGGTTTCTGGGCATTGTACACAGTAGCAACCCACCAGCTGGAGCCATACCTAACTAATGCCATCCCAGCTTTGTTGTCAGGCAGTCAGATTCCAGTAACAACTTAATCTTCACAAGCATGTCTTGTGTGTCTTTAAGCAAATAATTAATGTTTCTAAATTCTACTTTCCTCATTTATTAAAATGGGGATAAAATAATTAATTACCCCATAAACTTGTGAAAAAGCCAGTGAGATACTATATACAGAGCATTAGTCTAGTAGTTGTCCTCAACACGGGGTGCTTTGTCCCCCAGGGAACATCTGGCGATGTCTGAAGACATTTTTTGGTTGTCACAGCTGGGATGGGGTGGCTGTTACTGGAATCTAGTAGCTAGAGGCCAGGGATGCTGCTAGGCACTCTACAGTACATAGTATAGCACCCCACCCGAATGGATTATCTGATCCAAAATGTCAATGGTGCCAAGGGTAAGAAACCTTGATCTGGTAGTCACACATTATAATAGCTGGTTCTTCTGGAACCCTCACACTGTGTGAGACGCTGAGTGCTTAACATTTATCTCATCTAACCTTCACCGAAATTGGCACTGGTATTATCTCCAGTCTACAAATCAGGAAACTGACATGCAAGAAAACGTTAAGTAATGTAAACAAGGTCACACAACTAGCAGCGACAGAAGCAGAAGTCCATAAATGTTAATGATCGTTGTATTTCATGGACAAGTGAACATTTTTTCAGATAATATTCAGATATTTTCAAATATCCAACTCTGTATCACGTAACAAAAAAGACTGGTTATTCTACTTTCATCGAATCATTGACATAAATCTAGACACAACTGCTATGTCGCATGCTTTGACTTTCAGACTCAAGGCTTTCCTTAAATGAAGACAAAATGGAAATGTTAAAAGAGAAAAGAACTTAGCATTTCTTAAGAACACCTTAAAAAGACAATTGCCAGATATGCTTTTAGAGAAATCTTTTTAGTGTTAAAAATCAGTAAAACCTGACTTCAGGAACTGGCCTTAGGTCTTCTCTAATGCTGAAGTCAATGGCTCTTTTTGTAATGGTGTTATGGTTTAAATACAGCTTCAGGCCTCTGTGAAGCTTGAACACGGGATCAGAGAGATAAAAGTCACCTGCCTAGATCACTTTCACTTTCTAGTCTGAAATTCTTAGCATCTGTGCATTTATCCAATTGTCAGTGATGTGTCATTGATTATTTTTAACAGTCTTTGCATCGATGTGTTTCAGAAGGTGGTTTTCTCTTCTTTAAATCTCCCTTTGGGGACTCTGAAATGTAAGCTGTCGAGTATGGATGTGTGCAGGACTAAAGAGAATCCTAGAAAGGCAACAAATGCTGAAATGTGAGCATACATACATACAAGTATTTTGACAAAATGTTTATGAAAATTTGGGGTTCCTGAATTTTTGACATAATTGCGTATCAAGTGAAGACAGTATAGTATTGTATGGCATAGTGGCTTAAAGTGCAAGTTCAGCATCCAAATCCTGACTATGCCATTTACTAATGATGTGATCTTGTCAAAGTGACTTGACTATTCTGAGTCTCAGTCACCCTTCCTATTTAAAAAAATAAATAAATAAACATTAAAAAAATTAAAAAAAAAAAAAAAAGGTGGGGGGGGAGCACCTGGGTGGCTCAGTAGGTTAAGCGTCCAACTTCAGCTCAGGTCATGATCTCACGGCTTGTGGGTTCGAGCCCCACGTCAGGCTCTGCACTGACAGCTCAGAGCCTGGAGCTTGCTTCAGATTCTGTGTCTCCCTCTCTCTCTTCCCCTCCCCCACTCATGTTTTGTCTCTCTCTCTCTCTCTCTCAAAAATAAATAAAGATTTTAAAAAATTTAAAAAACAAGCAAATCAGACTGACGATAGAACATTCTCCAAAAGTAAGATATTTATTTTTTATTTTACACTGTCATATTCCAAGGTCTGTTTTACATTGTAAGAATACTACAGTGAACTACACTCATGCAGCTTACAATTAAAAAGTTGAAATGAAATATCATCTCTGATAGCAGTAATTGTCCTGAAGAAAATAATTCTGGAAGAGCTGATGGTAGTCAGACAAGAGCAGGGGCTTCTAAGGCCTCTGAAGAGGCCCTGTTTCAGCAGAGACTGGAAAGATATGAGGCAGTGATCCAGGTGAATACCTGGAAAAGAACTCTCCAAGCAGAAGAAAGAGCAAATGCAAACATCCCCAGTCTGGAATACTCTGGCAATTTTGAGGAAAAGCAAGATATGTCGGACTGGCTCTCAGTGACTTATGAGCTGAATAAAAAGATAGCCAGGGATTAACTCATAGAAACTATATGCCATAGTAGCGTTCTGGATTTTCCTCTGTGACGAGAAGCCATTGGACATTTTTGATCTGTGTATCATGATCCAATTTATGTTTTGAAAGAATAACTTCGACTCCTATGTGGAGAATAGGCTCTAGGGAACCAGGAATAGATACAGGATGACCAAGTAAAGGTAACTGCAATAGTACAGGCAAAAAATGGTGGTGGCTTAAAATAGGAAGATAGCATTTGGCAGCTGCTAAGAATGGTTATACTCATGGTGCGTTTGAAGGCAGATTGAATACAACTTTTGATAGATTTAATGTGAGTTGTGAGAAAGAAAATGGGAATGATTCCAAAGTTCTGGGCCTAAGGAGCTAACTGGGTGAATGGAGACTGAAGAAATAGGTAAAAAGGAGGGAGACTATAAAAAGCTTAGAGATACTCATTAGACATTCATGTGGGAATATTCAGTAGGCCATTGGATATACAAGTATACATTCAGGAAAGAGGTGAAGAATGTACCTTAAAATTTGGGCATTATCAGGGTATAAATATAGCTAAGCTATCAGGACTGAGTGGGATCCCCGTAGGAATGTGTGAAAATAGAAAAGAAAAAAGGTCCTGGGTCTGACCTCTAGGGTTTTCCAATATTTAGAGGTCAAGAAGATGAAAATCATGGGAAGGTAGTGTCAGAGGTGAGCAAATAAACTTCTTCAAGAAAGAGAGAATGATCTGTCATATGCTGCAGAAGTGTGGGTGAGAGGGGAGCAGAATCGAACACTGTCAACACAGAGGCCACTGGTGACCCTGAGAAGAAAAGTTTCAGTGAATTGCTGAATAACGACTTCTAATTTCATTGAGTTCAAGAGAGAATGAGAGGAGTAAAAGTAGGAAAGGAAAAAATGATTAACATATTTTTGTGAGAAATCAATAATAAAATATATGTAAAGCATTTAGCCCAATGCTTGGCATATTACAAAATGCCAAAAAATAGTTACCATCATTATTTTTATCATTTTTATGTAGTCATCTCCTATCATTTGAATATTGACTGTATGTACAGCCAGACCAAGAGAAATGATTATTTATGTCTGTGTATATTTATACATGAATATTTTATTGGTAAAAGCATTTAATGTATATGTACATATTCATATACATAAATAGATATGTATTGTGTGATATATATAGATATAATGATGATACTTTTACCAACAAAATATTCATGTATAATTATCTCATTTTATCTTCACAGCATTCCGTGGGGGAAAAATATAGTCATGTGAGTTTTTCTCTGTTTTATAGCTGACAAGGCTTAGGCTCACAGTTTGTGACTTACCCAAAGTCATATATAAATCCAGAAATGAAACCAAGATCTAATGACATCTGCCTCTTTTCTCTTTTCAGCAACAAAGAGAAGTTCAGGTATCCCATCAAAGAGAAAATCAAACCATATCAATGAGAAGTCGACAATGCATACATCTGATTCAAAGAATGAACACCCAAGTATTTTTTTAATTAATTAATTAATTACTTACTCATGCACTGTTGACCATCTTGCACAATTTGTTCCTTGTATACGTGGTCAGATTCCTCTATCAAGTGAGGAAATGTTCTGCCACAGAGAGATGAAAATGTTTCTTTCCTAGAAATTATGTTTAAAAAAAAGATAGAAAGGGGGCAAAAGGCATACATTGAAATTATTTTTCTCATGCAACTGCCCATGCTGGCCCTGGGGATACAAGAGGAAACAGAACAAACATTCCTGTTCCCTTGACATCTATAGTCTAGAGATAGATATTAATCAGATAGATAGATAGATAGATAGATAGATAGATATAGATATAGATATAGATAATAGATATTAATCAAATTTGCAAATGTTGTTTTGTTAAATTATGAAAGGTATATAGAGACAAGTAATAGGGAACCATGGCAGAGAAAAACAGAAACAATATAATCAAGTGTCATTATATGAAATGACAGAAGAAATGTATGCCATTTGTATGAAAGACATAAGTAAATGTTTGAATCTTTTCAACAAGCCAGGTACAATCACTTCAAAAATATTGGAATGAAAAGAGATTCTCAAAAGAGATATCCATTCCGTAAGGGACTTTGGTAACAGATATGAAAGGGAAATTGGTGGATTTTCTTTTAAGGAATCTATATTTCTTATTTCCAGATTAATGTAAACAAGGAGCAGTGTGCTTCCTTTACATGTCCTTATTAACGACTATTGAGGGCAAGGTAAAGCATTAAAAGAAAGAAGCATTAAACAATTCTGAAATGCTTTTAAGATATGTTAGCTGCTCCCAAGATTCCAAGTTATCAGTATGGAGTCCTACTTACTCCTTCTACAAGGCAAAGTTTCCCATCCTGAGAAACCAAGATTTCTTTAGAACTGCAACCGGTCCAAGTCCTTGGTAACTTCTGAGACACATGCATTTTCCCTTCAGTGAGAAAATGGCCAATATGTATCGTGTGTCAATCTTCAAATAAGATCCTTCACATTCCAGTCATCTTTGTTAGTTAACATACTAAGTCTTCTGGTCACCAACATATGCTCTACTCTTCCCTCTTCCTCCCAAATTTTTCAACTGTGTTCTCTGGAACACCAATCTGACTAGCCACATCAACTTCCTGAAAAATGCATCTTCCACTTTGGTTAGAACTCTAAAGTTCCAATGTGAGGTCTGTGAACAATGCTTCATGGGCTCAGTAACATGCTTAAAAATATTAATTTTTAAATTTTCTTTCTGTTATTTTAAAATATGACTTTTTTAAAAAGTTGCCATATTATAAGAGTATCATCTACTTAAAAGGTCTAGGTTGCTTTGTGTATATAATCAAGTACTATAAGATCATCACTAAAACCATATTACAATGTCTAGAATTGTTTTCTATTGACAAAAATTAAATAAAAGTCTGTTTTATGATTAAAGAGACCTATCATTGCTTACTGTAAGCCTAAAGTTACAGAAAATTTCAAAGGAAATAAATTATAAATAAAATATAAATAATTTATAAATTTATAAAAAAATTTATAAATAAATAAATTATAAGGATGCTTCCATATCCTTTGGTTTTACCACAATATTTTTTGTGCTGAAAGATTTGTATGAATGGAAGCATGAATCTAGCAAACATAAATGTTTACCTTGAATTTTTGGACTGTTTTTGGTCTTTGGTTTTGAGTGGTTTTTTTTTTTAATGAAAACACTGCATTGGAATGATGAAAACATTACCAAAAATTCGCCAAGCCAGGAATCAAGATTTATCCTTGAATTTCAGTGCCTTTCACTCTTCACCCCATGCTTATTTACCTTTTGACTCCTATGGATTGAATCTCCTAAACATCTCTCAAATCCATCCATTTTTCTTCATACCCACAGGCATCACTCTGTCCAAACCAATGTAATCTATTAATACAGTTACCACAATATTTTCTGTGGCTCTAGAGTTACTCCTCACTACCTTCAATACTGTATTCAGCTAGGATGATTCTTTCATTACAAACAAAAGATAAAGAAAGAAAAATAGAGACATCACTGAGGTTGTTTTTAAAACTGCAACTACTTACAAATTCTGGAAGAGAGGTGTCATGGAGGGAAAACTGTATTGAGGTAGAAGAAAACTAATCACTTTGTTTATGGAAGACTGAAGTCCTTGGAGTTAATTTGTACTATAATTGCAAGTAAAAATACTGTAATGAAGAAATGTGAAGGTGTCTTTTGGGGCAGTGAGAATTTGTTGATGTTTGGTTTGATTTGGTTTTAGTACTATAAAGATTTATTTCTGTCTCAGAGTTTTCATCTAACTTTGGTTGCTGAGGCAGAGTGGATTCTGTTCCATCAGCTGCATGGGCCAAGCCTGACAGGGATTCCACCATTTTGGTGATACACCATCGGAAGTTTATGCCTTCTTCAGTTGCGACTGCAGAGGGTGCATAGCACATGGGGTCCTTACACATTTTTGGTCCTTACATGGGAGTGATCCTTTGATCGGAATTAATTGGATGTCCCACCCAAAAAGCAATGAGGTTGGGAAACATGGTTTTCTATGTGCCCAGAAAGAGGAAACTGGATCATAGTAGTCTTTCTATTCATCATATATTCCAGTCACCTGGCCTTGTTTAGAGAATTATCTTACCCACCAACTAAGGGAGACAACCCCATATCATACTAAACACAGAAGCAGGTTATTTCTTTTCTTGTTCAGGTCACATACAGTCATTTTGATCCTATCCTAAGTGATAAAGACCAGTCCCATCACTCTATCCTATGGCCACCAAGGATAGCTCCTTGACTCACGCAATGATTTGACTCATTGCATTTTTGCTGAACCACACTCTTTGTATGTGAGGATATGAAAAAGGAGCAATTCCTCTGGGATCTGATAGCAGGTAAAGAAAGGTAACTGTGTGGTCTTTACAAAAAAGCTTCCTGCCATTGAGAGCACATATGGAAAAAGTGATGTGACTTCCATGTACAGAATCAGAGTTTCATCTGCAAATATATATATAATGTGTGGTGATGTAGGGAGCTTCATGATCCTGGACATGGTAGGAGGATTTTATTTAACCTTGGGGAAGGTGTGAATCATGGCAGTGACTTGGCTTGTTTCGTTTTGCTTTGTTTTTTAATGGTAGGGTATGTTCATTTGTCAACTCTTTAGCCAGAGAAAGGAGTTATTTCTTTGTTTTCTTTGGGATTGAGATTCATGGGGTAGCTGAGGCTGAGGAAAGGGAAGAGGTAGGAGAAAGGGTTCTGCTCTGAAGAACAGATCACAGATTGCATCGACCTGTGGGATGGCTAGAGCTAAGAGAAGAAGTCAGAAACCCTTTACAACAGATAATGACAAATGAACTGACTTCCAAGTTTTCTTTTTCTTCTCTGTAATCCTCTTATGAAAGCCTCACATATTTAGTAAAACATGTTAGTATAGCCTTGGAGAAGGAAATAAACAGGCTCTATTTATGCTTGAGGCAGAACAGCATGGGGAGAAGACAGCAGCTTGCAGAGCCATGATAGAAAGCCCAGAAGGGTTCATGAGAAGCCGCAAGCACGAGTAAAGAGTGAACAGTGAAGGGCAACAACTGGAATAAACAGAAACCCTCCTTTTCTGGAGACAAAAATTTGTACTTTAAACAGATGAAACATTTGTTTGACAAATTTATATAGTCTGTGACTAACATTGTTCTAGGTGCTGGGCATAACAGGTATGAACAAAACTACCATAGCTCAGGCTTCATGGAGCACAGGTCCCTGTGGAAGAAACAGACAATAAAGAAACAAGCATAAATTATGTCATATGATGATAAGAGCCTTGGAGAAAACAAAGCATGTTTGTAGGGAGTAGCATCTGCTGGGGGAGGAGGCTCCAAGCCATTTTATAAAAGGAGATTAAGGGGACCTCTGTAAGAAGATGACATTTGACAGAGATCTGAAGGAAGTTGTGAGTGATCTATACAGATGTCTGCAAGAAGAATGTTCTAGGCAAAGGGAACAAGTGAAAAAGACTGGAGACTGGAGTGTGCCTGATATTTTTGATAGCTAAGTAAAGAAAGAAGCTCCATATGTCCATGTGACTCACTGCTATCTCCATCAGTATATATTGGCATCAAATCTTGTTTTCCACTGAGAAAGTCATTAACTTCATCAGAAACTGAACATGATTGGCCAGCTTATCCTAAAGTTTCATCAAAAAATGGAAGCAGATTGTGAAATTCTTTACATGTATACCAGAGCTTTCTGATTTTCCACAGGACAAATCATGAAGCATCTGATTATCCTCCATGCAAATATTTATCTTTTTTTTTTTTTGACAGAAAAAAGAGAGACAATTCCAAGAACAGTTTTTCAGAACAGAGTCCATTAATGATTTGCCTTATTTGGAAGCCATATTTAGAAACATTCATGTGGTATATCATTTTACTCAAGGTCTTACCTCATTGTCAGAGATTCTATTGCAAGAATATGTGCATTCAGAGAACACTGGAGATAGAGGACAATATAAATGTCATGGTAATAAAGTGTTTCTACAGCCTAGAATTAAGAATGGCAAGGCTTTAAGCTCTCTGAAAGCATAAAGTTGCAGATATTCCTGTAAATTAAAAAACAAAACAAAACAAAAAATTTTGAAGTTACTCCTACTCAGGCAACCTTGAAATTAAAACATGAATTCATTATAATTTTCTTACTGACACTGGCAACATTCGTGTCACAGTCCTTCTTAAAGGTAGTTTCTTTGGTGTGAGGACAAAGGAAGTGATGTTACATGAATTCAGCTATTCAACACGGAGGCTTGGATGACCTCTAGAATCCCCTACGCAAGCCCATCTTCATCTGGCAAAGCGAACTATGAGAGGCTCGGTTCCACTTCCCAGCTCAAACTTTTTTTAAAATTTTTTTTATGTTTATTTATTTTGGAGAGAGGGAGAGACAGAGGGAGAGACAGAGACACATAATCTGAAGCAGGCTCCAGGCTCTGAGCTGTCAGCACAGAGCCTGACGTGGGGCTCAAACTCACGAACCGTGAGATCATGACCTGAGCCGAAGTCAGATGCTCAGCTGACTGAGCCACCCAGGCACCCCCACCTCAAACTTTTAAAGTCAGAGGGTTCCATATGTCTTGCCATCAAAATAAAGATAAATGTCTAAGAAATCCTTGGACAAGTACATTTCTGCATCAGTCTTTCAACATTTCTCTCCTTTCCCTTCTTTCCTTCCTTCTTTCTTTCCTTCTTACCTTCCTTCCTTCCTTCCTTCCATCCATCCATCCTGACTCTCACTCTCTCCTTTTTGTGAATAAACCTGAGTTTTCCCATTAAGGTTGCTTTAAAGCACATTAAAAGTTACTTTTAAAATTTGAATAGTTTGGAATTATGTTAATTTTTTGGGGAAATGACCATTCCTTCTTTGTATGAAAATCAAAGATTGAAAGATGTAGTTATTTGCAGAGATTGATTTTACATTCTGTCTCTGAAAAGAAATCAATTTTCCATTCAACAGAACACATTGTATGCAATTTTTGTGTATATATGTGTTTACATGCAGTTTCTTGGGAACAAGTCCGTGGTTTCCATCAAATCCTCAAGTACCTTTCAAAGGAATCCAAAAAAAAAGTCCAGGCCTACTGCCTGAAAGTGAACCCCAGCTCTGTTCTCAGAATAGTTCTGCTGTTTCCAGTGGAGTCTGTTAATTTTCTCAAACTTCACAAACCTCAGCATTGGGATATGGTCCTCACTGACACTTCCATACCATCTCTCAGCCATCATCCCGTAGCACGGTTACCCTTCTGGCGTCACTGCCCTCCACCAACTTTATTTTCATTACCCTTCATTTATTATAGACTTTAGAGTCTAATTCACAGTTCTCCTCTCCATTCCAGGTTCTGCTAACATTCCCAGAGACTTGAGCATACAGGTGGACAACATATCCAAAAGCTGTCCCCAAACCTCCCTTTATTTCCATAACTGCAATGACCTTCCCTCCCATTCTAAATCTGCTGCCCACATCCCATGGATATGCCCTGTTCCTTTGTCATTGTTTGAAATGTTCATCTATGATTTCCTAAATGTGAACATCACAATTTGACAAACACAACTCCTATCCTTTCAATTTTCTGACTCAGCTACTCATATAATACCTATAGCTGTGAAGTAGCCCAACAGTTACAGCAAGAGCTCTGGAAACAGATGACCTAGGCTGAAGACCAATTCTGCCATGTTCAAGATGTATGAAGTTGACCAAGTTTCTTAATCTCTCTAAGCTTCTGTTTTCGTGTTGTGTTTTTTTTTTAATGAAAATAGCAGTTGTTACTGAATGGATAATATAACCCATAACGTTTAGCATGATGCTGCTGAGGAAACATGCCATAAATCATAGGCATTTTTATTATTGTTTGACCTTACAAAGACTTCCAGTCACTCACTCTTCTAGTGTCTTCTATATTTACCCATTTCTTTTTTTTAAAATTTTTTTAATGTTTATTTATTTTTGAGAGAGACAGAGCACGATTGGCGGAGGGGCAGAGAAAGAGGGAGACACAGAATGAGAAACAGGCTCCAGGCTCTGAGCTGTCAGCACAGAGCCCGATGTGGGGCTGGAACTCACGGACCACAATATCATGATCTGAGCCGAAGTCAGACACTTAACCAACTGAGCCACCCAGGCGCCCTTATATTTACCACTTTCTAAATGCATTTGCCTCCCTCTCTGTCTTAACCAGTGTGGTCTTTCACTCTCCTGCCAACATCCTCAGTTCTTTTTCTCCACTGCAGTCTCCTTGCAAAACCCCAGCCCTAGATCACCACGCACACAAAAAAGCACATGACTTCGTATGCTGTCCTTAGCATAGCGTTGGTGTCTAGCATTGTGAATGAATGAATATTATCATAAATTCAAGGCCCTGTGGCACCCTTAGAGCTGCCCCAAAGTATTACTTCCTAGTGTCCTAGTCATCTCTCTCCTTTTTTTCCACAGCATCTCTTTCAAACTCTCTATCATCTTCAAATCCCAACCTCTACCACCCAATGTCTCAAGAATTGCCATTTATGTATTGTCCTCTCATACCACTGTCCTACTCTACTGGACCTTCTCCATCAGCATTCAGTCCTGCAGGAGTCTCTTTACTATCCAAATGAAAACAAAACCAGAGCCCAAAATTAAACACCTTTCCTCTTCACTTCCTCTCCAGTTATTGCCCTATTTTTCTCCTCCTTTCCCATCAAAAGTTCTTGAAAGAGTTGTCTAGACTTAGCCTATAGTTTGTCACCTCCCCTTTACTACTCAATATGATTTTCAATGTCACCAGGCAATTCAAACCATTCTTGCCAAAGTTACTTGTTACAACAGAAGCTTGGCATTTGGGCAGCCACTGACTTTTGACCTCTAGATATTTTTCTTGAATGCTTTCTTCCCTTGAGTTTTTTTAAAATAACAGTTTTATTAAGATGTAATTCACATACCATAAAGTTCATCCTTTTAAAGAGTCAACTCAATGGTTTTTAGTATATTCACAAAGTTTTGCATCATTCACCACTATCTAATTTCAGAATATTTTATGACCACCACCCCTCCTCCCCACAAAAGTTACCCTGTACCCATGAACAGTCACTCACAATATACTCCTTCTCTGGGAAAGATTAATCTGCTTTCTGTCTTTGTGGATTTGCTGATTCTATTCACTTCATATAAATGGAATCATACAATATGTGGCCTTTAGTGTTGACTTCTTTCAGTTAGCATATTTTCAAGGTTCATCCTGTTGAAGCATGTATCAAAAGTTTATGGCTGAATAATATTCCATTGCATGAATATATCACATATTGTGCATCCATTAAACTATTGATGGGCATTTGAACTGTTTCCACTTTTTGGCTATTGTGAATAATGCTGCTTATAAACATTGATATAAAGGTTTTTATTTTTAAAAACTATAAACAACTTAAACAGCCATCAATAGGAGTCTAGCAAGAAATTTCATGGTATATGCATAGATTGAAATGCTTTCTATTAATAAAAGAATTTCTAGGTGATACTCTTGTGGGTTGTTTCTATTTTTTTCTTATACTTTATTCTCATTTTTTTCTGAGAACATGTATATGTATATGAGAAAATATTAATGGGGACATTTTCACTTTAGGAAGGATTTTATGTTTATGTTATGATCAGATAAAATCAGATCAAACCAGAATCAAATTAATACCCACCGCCCATATCCTCCTAAAGAACAATACCTTAAATCAGAATCCTTCCTGGGAGAATTAATGGACATGTAACTCTCCACTGACAGTCTCCTTTTGTTGCAAGCCATTTTGGTCATTGCTATGGCCTTTCTGGTGGAGAGGAGGTGAAAAGAAATGTTGTCAGGGCATGGAGGAACTCAAATATCTTGTAAACAGTGTTTATTTGCCTTGCCTACAGGCTAAAAGCAAAAGGCCCTAAACAAAGGAGAGAGGTAAAAGCAGACCTCAGGGAATTAGGAGAAATTGTCAATAGTCTCTGGTATTTACTTCTGCTTCCTTTGTCTGCTTCTTCAGCAGCTTGTGTTAATATCAAAAGGAAAAGCAATTTGGTATCAAACTAATGCACTTGCTGATTAAAAAAATCACCAAAACATATCCCCAGTGCCTGGCATCCGCCAGAAGCCATTGCAGGAGCCTTAGATAATAAATACCATTATCATCTTGTAAACTAACTCATCAGAATCCTTCAATATCCCCGTTCAGGGGGATTCCTGCATCACCACTTTATAGGTAGGGAGACTGAGGCCCTGGAAAATTGAGTCCTTTGCTCAGGTCAGCAAAATTTGTAAGTGGTAGGCTGGGTTTCTTAGCCAGTTTTCTCTATTCTTGTAGGTTCTTTTCTTTTCTTTTTTTTCTTTTTTTTTTATAGCAGTTTTACTTATTTATTTAAATGTATTTATTGTGGTAAGAACACTTTACATGAGATTTACCTTCTTAACAGATTAGAAGTATACAAGGCATTATTGTTGACTATAGGTACAATATTGTAAAGTGGATCTCTAGAGCTTATTCATCATGCTTAACTGAAACTTTATACCCCTTGGTTAGTAACTCCCTTTTCCTCCTCATCTTGGTCTCTCCCAAAGCTGAGGCAAGAGAATAACAAAGAAGGAGACTTCCAAAGAAGTGAGTATCTTGGAAAGCAGGAAGTCCCACTAATCGCTTCTTTATAAAGGCAAATTTGGAGGTAAACACTCCTTTGGGAAGCAAATATATTGGGTCACACAGCCTCTGTTTGCCCACACAGCCACTGTGCCAGGAGAAAAACTCCTCTTCTGTTGGTTCTGAAAAGATCATCCTAAACAGAGAGGTCTGCAAGTTGTCTGGGTGACTCTGGGGAAAGTCTTTCACCCCAAAGGGGTAGTAGCACTGTTCTTCACCAGTAATCATTAAGGGACCCTGGAAGAAGTAAAGTGATAATATATCTCCCAATATAAAAAGGAAATGGTCTGCATGGATTAAAGGAGGTCAACACAGTAAAACCATGCTAGTAAGACATTCAAGTTATTTTTGCTGCTGCCTCTCTTTCCATCCAGGAATCTGACATTTTCGTGTTCTTGCTCCCTTCCTGCTATCAGCTCAAAGGCTGATCTGAAATCAATCATTTACAGCTTAGGGAGACTGTTTCAGAGCCAAGGTAGACCTCGCCGAATCACTCAGGGGCCCATCCCTAGAAGTTCCTGGGCTAGAGAAGTACATGCAGCTCAAGAATTTAATACACATGTGCAGTGGAATTGCTTGCTTCTATTTCCTCTATTTTTAATACTTTTATGACAAGTGTATGGTTTTTTGCTACAAAGGGTCAACGACATTTTTGTGGACTGGCATGACAAGATAATGATTATTTTTTAAACATCATTTCAAAGGGGGGGGTGTATAACTCAAATTTCAAAATTATTAACATTCGTACTTATAAAAAACAATGTTTCTAAATTTTGAATTACATGGATGCTAAATCAGAAATCAAAGGTAGTTAAACACCACAAACTGCTCTTGCAGAAACATATTTGCCTTTGGAGTCAGAGTCTGAATATTACTGCTGAAAGTAATGGGAAACCACAGAGGTCACAAGGAAGAGTGACAAAATAAAAGTGACATTTACAGAAAATCAATTTGTTAGTGGTGTGGAGAATGAACTAGAAAAAACAGAGGTGGAGCAAGCAAATTAGAAAACTCCTGTTGTATACAAGCCACAATACTGCATATTTTACACATCTAACCTCACTTTCTCATCATGACAACAATCTGCTGTAGATATTTTGACATTCGTTTTATAGTTGAGAGAACTGAGGCTCAAGGAAATAAAATAGCTCTTTCAATGTCACATTGCTATTCAATATAAGTGCTAATTTGGGGAAAGAGAGAGTACAGAATAGACTTATGACACACTAGGACCTAAGATCAGTTACTTTGATGATCCTCTCCCTTGAACAGTGCTTCTAACTTGGCCGATCGCTGGAAACACCTGAAGAGCTCTTTAGACTACGGAGTCCAGCATCACACATCAGAACGATTCTGATGATAAGTCAGTTTTGAGAACCTCTGCTGTCATCCAGATGACCTTCTGGTTACTGAAAAAGAAACTAAGCCCAAGGGATAGTTAATTCATCATTTGATCTATTAAATTTGAGATAGTGGCAGGGCACCCAGTAGGATCTCTGCATAATTTCGCTGGAGATAGGAGACCAGAGCTGGGAAGAAATGTCAGAAGTAGAGAAATATATTTTGGATTTATCTGCATGGAGGTGATAGTTGGAGTCATGAAATGTCTTCCAGGAAGAAAAAGAGGGGGGAAGGAATAGAGACTGAGGGCAGAGGTGGAATGGGGGGAGGAACTCACAGGTAGATATAACTGAGAGCATTTAGACAAAAGCAGAACGAGGAAGATAAACTGTCGTGACTATAGTTTCAAGGACATTTGTGTATTAATGATGCCTGTGGTATATACTCACTCCAGTCTTCCCTCTGACCTCTAGTCTTAGAAACCCTACTTAAAACACCTCTGTTAGTGGGGCACCTGGGAGGCTCAGTCGGTTACGTGTCTGACTTTGGCTCAGGTCATGATCTCGTGGTTTGTGAGTTTGAGCCCCGCATTGGGCTCTGTGCTGACAGCTCAGAGCCTGGAGCCTGCTTCGGATTCTGTGTCTGCCTCTCCCTTGTTCTCTCTCTTTCTCTCTCTCTGTCTCTCTCTCTCAAAAATAAATAGACCTTAAAAATTTTTGGGAAAAAAAAAAAAAAACCTCTATTAGTATAAAGACTCTTCAAACTCATCATGTCCCAGAATGAACCCAAGACCTCCTCCTGTTCCAAACCTGGTTTTCATACAGAGTTCTTTTTTCCAGTGAATGACATTTGTATACTCCAAAAATGTATGGTTAGTATCTTTGCCTCCATATCCAATTCATCTATAAACCCTAAGACTTTACATGAATATCTCTGAAATTCATCTATTTCTCTTCATTACTACTGCCACCATCCCAGTCCAAACTACCATCATCTTTCCCCTGAACTGCTGTACTTAATCCCTAACTGGTTTCTCTACATCTGTTCTTGACTCTTCCTAATTGGTTCTCCACACTGAAAACACATGGCATTTCAAGTCTGATCTTGTCACTCTCTAACTTAAAATTCTTTAGTACTTCCCATGGCTCTTACAATCTTACGAGACTCTAAATGACCTGGTTCCTGCTTACCTCTCCAGCCTCATCTTGCACATTCGCCCTTTGTTCAACAGACCCTTTACACCAACCTGCCTCTATAGTTTTGCTCACACTCTTTATCTGTCCCTAGAATCCTCCCAGTGTGCCCCTTCCCCTCCTACACACACACACACACACACACACACACACACACACACACACACCTTGTCTTAGTTGACTTCCAATGCACTCTTTCTGAACACCCATACGAATAAATTCTTGCTGGAAACCTTCACTAACATACCTCCCTTTGTCTGTTCCCTTACCCCATTATACCACCTCATAGCATAATGTGACTTTACAGTTTTATCAGTGTGTAGTTATACATCTATTTGAGATTATATGACTTTTTCCTTCTTTAATTAACTATAAACTCCCTGAGATAGTATTCCTAATATTAAACATGACTTGCTGGATGGTAACAACAAATATTTATTGAATTTGATCTGCTGCATTGGACCAAGAGGCTGTCAACAGAATTCAGCTTAAAGTTCAAAAATCAAATTTCAGGATCATGTTGGGGTCAAACTAGAGGAAAGGTAGCCCTAGGGTTCTGTACCTCATGTTCAGTGCTTCACAGATGTGCAAGTGAGACAATCTGCCTCAAAGAAAGGAAGCAAAGACAGTCTACCACCTCATAGTACTGTTGTAAATATTAAAGTATGCAAGACAAAGTATTTTATAAGCTGTAGTAGCTGTTGTTCAGAGACTTGGGTTAAGCCTATGTAATGTGATATAAGATTAATGAAAGTAGAGAAAGGCTTTCATTCAAATTCAGTGCATAGAACAGTGCCTGGCATGTAGTAGAGCTCACTAATTGTTTGTCAAGGAATAAGTCGCTTTCCCTCGTAGTAAAATAAGTTAAGTTAATGGAACACTTTGTTGAATGACTGAATCCTAATTTCTGAAGCATACATAAGTCCTTACGGGAATTTAATTTAAAGATTCTGAAAAATAAGATAGAGTCACTTATACAAAGGAGTGTTTAAAAACTAAGATGGTAAAACACACAAATTATCCCTGTAAGATAACTTCAAAACCTATGTCCCTAGTGAATTGCAATAGCAAGTCTTGTCACCCTCTAACTTAATCCTTGAAAACCAACTTGTGCATCATTTCCTCCAGAAAGCCGGTCTTGACTCCCCATGCTGGGTTAAGTACGCACCACAACCCCCAACACAAATAGAGCTACCACTCCCTAAACTTCTGCAGCACCGCAGAAATCTCTAACCAAACTTTGTCCTACTGCTTTGAAATTCACCTGGAAAGTGATGTCTTTCCACCACTCTTTAAGGTCCTTCAGGTCAATGAAATTATCTTATTCTTCTAATGGTTGCTAATTCCTAACATAGTATCTGGCACTTAGTAGATGCTAAATAAGTTTTTGTTGAAGTGAACTGAATTCTTGAAGACTTTCATAGATGGTATCAATTTTATAACCTGATTCACTCATGCATTAGGTTTCGGCCAGTTTCCAGCTAATCCCTGTCCATACCTGTAAGGAATGATAACATATCATTTCATAAAGACTTTCTGGACCATTTTCAGGGTACCAAATGTCATTTTAAAAGAATTCTGATCAATACTAGTTTAAATTAGATATCAGAAAATCCAATGCATACATAAGTGTTTGCAGTATTTATATAAAGCTAAACTGAACAGTTTCTTCCATTTCCTTTCCTTCGTTTAGCATGACATTTTAGCTGATATCCCTGAACTGCTGGGTAAAGCAAATGCATTTATATTAGAGCCAGTATTCCCCCATGAGATTCTGCCAACAGGTGTTCCAGCTTCTTGATTCTGTGTACATTTTTCCCTTTACTTACTTTATTACTAGAACTAGAATTCTTATTAACGTATTTACTCTGATTGCTATAAAGATTGGATCTATTTAAATAAATAAGGCTCTTTTAGATTACATACAGAATGAAAATTTAAGGATCAACTGCTCCCCAGCATTGTATGATGTGTGGTCAATAGATGACATCCTTGTGTTTTGTTGTTTGTTTTTTTTTTTCCTACACCTTCCCTCAGCTCTGAGGTTCTAGAGGAGAAAAAAGAGAGCCTAGGAACATGCCTTTATATTCACAACTCTCAATATTCCAAACACAGAGGAAAATCCTGCTCTAAGAAATTATAGCTTAATTCTCCCCTTCCAAATATGACATACCAGCATAGGTCCATATATTCCAGATAATCCTCTTCAGTAAATAAATAACTTGTGTTGGATAACACAAGTGTAACCATATATTTTTAAAGTACCACAATTCACAGAAAATTGTCTTACAGAAACAAACAATGGGAAACGTATAGAAATATTTGATTTATTTCTCTGAGCAGGCACCTCCCCAGAAGAGAATAGATTGCAATATCTTTAAGACATATGGTTTGTCTTTGGAGGAGGAGGGTGGGGGTGAGGGGAGAGTCATTTTTCAGTAGTCTTAAATTGGCAACTTTAGTTACATTTGCAAAAATATTTATGATTCATAAAATTTTTTTAAAGTTTTCTTTGCCATGTACTAATCTTGAACTCTCCTGATACTGCTTCATTCTCTCCCAAGAATTTTGTATTTTATATTGCTAGACACACACACACACACACACACACACACACACACACACACACACTTTACTTCCCTGACTGGTTTCAATTGTGTTCATTATCTTCTGTCTTTTTCCTCTCCCACATCTCTTGCCCCAACAGAAGGAACATTCTTACACGTATTATTTTGGATTAACCGGTTGAACATCCTCAATGATTATTGCTCTGCAGCGCCCCCTGCTGGCAACATACATGATCCAATTTATCTGTTCCTTCCCAGCTGTGCCTGTCAAGCCTGGTGCTTAATCCCGGACGAACCACGCTCCAGCCTAGCCACAAATGACCTGCAAGTTCAGCAGATCCTGGAACGGGGCTGCCTAACATCTGCAGGGTAGCAACTCTTCCTTGTTTTCAGTGTGGAAAGAGAGCACCAGAGGAATGCATAATTTTTATGAGTCTTTATTTTCCTCGTGTCTAGAACACATAAGAAAAAAAGAGGTAAAGAGGTTTGAAACTGTTTGTGACTAAAATGATAAAAGGAAATCAATGCAGCAAAACATAGACCACCTGAAAATCTTCAGTTGAAGCACAAGTTGTGACATGATGTCAAAGAGGCATTCTTCTCAGAGAGAAGGCATATTAAATTATGCTAGTGCTGACTGCTCTTCCAAGGACTGTTGATAGATGCTTAGGAGAAGAAAATCTTCCTGTCTGGTTGACCTTAAAAGCTGTCTTACCCCAGGCCTTAAACGTTTAAATGTGAACATAAAACATTTTTTCATTGATCCCAGGAAAAAAATATATATTTTCAACCTGTTCTCTTTAGTTGTTGCTTATCATCTGCCCATGAATATAAAAAGATATAAGTGCGTGTACAGAGATAGATAGGTAGATAAATATATTAATTTTCAACCAAAGAATAAATACATTTATCATTCAGAATGACAGAACTAGAGTGGAAAACACCCAGGTGATTGCAATTTGTTTTGCCATGCACCCATGAAAACTCCCTATAGTGGAAAGAAAAGAGAGCAGGCAGGTTATGATAATAGAATATACCTATTTTTCCTCACATTTATCATTATATGTAAGCCAGCCTTCCCAAACAGCTTAAAATGTATACATTTTGTAATAGGAATACAATTCTCCCGGGACTGAGTTGAATGGGGTGGGGGGAGGGCGGTGGGGAAAGCTGTGGAACTAATCTACATGAATGTGAATCATGTAACAGAGAAAACAAGTCGTTGATTGGGAGAAATAAAAGAGAAGAAGGATGGAGACAGGAAACAGGACACATAAGGCAAACCTATTTAAAGATTTGGAGAAATCTATCTCTAAAAGGAAGGGTGAATAAGCCTAAAACAATGGGAGATACATTCTTTTTTGTATGCAGTCTCAACAGGAGCAACATCCCTTCAAAAGAGTAACCTCAGGGCTACTTCTAATTCAAATTTGATGAATAGCATAATTTTACTTAATAGAAAATAATACCACCAGGTGTGTCAGTTACCAAGAGACTATTAACCGAGCCAGGGATTCCAGGTGGATCAGGTTATGATTTTTGCAAGCTTCTCACTTAGCGGTATCACATGATGGACAAACCAGGGCACCCAAGAAGAGCAAAGCATGATTGGTGAGGGTAGTGCCTATTCTAATAAAACAGAATCATCCCAATGCATTTTTGTGTTTCGTATTTAAAAACCAAAGTTGACCCCAAAGAGCCATCTTGATATAACAAAGCAACACAATCCAGGCTGATATAATAGAAGCCTCTTAGGCAAAGCTGCCAAACAGTTCTACCTTTTAAGAAAAATAAAGGCAAAGAAATCAAAACAAAACACTGTATGTGGCCTCAATACAAAAGATAAACTTTCAAGTTGTGACAAGGGACTTTGACTTACGGCAAACCTTGACTTAAAGAATCAGTGTGCAGATGAGAAACTGTTAAGTCATCTGACCTTCGTCTGTACTCTATTTGGCAGACGCTCACAAAAATACTACCCAAGAAATATCGCTCCCATAAAGCAATGCAAAAAAGTCACTAATGTATTACCGTATCCGGCAAGGGAAACGCTCTAGAATTTATTCATTGTTAATGAATTACCAATAGTAGGAGTATATTTATATGCATTTGGGCCAAAAAAAAATATACAAATAAATAAATAAGTTTTCATTATGCCAATGGGTATATGCTTCTTTGACAACCTTCTTGGCAGTGACTATAAAAGCAGAATCTTGGGGGGAAATGTCATGAGGGCCCGGCTTATTAAATTTTGTAAATCATAAGGCTTGTCTGCAAATGCAGAGCACTGCAGCTGATTTAGTCGTTGGCCTAGAAACTCTGCTGTTAGGACCATTAAACAGGTCCCGAGTTTAAGTTGCACAGTAAATTATACTCAAAAGAAACAGAGACTTTTGTCTCCTGTTTTTTTGTCTGTGGTATATGAACTGGCTGTATTGCTCTAACCCTGTGAGATGGTGTTGGATATTCACAATGATGCATCAAGTGTCTATACCTTGATTGAGCCCACCTAAGACTACTGTCGAGTTTTCCTTTGAATATCAAAAAAATGGAGAACCAAATTAAATTAGGCTTTTCCTATTTGAAAACCTTCACAGCTAGAATAGACACAACCAGTAGTCTTTTTAGGGTATGCCAGCTTTTACAGTCACTTTCAACAAATAGCTATCATTAGAAATAGCAAGGACAATGCAGTTGATCGTTTAAAAATAAAGGGTTGTCATTTTGATTTTTTTTTCTTAAAAGGAATAATGAATTGCCTATAGCTACTATGACTGAAACACCCCTTTAGAGGCCACAAATAAATGAGGCCATAAAGAAAGCGTAGTCATATGTCAAAGAAACCCGATCCAATTAATCACTCTCTGTAGTAACTCTGTCATGGAACTTTCTAATGTTTTGTTTCTATTGCAGTGTGAACTGTTAGCTGGTAATTTGGATCCTACTCAGTTATTTAATATCAGATAAACTTTTTCAAAATGAAGGGGTTTTTTTTCTTTCATTGAAGAAATTTTCGGAAGTGTCTAATGGCCAAGTTATAAATAGCCGACTATTTCATTAAAAAATGGAAAAGGAACTCTTTCCTGAAACATAGAGACTAAAAGAAAGTGGTTTGGAGTATGTAACACAACAGGATTGTGTTTATATTTTGAAAACAAGCATTACTGGAGAGGAGGGAAGATGGCAGCTTAGGAGGATGCTGGGCTCACCTTGTCCTGCTGATCACTTAGATTCCACCTACACCTCACCTGCCTAAATAACCCAGAAAACCGCCAGAAGACTAGCAGAACGGATTCTCCGGAGCCAAGCGCAGACGAGAGGCCCACGGAAGAGGGTAGGAAGGGCAGAGAGGCGGTGAGCGCTACACGGACTGGCGGGAGGGAGCCGGGCAGATGGGCGGCCTGCCAGCAAAGCAGAGCTGGCAGAGTCTGGCTTGCAAGAGCAGAGGGGCCAGACAGAGTGTGTTCTGACAGCGAGCGGGACTTAACATCTGGAAGGTTACAAGTTAACAGTTCTGCTCAGAGAGCGGGAGGGCTGGAGGACAAGGGGAGGGAGAGTTGTTGAGCCCCGGACAACAGAGCTCAGCTTGGAGGGGAACAAAGGTGCTCGTCAATGCCATCTCCCTCGCCCATCCCCCAGCCAAAATCCCAAAGGGAACCAGTTCCTGCCAGGGAACTTGCTTGCACCGCACAAACACCCAACGCTGTGCATCTGCGGATCCATTCCTCTGGGAGCAGGTCCTCCCGAAGCGGATCACCGAAGCAGATCACTGAAGGATAAGCGAACTGAGCCTGCCCCCCCCACCCCGCCACCCCCCCACCCCCCACCGCCCTCCCCCCGCCCCGTGCACCTTGCCGATCCACCCCAGCTAATACGCCAGATCCCCAGCACCACAAGCCTGGCAGTGTGCAAGTAGCCCACACGGGCCACGCCACCCCACAGTGAATCCCGCCCCCAGGAGAGGGGAAGAGAAGGCACACACCAGTCTGACTGTGGCCCCAGCGGTGGGCTGGGGGCAGACATCAGGTCTGACTGCGGCCCGCCCACCAACACAAGTTATTCAAGACGGCACAGGGGAAGTGCCCTGCAGTTCCGCACCACTCCAGGGACTATCCAAAATGACGAAATAGAAGAATTACCCTCAAAAGAATCTCCAGGAAATAACAACAGCTAACAATCTGATCAAAAAGTATTTAAACAATATAACAGAAAGTGAATTTAGAATAATAGTCATAAAATTAATTGCTGGGCTTGAAAACAGAATAGAGGACAGCAGAGAATCTATTGCTACAGAGATCAAGGGACTAAGGAACAGTCAGGAGGAGCTAAAAAATGCTATAAACGAGCTGCAAAATAAAATGGAAACAACCACAGCTCGGATTGAAGAGGCAGAGGAGAGAATAGGTGAACTAGAAGATAAAATTATAGAAAAAGAGGAAGCTGAGAAAAAGAGAGATAAAAAAATCCAGGAGTATGAGGGGAAAATTAGAGAACTAAATGATGCACTAAAGAGAAATAATATACACATAATTGGTATTCCAGAGGAGGAAGAGAAAGGGAAAGGTGCTGAAGGTGTACTTGAAGAAATAATAGCTGAGAACTTCCCTGATCTGGGGAAGGAAAAAGGCATTGAAATCCAAGAGGCACAGAGAACTCCCTTCAGACGTAACTTGAATCAATCTTCTGCATGATATATCATAGTGAAACTGGCAAAATACAAGGATAAAGAGAAAATTCTGAAAGCAGTGAGGGATAAATGTGCTCTAACATATAAAGGGAGACCTATAAGACTCGTGACCGATCTCTACTGAAACTTGGCAGGACACAAAGGAATGGCAGGAAATCTTCACTGTGATGAACAGAAAAAATATGCAGCCGAGAGTCCTTTATTCAGCAAGTCTGTCATTTAGAATAGAAGGAGAGATAAAGGTCTTCCCAAACAAACAAAAACTGAAGGAATTTGTCACCACTAAACCAGCCCTACAAGAGATCCTAAGGGGGATCCTGTGAGACAAAGTACCAGAGACATCGCTACAAGCATAAAACATACAGACATCACAATGACTCTAAACCCATATCTTTCTATATTAACACTGAATGTAAATGGACTAAATGCGCCAACCAAAAGACATAGGGTATCAGAATGGATAAAAAAACAAGACCCATCTATTTGCTGTCTACAAGAGACTCCTTTTAGACCCGAGGACACCTTCAGATTGAGAGTGAGGGGATGGAGAACTATTTATCATGCCACTGGAAGTCAAAAGAAAGCTGGAGTAGCCATACTTATATCAGACAAACTAGACTTTCAATTAAAGGCTGTAACAAGAGATGAAGAAGGGCATTATATAATAATTACAGGGTCTACCATCAGGAAGAGCTAACAATTATAAATGTCTGTGTGCCAAATACTGGAGCGCCCAAATATATAAAACAATTAATCACAAACATAAGCAATCTTATTGATAAGAATGTGGCAATTGCAGGGGACTTTAACACTCCACTTCCAGAAATGGATAGATCATCTAGACACACGGTCAATAAAGAAACAAGGGCCCTGAATGATACATTGGATCAGATGGACTTGACAGATATATTTAGAACTCTGCATCCCAAAGCAACAGAATATACTTTCTTCTCGAGTGCACATGGAACATTCTCCAAGATAGATCACATACTGGGTCACAAAACAGCCCTTCATAAGTATACAAGAATTGAGATCATACCATGCATACTTTCAGACCACAATGCTATGAAGCTTGAAATCAACCACAGGAAAAAGTCTGGAAAACCTCCAAAAGCATGGAGGTTAAAGAACACCATACTAAAGAATGAGTGGGTCAACCAGGCAATTAGAGAAGAAATTAAGAAATATATGGAAACAAACAAAAATGAAAATACAACAATCCAAACGCTTTGGGACGCAGCGAAGGCAGTCCTGAGAGGAAAATACATTGCAATCCAGGCCTATCTCAAGAAACAAGAAAAATCCCAAATACAAAATCTAACAGCACACCTAAAGGAAACAGAAGCAGAACAGCAAAGACAGCCTAAACCCAGCAGAAGAAGAGAAATAATAAAGATAAGAGCAGAAATAAACAATATAGAATCTAAAAAAAAATGTAGAGCAGATCAACGAAACCAAGAGTTGGTTTTTTGAAAAAATAAACAAAATTGATAAACCTCTATCCAGGCTTCTCAAAAAGAAAAGGGAGATGACCCAAATAGATAAAATCATGAATGAAAATGGAATGATTACAACCAATCCCTCAGAGATATAAGCAATTATCAGGGAATACTATGAAAAATTATATGCCAACAAACTGGACAACCTGGAAGAAATCGACAAATTCCTAAACACCCACACTCTTCCAAAACTCAATCAGGAGGAAATAGAAAGCTTGAATAGACCCATAACCAGTGAAGAAATTGAATCAGTCATCAAAAATCTCCCAACAAATAAGGGCCCAGGACCAGATGGCTTCCCAGGGGAGTTCTACCAGACGTTTAAAGCAGAGATAATATCTATCCTTCTCAAGCTATTCAAAAAAATAGAAAGGGGAGGAAAACTTCCAGACTCATTCTATGAAGCCAGTATTACTTTGATTCCTAAACCAGACAGAGACCCAGTAAAAAAAAGAGAACTACAGGCCAATGTCCCTGATGAATATGGATGCAAAAATTCTCAATAAGATACTAGCAAATCGAATTCAACAGCCTATAAAAAGAATTATTCACCATGATCAAGTGGGATTCATTCCTGGGATGCAGGGCTGGTTCAACATTCGCAAATCAATCAACATGATACATCACATTAATAAAAGAAAAGATAAGAACCATATGATCCTGTCAATCGATGCAGAAAAGGCCTTTGACAAAATTCAGCACCCTTTCTTAATAAAAACCCTCGAGAAAGTCGGGATAGAAGGAACATACTTAAACATCACAAAAGTCATTTATGAAAAGCCCACAGCTAACATCATCCTCAATGGGGAAAAACTGAGAGCTTTTTCCCTGAGATCAGGAACATGACAGGGATGTCCACTCTCACCGCTGTTGTTTAACATAGTGTTGGAAATTCTAGCATCAGCAATCAGACAACAAAAGGAAATCAAAGGCATCAAAATTGGCAAAGATGAAGTTAAGCTTTCACTTTTTGCAGATGACATGATATTATACATGGAAAATCCGATAGACTCCACCAGAAGTCTGCTAGAACTGATGCATGAATTTAGCAAAGTTGCAGGATACAAAATCAATGTACAGAAATCAGTTGCATTCTTATATACTAATAATGAAGCAACAGAAAGACAGCTAAAGAAACTGATCCCATTCACAATTGCACCAAGAAGCATAAAATACCTAGGGATAAATCTAACCAAAGATGTACAAGATCTGTATGCTGAAAACTATAGAAAGCTTATGAAGGAAATTGAAGAAGATATAAAGAAATGGAAAAACATTCTGTGCTCATGGATTGGAAGAATAAATATTGTCAAAATGTCAATACTACCCAAAGCTATCTACACATTCAATGCAATCCCAATCAAAATTGCACCAGCATTCTTCTCGAAACTAGAACAAGCAATCCTAAAATTCATATGGAACCACAAAAGGCCCCGAATAGCCAAAGTAATTTTGAAGAAGAAGACCAAAGCAGGAGGCATCACAATCCCAGACTTTAGCCTCTACTACAAAGCTGTCATCATCAAGACAGCACGGTATTGGCATAAAAACAGACACATAGACCAATGGAATAGAATAGAAACCCCAGAACTAGACCCACAAACGTATGGCCAACTCATCTTTGACAAAGCAGGAAAGAACATCCAATGGAAAAAAGACAGTCTCTTTAACAAATGGTGCTGGGAGAACTGGACAGCAACATGCAGAAGGTTGAAACTAGACCGCTTTCTGACACCATTCACAAAAATAAACTCAAAATGGATAAAGGACCTGAATGTGAGACAGGAAACCATCAAAACCCTAGAGGAGAAAGCAGGAAAAGACCTCTCTGACCTCAGTCGTAGCAATTTCTTACTTGACACATCCCCAAAGGCAAGGGATTTAAAAGCAAAAATGAACTACTGGGACCTTATGAAGATAAAAAGCTTCTGCACAGCAAAGGAAACAACCAACCAAACTAAAAGGCAACGAACAGAATGGGAAAAGATATTTGCAAATGACGTATCGGACAAAGGGCTAGTATCCAAAATCTATAAAGAGCTCACCAAACTCCACACCCGAAAAACAAATAACCCAGTGAAGAAATGGGCAGAAAACATGAATAGACACTTCTCTAAAGAAGACATCCGGATGGCCAACAGGCACTTGAAAAGATGCTCAATGTCACTCCTCATCAGGGAAATACAAATCAAAACCACACTCAGATATCACCTCACGCCAGTCAGAGTGGCCAAAATGAACAAATCAGGAGACTATAGATGCTGAAGAGGATGTGGAGAAATGGGAACCCTCTTGCACTGTTGGTGGGAATGAGAATTGGTGCAGCCACTCTGGAAAACAGTATGGAGGTTCCTCAAAAAATTAAAAATAGACCTACCCTATGACCCAGCAATAGCACTGCTAGGAATTTACCCAAGGGATGCAGGAGTACTGATGCATAGGGGCACTTGTACCCCAATGTTCATAGCAGCACTCTCAACAATAGCCAAATTATGGGAAGAGCCTAAATGTCCATCAACTGATGAATGGATAAAGAAATTGTGGTTTATATACACAATGGAGTACTACGTGGCAATGAGAAAGAATGAAATATGGCCCTTTGTAGCAACGCGGATGGAACTGGAGAGTGTGATGCTAAGTGAAATAAGGCATACAGAGAAAGACAGATACCATCTGTTTTCACTCTTATGTGGATCCTGAGAAACTTAACAGAAATCCATGGGGGAGGGGAAGGGAAAAAAAAAAGAGGTTAGAGTGGGAGAGAGCCAAATCATTAGAGACTCTTAAAAACTGAGAACAAACTGAGGGTTGATGGGGGGCGGGGAGGGAGGGGAGGGTGGGTGATGGGTATTGAGGAGGGCACCTTTTGGGATGAACACTGGGTGTTGTTTTAGAAACCAATTAGACAATAAATTTCATATATTGAAAAAAATAAAAAAAGAAAAAAAGCATTACATTCTATAATTGTCATGTAGTTTTAACACTTAATTAGCTAAAAATAAATTTGAAATTGCCCATATTACACTTAAATAACCTGGGAGTATGTTTTAAAATCATTATAAAAAGAAAACTATGTTATTCAACATCACTTCTAAGTTAGAGCCCTATGTACAGAAGATACTCAATAATGTTGGCTGGTGATACGCACAATTCTGCCCATTCTACAGACTGTAAACATAAAATTCAACTTATTTTTCCATGGTAAGTTAACCTAAACTGGTTACCATTGGCAATTTACATCTATGAAGCCCTCTTTAGGGCAAAAGAAAATTTATGTCAAGCATTTATAGTCTTCTTACTGTCCCCCAAGATTCTGAATACCTAATACTTCACAATGTAATGCAACAGAACATATCCTGCTTAAATTCATTGAAAAAAATTTTTCCCACTTGGACATTTTTTTATGTTAAGACACAAGAATCTAGTTTGGGCGATATGATTAAAATGTGGTTGATATCGATAGAAGAAGGGAAGGGCAGAAATCAATACTCTGAGAGCTAATAAAGACAAATGTTCTGTGATTCATCAGGGAAGAAATAATGGATGAAAAATTGAATATGATTCAGCAGTGTAACACTGTCACCAAAAGGCAAATGCTATATTGGATTGCATTAATAGACATATCATGTAAAACAAGCAAGGTAATTTTTCAGCAGCGGCAGTTCTCAACACTATTAGTTAGGTCAAAATTAGAAAAGCACCTGTACTTGGGGCCCAAACATTGCACAAAAAGTTGTATAGAGTTCACAGGAGAACAACAACATACATGAAGAAAAATAAATACGTTATAGACAGATAGATAGATAGATAGATAGATAGATGATAGATAACTAGGAAACATAAAGTTTAAAAAACCAGACTAGCTTTCAGAGATCAAGAGAAAAACAAAGCCAAGACCAGATAAGGGAAGACATAATAACTGTAAAATCAAATGCATAAAGGGAACACGATCCAAAAAGAAGATAGGGTTCAGTTGCTTTTATCAGACAGTGGGAGAACCAACAACACATGGGTTCCTTGTTTCAGACAATGATTGACATTAAACAGAAAGGAAAATCCCTAACACATAGCCAGGCTTACAATGATTTAATGGTATACCTGGGATCCCAGTCATTGGATGTATTCAAAACAATTATTATACTCAGTCTTTCAAAAGTGATCTGGATTGATGAGCACACGGCTGACAATACCTTCAAATATTTATGGTTGTTTTATGGTCTATATAATATAACATCTAGGCAGATTACTTACTGAAAGGGCAAAATTGAAAAAAACAGCTGGAGATATTCAGCTTAAAGTTACAAACTCCAGGGATCGCTGAATCCCCACTTTATAAAAAAATAAATTATTTCAGAATAAAAAGATAGGGAAAATATTAGCTAATTTTATTGAGAACTCACAATAAATTATCTCAGAATAAAAAGATAGGGAAAATATTAGCTAATTGTATTGAGAACTCACTATATACATCAAGTACTGTCATATATTTTTTACTCAAAAAAATCTTATTTAGTACCCAACAATCATAAAAGCTACATACTGTTATTACCTCTGCTTTACAAAGTGGTATATATGGAAATTAAGTAATTTTGCCTGCAAGGTCCCATGGTCAGAATCTGAACTCTGACAGTCTAGCTGCAGGGCTTAGAGGGCTATACTGCCCCTCAGTAACCTAGAAATTTGCCATGGACTCTGAAGGAACTAAATAGAATGGGCTAGAGTGACAGTATCAGCAGATAATAACAGTTGGTGACTAAAGAAATAACCTTATGATGCAGAAAAGAAAATTATAATTAGGAATAAGGACAATTTTATGCTTCATGAATGAAATTAGCATTAGAGCACACATTGTTAAAAGCTGGGAATATTCTCTTTAAAGACTTTCTAAAAGTCACAGTTTAGATTTTCATCTTTTTGTGATGATCTGTGAAATTTTTTTTCTGGATGTAGGTAGAGTATTATAGTAAGTCCTCCTAAACTCTTCTATAGCATATGATTTACATAAATCATAACATTGCTTTGGAAACATCACACTAGGGGACTTCTAAGGGAATATTTAATGTCTGTCTAATATAGATTAATTTAATTTTTAATTTCTACTATAGATTAATCTCATTAATAGAGGCAGCTGGCTACATAATCATATCCCCAAATTTTGCATCTCTTGGGTCCCATTGAAAGAACAGTTAGAAATGGGAATAGGAAAGCAATCTAGAACATGGTCATGATTATATCAATTATCTAAATTATATCACTTATACTATAAGCACACCAAAATCAGAAACATTATTCAAAGATGTATTTATGATATAAGAGTTATACCTGCAAAACAGACATTACATTCATGCTGCTTCTTATAAAAATCCAATGATTATAAATAACTTCCTCTTGCTATATGGCTTCCAGATATTTTAATATGCCTTGGTATTCTATTTCTCTCCCTCCTATTTTTTCCTCTTTCCCTGAACTGGTATCATTGAGAGAATATTTCATTTCTGGACAAAATAATGATCTTACACTTGATATAGAACTTCTTTCAACTTTTATCTCCATTACCACTTAGAACATGTACACAGTAGCTCCATTCCACTGGGGATGTTTTCCTACCTGCTCTATTATTCTGTTCTTCCCCACTGCGTAAGGATCTTGAAGGACATTTCGAACAATATCATATACTTTCGTGATGGGCTTATTCATCTGCCCATTGTGGATAAAATTGCATAGATAAGTGATGATTCCCTTTCTGCTCAAGGAATTTTCTCATTAAAACTCCTATTTTGGAGATTAAAAACTTTTGTCCAATGTAATTTTTAATTCTTACATATAATAACTGGTGAATTTATGAATTGGACACTAGAGTCAAAAGCAGTATGCTTAAAAAAAAAAAAGCAGTATGCTTTTTCTGGATTCTAAATCCTGAGATTTCTCAAAAAAAAAAAATGAAAAAAACCCAATAGCATCGTTTGTATAAAATGCTGTTTCTTTGTTGTTCTTTATTGACTATTCACTAATTGAGAAAACACTGTTCACATCTAGCAAGGTCTAGAACAGATAGGATCAAATGGTTCAAATATTGATTCTTCCACTTACTAGCTGTATAAATTGACAACTCTTCACCTATTTCTGCACATTTAATGGGAATTATTATACTTATGTTGCACGATGACTATGAAGATTAGAGATTGAATCAAATTACTATGGCATCTTGTATATAGCAGATACACAATGAATGATAGCTTTTAAAATTATGTTTACAATCCAATTAAATCTAAAGTGCATTAGAAAGCTAAAGAAGAGTCCAAAAGAAGGCATCAGATTGTTGCACAGAAAACCTGAAAGTTGGGATGGGAAGGGTCTCTTCCAGTATTCCATTCCTATGGGCCTACTTTGTGCTTCTAAGACTCCTTTACTGATTAGATGGCTTCAGGAGGACAGGGTTCTAAACTCCCCACTTCTACTGTCAAAGGATCTCAGACTTTAATTGTTTTGTGCATTGGACTTCCACGTGAGGTTTTATTTTTTTTAAAACATTTCTTTTAGTAGAATAATAACCTTGGAAGCTATGAGAAGTGTCCAAAATTAAGAGTTGAGATACTAAATTTTTTAAGTATTTGGAAAAAAAATGCCTAATTTTGCCAAGTTCAGGGGTCTCTAATATTAGAAGGAAAAATATTCTGCATATATTAAGAGTCAAAGCAAAGCAAAATCCAATCAAAAGATTTAACCACCTGAGAAAGGATTATAGAGTAATCTAACTTGTGGAGTATATGATTAGCTGTGGCTTTAAATTTATGAAGTTCCTCAGAGAAAGACAAATACCATATGATTTCACTTATATGTAGAACCTAAAAAACAAAACAAAACCAAACAAAATGAAGAAACAAATAAAAAAACAGAACCAGACCCATAAATACAGAGAACTGATGGTTGCCAGAGGAAAGGTTGGGGGGGGGGGGGGTATGGGCAAAATGGGTGAAAGGAAGTGGGAGATACGGGCTTCCAGTTATAGAATGAATAAGTCATGGGGATGAAAGGTACAGCATAGAGAATATAGTCAATGGTATTATAATAGCTTCATATAGTGACAAATGGCAGCTACACTGGTGGTGAGCACAGCATAATATATAGACTTGTCGAATCACTATATTGTACACCTGAAACTAATGTAACATTGTGTGTCAACTATACTGCAATAAAAAAGAAAAAGTTGTGAAGTCCCTGTCACATACAATATATAGGGGTCAGTCCATCCCATCCACATCACAGACAAAGGATCGGTTGCTTCCTGACCAGAACTTCTGATTGTTAATAACTTTAGCAAACTGAAAAGGCAACCAAAAACTTCACTCTTTAGAAATGCACTCTAAAAAACATTTGAGACAACAAAATTGTATCCTTCAGAAGAAGCATCGTTCATGCCATGCAGATTTAGAATTAAATATAGGGCATTTAAGACAATCACTCCTTCTTTCTTTCCTTCCTTCTGTCCTTCCTTCAGAAGTCTCTATTAACTATGAGCTAGGTGCCAGGTACTGTCTCTGGGCAGTGTGGATACATTCATGAGCAAAACAGAAAAAGTCTCTACCTTTGCAAACCTTGCCTTCTAGTCAAGGAATAAATACAATAAATATAATAAATGGGCAGAACTGATGATGCCAATGCCCTGTTTACATTTCCTCCACACTTAGTGGTTGAAAGCTATTAACTATGAATGAACAACTGCAACTTTCCACCTGAGCCCCAGGAGCACACTCTTCCCCCACTGGAGGAAAGGCAGAAATGAGTGATGAGGTCCTGAAAATAGCCCTCGACCAATGGCAAAAGGGGTGCTGATACATTATTATCCCAGTGTCCTCATCTCTTGGTGGAAAGCAATTGAGCCTCAATTGTCCACAGAGATAGTCAGCTTAATAACCTACCTCTCCTTGACTCACCACCCCACTGCTACCTGTTTTTCTTGGGGTCATCTCCCAAATAAGTAATTGCACTCAAATTTTGTCTCAGGATTTGTTTCTAAGAGAACTTGTTTACTTCTAGACAAGAAAATTGTATAGTATGTTAAAAGGTGATATATGCTTTCACAAATACAGAAAATATAAATAAAAATATAAAGCACATTAAGAAGGATCTAGATTAGAAGGCAAGGGACAATGCACTAGAAGGCATTTGGACAAAGACTGGAAGGAGGTAAAGGGGTAAACCATGGGGATGTGTAGAGGAAAGGTAATGTAGAAGTCTTGAAGTGGAGTATGACTGCTACATTTGAGACTTTGAAGGAGACCTCATGACTATAATAGAGTCTGTAAAGAAGAGAATCATAGAAAATGGGTTATGAGAGAGGTAACCATTGTAGAGAGGTATTAAAGATTTTATAAGGTCTTGTAAAGACTGGATGCTAGCCTAAGTGATAGAGTGATATGGAAGAATTTGAGCAGAGGAGTAACATAATCTGGCAGATCTTAAAGCTTCTCTTTAGTTACTGTGTTGAGAAAAGACTAGTAAGAGTTTGAACACAGAAGCAGGAAGACCAAGTAGACATCTGTTACAAAAATGCACGGAGCAGTCCATCAACAGATGAATGCATTAATAAAATGTGGTATTTACATTCAACGAAATACTATTTAGCCACAAAAAGGCATGAAGTATTGATACATGCTACAACATAATTGAACCTCAAAAATATATGGTAAATGAAATAAGCCAGACATGAAAATTTACAAGTCGTAGGATTTCCTTTATAAGAATTATCCAAAATAAGTGAATCCATAGAGACAGAAAGCAGATTCGATTCTAGCGGTCGGGTGGAAGCAGATTGAGGAAGTAACATGGCAATGTGTGTAGAGTTTTACTCTGAGATGATGAAAATGTTTTGGAACCAGACAAAGAGTGTGGCTGGCAACATTGGGAATGTACTGAATGCCACTGAAATATTCACTCCAAAACAGTTAATTTTACATTATGTGAACTTCATCTCAATTAAAAAAAAAAAAAAAAAAACTTAAAAAGGAAACAAATACTTGCAAAGAATGATGGTTTGGACCAGAGGGCTAGTAATGAAAGTGATGAGAATGGTAGGATTATGGACATATTTTATAGGTGGAGTCAAGAAAATATCAGGACCAGATGTCTGTGCAAAGTTAAAAAGATGACTCCAAAGTTGGGGCCTGAGCGACAGTAAGAATAAATTTACCATTTAGAGATACGAGGAAAATTGCAGTTGGAGCATGCTTAGGATAGAAGATCAAGAGTTTAGTTTTGAATATAATATTTGAGATGTCTTTTCAATAGTCAAGTGAATTTTGAGATGTCTAGAATGAAGGGCAAAGATTGGGCTAGAATCACACCCATTGCATTATTATTTTTGTATCAGTGAATCAGCGAATGATTAGTATCTTAAATAAGTGTTAAGTTTAAGATAACTTCGTTTATTAGAGTAACACATCAGCCTTGTAATTCTGAGTTAAAATGTATAAGCAGATTTTAAATATACTGATGATTTTAAGTGGAAATTTTAGCTATTATGTAATAAGATCATTTGAAAGAACTTGAAGTTTTCCATATTTGTAATTTTAATTCATTAAATTTCATAAGAAATTATTAAATTCTTGAGACCTTCCAATCATATCTCTGACACAGTTAAAAAGACAAGGAAGTGTTAAATCTGTTAGTGAAGTTTAAGAAATTCAAAGGTGTAAACACTTGCAAACAGATCTAAATGTTGTTCAAAGGCCCTAAAAAAGTTATTGTAGACTTATAAACATAAGGTCAATTTTGTAAAATGAACCTAAAAGCTTCAGGAAAAACTAGGCTTCTAAATCTCTAACTTTAATAGACTGACTACCCTTCCTTAAAAGCAAGTTAACTGAGTGATCTTTTCTACATGCAAAACTGCCCCCAAGAGTACCAACAAACTCACATTCAACAGCTTGCTCTGATGAACAATGAAGAGGTTGAGTGTCTACTGTCTGGTCAAGCATACATGTGAAAACCATAGAAATTTTAAATGTGCTTCTTAAAATTTCAAAGCCCAGATTTTCAGGTATTTCCCAATTTTATTGATGCCTACCAGAAACTGTGGTTTAATCATGGGTTATTTTGGAAGTTTTAGAACTCTATGTTGCATGTCAAGTTTTTCAGGAAACTCTTTGGGTGTCCATCTTGTTAAGGTACTTGGTGGGGCACATGAGTGGCTCAGTCAGTTGAGCGTCCAACTTCAGCTTAGGTCATGATCTCACCATCCATGGGTTCAAGCCCTGTGTTTGACTCTATGATGACAGATCGGAGCCTGGAGTCTGCTTTGGATTCTGAGTCTCCCTTCCTCCCTGCCCCTCCCCCACTCGCACTCTGTCTCTGTCTCTGTCTCTGTCTCTCTCTCTCTCTCTCTCTCTCCTTCAAAAATAAATAAACATTCAAAAAACATTTTTTTAAGTACTTGATGCCTTTTCCTACTCAAGTTGTTTTAACTATTCAACACCATACATACAAAAAGAAGAAAAGAAATAAAAGAAAAGGGGAAAAAGCTAAAGGTAATTGAGGGTAAACATTATCTTAATAAAGTGAAGAGTCAACCTAGGTGACACTTTTTCTTTTCAATATGAATAAGGAGTGACTTTAAAGCAATGTCATCGATTTTCTTAGGTGGCTTGTGTATTGACTTTGAAGGCACTTTTCAAAGGGAGGCTCTAAAATGATCTTAAACAATGGCAGTAATGTTGGTGTAATATACAGCTTCCCTATGGGGGCACTTTAAACGACTCATTTGGATATTTAAGTCCTGCTACATAGGCTTTTAAAAAATTCATTTGTGATTACACATTGCATATTTTCTATAAACTAATTGGTTAAGGAAAGCAATATATGGCAATAAGAAAACTTAAGAGAGAAGCAGGAAGGACATCACTCTAAACACAGTAGGCTTAATACAATTTACAGATCAAATATAATTTTGGAAGCCTAAATGATTTTTTAAACACATTTTCAAGGGCTGCTAAAAGCTATACTAATAGTTACCAATATATCTAAGGCTGACTACATATAAGGCATTTTACACTACCTATAAATATTCATAACAACCTCCCTGCTAAGTAGACACCACTGCTCCAGTTTTAGAGGTGAGGAAATTGATGGTCAGAAAAGTTGAATTGTCCAAAGTCATGCCATAAAGCAAGACAAAACCACAATTTGAATTAGTCTGTTCAGTGCCATGCCCTGAGTGTGATACTGAATGCAATACTCTCTAAAAGCAAAGATGCAAATTAGGCAATGTCCCCATGTCCTCCTCCAAGATACGAGTTTATGAGGATATTTATTACTTACCTGCATCTCAAATGTTCTCATACAAATCATTTAATATATTTTCTAAATGATGCTAGCCTCAAGCATTTCATGTCATCAAACCTGACTTTTAATTTTTTCCTTTTAAACCCAACTTATTTCAGTCTTTCAAGCAACCTAAATCCTGCATCCACACATAATAATCACTTTTAAAATCAAAACTACCTCAAACATTACCAAATATATGGACAGTGATGAACCTTCTAATAAATGAAGGAAACTTTAGGTTATGATTCACATTTGCACCAAATTCTTATTTGATGAAAAAAAAAGTCTTGTTTTTTATAATGACCAAGGAATAGACCTGTAGATTTCCCTTGTAAGGACTCCTTGATGCCAGAGAATATCAGCATAAAAAAGTAATAAAAGAGAGCTCACAAAGATCTAAAAAGTTTATGGAAAGAACAACTACTTCATAATGAGAGTTTCCAGATCACAAAATAGAAAGAAGAAATCCAACTATAAATCTATATTCAGAGTACAGCGGGGGAAATAGGATATGAGGTAATTTTTGCTTTACTTTTGAGCAGCACAGATCTTATGAACGGAGGTGCAAGCTATTCAATAACATTTATTGCGAGGCCTAGTTCAGTGCCTTCCACGGGTGGGCAGTCAATAAATCTTATCTGGAGATGATATTTATGCAATGATAATCAGTCTACTTCAGCACGGCAATTTTGGGGGAGAATATTGTCTCTAGTAAGGTTAAGCCTTGTGAAGTTAAATAATAAAAGGAAGGGCAAAGACCAGATGTGGAAAGTATTCAAAAAAGAAATTAAGTTTTATGCAATATTTGCATAAGCACTGGCAATTACAATTCAGAGAAATAAATGCATTTTCAGAAAAATTTGAAACACATTTTGGTAAATGGCAGGGAAAGCATTAAAATTATACATGATTCTCTCCTCCCTCCATCTTTACCAAGAGCATATACTTATTGACTTATTCAGACAGTGAAGACAAAGATGTGGAAGTCTGGACTTTATTCCAGAGCAGAGTGCTATCAATTATCCACCACAGAGCCCTTTTACCTTTGTTTCTTGACTCTATGTACATGAAATTAACAAATTATAAGCACTACCCCTGGAGTTTTGCCACACAAAAATCAAAATAAGTAATTTCATACAATGACTTAATGATTTGGCTTAATTATGTACAATGATTTAAACATAAAAAGTTTAGGTTGATTTTGACTTAAGAATCTTTATTTTCCTAGAATGAATTAAAATTCATTATCTCACTGAAACACACACACATACACACACACACACCACACACTCACGCATTCTCAGTGGACACTAAGATGCTGATATTTGAACTGTTCTTGTATATAGGAACGACAGTTTCTTAAACGTGGCAGGTAGATGGGGCTCCTGGGTGGCTCAGTCAGTTAAGCATCTGACTCTTGATTTCGGTTCAGGTCATGATCTTGCAGTTCATGGGTCCAAGCCCTACATTGGGCTCTGCACGGGCAGTGTGGGTCCTGCTTGGGATTCTCTCTCTCCCCCTCTCCACTCCTCCCCTGCTCATGCTCTCTCTGTCTCTCCCTCTCTCAAAAATAAATAAACATAAAAAAAAATTAAAGGCAGTAGATACAATTATTTCATTCCATTCACCATAAAGTTACCGAACATATATGTCTCAGAAATTATTGATGTATATTGGACTAAAAAATAAAATGTAAAGTGAAAAATTTAGATAACCACGGCTGAAACTGTCACCTTAAACAGTCTCAATTTGTCATTTAATGTTTGTATGACCAGTGAGAAGAAAGCGACATAACTGACAGGACCCTCTGTTACAAACCCAAAAAGAAAGAGATCATGTACTGCAAACTTCAAGTTACCCAACTCCTAAAATCATTTCTATATTAAGGCTTAGTTTTAGCTTTCTTAAACTTACCTACATCCTTCCTTTGTGCACTCCATAAGCCCAGTTTGAAACTCTACGGTAAGATGTCAGCAGTCAGCTAAGAACAGTAACTTTTACCTGACCTTCTTACAGAGAATGTTGGGAAGAAGAAAACCCAGCCTGTTGGGGAACAGAGACAATGACACCTAAAAGAGAGAGATTTTTCTTGTAGTTGGAGGGATGGGTAGATGGGTCAAGCAATGGTAGTATAGGAAGTAAACTTTTCAAGGGAGCACCCATCAGCCGCACAGCCAGAAGAGATCAACTAAAAATAAGAGTGACATTCTTTCTCTTTCTCTGGGGTTTCTCATTTTACACAGACTACTCTCTGCATCCATATTCCAACTTCATCTCCAACTTTCTTCTGTGAGGAAGTCTGTATTCATGATTTAAATGGGCAAAGTTCACAATAAATCTTTACAAGCAGACAACTGAAGCCTTAGGAGCCAATCACTTTGAAATCCTGGAGAGGACGAAACCAAATTCCATGTTGCATTGACACCAAGCTCAAATAAATCATGGATTTGTTTTTGTGACAACATGTTAGACTCCACCAACACACACACACACACACACACACACACACACACACACACACACTGTAATTAGCAAATTCTGAATTTGTCACACTTTTGTTATTAAGCCTGGCATAAGCACATGTATGCATACACATGTGAAAGAGACAGTGAGAGAGAGAGAGAGAGAGAGAGAGAGAGAGAGAACTATAGCCAAACCCACAAACAGATAACCTAAAGAAGACTGAAACACTTATTGTTCATTCTTTGTAAAGTTCAAGTGCTTAGTAATTACTAGATAATATATCTGATTCAGGGAAAAAAGTTTCATGTTAGAATTGGGGGAAAATATATTTCCACGTAGGGCTATGTGTGAGTCTAGCTGAATTAGAGATGGTCGAACAAGGGGCATAAATCAAGCAGTGGTCAGTTTAGGAAAATCAGCCAAAACAAGGTGCAGATAAGTGAGGTATTCAGCAAGACCTTACTAAATATCCATGCTTCATCCATTCAACATTCATAAGTAGTGAACACCTACAATATTCCAAGCTCAAGAACTGCTTTCAGGGACTTCACAGATAAATTTGTCAGGCTGGCCAAAGGTGACATATCTGGAAGGCAGAAAACAGGAATCAGAAATTCAGGCTAATGAGAAGAAAGAGAAGGATCAGATACCTGGTCAAAGTAACGAAGCCAATGAGAGAGCGCGGGCCTCAGGCCACTGGATCTGCCTAGCTTTGCAGAGAGGTGCTTAATCTAAATTCAGGAAAATTCTCATATCACAGAGAGGGGAAACTAAAGCTGACCTAAATCATATTCCATCTTGCTTAGTCCCCCATCGGCCCCTGTATCACGCTACTATCACCCCATCATCTCTCCCATGTCTGTGCATTTCTGTTCAAAGCCCTTATCTTAGGACAAAAAAGATTTCTCAGTGCATTCTTTCCCATCACCTCCTGCCTTTTCTCTGCTCTCACTCTTCACCCCAGCCAGATGGAAGCAATTTCAGATCTGCACATGCAACATGCTCGTTCACGCTTCCATCCTTCCACCCGAGCCTCTGTTTGATGAGTTCTCACATATGCTGGGCATTGTGCCAAGTACTCGGTGTGAATTGCTCATATAATCCCCGTGAAAAGACTACAATGATTATTACTATTTTATAGACAAGGAAACTGAGGCTTAAAGAGTTAAGACACTTGCCCAATTATTCACAGCCGTGAGGTGAATTTGGGGCTAACGCCCTGAGACCTGCCTCCAAAGTCCATTTCATCATGTATCATGCCATGCCCTGCTTTCTGTTTCGGTAACTCATACCTCAAACAAACTTTTCCTTACTCCATAATTTGATTTAGTTGTTCAGTATTGTCTCTAAACAGGCTGCTTATCCCTATATCACAGCCCAGCTTATTCCTTATGCTCACATGCACTGCTTGATTTGCCTGAGTGTCTTTTCTCTGGTGTCTGGAATAAGTCCATAATCCCTTTAGACTCCCAGTGCTTACCTTAATTCCCAGTACTTGGAGGGTGTTCAGTAAAAGTTTATTGACTCCCTCAGGTATAAATAAATGTCAGATGGCTATGGAATCATGGGCAGTGGAGGGATTAAAACCCAAGTCTATCTGACTACCAAGGCATTCCTCTTCCAGTATACCACACTAGCTCCCAGCTAATCAGGAATAAATGTCCTTAATCCATCTATAAAGTGGAGATTAGATTATTTGTTCTGTCATCCTCGAATTAGATGGTGGGAGACCCAGAGTTAAAATCTATTATTTCTTACATCTGGCACAGAGTAGGAGCCCTGTATATGTTTGTTGAATAAATAAGCCAAGTCCTAGCATATAGATAACCCCTGCCTCCTGTGTTCTTTGCTACTTGCATAGCTTAACAGTGAGCATTATATGCTCTAGAACATCGCTACTCAGATTGTGATCTATGGACCAGCAGGATCATCACCAGGGAGTCTGTTAGAAATGCAGGATCCAGGCCCCACCCAGACCTATGAAATCAGAATTTGCATTTCATCAAGATCCCCAAGTGACTATTGTACGTGGTGACATTTGGGGAGCACTAACTCTAGAATAGAATTGTGATGGACAGGAGATGAAACAATCCCTGAAAAGCACTTAGCAGAACATCTGATACAAATAAGCACTTTTTATTGAGTGAATCATAATCATTCTTGAAATACATAGGCTGTTGGCTTATTTGGGCATGATTCCCCTGTCCTAATAGGCTTCACTGGTGGCCTGGGTTGCCCCATTGGGGTTTCCACCCCCCAATCCCAAAATATGACTGCCTTCCTCCAGATCAGGACCTATAAATAGGGTGCAGTTGACCATAAACAGCTTAACTCTGTATGAAAATGTTGTGTGTAGAATTATATGTGCATATTTGTTCAGAACTGTTTATAGCTTTTATCAGCTTTTCAAATACACGGATGGCTTCAGAAAGATCATAAATCGCTATTCTCAATGACATGGAATGGCATGGCTGGGAGCATGTTATCAACAACAGACTTCATTCCAGTCCTGACCTCACTAGCTGCGTGACTTACCTAAAGGTGCCTTCTCATCTTTAAAGTGGGGACCATAATCATCTTAATAATACCATAATATCATTTCCTGTGAAGGATTGTATAGGGAGTCAATTGACATGCTCTATGAAATGGTACTCTGTCATTGTAAAGAGCTTCCAGATGTTAGTGACAGCTGTCATTATTACTGGTTCCTCAAACACTGTCTCCCACAACTGGCTCAAGAGAGCATACCCACTCACTCCAAGGAATGACATTCTCAGGAAACATCCCTTTCCAGGGTTACAGGTGAGATAAGCTGGTCAGGAGGCTTTGGTGCCCATAACCTGTGCCCCTACCATGTTTACAAAGGGAGACCATTGAGTATAATAAGATGCAAATGCAGGAAGGAAGACGGGTTACTAAGAAATGTTGCTTAAGAAGTAACAGGTGATGGTGGCAGCCTCTGACTTGGCTGCTCTGGGTTGCTGTATGCTGATCTCCAGATGCCTGTCTGAGGCAGATATGCCCAGATGTGTCTCCAGCCAGCAGTGTTTTCTCTTCAGCAGCACATTTCTGGGTAGTGGTAGACTTGCTGGGATGTTTCCATTTATTACCAACAAGAGTGAGTAGAATACAGAACTCAGAAGTCAAAAGATTCTGCTCTTTTAATTAAAAGAGGTCAAGACAAAGCAGTATACAGAGGGAGGAACAACAATCTCCACAAGTAGATCAGGACGTAAGCCCGACTTTGAACCTACACCGTAATCAAGTGAATTGGCGGGGAGCCATGAGTATATAGCGGAGGTGCAGGTGAAAATGAGACAGTGAGGGGTGTGATAACAGTTCTATACCCATAACACTTTCATCTCATAGTACACTTGTGCGTCAAATGCATTTGCCAGCAGCTTTCCTGCCTTCCGAGAAGGAATCTAGCAGGAAGTTTACAAAAAGGGAACCCTCTGGAAGTTAGATTTTTGCCTATGCCAGTAGGACAAGGGTGGGATAGTCCTGTAGTGAGGGCACAAAGAAGGCGAGAGTTTTTAAAGATGTGTTATGGTCTTCCTCATGCGCTTGAACAGTTCATTCCAACTAGTCTTTCCCAGCTTGCTATTCTTTTGAACTTAAAAAAGAAAAAGGCAGGCTCTCTCTATCTTGCCCTTATCACTTTCAGATCAGAAACAAGGATATTAAATCAGTTCCTGAAGAAATGACATAGGAAAGCTATTTTAGACTTTAAATTCTTGATAATACGGAAAAATAGGATGATGTTGGGTGTTTCCTGTCTCCCTGTAGGATTGAATCATTGTGTGTGCTTGCCACGACCATATTTAACTGACTTGTTCACATTTTCTTCTCCCTGAGCTTTACTGCTTGAACAGTGCCAGTAATGAAGGGAAACATATTTGTCTCTCATAACTGTCAGAGATGACACAGAGAAGCAAAATGAATGTGGGAGGTACTGTTTTGTTTCTAATTAACAAGGGTTTTCAAGTATTTGTGTAAAGAAAAGAAGTCGACATTCAAAGGTTTGGAATCCATTGCCCTTTTCAACGTTTTCCTTTAAGATAAAAAAGGAAATACTGTGTGTACAATTCAATGGAAATGATAGGGATAGCTAGAAATGAAATATGAAAAAAAATTAAATCACCCAGGTACCATGAAGCAACGCATAACTGAAGGTACCTTATTACTTTATATTATACCTTCTCATGCTAAATAACCACTGTTATATAATATGAATCATTGATGTTTAATAATAGAAATAACCACAGTCAGATGCCAAATCAAGAAGAAAGGATCTGTACTTTGAAAAAAAAAGAACTCTCTTAATGTACATGCCACATAAACGTTCAGGGCATGAGCTCTGAAAGGAATCCTGCGGTGGGGAGCTATTGAGAAAAGCAGTTCTGAGCAAAAGAAGAGGGGGGCAAAGCTAGATTCAAGTCTGGCTCTTTCCCAGTTGAAGTAAGTGACACTATGAAAGTGCGTCTAGGCCTAGCTATGTGTGTGAATACCACCACACCTTGACACCCTTTCGGTTGTCTAGTAGCAGCCGGCAAAATTCAATGTGCAGCATGTCTGTCCATCAAAAATGCCTTCTGACAGGTCTAAGAAGACAGCTTGGTATTATACATCTTAAGAGAATTAAAAACAAACAAACAAACAAACTACACTTTATGACGCAAAGACAAAAAAGCAAAACATAAAAAGAAAAATCTCTCTTCAGGGTAACATGGTAACAAATAGAAGGTATTAATATTGCAAAGTGCAATTTACTAATAGTGAAAAGTCAAAAGGAAAGGAAGGCCCAATGGTAGTGTTCTGTAAGTACCATGAAACGAAGAGAACATACTTGAGTTGAGGATGTGGATTCAATCATGTATGAGGGGAGTTTTTAGCCAAGGAGGAATTGACGGAGAAGATCTATGAGAATTCACAGGTGAGTGCAATGCGTTGTTCACAGCTACTGTATCAGAATACAAGTAGCCACAAGTAACAGAAAAATGTGATGGACAGCAATTCAAAGCAATGGCAATTCCTTTGTCTCTCAAAACAAAAAGTCTGGAGATAGGCAACTGCTGGTATTCGTTTTGCAGTCTCAAAAGATAATAGCTGGAATTTCTGTGATTTCCTTGATCCTTCCTCTTGATCACAAGATGGCTACTGCCGTTCTAGTCATCATAACTTCATTCAAGGCAACAACAAAAGCAAAGAAAGAATAAAGGGAGGACAAGAAATGGGAGTGTGGAAAGGATGAATGAATAATAATCAAGGTATATGTAATATCTGCTATTTTTGTTGGGAAAAGTAAACGAATTCCCAGAGCCCCCATTCCCTCAGTAGGCTACCACTCGTATCTCGTTGGCCAGAACTATTATTTCTCGTGGCCACATAGGGAGTCTGTTAAGATGAGCCTTGAGTTTTTCCAGTCTCCAGAATGGCTGGCAGGAAGAGGTTGGGAATGCCTGATGATATATCAAGGATCAATGCCTGCTATAAATGGGCAGATAAATGATATTGGAGGTGGTGAGATTAGAGATTAATTTGAGGGACTGAAACTATCTGGATGGTATTTCAAAAGATTTTTGCAAAGCACACACACATACACAAAAAGCCCAAAAGTAAATTGTGGGAGAAATAACACCTAGAATATGTTGTTTACAAAAACATTCACACCCTTATAATACACTTTCACACTTTTATGCACTGGAAAATTTTCCACCCGTGACAGGAGAGCAGCCATCTCTGAAACAAAATATGGCAGTAATTCGCCATGCTACACACAAGTATTCTCTGACACAGGTTAAGAAGGAGAGATGGAAGCCACTTTCGCCAGAGCAAAACTACAAAAATGGGTTACAAGAATAGACTGTATCTACTTAAAAAAAGTCTCCCGCTCAAGTTCCACATTTCACCCTACCTCTTCTCTGCCCTGTCATCAAACAAGTGACATCTGTTTCACATAGCACCAAAGTTCTTTGTCTTATTTGTGATGTTTTATTTATTCGCAGGTGCACCCTGCTGGGGACCTACGTTGTGTTACCTTGAACAAGGGGGGAAAGATGGGAGTTCTACTCTCTGCTTATTTACTCCTCTGTCAATGGAGTCTGTACGCATTGGGTCTTTTGAGGCTCCCTACAATGCTGTGATGTGAAATATTACTATACTGATTTGAAAGGTGAGCAGGCTAAGGGTTAGAGAAGTAAAGTTAGGTGGCTGAGGAAGAGCACATCATGGTGGGCCAGGCTGGTGCACAAACCAGCCAGACTTCAGAGCCCTTGGTTCTTCCAGGCCCCACCCTGACTCTGGAATTCCAAGGGACTTGCCAAGGACTGCAGCAACTAGCATAATTGCTGAATTACGCCAGATGTTGAATAAGTGAATGAAGCCAATTCCACTCTGGCCTCACCTCAAAAAAGACACTAAAACCGATGAAATATTTTCCAGTTCTGAGAATACCAAGTCAGTTTGATTCAAACTATTGTGGTCATCTGAAAGCCTTTTTATAGTCCAGGGAAAGTCACCAAGCTCTACCTTAAACAAACCTAAGCATGTCAGGATGTCCCTGACTATTTATAGGACATGGAGGCAGCAGGACCCTACAGACAGAGTGGGAGCTTTAAACCAAACAATCCTGGGTACAACTGTTAGTTGTACCAATGGCTACCAATGCCTTCAGCGTCTTGCCGAAGTTCTCTGCGTCTTCTTCTCCTCGTGTGTACAGTTAGGGTTGATAACGTCTACCCAGTGGAGATAATGTACGAAGAACACTTTGTACAACGCCTATTCATATGGTTGGTGCTCTACGAAGGAGACCAAACATTAGTAGGGTGAGCCTTCTGTTACCACCATTGTCTCCACAGATTGATACTCTGCGGGTCTAGAACCTCCAAAGGTGTGACACCAAAGTGTGATGAAGGAAATAGAGTCAGCACAGTCCCCCAGGTCCCTGGCAACTCAGATGAGGGCAATCGAGGGTTCAGTTCTGCCTAATAAGAACATAATATAGTGTTAGGAGTGTTCAAGCACACAAGACATGCCGTAGAGAGAAGATGTCAAAGATTCCAACAGTTTAGAGAAAGGAAGGATAAAAGGGAGATAGACCCAAAAGGACACAAAAATGGAGCTGTAAGGGAGGCCTGAAGAAAATCAGAATAAAACACACCCAGAGAAAGATCTGTGGGAAAGATCAAATGCTCCAATAATTAAAGAAGGTGAGGTTTAAATAATAATAATAATAATAATAATAATAATAATAATAAAGCCTCTGAATTTCACAAAAGTGTTACTCCCAAGAGTGGAGTGGAATGGAACTGCCAGTGATGACCACGAAATGGCTGAATAGGCAGTGAAAGCTTGGCAGCTGAAAGCCAGAGTTGAGGACAAAGGTCAAGCAAGGTTCTGGAGGGGTTGCATTAAAACAGGGTTTCTCAGCCTGGGTGCTCTTTGATGTTTTGGGCTAGATAATTCTTTGTTTGGGAGCTCTTCTGTGCACTGAAGAATGATTAGCAGCATCCTTGACCTCTACTCACTGGATGCCAGTAGACCCTTGCACCCCCGAGTCACAATAAAAAATGTCTCCAGACATTGCCCAAAGTCTTTGGGGGGCAGGCTAGAGAGAGGGGAATGTACCACAAAATTGCTCTCTGTTGAAAGCCCTTGCTTTAGAATGCAGAGACCCGTGTGTGTTTTAAACCACAAGGAAAGAAATATATAAATAGTTTCAATTTCCTGTCATGTCAAGCTCTTCTGTTTCATATCAATATAAAGGGAAAAAAATGCCAAAATTTCAAACAGTAAACAGAAAAAGGGAAAATAGCAATGACTGTCAACTTGAGGGGATGGGAATCGGCAGTTCTTTGTTATTTTTCTGTGCCATAGTGCAAGGAAAGATAACTTTGGAAGATAGAGTTGGACTGTACTTTAATTTTACTTAATTTCAGGATATTACCAAATTAAGAATAATGGATCTCTATTTATAATATTTAAAAAAAATTGTTATAATTCAAAAATAAATTTCAAGCCAAGGGTTTTGAAATAACTCAATAGGCTTACACTACCCTTACTGTATGGATGGAAAAAGGAAATGAATATGACAAGAAGCCTTTATAGACTTAGCTTGTCTTTTGGCTTTTTTAGACATGATGCATTTGGAGACTTTCAATTGTTCCTATCTCTCGGCTTTCTTTCAGTATGAAAGCTTTGGCATTCAGTCATGAAATACAGCACCCCAGTTGCTCCTATTTTTAAACAGATTCTGCAGAGTTGATATTAGTATGGTTTAATGTTTTAGGCAGAAGTTCAAAAAATAAATAATTCAACCCCATATCTTTGCTTTGCTACATATTAAAGAAATATAATTTATAATAAACATCTGCTTTCTTGTAATAGCATAACAGACGGCAAAGAAAATTGGGTGTGAGAAGCAACATATACTCATGCATATATGTAATTAAACCTTAAAAGAATAGCTGAATGATTTTTTTTTGGTACCAGTCTAAGAATTAATAATACTCAAGTAAGTGTCCTGTCTTATAAAAGTGTTATTCTAACTATAATGGCCTGGTCCAGTGGTAACACCCGTTAAGATCTCTCAGTTTATAGAGAGTTCTCAGATATACACGCCAAGGTGATGCTATTGAGAACCAAAACAATTGGTCAGCACAGAAGGGGGGAGAAATCAATAAAATTGATTATTTGGCATTGTGAACACACTTCTCCAAAAAAGATGATCACATTTAATTTTCACTTTCCAATTGTTTGCTTTAAATTGCTTTGATAAGAACTTATAGGAAATTACTATAGAGATTGTACTGTGTTATCTTTATACCAAAATGTATGATGCTTATATTTTCTTCTGTCTCTTATCAAATATGTCCCTGGAGAAATAATGGGTATTTGAAAAAGTAATTGCTGGATTTTCTGGAAAAGTCCCCAAAGATAAGGACTTTCATTTTAAAAATAGCCATTAGGTGAAAACCAATAAACTGTCATGTAGAGCATGTTGCAAATGAGGTCAAACTCTTGAGTTAGTTCTGGAATAAGCTGTTTATTTTGGTCTGCTTCCATGATGGTAAATTGTAGCTTCAACCCGGGCCAGCCAACTCAAAACCACAGGTGTTAGTCCAAGAGGGACTATTCTGTAGTATAAATGGAGCAACTCAAACCCATGACCATTACTGGAAAAACAATTCCAAGTATATAGACCCTCCCTAAAAACAACTCCAAATATATAGCCCTTCCCTAATGATCCATAATGGGGGAAAAAAATCAACCAGAATATCTTGTTCTTGTGGCTGATCAATAATGCTACCATCATTTAGAGGAAAAAAAAAAAACACAACAACAACGTTTGCCATTCTGAAATGCAATAAAAAAGGAAAACTCTAAAATTGGCTCAAAATCAACCTAATATTTCTACTTATAAAGTATCTATGCCTCTCTATAAATCAGCAAGGCTGATTGTATATGTGGCCTATAGATTCACAATTAAGTTATAGCCAGCCTCAGTCCCTGTTTTAATACTGTTATTAAACAGGATTTGAAATGCCATTTGCTCGAGACACTGCTCAGATTATAGGGTTCCAACTGACAAGATTATACCCAGATTATAGTGTTCTAATAGCATAGGAAGGTAGAGCACCCAGATTCTACAGAATGAAGTTCCAAATGACAACAAAACCTTTACTGAAAACAATGAAAATCGATATTCCATTCCATATCATACACACTATAACCCCAAACATCTGGCGTCCAAAAACCTGAGTCTTCAAGAAAACTGACAGCAAGTTGAAATGTTATTGATGCCAGAACTATACATAATGTTTTGAATGCTGCAAAAGGATGATGATAAAAACAGAAAAGAAGCTTCTAGTTTTGGTTAGAAAACACCTTACAGATGACTTCATCTGTTGTCGATAATTAATTTTCAAAAAAAAAAAAAAAAGGCAGCCATATTATCTCACCTTAGAGGTCTTGCAATTATTTTTCACATCACTTTTATGAACATGAGATTAAATAACAATAACACATGCCTGTCTTAGGGATTCCTTTTTAAAAGCAATCTTAGCATCCACACTATTTCAGCCAAATTTATAATTTACTACAGATTTCCTAAAGATGTAAATATCTTCAACGTTTACCATAATTGATGTTTAAAATATTTAACTTAAGGCCCCATAAAAGTCTGAAAAGTCATTCTGTGTTTAATATACCTTGCTCATTAAAGCATAAAATTAGAAAATACACTTTCAAAAGCTTATTCAAAAGGTATGATTGAAGCAAAGAAACAGAAGTTGATATGATAGATGGGTAATCAGATGGCTTATTTTCAGCCATGCCAGAAAACTGAACTAGGGCCAAATATTTACAGTTCTAGTACAGAGCTCTTTTTATCAAGCTGCCTGAATTTGTTCTCAGTTGTTCTCAACCTGTGTGTGTGTGTAACCGAGGGGCGGGGGATGTGGGGGGAGGGTGCGGGGGGGTGGGGGCGAGTAGGGGGCTAATGGAGAGGACATGTCAAAATGTCATATTGTGTAGTTCCTCTCAAATAGACTCTGACCCTGTAAGTCAGAGGGGGATTCGGTGTAGACCTTTTTAATAAGTGACCCCGGTGATTCTGATGGAAGTGGTCCATGAATGATATTTTGAGAAATGTTGCAGCCGCCTGTTTAACACTTGAGAAGTCTTGCTTTACATCCTTAATATTCTCTTCCCAACTACTCTCAGGAAGGCACACTCCTCATAAAAGACTCCTCCCTACTTCTTTTTTAAAAATTTTTTTTTCAATGTTTTTTATTTATTTTTGGGACAGAGAGAGACAGAGCATGAACAGGGGAGGTGCAGAGAGAGGGAGACACAGAATCGGAAACAGGCTCCAGGCTCCGAGCCATCAGCCCAGAGCCTGACGCGGGGCTCAAACTCACGGACCGCGAGATCGTGACCTGGCTGAAGTCGGACGCTTAACCGACTGCGCCACCCAGGCGCCCCAAGACTCCTCCCTACTTCTTACTGTTTCCTCAGGATTTACCTCCAGTGTCTGCCTCAAATCTTGCATCTCTCCCCGCATCATTTCCTTCCACTGGCCTTGATGCTTCAGACTGTCCTTGACTTCCTGAAACTGAGCTTGCCTGATTTGAAGACACTAGTTCCCCTGCAAACGCAATTTCCTGCAAGGTACAGACAGTTCTGTTCTTTCAACAGATGTGCTGTCACAAGCGTATGACATTCTTATTTTAAGAAAGGCAGAGTGGTATAATGCCAAGAACCTGGTGGCTGGTGTCGGGAGACCTGGGTTTGCATCTTGATGCTGTTCATTCTGACTTAAGATATTGGGAGAGTCATCTGATGCTCTGAGCTCCAGTCTCCTCATCTGGAAAATAAGTCAAAGGGCTTCAGTTAGGGTTGAACAAAATACTGTCTGTGATAAAATCCTTTGAAAATGTTAATTTCCTAGACGGATATTAATTAGATCATTAGATAAATTTTTGAATATTTTTGCAAAGCCAGAAAAAAAAATCTCATCTGAAACAAAATATGGAATTTTTAATTTCTTTCTCAAGAAGGGTAAAAAGTATAATCCCTTAGGAGTAATTTAGTTCTGTAGACCTCAATAATGCTAACTCTAGCGATCCAAAAACAAATGGTTCTGAATATTTTTCATTTTGGTGCCCCCTTCCTTCTTTGCTCGGCCTTACTTTGATGTCTGGGAGGTGGCCCCTACAGACTACATCTCCTGTGTTCTCTTGCTTGGTGGGGCTGGCCAACAGAGGTACAGCAGGAGATGGTTGGCAGAAGGATTCATTCCATTTTCAACACAGCTATGGTGGCCGCTCTGCCAATCCACTATGACAGCGGCCCTCCCTCCACAGTTCCAGTGCTTACGGGGTTCCAATCACACCAGTTCCTCCCCTCCACCCCACAGTACTGGGTGTGGTAATGGCTTCCTACTTCCAATCCCTGAGTGGAACACTTCACCATCTTTCATGCATTCCCATTGGATCCCCACCCCCATATTTCTGTAAATTATCTTTTTATTAAAGTCTTATTTGAACCATCTGGAATGAGTCCTGTTTCCTACCGGGACCCTGATTGGTATACCAACATAGTAGTAGGCCAACTACACGCATGGAATTTTTGAAAAACAGGAATTTAAGTTCACTTTCATGATCAGGGTTTTCAATTATTGTAGATTATTTTACATCCTCCTATTCTTAGTTGTAGGCAGGTATTACTGCTAATATTGAATCATTTGCCTAAAGCAACATAGTAAAAAAGATTATTGCCCTGAAGCTAAGTTGAAACAAATTCTCTCTCCTGAAGAATCTCTGAAGTTTCTAGTTGCCATGAGGTACTTTGGCTTTCGGGTGTTTTTCTTCTCTTTCTTTGTTTTGTTTAAATGATTCATAGAAGTTTTCCAGTGCAGATGAGGTGGTATTGTTTCCTGTTATTGAGGTGGGATGTGAAATGATTTCTCTCTCTCTCTCTCTCTTTCTCTCTCTCTCTCTCTCTTTTCAATAAATGTTTGTAAGTTTTTAATGTGGATTAAACTCCCTCAATATTTTTATGGAGAAAAAATTAAAGACGTTATTAACATTGGAAAATAGGCTATCTCGATTACACAGTTACTTTTTCCCAATGGTTTTCTTAATATTTATGTATTAACATCATAATGACTCAATACAATTTATACAATATGGAGCCATTATTGTGAAAAAAAGACCCATTAAAATAATATCTCCATCCTACAGACAGACTCAAAACATCCTAATGGCTCAGGGGGAGCCAAATGCGGGATTACATGATAGTCCAGAAGCTATGTCATGGTCTACCAGGCCAGGTAAGTAATACACATTTTGCAGAAGAGCCAAGTAAATAGTTACAGAAACAGGAAAGTCTCTGTAGAGTAAATGTGCACTCAGGCAATTATTAAAATATGGATTATGGAAGATTCTCTTTTCTCCTTTTCTCTAGGCTTACCCTTTTAATAAGAACAAAAGTAAATCAAACGTGTGTGCAGAAAGACACAGAATATATTCTAATAACTTCAGGGACTCTGTTTTAATCGACTAAAGGGATATACTTCAGAGTGGAGAAATGACATCTTGAGACCCCTTCATTCTATCTGGGTGTTACAGCTGATATGGGCCTGTGTCAAGCAAGCTTAAGAACAATACGTGTTATTCTGATGCCTGGATATTATAGGTGCAGCAATAACTAGCTTGCAGAGCTTCAAAGAGCAGAAACGATTTCAACCTTAATAACCCCTGTGGCATTTTTCAATTTTCCAGGCTGCCAGTCAAATGAATGCATGTCTGGGAAGGAGAGGAGACAAGAAAGGGAAAAGATTAACCTCTGAGATCCATGATATACACTCCATTGGCTAAAATTGGTCATATGTTAGAAAACAAACATGGGTAGGGATAGCAGTCTCCAAACAGTGAGTGCAAATGTTAGAACAAAAATTCCAGGAGAGAAATGGGTCTTCAGGGTTGCCTGACAGAAATAATCTTGGAATGTTAATCATTCTTAGTTTCTCCTTCCTCTAGGTTGAAAGTAACCTATCAGTCACCTGATCTTCAAACCAGTTAGCTCAAGAATGGTTCTTCACAAACCTGCAGTGTCTTTTCAAATGAGAAAGGCTTGCAGAAAACTCAGACCTGCCACTGCCTAATCTGCTGGGTCTCAACTGAAGTGAGCAAACAACTCTTGCTAGGGCACCTTCCTCTTACACGCTGCAGCCCTTCCCCGGGCTTCCTTTATCTATTGGGAAATTAGAAACTTTCCCCCAGGAGGGGAAGAACTCCTAATTAAGGGTGACTCTAAGAAAACTAAGATTACTTCTATTGCCAAAAGGGGAAAATACAAATTATAGGCAGGATGAATATGCTCAAGAAAAGAAGCCATTGTGCCAATGACTCACCACATCTTGACTTGTTTCTTGCACTTCCAGGTATCAAACGCTTTCAAGTTTTCTTTTAAAGCATTCTTGAACCTCCACTTTTCCCTCAGTGTTCCTCCCTAAACCTTTGTGCAAGCACTGGGTGTTCCAAATGTAAGACTCTGGAATAGTAAGAGTCCTACTCATTTCTGGAATAAGTAAGGGTCCTTGAAAGTAGGAGGGGAAACTATGAGGGAAAGTCTATTGATTCTGTCAGAAATCAGCAGTCCAGCCCTTGCGTTTTGGACAGGGTCACCATGGTATTGCCAAGGGACTGCTTAACCCAATCTGATCTTTTTTCATTAATTCATCTATTTACCTATTCATTTATTCATTCAATAAATGTGTCATGCAGATATTACGTGCAGAATTCTATGATCGACATTAAAGACAAATAAAAGGCAAATGCACTCCAAAAAATATATGTTGCCAAGAAGAGTCAGCCTCACCTTAGTTTAACTCATTTCTTGTCTGATTAACTGCAAAAGCATCCCACCCAAGTATCTCCCTAACCCACTCTCCACACCTACTCCAGACTAGTGATATGTTCAAATTCAGTTCTGTTGTGACAACTATTACAGCTTTCCCCTTACTACAAGATGAAGCCCAACATTCTTTTAATATAGGATTTAAAAAAAAAATTTTTTTAATGTTTATTTACTTTATTTATTTTTTTTAATTTTTTTTTCAACGTTTTTTATTTATTTTTGGGACAGAGAGAGACAGAGCATGAACGGGAGAGGGGCAGAGAGAGAGGGAGACACAGAATCGGAAGCAGGCTCCAGGCTCTGGCCATCAGCCCAGAGCCTGACGCGGGGCTCGAACTTACGGACCGCGAGATCGTGACCTGGCTGAAGTCGGACGCTTAACCGACTGCGTCACCCAGGCGCCCCAATGTTTATTTACTTTAGAGAGAGACAGAGAGCAAGCAGGGGAGGGCAGAGATAGAGGGACACACAGAATCTGAAGCAGTCTCCAGGCACTGAGCTGTCAGCACAGAGCCTAACGGAGGGCTCAAACTCACAAACCACAAGATCATGAGCTGAAGTCAGACACTTAACTGATGGAGCTGCCCAGGCACCCCTGAAGACCAACATTTTTAAGATGGTGTACAAGAAGGTGCCTGAGAATCTTGGTCTGGTCTTAATCTTACACCCTTATCTTGCACCCTTCTTTCTTCATGCACTGAACTTTTTCATTCTGGCCTTATTTTTTTAAATAAATTTTTAATTTGGAATAATCTTAGATTTGCATAAAAGTTGCATAGATAATAGAGAGTTCCCATATACTGCTCACTCAGTTTCAGTTTCCCCTAATGTTACCATCATCCATTACTGCAATGTTTGTCAAACTTAGAAACCATTAACATTAAATTATTCTTTTTTAAAAATGTTTATTTTTGAGAGAGAGAGAGAGAGAGAGAGAGAGAGAGAGAATGGGGGAGGGTCAGAGAAAGAGAGGGAGACAGAATCCAAAGCAGGCTCCAGGCTCTGGGCTGTTAGCACAGAGCCCAACGTGGGGCTTAAACCCATGGACGGCAAGATCATGACCCGAGCTGAAGTCGAATATTTAACTACTGAGCCACCCAGGTACTCCAAAAGCCGTTAACATTAACATGAGTACGTTCCTATTAACTAAACTCCATTCGTTGTTCAGATTTCACCATTTTTTTCCTTTAATGTCCTTGTTCTCTTTCTGAATCCAGCCACCCTGGCCTTCTTTTTAAATTTGTATCCCATTATGCAGTCCTTATATATTCCACTGCATTGCTTAAAACAGGGTCTTTTACCCTCACTCCTTGCTCTGGCCCTCTTTGGTATGTGGTTCAAATCTGAGCTCAAAAGCTCAGCCCCACTTTCTTGGGGCACCTAGGTAGCTCAGTAACTTAAGTGTCCAACTCTTGATTTCATCTCAGGTCCTGAGATATAGACTGCTTTGAGCTCCACAAGCTGGGCATGGAGGCTACTTAAGATTCTCTCTCTCCCTTCTCCCTCTGCCCCTCCCCTGTTTGCTTGCTCTCTCTTGCTCTCTCTCTCTCTCTCTCTTAAAAAAAAAGTCACTTTCTCATAGGAGCCTCTCTGAAGTCTGAGTCTAAGGCTGGTTTCTGTGTGATAAGCCTTCATACAATCACTCCTTTGTAGCACTTTCTTCAATCTATCATTATACTCTCCTTAATTATTCAATTCCAACCCTATTTGCAATGAAACTCTAAGGGCCATGAAGGTGTAAGGCCTATCTGTTTTTCCTAATCATTGTACCCCCAAGATTTAGTATGTTGTGTGGCACATAGTAGGTACTCAAAAAATGTATTAAATTAATCAACAAATGAAGAATAAAGAAAGAGATAAATTAAGTGATAACAGGAGAAACACATCATAGAACATCAAAATGAGTGATAGAGACAATATAGACAATCACAGGACTTCAAAAGAGAAAAAGATCAAAGTGAGAGATAGAATTACTGAAAGACTTCATGGCAATAGAGAGTGGCACTTTACCTGGATCTTTTATTCATGCAATTAACAATTATTGAGCACCTACTAAGTGTCAAGCCCTTAAAGTGGTTTGTTTGGTTTTTTTTTTTCATTTTAAGCAAGGAAGTGATATGATCAATGTGACACGTTGTAAAAATAATGTAGCAATATGGAGAGTGGATTGGAGCAGAAAGAACCTAAAAATTGAAAGAAAAAAAAAAACAGATAATAATCCACCTAAGAAATACTAGGACTTGAACCAAAGGAAATATTGAGGAGGAGGATTCAACAAGGACTTGGAATAAGAAATAAGAAATTCTCAGTAGGTGAGATGGCAACAAGAACAAGTTATAAGTTAAAAATTAGCATGGACACTTGGAATACAGTGAAAATACTTCCAGGTTGAGGTCAAGGTCTCATGATGGAAGTAGTAGAATAGCAACTTGAGTAGATAAATTCTGCTTTGAAAAGTCAAGGAGATTGGATTTTATTATACTAGTAATGAGCCATTAAGCAATAATGACATGATGAAAGTGAAATATAGAATGAAGAGAATTTAGACAAAGAAAGGTGCATTGGAGAGGCTGCTGAAGCAATCTAAGCACCTGCTAAACATTAGAAACATAGAGGAAGTGGCATATCTATAACACTTTTGAAAAGATTGATTTATAAGTGCCCAAATCAGTATCCAATGTAGTATCTCGTATAGATACTTTGTCCTCAATAGTTTTTAGTTGACTTACTCTTTGTTATGGAGAAAACATCCTAGAAGGCTAGTATATTTTGAATATCCATAAATATTCATTCAAAAACCTTTATATGACAAGTATGTAGAGCATACAAAAAAATTATACACACATGGTCTTCTTTTTTTCACTTTTGCAGCTTTCAGGAGAAATGAATATATGTGACATACTTGATGGTCATCATCCTCCAAGATGGCCCCAGGGATCACCACTCCCCTGGCATTCCTACACCGTGTAGTCCCTCCCACATTGTATGAAGGTTTGTCTGTGATACCAGAGGCATAGAGAAGAAGTAATGGTTTATCATCGCCCCGAGTACATTATATAGCATGTTCTGTTTTGGCTTTCTCTCAGATCACTCATTCCGTGGAAAGCCAGCTGCTATGTCTTGAGGTCATTCATGCCACTTATGAGGAGACACATGCGGTGAAGAAGACAGGCCTCTGGACAACAACCAGTGAGGAACTGAGGCCTGCCAACAACCACATGAGTGAGCTTTGAAACGGATTTTCTACCCCCAGTCAAGGCTTGATGTGACTGCAGCTGTTAGGACAGCTTGACTGCAGCCTAGGAGACCATGAGTTAGAACCACCCAGCTACAGCACTTCCCATTTCCTGTGCCTTAGAAACTGTGAGAGACAATAAATGTTTGTTGTTTCAAACTGCTTACATTTGGGGTAATTTGTTACAGAGCAATGGATAACTATAACACCCTCATGCTATTAAACATTGAAAACTACCCAAAAAATCATGGTTCCTTCTCTATCCTAGCTGCTAAGAAATACAAGCTAAGTATTATTCTTAATTTTAGTTGCCTTTCTCAATCTGTAGTTGTTTACTTTTCCTCCTTGTCGATCCCTTTATATTTTGGTTCCCATTCCTTTATCTTCTGCCCAATAATTTTGGTTTTATTTTACCTACTCATCGTTGTAAAGCTTTTTTGGAAATAGATGCAGGATAAAACCACTAAGTAAAGATAGTAGGCATTAGATAGGAGCCCATCCACCATCAGAGAAACCATAATCCCCTTGGAATGAAAAGAGAGCGAGTCATAGGACACAGTCTATTACTAGTATTTAACCACATAAAGGTTGCTAATAGAATTCAAAGAAAAGGAATACCAGAAGAGTTGTGTTTTAAGTCAATTTTCCCAGAAGCTGACCTTGAGATAAGATTTGCATTATGAAAATACTCTCAAAATGAACTGCTAAGGGAATGAGGAAAGTGGGACAGGGAAGGGGCAGAAGCCAAGCGACGGTAATATTTCAAAGTCTCACAGATGATGGTTTCAACCTGATCCTGCATCAGAAGCCTGGAATGCACTGAGGCAGAGGAGATGAGCTTCCATACTTCTACACCAGTCACCCATTGGCCACAGGCCTCTGTAGGATACATAAGTGCCCAGGCACTCCAGCTGTCTATAGGGCCCCTTGAACATTCAGGCCAAGTGGTTACAGTAGCCCGAGGAAAGTCCTCCAAAGAAAAAAGGTGACTGTGGTCAGAAGGAGGAGCACAGTGAAAACAAGGAGAACACACAGAAATTGTAAAGAGACGTGAGGCCATCTGCAAAGTTCTGCTCCGTTAGAGAAACTTCCATTCAAGGAGATGGCTCTTCACCTGTACTGATCCTTACCAGACTGGGTAAATTAGGATAGACATGAAGGAGAAAGTATTTTAAAGAATTTACATGAGAGAACTAACCAATTACAAAATGAGCAGAACCTCTCAGGCACTCTAGAATGATTTGGTATTATAACTTAGACTCTTAATTCTGTTTCTAATCCCAAGGAGGGATCTTGAACCCATCTCTTATTTAACTTATTAATTCACAATCATTTGTCTTTAGAAAAGAGGTAGCGAGAGGTTAAAAACAAAAAATCTCATGCTTCTTTCAAGCCTTACCAATGCTATTTTTTATCCATTCCAGTTCTAAAATATAAATACAGCAATAAAACCCTGAGCTCAACCTTGAATAAAAAGAATGCCTGCCTGGTGGAAGAGGATGAGGCCACACAAGTGTTTTAAGACTCTCTCTTCTATTATTGCTCCCAGTTTGCTAAAATTTCGAAACCATTTCAAATACAAGCCATTTAATAATGTCTCTCTTTCTCTCTCTCTCTTTCTCATCTGCCCCCCCCTTTTTTTTAATTTATCACTGACAATCCTAGTGCTTTAATAATTTTTCCTCCTATATACGCTTTAGGACATAATCTAACTTTATCTGGAGTTGAGCATAAGAGCATAAATCATTAAGTCCCTGCTTGCCCGATCAAGAGCCTATCTTTCAGAAAAATCAGGTGTCCAGGAACGGCCATTTAGAGAAGCTCTATTTTCTGGCCCTCCATCAGGGTTGCAGACATCTCTCCCCAAGGATTCATCAACCGCCAAACAAAGAGGAAGGCAGGTCAATGACACCAAAATCTGCACCTTCAGCAGCTTCAGAAGTCTCTGACTAGAAAAAATAAAGAAAGAGAGAGAGAGAGAGAGAGAGAGAATGGGAAAAAAAACCCATACAATCTCAAAGGAACTTTAACAAATGGTCTTGGAATTCATAGGTTACATCCTGGAAAGGAGACTTTCAAAACCCTTAACAAGCAAGTTTCTGGTGCTATAATGATGGGCTACCAACCAGCCTAGATAGATACCAGTCATTATTGTTTTATTAGCTAGAGTCCAGTTTTGTGTGCTATTCTATCATTTTGACAAAAGGGCTTCTTCATGATACATTTTATAATGTTATCATGACTTCAATGTGTATAAACCATACTGAAAGATTCACATGTATAGAATGTAGGCACTGACTTCCAGTTGAATATTTTTCTTTCTTTCTTTCTTTCTTTCTTTCTTTCTTTCTTTCTTTCTTTCTATGTTTTCTTTATTTCTGAGGGAGAGAGAGAGCATGAGTGGAAAACAGGCAGAGAGAGAGGGGGACAGAGGATCTGCAGTGGGCTCTGAGCTGACAGCAGTGAGCATGATGTGGGGCTCGAACTCACAAATCGCAAGATCATGACTAAGCTGAAGTCGGACACTCAACCAACTGAGCCACTCAGGTGCCCCTTGATTATTCCTCTTTCAATTTGTCCTCAGATACCCTTGTACTTTGGCAAAACCAATTTATACCACAAAAATGATAGAATTCCAACCCAAAACAGGAACCATTGCTTTGAAGAGGATTGCTCATCTCATAGGTGAGAAAGCTGAGAATCAGAGAGGTTTAATAAACTGCTTAAGGCCACACAAAGCCTATAGCAGAAGCTCAGATACCTGTCTCTCTATCCAAAGCTTTTCCAGTTATATCACAGTTTATCTGAAAAGGTTAGAGACATATTTAAACTCCAAAGTGGTGGTGTGTAAGATTTGAAGATTCTTTTCAGGACGAGACACAACCCACTGAAACTCAGAGAGATGAAAGGCAAAACTCTATTACTTCAACTCCAAGTGAGAGAAGGTGGCCAGGCAGGGCCACATAAGTGATTGGACCAAGTAAAGTCAGGCTGGAGACGGAGGATGCGGCTTAAGTAACCAGGTAGGTTGGGGTTAGCTAGGTTTTTTGCGCCTCCTATGGATCAGATGATTTGAATAATTCCTCAGTTCTGAGGGTATGGGTGTTCCCTTGTTGTTTGGTGTCTGGTCCGCAATTAGGGTGGATGGAAGCAGAGTAGGCCTGGAGGATGGGAGATCCATAAGGGAAAGGTGAAGATGTTGGACTTACCTAGTTGTTTTTCTTTGAGAACAGAAACTGACCAGCCTTCAACCGTAGCCTGAAGACAAACAACAACATCTCCAAAAATTTGTATTACAAGTGGTTATGAATAAAGTGTTAGCCCTAGGCTAAACCACGCATACCCGGAGAAGCAGCTGTGAAGAAAAAATAAATTAAACAATACCATTAAGAATCAAAAGACCTGAGGTGGAGTCCCTCTGCCACTCATTTGCTATGTGACTTTAGGCAAGTTATCTAACTTCCTCTGTACCTCAGGCTTTTCATCTCTGCATTGAGATTTCACATAACTTACCTCACTGGGTTATTGTGGAGGATAAACTTAATAAGGTGTATTTAACAAATACATGTATTTTGTGTGTTTACATGAAACACAAGGAATTTTTGTCCTAATCACGGGCCCCGTACAAATGTATGGATATCCAAAACATTTTTAAAGGACCACATTCTTATCACTACATATATGTACAAGCCTTCTCCTGGGGAGTGTCTTTTTACCAACAAATAGACAGAGCTATAAATTGTGGATTCTTGATATAATAGATCAAGATAGTCCTTCCAATCTGTTATGTTCTATTGCCTCAAAATAATAAACTGCCAAGACAATATCATGCATCATATTAGTAGCAGATTATTCAGTGAAACTCCCAAGGAACAGAACTCATGGCTCACAGACACTAGCTTTCATCCTTTGTTATCTCATTCTTCTTTATAGAGTCCTGAGTTTTACAGAGTAAGAAAAACCTTAACTTACAATAATCAGAAAAAAAGATATGACTCATGAAAACAATACAAATTTTTGGAAACACAAAACTTTAAAATCATCAGGGGTAACAGCAAGATAAAAATAAATCATTTTGGACTTAGAAGAACTATTTTTGGGGAAAAGATTTATAAGGAAGATCAAGGTAGGGGAGTGTGGATATAAAACATTCAGAATTCTTTTCCAGACATTCAGAATTACGATGATACTCAGTTCATTTTTCTCAGGAAGCACAGATGTTTTGATACTAATAAAAGAGACTCCGATTGGGCTCACCATGGATTCTTTCCCATTCTTCCCTCATCAGAAATGGGTGGTAGGGAAGGAAAAGACCTATTAGTTATGACCCTTACATTCTCTCAAAAGAACTTTCTGAGAAGAACTCAAAAGTTTCTAAGAGATTAAGGTGTTGTGTTTTCTTTTGTCTTGTTTTGCTTTTTATCCTTTCGCCACAAAAATAAGATATGGGTAAATTATTCAACTATATATTTTTTTTCAAAGCATTATAGCATATACTTTTAAAATGCTTACAAAAAAAAAAAAGTGGTTTGCAGAGTTCAGTTCCAGAAGAGTATCACATATAATGAAGCCCAGCCCAAACAAAAATTTCCAATTGTTACTTACAAATCCTGGGTATCTAAGGGCATCCACTAAAAATACATAAAAGCTCTCATAATGTGTTTTCTCATCTACTCTGTAACCTTGAAACCTGTGGGAGTCCCTTACTATCATAGTCTGAGTGGATCTAATCTCTTACCACTAACCTGTCTTCCAAGAACTCCCTATATCAGTGGCAAGAACTAGGCCCACATATCCACCACAAATCAGTCACTAATGAGCGGAATGAGACCACAATACTTGGCTTAGACAAATCAGGACTTATTGCTGAATCACGTGAAAAAGCACTGGACACATCAAGTTCTAAAATGCCATTGGGTGGGAACCCAGAAAGGTCTGTTAGCACTACCATATCTTGAGTACTGCATGTAGTATCTTAAATACAATATCTTATTTAGTTCTCAAATGCCCATGGGGTATTCATTACTATCCTCATTTTACATTTGAGAAAACAGTTGCAGAAAGGATCAACAACATGCCCAATGGATCAGTAATATGCTCGACGTCACACCACTTTTTTTAGCGGAACCAGAAACCATAGCTAGGTTTGTCTGATACCAAAACCTTTGCAGTTACCCAGTGTGCTGAACTTTGAAGTAAAAGCTTCGGCAGCTATCATTTCTGTTGGATCATCATAATGAGCTGTTGTTGAATCATCCATGTGTTTTCCTTGGACGTTCTTGGCAAATAACAGAGGAAAGATACTGAGCTTAAGATCCTTTCTAGTTATCCCAAAACCCACACAGTCAGATTCACCTACGTGGAGATTACTCAACAAAATGGCCACACGGAAGAAGAGAGAGAACCAGAGGACTGCCACGAAGTGCTGGGAACAATGGAGTTATTAGGAGGAGATAGCAAAATATCATTGATTCACTGGAGAAAACGTTCCCGTTCTGATCCTCACATGCTGATACTACAGATGGACCCAGCTTAGCTGAGGCACGCTCTGTGCTTCAGCTGTTTACTTAAGCAGCACCGGGGTTCTCAGAAATAGTTGCTATGCCAACCAGCCCTAGGACTATATATACATTCATGACCGGGGCTTATTCTTAGGGCTTTGTTACCTCTCTTTCAAAAGTTTGAATCTCCTATTGCTAAACTGCCTGCATTCAAGCATCACAGCCTCCGAGAGGCAGCTTCCTTTTCCCGAGCAGGTGACAAACTCAAGTGGAGGTTTGCAGCCTAGGTTGAGCCACCCTTTGACGTCACAGTTTTATAGTCGGGGACCAGACTGCTCTATTTGCCCAGACCTCTGAAGATTCGGTGTTTAAATGATAAAGGGCAGTGCCTTTTGTCATCTACTATTAACTGTCACCTGTTCACATGACCACAGAAGTTCTCAGAGGAGAAATAAAGCAAGCTTTTGAGGTGCCATGATTATCGTGCTTTTTACATTTTTTTACCGCATTTTTAATGGGACACATTTCAGAATAGTGTCAGCCAACAAATTTGGCCAATCAATCCACCTCAAGTCTCCGGCTAGAGCTGCATTCAAATAAACCTGTAATGTTGAAAGCTGAATAGAGAAAGCTCTTTAATTACCTTTTCTCCTGTTTCTGTTACTTTGATGGCTTTTGTTCAAACGCGTCTGAGTTTTCAGTCTGTTTATTTTATAATTATTGGATGATTACATGCAGCACTGCCGTTTCCATTAGATTTCGATGGCTGATAAAACCATTGTTGACAGGGAGCGCGCAAACGAACTTGGGGAAACCAGATTAGTAATGTTTGTGTTGTTGCATTTAAATAAAATGAAATGTCCTGGTAGCAGTGTGATCAAATCTGAAAATTTTGTTATAAAGAAAGAAAAAGCAGCTCTGTGAGAAATCAGGTTTTCAACAGAGAAGCTGTTTCCTGTTGAGACATCATTTTAAATCCTCAAGTGTGCAGCCATTTCTCCTTCAAACAGATTATAAAACCACAAAACAATCATATAATCTCTTCTAACAAGAGGTTTACAGCTAGACAGATTGCTTTAAAGGAGAAAGAAGTAAAAAGGAAGTCAAGATCTAAATACTGATAATACATGCTAAATCCATTTGAATTGATAAGGTAGAGGAAGCATGGTGATAAAGCTTAAGGGGTTAAGACTTTACGTTCACCCAAAGATCAATACCTAGGGAAGAAGAAAACTTGGAAACGTTTCCATCCCCAATTAACAACTAAAATCTACATGGCAGATGAGGCAAAGCAGAAACAGACAGGCTATTTCCCCAGAAACAGACCCTGCTCAAGCAGGGCTCAGGCTCGCTTTGTTATCGATGTAACAACTGTGCGAATGACAATCTTTAAGTGCTAAAATATTTGCAAAAAGGAATGAAAATCTGCTGTTTCTCTCAAGTCATTAAAGCAAAGCCAGAGAGTTGAAACAAAACAGAACCGCATATGGTTGGCCAAACTGAACAGAAACTAACATCCACGCAGGGCCCCTTAGCAGCCATGCTCCGTGGTTGGTGCTGTGCCACCACGACCCCTAAACTGCCAGTTTGGAACATGTCACCCATATAGCTGGTCAAGGACAGAGCTGGGATAAGGACCCAATGCCTCTGCTTTTGGCCATTTGGCAATGGCAGGCTATCTAGTTTGATTTCGTCTTGTACAACATTCACTTATTGCATCAGTCTACTCTTTCCTGCTCCTTACCGTCTTCATTCAGCAGAATCCAGGATCTGACCTCTTCACCATGAAAGCTCAGCCAGGGCTGGAAGTGGGTGAACAGCACCACCTACCACCTACATGTTCACCTGGCCTGATATTAAATGTCTTGGAGAACAAAACCTAGAATGGTTGGCTACATCCATTGAGATGGTCTGAAATAATAGAATAACTCCAGCTAATAACTACAGAGTGCTTTCTATATGGCAGGCCCTTTTCTAAGATTATTATTGTATAGATAGCTGATTTAATCATCTCAACGACCTGAAAAGTTAAGTACTCTTATTTCCATCCTCCCTTTCTTACAGATAAGGAGCAAAGGGGCAGACAAATCTCTCAGCTACTAAGTTCAAAGAGCCAGATTCTGACCTAGGCAATCTTGCACCAGAGTCCACACTCCTACCTGATGATATTTACTGAGACTGTAAGGATAACTGAGTGTGCATATGATCGTGCATCATGCACATTTAAGTGGTGCTTGCATCTAATTGCATATCTCTGGTCCACTGAACAGTAAAACAAAATTGCTTTTCTCTTACCTATTGCTTTCCAGGATTACCATTACTGATAGTTGGCCTGATAAAAATGTGCTTCTAATTGTTATTGAATGTATAGAATTGCTAACATTTCTATGTCCCAAATTTATGAATGATATATTTGTATCCAGTTTCACAAGTACATTGCCTGTATTCTCTACTTTCACACTAAAGGAAACAGCTCTATAAAAATAACACCTGTTTGTAAAGTTTTCTATACCTACCTTTTGAATGGTGTACAGCATTGCATTTGGTCCTCCCAGCAAGTCAATGAAGTGACGTAGGTGTTATTTTCTCAGAACGAAGGGACAAAGGAGTAGGCATGGGAAAATCAAAGACAGTAGTCACCAGTATCTGTTCTGGAAAATACAAGAAGAAGAAATATCATGGAACCAGTAACTGAAAAAAGTTAAGCTAGCTTGCCCATACCAAGTCGAGTGCAAAGGATGGTTTTTCCTAGAGATCCCTATTAGCCAACAAATCACAGTGATTGTGTTCTGTATGTCATACCATGGGCTAGGGGGAGTTAGCTCAGGAGGAGAAACCAAACTCTCTAAACTTGAAGAGCTTCCAGTTTGAAAAAGAGACAGATGTATGTAAGTCAATATAATTTTTTTTAACGTTTATTTATTTTTGAGACAGAGAGAGACAGAGCATGAACGGGGGAGGGTCAGAGAGAGAGGGAGACCCAGAATCCAAAACAGGCTCCAGGCTCCGAGCTGTCAGCACAGAGCCCAATGCGGGGCTCAAACTCACGGACCGAGAGATCATGACCTGAGCCGAAGTCGGACGTTCAACCGACTGAGCCACCCAGGCGCCCCTGTAAGTCAATATAAATAAGAACAAGATTTCACATAGCTGCATTTTATGTGCCAGGGAGAGACGCCTGCAAACTCTCACTGCCTTCCAATGTTGTGAACACTTTCACTCCAACAGATGACCCACACATGATTATTACTAAAGAAATTTTAAATGATTGAATTGTTATTGAGAAAAGAATAAATAGCATAATAATAAAGTCACTGGAAGAATCTTGAAACAGATGAAAAAAGCTTTGTTTTAATGAGTACAATAACACTGTAGTTTGAGGAGCTGTTGTAATCCAGTCGCTGCTGAAGTTGGAAGCCATTTAAAAAGTTTCCACTGTGTTAACTCGGGACCAAGGTCTGAAATGAAAACTAGTGATGGAGTTTGAGAGAGGCATGTGCTTACCCAGCAAGTCTAAGAAATCAGGAAGAGTAAGGACTGTGCCGCCTTGGTTTCTTATTTAGCAGTAAAGCAAGGTAGAGAAGAGGAAGATTTTTTAATGATAAAACTTCCCCATGGTATTTTGAATATGAAGATAACTGCCTTTCCCTGTTATGATCTTGGTCGCATGTTTTTATACTGGTGATAGGTATGGCTTATTCATGCACTCTCATACTTGACCCCTTCCTCCCACTCCAAGTCTCACTAAACATCACACATTTACAATCACAGAAAAGAACAAAACAAGCCCTGATAGACTGGGTTAGGGCATACATGTGAGACCCGTCTGGGGAAAAGAAAGAGAGCTGGCTTTTATCAACACATTACAATGGAACAGACATCCCACCAAGAGTACCCAGATTCTAGGCCAAGGGGGTTATTTCAGGGGTCAGACTAAAATAGCTGCTTTTCTGCTTTTAATTTCAATTACCTATGACAGCCCACCTCAGTGCAGCCTACAAATGAATAATGATCCAGAAACTGAGAAGGTGTAAAAAGTTACGCATCTTGTCAGAATTTTGGTTAGTACACGTGGAGTTTAAAGTTTTACTATTCAGTAGTGGCCTTAAGACAGCATGCCAATTTCTCTGGATGTCTGTTTCTTCACCTGCAAAAGACTGGATTGAATTGGGAAAGATATCTGCTCCAAGGAGATGAGCTAAAACTCTGTGATGCCAGTCACTGCGGCATGACTAAATAGTCCACAATACCTTGCATTTCACTGACATGATTCACTCAAGCTATTGTCTCATTATGTAATAAAGGCAGTCGGCCCAGTAAACAGTATTTCTGTTTAATATTTAAAGACCCAAACACTTAGTTTGGTGTAGTATTACTAGCATTTTGTTTATTAAAAAGTCTGCTTTTCTGCTTCTTCTCAAATGTAATAGTTTGTTCACATGGAATTTTCAGAAGAAGGATGGGGAATTTTCCAAAGGAAGAAAGATAGCCTATATTCTGTTTCAAGTCAGATTCATATTTTAAGCTTCACCATTGCATTTTAAGTCTTGCAGGACGTATCGGTAATCAAACTGCAAAATATCTAGGAAAAAAATCAAATCACCTCCTTTTTCTCCTCTCCTACCTCTTTTTTAGAGGAGATGGGACAAGGGAAGGGAGAAGAAATGAGACGAAAGGAAGGGAGAGGAAAATCTTTTCCAGATTTCAAACTATCACAATCCAAATGAAAGGTCTTGCCATTCTTGCCTTTTAAGCAGTCGGAGTTTGGAGTCAAGCCCTTCTCGAGGGCATGTTTCTTGCCCTCCTCCTCTGTACTGATTGCACCCCTGTAATCTCCCCACTCAGTTCTGTTTTCTTAGCGCTCCCTCTGCCCTCAGCATCTCTGCTGTGATTGCTCTGGCCTTGTTGGCTCCCGCCAAGCTACCTCTGCTCCTCCCTTATCCTCTTCCTCCATTTCAGTAACCCCTTTCAGTGCCCTCCTCCGCTCCCCCCCTCACCCTTGTGATCTTTCTGGTCTCTGCAGCTTTTCCTATGATCACTCTCCTCAGTTTTTCTCTGTGATTTCTCTGCCCTCTCTGGCTCTCTCAGCTTTCTTTAGAACTCAGCAAACCTCATAAGGTTCAGAGATTAATTTCAGTTTGGATAAGCACCCAAACTTGTGAGTGCGTATGCCAATTCTTTACTGAAACTCTTTGGATCTAAAATCTCGCTGGGAAGGCCAGCCTTATAAAAGTTTAAGTATTTGGAGTTTTATCAAGAGAATAATTTCTCCTCAAACCCTGGTCTTTCTGCTTCTTATTTGGGGGAAGGTGAAAAGACAATGGCTATTGTTCACTCTGCACAGTTTATCTTCTTTCATTTGACGTGGCCTATGCATGATTAGAAAACACAGCAGGACCCTGAGAAGGGATGCAAACAACCATTTTTGATTCATTCAGTAAAGACTTTTTTGATGCCTACTATGTGCTGGAAATGCAGAAAGCTGGACTTTACTTCAATCTCCACGAGATACTTCTAGATTTACTTTCCATAAATATACTTTACAGATTGGATACTTTGTGTGACCTTAGATTGGAGGTGTAAAAAATGTTACCTCATAAGTCTCTCTACCATTCTTGTTCCACTGTCTAGATTTTAATTTAAAGATTGGATATTATTACTTACTTCCTGTTACTTTAAAATGTGTATTTCTATTTTTCCTATCACAGGGCATCTTAGGTGCTTTTAAATCAAAAGTTTTCATTGACTCTCCCTTTCTGGGTCAAATCCATACGATACAGAATAAAAGATGAATGGAATGGCAAAAGTAATTCTTTTTGCTTGATGCTTCCATCCAATACCAAGTACACTTCTGTGTTTCTCTTCTTTTACAAAAATTTCTTAGGAAAATTGGAAAACCGAATCTTTATAGTCAACACTAAACCACATTGCATAATCTGAAAATATTTGAAATGTTGAGCCAAAGGGTAAACTCTGTCTTTTATCCTACTAATATTTGGGTATTTTCTCTTCTATCCCTCTGTTATAAGAATCTCAAACCAGTGATTCATGGGCCATTGCTGCCAAAAGCTGTGTTTTATTTGCCTGTAAAATATTTTTAGATTTGTATATGAATTCTCTTGCAGTCTGATAATCCCCATTCTGCCACACTCTCCAGTAATATCTATTGTTACATTTATGTTATACTTCATACATTTACATACTCACCTGTTCCACAGGCATTTGGATTTACGGTTCCTAAGTAAAGTTGGACAAAATGGGAGTGAGATTTGGAGGGACATGAGCTTTCGATAATAGCTCAAAGCATCCTAACAATAGGTTAGCTTGAAATGGAGTAAGAAGATGAAAAGCTTGATTAAGGCTCATTCTCCCACACCTTCATATGGATGAATGAATAGGGTGACCTGAAGGAAGGAAGCCATCCTATTTTGTTGATAATTCACAGGAGAGCCTTCTGCAATGTTTGGGATGAGTAAGCCTGCATACCTAGAAGAATTCTCTCCTTTAGTCGACACTAGTAGGGATATGCACATTCCCTTAAAGATGAAGATGTTGCTTTTGACTTGGCTCAGGATCAGGAAAATAGTATTTATAATTAATCTCCTAAATCAAATTGCATGGATTCTTTAGACTGTCTTTTATGGTTTGGTAAGGTAATGTCTGAGTAAAATGGCAGTGGAATTACAAGAATGTGTCCATTTCCTCAATTTTGGCAAGATCCTACCTATGTAGAAAGTGTCACTGACAATTGCAAATGCTTCGAGGAAATCAAGGGCCAGAAGTAAGTTGAACCCAGACTGGATATGATACTTCTTTACTTGCTCTGTGTAGCCATCTCACTTGAATTCTGTATCAGGATCTTAAATTATGTTGCTAGTTTGAAAGAGGACAGGGTGGTGTGCAGTACAGGATTAACCTTGTCCAGACCAAGGTTTGGTGTTTGCCATCAGCTCTTGGAAAGTAATCTCTGAACCTCTGAAATGTCGTTTCTGATAAGAGTGTCTTTGTTCACCATTGGGATTTGAGCCATGCGAGATAGACTATGGTAACAAAGTGATTTCTGGCGGAGAGCTTTGTTCCATACGGTATCAGCTGAACCTCTGCAGGGGCTGGAGACTAAGTTTAGCTACATGGATGATCAACCGTGTCTTTGTGATCAAGCCCCAATAAAACTCTGGCCACCAAGGATCAAGTAAACTGGTTGGCAATACTCCATGTGTATTGCCACACAGTGTTGTTGAGAGAAACAGAGGCTGTCCGCGCAACTCCACTGGGAGACCACAGGGAGCACCATGCCTTATATCCTGGATCCTGCCCTATTGGACTCTTCCTTCTGTTAAATTTTATTTGCATCCTTTCGCTGTAACAAACCATAAGTATAACAGCTTTTCTGAGTTCTGTGAGTCCTTCTAGGGAATTATTGAACGTGAGGATGATCTTGGGGAACTCAGAACTTGCACTTGGTGTCAGAAGTGAGGGTGATCTTGGGGAACTCCTGAAACCGCAGGTGGAGAGGGGTGGAAGGATTAGGGAAGAATCTATTATGTCTCCAGCATGTCTGCAGTGAATTTCTGAGGGCTTTATCCTTACAGAATCCCACTGTTGTCAGAAGACAGAGTGTCCTCAGACTTTCAGTCCTTATCCAGCTCACAGAAAGGGGTCTGGGCATCCATGAAAGCTAGCCCAAATTTCTAAGCAACAACACATGGATTCTTCTCCATCTCCCCAGACCTTGGCCCTACCAAGAGAAAGAAAGGAAAGCCAGCCAGCTCCTCTTTCTTTCCTGCTCAGCGTCTTATTCTGTAATTTTTTCTAAACCTGCTTCTCAATATCATCTCATTAAGGAAAAAGATGATTACCATATTAACATCTTGCCTCCCAACACTTAGTGGAGTCACAAGCATTTAACTTCACACTTAAAAGAAATGGGTACCAAGGTATCTGACACCTATTATTCAAATGCAAATCTCCTAGTCTAGCTGAAAACTCAGTTTCTTTTCATTTCTGACTACAAAGAACAGATGGCATTTTCAGGGAACTGATCTAAAATTGCCTGTGGGACTGGAGGAAAAAATACAGGTATGTGTATAGATCCACCTTAGAAAGTAACAAATTATATTTGGAAAATAGACATCTAGACTAATTCCACCTGCGATACTAATAACATGCTGCCAAACACTGGAAAAGCTCTTTCCGTACCTAGCACTTCCCTTTTTAGTATAAGGCTGTGAGCCCTAGAGAGAAATACAGGATGCCCAATGGCACACACCCAGGGATTCCTCCCTCCCAGTACATGGTCCGCACAATAATCACAAGGCACCACAAGTGGGGAACACAGGACAGTCTCCAGGGTGGCCGCTGCTCCTATTCCAACCACTTAGTGAAGGATTGCCAAGTAGCTGTCACTATGCAGAGCGCATACATTATCTCCTTTAATCTTCCAACAGCCCTGGAGGGAGAAGGTGTTATTCTTCCCATTTTCAGAGATGAGGAATCCAAAGTTTAGAGATGCTAATGGGCCTGCCCAAGATCACAAAGCTAGCCACAGCCAAATCCGCATTCCAGCCCAGCTCTGTCCACCTAAAAACACTTTTTAATCTCTGCACATTCGGCATTCTGGTTAATTATAGACTCTGATTATAGCAGTTTATCCTATATATCATTAATGGATTGCTAATTTTCAAAGAATTAAAGTCCAGGAAAAGACCCTTAAGACTAAAAGTACTAAAATTATGCAGAATATAATCAAATTTTTCTTGGATGTTTCAGATGATATGTTAAGCCCTGGTAATGTCTCAGGTGCATCATCCTACAGAAGAGTGATTGTGCTAATGAAGTGTAGGTCAAAAGAATAACAGATAAATCAGCTTCCACTTACACATAATCACTATCCTAATTCTCATAAATACTTTTGCAGAGTTCATGATGTAGTGATCTACTAACTTTTTTTCAATTCAAGTTAACAAATCTTTATCTAGTGCTTTCTCTGTGCCAAGCCCTGTGGTAAGCTCTGGGCAGCAGTAATAAGCGTGATATAATGCCCGTCCTTAAGGAGGACACATTCTGACTTTGGAACACTCCATTATCCCCCTTGCAATAGAATTACCTTGTCAATATTTAATTGGCTGTAAGTGGAATATTAACAGCAGCAGATCTACATGTTAAAAAATTACCACTGGTATGTCCACTGATGTTGTAAAGGTGACTAAATACTATTTTTCTCTTCTCCTCTTCTGCGTGCTACCTTTTTAAATGAGCTATAACTACCTCCCATGTCACCCAAGCTTTTTTAGAAACTCACCCCCTTCCGCCCGCCACCCCCCCCCCACACTTCCCTTAGTAAATAAATCATTCGGTATGGTAGTTGTTGGTGGCAATATCTGGCATCTATCACCGATGCATATTCACAGGGATTTTGCAAAAATCTCTCTTATGACTCTTGGGAGGGAAAGGAAGCAGGGAACAAAGGCAGAAGGAAGGGAGGAAAGGAGCGTAACCTTCCCTTTGGCAGATGTCTGGGAAAAGGAGACTCTTTATGAGATCACTGCATCAAAGGGAAGTAAGAAGTTTCTGGGCTGCCAGTCACAAAGCCACCAAAAACTCACTTTTAATGAAAAAAGAAACTGTTAACTCCTGCACTGTTGTAAAATACTTACCAAAGACACCTTCCCTGCTAAGTGCCATTCATTTCAGGAGTGAAATGCTGTAACAGAGAAAAATGCCCAGGGCAACTGGGAACCAGAGAAGGAGGGAAGTGTGTGGTTCAACTGTCCCTGTAGGGGAGGGAAAGCAAAGTGTCTCTTTCCTTGACAGCTACCCCACTTAACTACTGTGCAGTCAGCCCTATTTGGCACCAGTGAAAATTCAGCCTTCCAGCAGATTCCCTGCCATCTGCCTTATGACTCCCAGTCTACAGTCAACACACCTTGAATGCTTAAAATCTGCAACACTCCCAAGGGCTGCCTTTTTGGGGCAATTAGACGATCCATGAAAAGAAAATCTTTACTTTGCCACTTGGCTTCAGTTTCCAAATTGAGTCGAAATTCTGGAAGCGAATTCAGATAAACATTATTTCCTGATTTTTTTTTCTTCACCTTGGTGTTTTTTTAGTACCCATAGCCAGCGGCCATGGAAGCTGAGGGAGTGACAAATGGCCATCGGGAAGACTTGAGTCTCCAGGAAATCAGCAGAGACGTTATTCAACTGACAAGGCAAAAAAGGGAGAAATGAAAACAGAAACAAAATAAGCTCAGTTTTTGGCCCCAGGGCTCTACCAGGTATCTGCCAATTTATTCACCCTGAAATCTGAAGAGATTCCAGATGGAAATGTTTTCTTTTTTCTTTTTTTTTATTATCTCTTTACTTTATCGGGATGTTAGTGGTTACTATTTGAAAGTTTCCTTGTATCGGGTTAAGAAAGAAGCTAAGACAATTGCTCAAAATCTATGAAGAGAAGTGGGAAAGCTTGGGCATTTACTTACTTAGATCACCGGAGTATACATCTCAGTAAAGCCAAGATCTGCTCTTCCGAAATGTATCCATCTTCCACATGAAGGAAAGGCAGGCATTTTGAATTTTTTTTTTTTTTTGGTTCAACATTGTTTTTCATAGGATTGAATACAAGCAAAAAATATCTTCCTGATCCATTTGGATTCTAGCTGTGACCATGCTGAATGACTTATGCACTAGTCCAGTCAAGGCCTGGAAATGTAGATAATTGGTATCTTTGCAATGTGAAAAGTCTGGTGGACAGTGGTATGGATGTTAGAAATCATGTTTTGTTTTTTTAAGGAATCTATTTTTTTTTTTAATGTTTATTTGTGTTTGAGAGAGAGTGTGTGTGAATGGGGAAGGAGCAGAGAGAGAGGGGGACAGAGTATCTGAAGCGAGCTCTGTGCTGACAGCAGCTAGCCCAATGCTGGGCTTGAACTCACAGAGTGTGAGATCATGACCAGAGTTGGAGGCTTAACTGACTGAGCCACCCAGGTGGCCCTGTTAGAAATCATTCTTTGATGTCAAACTACCATCATCCTTCCCACAGTTTTTTTTTTTCCTCATGACTCTCTGGTAATTTTTATCTACTCCCCCTTGTTAAATGCTTCCTCTAAAGATAGACTAATAAACTCCTTAAACCTTTTCAGTTAAGATCCACATTTATCAGATTCATAGCTGTACTCATTTTCTTAGGCACATACTTGAAGCGATCATCAGCTCAGATATAAATAATGACTGTGAACAACTGTATTTTTCAATACAGTATTTAAAAATACACTAAAGCTGAAACAAAAGTTTCCTAGTTAAAATAGGAAGTGACCTAGTTTCAACCAAAAATATATTCACATCATACCACACCTATGTTCCAAGGACAGTTCGCTAATTTCTTAAACACATTTAAAACGCAACATGTTTTTCTATAGCCTCTTAACATGTATTTCAATCACTTCCATTCAGAATGAAACTTAGATTGGCTTTACAATCAATACTCATCTTCCATTCTTTTTTAGATTTTTTAGAGACAAGAATTATTTCTCTATGTTGAAAGAGTCTTACTTGCATTAAGAATTTCTACTCTGTCAGAATCCAGATCAAAAGGCACAGGCATGGTAACATTTTTTTAACCGAAAACTGAGTGAATGATCCCAAAGGTATGGCTTGTACTTATCAACTTTCAATTCAGAGTCCTAGACCAGCAAACAGTGTCTCCCCAGCTTCTTGTTCCCTGTTGCATTTGTGCGGTTTCTCTCATTAGCAGTTCCCAGAAGCTAGAAGTGAGTTCCACAGAAGGGACTGATGCTTTGAACTCAATAGGTTTCTTCAGGGTAAAATTTTACACGAGGGCTCCAATTAGAACCTAAGGCTGATTACTTGTGTTTATAGGTCTCCTGTCTAAATCCTAGCTCTCTTCATCACTGGGTCGATGTTTCTTCACTAGATGATTAATTGTAGGAACATTTCCATGGTTCCTCCTTAGAGGTCTTCTATTGCTTTGGGGGAAACTCTAAGGGTTTTGCTTTAGCAAACCAAGAAAATGCCTATGAGTGTGAGCTCTGGAGCTACCCTGCCTCGATTTATAACCCAACAATATCACTTACCAAGTGTCACCTTGAGCGAGTTGCTAATCTTTTCAAAATCTTAGATTCCTTATGCATTAAATATAAATACTTAATTGTACTGACTTTAAGGATTTCCTTTGATGATTAAATAATCTGTATAAGGGGCGCCTGGGTGGCGCAGTCGGTTAAGCTTCCGACTTCAGCCAGGTCACGATCTCGCAGTCTGTGAGTTCGAGCCCCGCGTCGGGCTCTGGGCTGATGGCTCGGAGCCTGGAGCCTGTTTCCGATTCTGTGTCTCCCTCTCTCTCTGCCCCTCCCCCGTTCATGCTCTGTCTCTCTCTGTCCCAAAAATAAATAAAAAACGTTGAAAAAAAAAATTTAAAAAAAAAAAAATAATAAATAAATAAATAAATAAATAACATGACAACACTAAAATATTGAGTACAGCACTCAAAATAGCAGATATCATAAGCTATTATTATGTATATTAATATATATATTATTAGTTTTTTCTGGTTCACTGGAGTCTCATCAGGGTGTAACACAAATTGTATCTTGAAAATCTATCTAAAGTAGTATGTATTCTTTTAGGTGCAGAGTCTTGAAAAGACATCATCTGCAGGAAACTGTCACTGCCCCCATTGATATCTTTTCTGTGTGTCTTAGGTCACTTACTGCATGCAGACACCTGCAACTCTCTGATAAGGATTTTCATCTGGCAGTGGGAACACCCTCAGTCTTTGGTTGGGGTCAACAAGAAGTCCGGAGAGTTAATGCCTCTCTGAATGCTCAAACAACGACAAACAAGGAGTTGAACGGTAAATATCACTGCTTCCTTGGCCATCAGGTGGGATAATTGAGACATGTTCTCATTGTCTTCTGGAGTTCCCTTGAGGGGCTGAGCTCTAGATATCCTCAGAGATAACCAGCACAGGGTATATTTTTTATTGTCTTCATTCTCTTTCCTGATTTATGTCTCCACTTTCCCAGTATTTCAAGGGATGACCTCCCAAATTCATTAGTTAGACTTGAACCCTTATCTCAGAATCAGCTTCTGGGGAACCCAAACCAAGACATCTTTAGATAAATCCATTATAGCCCCGCTTTCATTCAATGAATATGGAAACAAATTATTCCTCTTTGGTTGGGAACTTGGTAATACAATTGACTTGTTTTAAAGATTATATACGATATACACGTGTATACATGTATGTGTGTATGTATTCTTTTTTTTTTAATTTTTTTTTAACGTTTATTTATTTTTGAGACAGAGAGAGACAGAGCACGAACGGGGGAGGGGCAGAGAGAGAGGGAGACACAGAATCGGAAGCAGGCTCCAGGCTCTGAGCCATCAGCCCAGAGCCCGACGCAGGGCTCGAACTCATAGACTCACAGACCGTGAGATCGTGACCTGAGCTGAAGTCGGCCGCTTAACCGACTGAGCCACCCAGGCGCCCCTGTATTCTTAAAGTTGAAACCATAGTGGAGCTCAACAGCGTGGTTCTGCCTTCCCATTCCAACTTCCAGAAGTTTCTCCATTCCTCTAAAAGTTTCATGTAGAATATGGGTCTTAGATCTTCCTCTTCTCTTCCCTTCTTGAAAACTTCACCTCAGAGCAGTAGCTGAGGCCAGATGATGCAGGTAGCTTTGCATGGGAAAGGAGGGAAGCCAAAACAGCAGCACATGGGCATTTAGAACATAAGTAAGATGAGAACAGCTGAAGGACTGGGGGAGGCGGTCTAGAATGGCAAGTTGGAGCCCATGTAGAACATATCTAGCATGCAGATTATTGTTTCTAAATACTATTTGTTGTAAAAGGAACCAGGGCTGATTCCATCATTGAGGCTGGAAAACTTCAAGAAAATCTCGTGGCCAGGATGAAGTGGTCAAGGAATGATGGAAATGTGTCAAAAAAGGAGACGGGTCATCTGGAAGAGCTCCTACTGGTCAAACCTGAGATGATTTAAGCATCGAAAGAAATACTATAGTAGCAAATTGTAACTGTTGAACAAAATATAAATCTGTGAGTTCATATAGATATTAACTAATTAATTAAATTTGATGAAAAACAGAATATTTACAAAATCCTAAAGTACCTCCCACACAAAACACTTAATTACAAAGAGAAAAAGAGTAATATTGCTGTGGAGAGCCTTGGCAGACACTACCTTACTCAAGTGATCAAACTTAATAACATTAATAATGGAACAAATCAAAATTTTATACAAAAGGAGAGGATGCAATAAGAGACTTTACCACGGTGATATTCCTACTGAAGATGATATTCATGAAAAAAATCATGCAGAAATGTTTATAAAACATAAAATTGAACGACATTTCACGAAATTCCTGACATTCAAAAATATTAGGTCATAAAACTTGAGGAAGAACTGACAAACTTTTCTAGGCTGAAGGGGACTAAAAGATATAACAGCAAAAGGCAATACATAATTCTTCCTGGACTCTTCCTATAATGGACATAATGGAGAAACTTAAATGGGGTCTAAAGATGAGACAGTACCAATACTCATTTCCTGATTTTGATGGATACAATTTGGTTATACTGGAAGAAGCCCTTCTATATAGGAAATACACACAAAAATATGACAGTCATGGGGCGCCTGGGTGGCTCAGTCGGTTAAGCGTCCGACTTAGGCTCAGGTCATGATCTCACGGTCCGTGAGTTCAAGCCCCGCATTGGGCTCTGTGCTGACAGCTCAGAGCCTGGAGCCTGTTTCAGATTCTGTGTCTCCCTCTCTCTCTGACCCTCTCCCGTTCATGCTCTGTCTCTGTCTCAAAAATAAATAAATATTAAAAAAAAAAAATTAAAAAAAAACATGACAGCCACTTACTCTCACATGGCACAGGGTAAAAAAAGGTATATTTGCACTATTCTTAATTTTTTTCTGTAAATTTATATCTTTTTCTACTATAGTACTCAGAGAAAATACCTACAGCTACTGTTATCTAGAGATAGTCCTCGAAAAATCAGTAAACTGCCACACGACCCCAGTCAACAAGCTCTATCAACAAAACACAGGTTTTGCCAGGTTTTCAGTGCTTCACACTAAAGTATGACTGATCAACCATGTGTCAGCAAACTTTTGTGGAAGAATTACACCATGCCAAAATAAACCAGTAAAAGACAAAAGAATTCAGAAGAACACAATATGCATAGGAAAAAGAAAGGATTATTTCATTTTTTTTAACAATATTATGGAGCATTCACAGGTTTGCCACAAAGTCCCCACACACAATCGTTACTGTTTTTTTGAAAGAGCTTTACCATTTTCAAGACAAATTTTGATTTTCCCCATGTTCTTCTAGACATACTCTCCCATGTTGATAGTTGAAATTTACTAAAGCAATAGGCAATTTTTATTTTTAACAGATTTGATAGAGCTGAAAATCATGAATCAAACCTAAGTTTACTATCCAGGCTTTAGAATCAGACAGGCTTGGGTTTGAATCATAATCTACCAATCATATTGGATGTACCTCCTGATTCCTCTTTCCTCATTGGCAAATTGTAATAATAATAATACCTATCTTCATGGCATGGATGTGAAAAGTAAGTAACTTTCCTAGCACATAAAAGGTGCTTATGAAATGGTGCTATTGACAATGTTATGATCATTCACCATGAGCTTCTGATCTATAGGTCTTTGTTCTGGAAGAGGCCCTGAGCTCATGATTTGGCTTGATCATGCTCTGTCAAAGAATGCTCATCAAATGTTCTCTGATCACTCCACTGTATTTATCACATTTAGTCCACAAACTTCTATCTATGCCCAATTTCCTTGTTATTAGACTATTGTCTCTCCACATCAAAACCTATTCTATACTGTTTGGTAATACTAAGGCTGAGACTCTAAAAATGTTCCTTTGGGGCGCCTGGGTGGCTCAATCAGTTAAGTGTCCGACTTTGGCTCAGGTCATGGTCTAACCCCTCACGAGTTCCAACCCCACATCTGGCTCTGTGCTGACAGCTCAGAGCCTGGAGCCTGCTTCAGATTCTGTGTCCCCCTCTCTCTCTCTGCCCCTCCCCCACTCACACTTTGTCTCTCTCTTCATAAATAAACAGTAAAAAAAATTTTTTTAAATAATAAAAACATTCCTTTGCGTTTGCCAGTGGCTGCCTGTTCAGCTCTGCCACAAGGGGGCTCTGGAGGGAGACTGTTCCTTCCTGTTTGCATCCTATTGCCCTTTTGGTTTTCTGTCATTGCTTTACTTTCCTCTTTGTGTTACTCTAGCAACCCTTCTTCATCCTGACAGTAGCTGTTTGTCCCAGTATAGTAGTTGACTGCAGTTTGCAACACTCAAAGCACCCAGACATGCCACAACCCTCAGAGACAGCAGCTCTGCCCAGCCCTTCCTCCAAGCCACTTAGCATTTAATAATGGCAACCCCTTCCTTCTCTCTACACCCCCAGGGTTGTGCTTACTGTTCTCGTTTTGTCTTTTCCTTTCTTCAGTACCTGTTAACAATAGGTCTCAAACAATTCTTTGTTTCCATTTTTTGTTCTATTAAAATAACAAGTGTGTATTTTACCTCTAGACTGAACTCTGAGTGATATGTATACATTATGCAGCCTTCTTGGATTCCTCTTCAGACTCTATTCCAGGATCCCCTCTATGAATAATCTTGTGCCACAGACATGATTTTTACCATCCCATTAGACATGGGCATTTCTCAAATAACTTTGATCTCCATGACTACTCTTCATAGCTCTCTTTCAAAGAAACACTGGTCACCACATCTGATCTTTCCACTCATGACTGCTAGCCCTTTGGAAACAGACACATGCTTGTACCTGTGTGCTATCAACTGTTTCTCCTAGCTTCTTACCTCTCTGAAACAACACCTATAGAAGGTTCTTGAGTCAGCCTCACAACATAGCAGAGAAAATTGGTGAAACCAAAGATAGTAGAGATAGGTAGACAGAACTATATGTATCATCATTATCACTTATTCTCCCTCTCTTCTGTTTCTCCCATCTCCAAGTCACTCTACAGAGGTCGTATTTTTTTTTTCAAATATCATTTTAGTCTTAGCACTGCCTTCCTCAAGAATGATTCCCTACTGATAGAGGTGTGCTGCTCCGAAGCGACACATGCACCCCAATGTTTATAGCAGCACTATCAACAATGGCCAAAGTATGGAAAAAGACCAAATGTCCACTGATGGATGAATGGATAAAGAAGATGTGGTGTATATATATATATATATATATATATATATGGAATATACATATATATGTATATGGAATGTAATACGTAATGTATATGTATATGTAATACACACACACACATACACACACACAAAATGGAGTATTACTCAGCAATCAAAAAGAATGAAATCTTGCTATTTGCACTACGTGGATGGAACTAGAGGGTATTATGCTAAGCAAAATTAGTCACAGAAAGACAAATATCATATGACTTCACTCATATGAGGACTTTAAGACAAAGAACAGATGAACATAAGGGATGGGAAGCAAAAATAATATAAAAACAGGGAGGGGGACAAAACATAAGAGACTCTTAAACATACAGAACAAACAGAGGGTTACTGGAGGGGTTGTGGGAGGGGGGATGGGCTAAATGGGTAAGGAGCTTTAAGGAATCTACTCCTGAAGTCATTGTTGCACTATTTGCTAACTAATTTGTACATAAATTTAGAAAATAAAATTAAAAAAAAAAAAAAGAATGATTACCTATTGCCCACCAAGACACCAGATCTAAACTTGTAACTTAGACCCTGGGTTTCATTAGGCTTCAGCCAGTTAGACTGACAGCATTTTATAGTCTTAAACTGACTTTGCCATTTTGTAGGTCTGATCATTGTTTTTCAAAAGACCTAGTAACCACCTGTAGGAATAGACCTATTAAGGGAACGGGATATTTGGGAAGCTGACCTATGGTTCAGCCCATCTCACAGCAACACTCTGGAATATGCTGTACTGGGGAGAGAGAAGACAGGGAGCCAGAGTCTCCATAGATGTAGTAGAGGACAAGAGGGAATCTCTCCAAAAATGGAGGAAGCTTCTTGGAAGAGCTTAATCCTTACCCTAGTTACATGCTGTCAGAAGCCACTGAACATCCTTAGGAGGATTCGAGGAGCAGCAAATATTCGTTCTAACCCTGAGGGTTATTATACTTCTATATAGAAGGCCATCGATATACAATAAGCTGTATCCTTTGCTTACATTTAAATACTTTGAAAATAACTTGGAATATTTTTCTTGTCTCAGTGGGTATTTCCACCAACCACACCTACCTACCAGATTCATTGCCACAAAAAAGACCTTTTAAAAATTGCTTATTAAATAAATCTATGACTGGGGCTCCTGGGTGGCTCAGTTGGTTGAGCGTCTGACTTTGGCTCAGGTCATGATCTCACTGTGGGTGAGTTCGAGCCCCGCATCGGGCTCTGTGCTGACAGCTCAGAGCCTGGAGCCTGCTTTGGATTCTGTGTCTCCCTCCCTCTCTGTCCCTCCCCGCTCACGTTCTGTCTCTGGAAAATGAATAAACCTTAAAAAAAAAAAAAAAAAAAAAAAAAAAAAAAACTTTTTAAAAATAAATAAATAAATACATCTATCTATGATAGCTACAATTTTTACCTGATTGTATGGTCACTCCTCAGGTTTCATCACATTATATGTTACTTACAAGGAAAATTATCTGTGCCTAATTTAAAGGTGGCTCAGGCTATTTCCATGATTTTAAGTAGCCAACTAAAAATAGAAAATTCAGTCAAATGTCTACATTTTCGTCTACATGATATCAAATACCTATTTTTAAATACCTGAATCTTCGATGTATCTTATAGGTCAGCCTAAGAAAGGAAGATAATTAGGATGTGCAAAACATATTTATATATTTTAGTGTTCTTGCTGAATTTTTACTTGGCTAATTACAATTTTGCTTTAATGTTAAATATTATGGTTTTTTTTATATATAAGTTGACTTGGTACTAAATTATCTTTAGTTTTGATGTACCTATCATGACTTTTTAAGTATATTTACTGTCATTCATTTCATTAACTTTTTTCATTATTTATTTCTGAAGGATTTATGTCTTTAACTTAGTTTGATTTCTTAATGTTACAAACTTCCTTGATTTCAGGAATCTATAAAAATACTGAGTGCAAAATGAGGAATATAATCAAAAGAAGTTTTCTGTTACCTGATTTCACAAAAATATGACGATTTGATGAACGGGATGGAAATGTGGTACTATCTATTCAAATTCATCAGTGGCATACATTCTGAGCTTCCCATGTGGCACATTACAGGATCCTTTTAAATTCTTACTTCTTTCCATGAAATGAAATATGTTTACTATGCATATATCCCTGAAACAAATAGTTATTCCTACCTGAATGCGAAGAGTATGCATCTCTTAATGAATCATCTGGAGGTGGTAAATGTGAATAGCAGTGTATTTATGTTTGTGTAAATGTCCTTTAGCCCACACTGCTGGCCAAACTTCATGTTCAGCCTCATTTTATAGGCTGCTTTAAGAAAAAGAACTCTGAGTTAAAGATAAATAAATAAATGGCAATCAATAGCACTTATTTCTGTTTCTATCTCCTTGGAACTCCTCATACCTCATAGAATTGAATTTAAATACATTCTCTAATGACTAAAATACAACTCATTCCAGAAGTCTATTGGAACTTGCCTCCCCTAATCCTGCCTGGATACACTGAGAAAAAATCCAAACTCTTTTACCCTGACAAGGCCCCCACTTCATAAGTTGTCAGTGTCTTATTTAATGTATTATAGCCATACCAGTCTTTAAGTTCCACGACTTGCAAGGCTAATTTCCCCCTCAGAACACTTACATTTGCTATTCCCTCTATCAGGAGGATGGTTTCCCCCAAATCTTTAGAAGACCAACTGCTTCTCATCATTCATGTCTGACCTCAAAGGATACCTCCTTGGAGAGGCCTTCTCTAAATATGCTAACTACCCTCTACTTCATTTCCCTGGATCAGAGCCTTGATCTATACCTGACATCATTTATTTGCTCGTTATCTACCTAGGGATGAGTCCTTTAGATAGCCTCATTCTTCCTACCTTGGGAGGTTTCTCCTCCATCTTGATCATCTTGATCATCTAAGTTTGGTCCCTAGATTCTCTTCAGGTTTCTGGTCTATTCTCTCACTCTCTGCTGGAACCTGTCTAAAATCCTGAGCTGATTATGTTTGTCTCTGATCCCTTGTCTTCCTCCTACCAGAATCCTCTGTCTCAAAATTAGACATGGCATCCTATATCCTCAGATATAGATATAGATCCTTGTCTCCACAGACGGGCCTTCCTGAAGCTTCTAATCTTTAAGAGACTCTTGCTATCATGGCTAAACTCACTAGGTCACAATTTTTAGCTCATACCTAGAAACTTTGATTGAACACCAACCTCCTTAAGGAACATGCAGATTATTCTCTTACTACTCCAACATTCCTTGAGATTGTAAGTTCTCTTGATTCCCCAGTATTCCTTGATATTTTCAAGAGCACCACTTCTAAAATGAATGATTTCCTATTAATCTTATCAAGTCACAAAATTAAGATTCATGTAGCTTAATGCAGGCAACACATGGTACAGTGAGGTAGTTTGTTGCATGAGCCTGGGTATAAATCCTAGCTCTGCCATTTCCTAGCCATGTGAACCTGGAGGTGTTTGTCAAGCTCTTTGAGCCTTACACTCTTAAGTATAAAATGGGGGGAATGAAAGCATCTTCCTGAGAAGGTTGTTATAAGGATATGGTAAGAAAATGTGCCAGATATGCTCATTCATTCTATGTGAACATGCAGAATAATGCAATCCTAGGAGAGAAATCTGAAGCATATAACAAAACTACATGAGCATTCAACATCATACCTATAAGTACACCTCCAAAAAGCATGACACAATATAGGCTCAAGGTTACTTGTCAAAGCTTTATTTATAATAGCAAAATATCAAAAAATCACAGAAAACTCATTGACATAATCAAGTACTATGCATTTATGAAAAGAATGAGAAGTACTTCTATGAAGTGATATGGACAGATTTTTATAATACATTAAATGAAAAAAAGCAAATGCAAAAGAATATTGTAATATATATCGCATTATATTTTATATAAAACCTTTATCATAAGACAGAAAATCAGAAATATATATCTATACACACACACACACATATATATACACATACATATAAACATATGCATATATATGCAACTTATTTGCTTATTTTTACAAAATGAAATATAGGAAAGAGAAACCAGAAACTAATGAAAATAGTTACTCATAAGAGGTGGATGGGGATTAGGAGGAAAGATAGAAATAGGAAGAAGACTTCTGTTGGTAGATATTTTTAATGTAGTTTTGCCTTTTGAGCCATGTAAATGTTTTACATATCTAAGAATTAAATTTAAATTAAAAAATAGACCAAAGGCAAAGCCTAATATTGAATACAGACAGACAGACAGAAACAAATGAACTTAACTACATATCAACTTGATTATATAACCATGCAGAAAAGTAGTTTTTGAACACGGTAGTGTGACAACACACTTGATGAGAATTTACCAGATACTTCCAAATTGTGTGACTTTCTATAGGGCATTTGCCCTGGAATCTTCAAAAATATTAATGTTGTAATTGATAAAATAGGCAGGGGGGCTGTTCTGCATGAACAGAGACCAGAGAGACAAGATAACTAAATATATTGTGTGCTCCTTCTCTGGATCTTGAATTCAACAAAAGAATAGCTATAAAGGACATTATTGGGACAATTGGGGGAAATTTGCATGTGGACTGTATGTTACAACATATTATTGCATCAATGTTAAGTTCCTTGGGTATGATCATGACAGGGTGTATGCTGAGGTATTTAGAGATGAGCTATCATGATTCTGCATGAAGTTTACTTTCATACTTTAGGCAAAAAGGAGAGAGAGTGAGAGAAAAAGCAAATGTGCAAAACGTTTGTATTAGTCTTTCAACTATTCTGTAGGCTTGAAATTTTTTCCAAGTAAAAAGTTTGGGAGGTAACCCCCAAAACAAACAAACTAAAAAAGATCTGTGCTTGCTAGCTATCACTTTCTCTGATTCTCCCAATCTGGGAGCCTGTGAGAAGGAAACCTGGGATAAATACATATGGCTGATAAATAAAAAAGAAATCATGTACTGGGATCTATTTTCAGCCCACTGAAGCATGTCAGTTGGTACTTTATTTATTCATTTCCCATAGGATTTGCCTAAACAAATAAAATTGCCTCCAACTTTAAAAAAGGAAGTGAGACTGTCTCCAAGCTTCCCTGGAAAGAAGCAGTTAAATCTTATCCTTATTTTACCTCCTTCTTATTTAGTGATGTGCCTTGGCAGAAACTCAAGGGGAGTATAGTTACAGCCAGCCTCTGGAAAAAACGCAGACAGCACTGCCTCTTGCTCTCATGAATTACGCTGGGGGACACGCCGCCTCCAACCTGCCCATCTCAATTGTGGTGACAAAGCACCAGGCCAAGAGGCAGACCCCTGGGTAGTCAGGTCTATATTATTTCAGATTTTAAATACTAAAAAGGAGACAGAAAGCCTTTTCTCCCAGATCAGAGAGTGGGAAGTATAATTTACAATAGATTAGGCTCACCTTATCTGGGGGCCATTTAAAGATCTGTAAGCCCTTCCCTCTAAATTTCTGATACACAATTGACCTAACAAAACACCTTTAGACACTCCTAAATTATATACTTAAAAAAAAATCTTTTTCCCAGATATATAATATTTGCCCCACAAAACGATGAAATATTTGCCACTGGCCTTCTACTTTTCTTTCTTTCAAGGCTTAAAAGCCTATTTGATTTCTGTTGCCGAATTGTATCCAGGTACAGACAGACACCCTTTGTAACTGGTTAAAAGCTACAGAAAGGCTCTATTGAAACAAAATGCTGCTCATATCCCCATCCATGCCAGGAGGAACAAATCGCACAAAAGAACCTAAAGAAAGCTGTTTTATAGTTACTATAGTGTTACATTAGCTGACAAGGGAGAGATGATTACATTTATAGATTTTTTTTTTTTATAGAGGCAGAATCTATATGCAGCTGAAGAATTATGTATTATCACCACTGGAATTTGAATTCAGCTAATGAGAACTAACAGCAAAGGAAGACTTCTTGCAAGGCTTCTTGGTCTTAGCCCTGTATATGGGCCATAAAATTAGGCTGCCTTGCCTCCCTTTGGGGCCACGATGCTGATCTGCAAATGTATTTCAAGATTCCACTTGCGCATCCATAAAAATATTAAAACATGCATCCTAAGCTAATTATGAAGTTGGAAGCTATTAATACCAAGCTATCAGTATAAAATATTACCTTATATTTGCATAGTGTTATGTACCTCTGTGCTTCAGAGCAGACACAGAGATAATCTCACTTAATCCTGGGAACTCCATGAGGTAAATTGTGTGATTAGTCTTCCCACCACATAAAGCACCTGAACAAGACATGATCATTCTCAGTGCTGAAACTTTATGTCCACCATTCACCACAACTGGAAAACACTGCCTTGAGAGAAAGAGAAACAAGGAAACAGAGAGGGACTCAGCTCTGTTGTTTTACCAGCTGTGTGACTCTGGACAAATGACCAAACTTCTCTGAGCCTCCGTTTCCTCAGCTGCAAAATAAGGGAAATAATACCTACCTCTTAAGAAGGGTGTAATAGTTAAATGAACTTAAAAGAAGTAACTTAGCACTCAAAAATTATAACTATTCACTCACTCATTCAAAAAAATATTTTTCTGTTTTTAGCAGGCGGTAGACAATAAAAATATAGATGTAGAAGAAGCAAGGAATATAGGTATCCTATTAAGATACAGTGCCAACCTTCATGAAGCTTACAGATGTGAAGGAAGGTAGACACTTAAATAAACCATTAGAATGCAGTGTGATATTAAGGAAAGCAGGCCAGGGCCACCATATATAGTTTTGAAGGTTTTACACTCCACAATCCAGGGGACAACCTTCATGTCACGGTGTATGTGAGCGATGACAACCCTAGGCGTGTGTAATGTGCCACCAGAGAAGCCATACACAGCAATCTTGCCAGTAACAGAAAAAAAGGTTAATTAAGGCTTCATTGAGGTGATAATGAATGTAGGTCATTCCAGAAACTGCAAAACCACCAGTACCATAGTAGATACTGTGTATATAAGACAGAAAGATGAAATTGATAAGATAAACAGAGACCACATGGTTAATGGCCTCGGAAACCATGCCAGAGAATTTGCATTTTACTCTTAAAATAACAAGGTGCTTTAGCCCAAATATGTGATTGTTGCCTTAACATACCTTCATTCCTTTCCATCAGCTCCCGGTTTTCATTTGGAGATATACATAGCTCTAGGAACTGTACAAACAGAATGAAGCCCAAAAATGTTATTGATAATGCTAAAACAACTGTACAAGAAGATGTGTGGCTAAGAGGGGGGACAGCCTTAGAATAAAGTTGACACTGTGGCAGGCAGACTGAAGAGAGAGAAAGAAACCAGCCTCCCAATGACTATATTGAACCCTGGGTCTAACTTTGCCTGAAGTCCACCTACTTTGAGATCTTCAGTTACATGAACCAATAAAATTCTATTTATTGCCTCAACAAGTTTGGGTTCTGTTTTCTGTTACCTTCAAGCAAAAGATCTAGCTCTACCTCACACATGACTCTTCTCTGGACAGCCCCCACCCAGGGTGATCTTCCTCCTTTTAACTCCTAAGATTCTAGCTCCCTGGATAATTATTCAGTCTTACAAATCCTGCTTTGCACCAAAGACGAACTTTTCATAAATGTGCATCTTCCAAATGGTTATAATCTCCAGGAATCCTGGTTTTATGATTTTTTTTTTTTTTTTATAGCTCTCCTCCATGTAGTTCTGTGCTTTGTATGTAGTAATTACTCAAATAGCCCCTAGTTAGCTGAGTGCTCTTTCCGGTACACTGTACTGCTCACTTTGTTTCTGGTTCCCCATGTAAGAAACGCAGGCCTAGAAATGTCCAAAGGATTGAGAATACTTCTGTCTTGCAATGTTCAAAATTCTCCCAGCTTCCAGTTTTAGCACTGTCTCTGCATTACCAAATGGCTTGGAGAAGTCTCAACCTCTATGGCTCTCTTTCTACCTATAAAAACTTTCACAGAAATATCTGGAAAAGTCAGGATTAAAAGTCAAGATAGTTGGAACCTGTGAGGCACAAAGCTGGTGGAGGAAGATAACATCTGAAAGGAAATAACTTGTAGGAAGGAAGGTAGTTAAAGTACATTTTAGAGAAAGTGCAACTGATGAAGACATCTATTTAAGGAAAACAATAGGACAAAAGGGCGTAGCTAAAGACTTTGCACCAGAACCCATGATCCAATTAAATAAACTGCCCCCAAGTAAATGAATCGAATGTTGCAAACAGGTGTGATTCTGTTGTGTTTGTTATTAAGGCCCTTTACTCAGTAAATGTTCATCAACTGTCTATATTTATGAAGCTCTTTGATCAGTACTAGGAAGACAGCCATAAAAAGGATAAGCATCATCCTGCCTGCCTACAGCTTAAGTTCTAGTGAAGGATACAGACAAGTCAACAATCTATTGCAATACAGTATGATGAGTGCACTATTTAGAGGGCACATGGTTTTCTATGTCAGTGGGCATTTACATTTTCCCAGAAATACAAACTATAATGTGAGTGGCGCTCTGAATAAGAAATATAATGGGCATTATGGACTGAATGTTTGTGTCTCTTCCAAATTCACATGTGAGGCCTCAACCCCAAATGTGACTGTATTCAGGGATAGGACCTTTATGAAAGTGATTAAGGCCAAATGAGGTCAAAAGAGTAGAGCCTTAATCTGATAGGATTAGTGTCCTTATATGAAGTGACATAACTGGGAGAGCTCACACTCTCTTTTTACCATGTGGGCACACAGCAAGAAGGCAGCTGTCTACAAGCCAGTAAGAGAGATCACTGGAAACCAAGGCTGCAGACCTTTATTTTGAAACTTCCAGGCTCCATAACTGTGAGAAAATAAATTTCTGTTCTTTAAGCCGGAGTTTGTGGTGTTTTGTTATGGCAGCCCAAGCAGACTAATAACAGAGCGTTATAGGAGGATCTAACCCAATCTCAGGAGTTCATAGAAGCCCCTGCTAAGAGAAAACAAAATTTACTATGAGTTCTAAAGGATGAGTAAGAGTTAGCTAGTCAAAGGGAGAGGTGGTAGAGGGGCTGGGGGAAGGTATTGAGTGGAGATGGTTTCCGGGGAGAAAAAGAAGAGTGGGTGCACACTGAATGGACTATAAAGTGAGAAGGGCACAGGACATGAAAAGACTAGCAGGGACAGAGACACAATAGGTCTTTTTCATAAACTTTCATCAGAAGTTTGGACTTTATCCTGATATCCATAAGATGCTATAATATTCCTAAGATATTAAAATTTAATAATAACTGGAATCACTTGTTTTATGTAATTTGCAAATTATCTCAAACGAAATTTCCATTTTTGCAGTTTTTCAAACATTTGCTCAGCACTACATGGTTAGCCTGCAGTGACATTTGTTTAATAAATGATGGGTTTAGGCCTTTTCTGAGGATATTATAATCCTCATCTTACCATCACAGTGTGCCCACGGTTCCAAGTCAGAGGGTTTTTTTAATGATCTGTTATTGACATGGTAAAAGAGCCTTTCTCTAAAGCAATCCATATATCTCTGCCCTAAAATTCAGGTTTACGTTCAGGTTGCCGCCTAAAACTGAGCCCTTGCAGACCAGCCAACACAGTGCTGGATTTGTGAAGATCAAGTTTAAACCATCCAGTCTGGCCTCCAGAACAACTCTGTGTATTCCTGCACCTTCTGCAAGCTGCTGATCCTTGGATGAGTATTACCACTACCGTTTTACATTTTTCATCCTTCCGGAAAACAATAGCTAAACATCAGAGCATGAAATAATGTTTTGTTCAGGGGTCTGCCAAGCATGTCAGGTCAAATTCTCCTTTTTTTTGGCCTTCAAATTGTTTTGTGAACTCCCATAATAGCATTGCATCACATTTGGTCTTCAGGAAAACACACTTTGAAAACAAGAGTTGATGGACCCTGACAGCCAGTTTCTTAGGTGTATCCTTCCAGCCACCCAAGCATGCCAGATAGTTACACTTTGACTTCAGGAGCCCTGACCCGCCTCCAAAGTCCTCCCATAGCACTATAAACTCAACAGCTTTTGGGAGCCCACTGTTCGCTGGACGGACGTACCTTAGTCTCAGTATTTGGGGAAGATGGCTAGCTCTCAGAAATCTTTACGATACTTTTCTTACTGTCCATTTCTTGTGATGTGCATCTGGCGCACAAGGAAAAGCTCAGAGTGATAAAACTGAGCACTAGAGCTACAGAACGAATAATGCTGACTCCAACCTCAGGTTGACAAGGTGGGAAAACCCCCACCTTAACCTGGCACCATTACTCATTGCAGCTGACAGCGAGAAGTCATTTGGAAAAAAGATGTTTCTGTGATCAATAATCTTGGAATATCCTATTCAGAAATATCAGGCTTGGAACTCATCAAGAGAATCTTCGTGAGAAAGCAAGGAGACTCCCCAATTGCTTCACAGATAGAGCTGTGTCATTCAACCCATCTGAAACTCTGGAGGAAAATCAGACAGTGCAGGTGGGAAGGACCAACTCACCCAGATTCTTTACCAGTCTTTGTGTAAGGATCTGTGGTTGCTTTGGCCAAGTCATTGGATCTATTTCACATAGAAATGATATTAAATGCATACCCTGCCAGAATAGCTATTATCATTTCTAATGCTGTATTCATTCTGCTAATATCCTTACAGGGTCTCCTCTTTCCTTTTGATGAGTTATCAGCCCTTCCACTGATGTGTGCAAGGAAGCAAAGCAGACAGGTTTAGGGTGGAGGAAGAAGCTGAACGGGTATTGAATTGCTAAAGAGGCAGAACCTACGGGAGCTCTGAGCTGGCATGACCCTTCAGAGTTTTCCCATATTAAGGCAGGGAGGCAGAGCTTTAGACTGAAATTGACATGGTATTGGGTGATGGCTGCTCCAGGAAAGGGTCATGACCTTAGGGAATGCAGCTCCATAGGCAGAGGGCAATCCCTGGGAGGGCTCAACTGTAAGACCTCAGCAGTGACACCCCCAGAATCTGGGGAACGAGTGTCTTGGACTAGAAGGGGGGCATGGATGGTGCCACACAGCATTCACCATACCCTCTCCAAAAATGTGAGGAGCAGCCCTTCCTAAATTCTGGTGGTGCGTTAGGGGACTGCTCCAACAGACTCCTGTTTCCACGCCTCCAAAAGTGTCTAAGGCAGGTGGCTTAGGCCAAGGGTCTTGTGATGTTCAGTTTGCAAAACCTAACGCAGTGCTTTGATAGGTTTAACTAGATTATGTGGGTTTCTTTTTAAAGAAAGGGAATTTCTAATACTAGCCTCTAATTTTTCTTGCTAGCTTTTAATTGCAAATGCACAGTATTTCAGCTACATTTGGGTCCGATCGATTTTTGTCCACCGTCCAAGAAGCCTTACAGCCATTGTTTCTAAGAGAAAATGTATATTGAGTTCCAAAAGCTCAAAAGAAGTCTTGGAACAGTGCCCAGGTGGGGCCGGCCACACAGGTAATGGCTGCAATGAGCATGTTACAATTGTCAAACCCTTCAAACACACATAGGGAGAGCATTACACCATTAAAAGCAGAAGTTGCCTTTTAACTGTGCCTAGTGCAAACTGACGCTGGAGGGCAAAATACTGTTCTCATCAATTTGTTTCCAACAAATAAATCCAGTATCACACACTCCAAAACAAGGTAGTCTGTTTCCACAGATCAAGCATTTTAATGGAATCACACTTCATTTCTGGAACAAGCACATCTTGTCCAGGCAGCTCAGCTGTCATTACAAGCAGGATCTGGTCACCGCTCCTTCTATCCCTAGCATTATCCCTGTTTTACTGGGGAGGAAACTGGCAAGAGGCTTGGAAGTGACTTAGCCCCAAACGAGAGGTCAAGTCTGCAGCAGGCAGCTCATGAATTCAAGGCCTTCCCGAGCCTCCAGGCGGGTTTGGCTTCCTACCTCCGCCTGGACTCTCTCCCAGCTGAGAGGCCTGAAATGTCCCTGTAACTCTCCTTGGCTCTTTTACCTGTGAAACAGGCTGGAAACAGCCATTCACAGGAAGAGTCAGTGTTCGTTCACTAATCAAAGAAGAAAAACCCGTCCTCAAGGGGGACACAGAATTGAGCACCGTTTCTGAGGAGTGTCTTATTTTCCTCCTCAGAGGGGTGGGTCAGAATTCTGAGGTTTCAGGCCCTTTGGTTCCTCTGACAGCAACGTTAATAATCACACCAGTTTTCCCCTGGCATGGTGGCACCACCGAGTAAAGCCCAGTGTAGGAGATGTGCCCAGTGCAATAACGCCAGTTAAATAAGTACCGTTCATTGCTTCCCCACAGTCAAGGAGCTTAAAATCCTGTCAATTCATCCCACGTGAGGGAGATTATGTGATTTACATGTTAAAGTGCCCCTGTGGTTTGATTTGCATAGCAAAGACTTTGGGGGCACGGAAACAAAGGATCAGTGTGCATGACAAGAGTGCTATTAGCATAGAGCATTCCGATTTTCAGACAGCCCAGCCTGGCAAACAATCCGGCACCTTCACCACACCCCTTGAGTTTATAGGATTTGACAATTTCTCAAAGACAATAAGGAAAGGGGTTAGGGAGTTGGGGTGTGGAAAGAGGTTTACTAGAAAGGCTGTCTTCCTAAGCACAATAATTAGTCTTTCCCTAAAGGGCTCCCCTTCTCCCATCACCTTCCCACCTGCCCCCCTCTGATATTCATTCCAAGGAAGAAATATGATGCCTAATAATAGTGGCAGAGATCAGCCACAACCATTTTGAACGCTGGATAACACAGCCAGTAGCTCTACCCTCATCAGCACAAAAGCGTGCACGCGCGCACACACACACACACACACACACACACCCCGAAATGTATTTATTTGTATCTTTGTTTCTTCATTTATTTCTGTACTATTGACCGAGCAGTACCTAATGTAAAGGACACTGGTTAGGAAGTTCAGGGCTTGGCTTTAAGTCCTGACTTTACCACATTCGTTATCTGGACAAGTCACCTAATTCCTTCCTCTACAACTCAATTTTCTCCTAAAATGGAAGATGGACCAGAAAAGCTCTAAGATCCCTTCCAGCACTAGCATAAGAGAAGCAATCCAGTGCACAGTTTCGTTAGACAAACTGAACCACAGGAACTGGGGGCCAAAGCCAAAATGAGTGCCCCAGAAATCCCACCTTAAAGTTGTCAACTGTCACTTCAAGAGTTTGTCACTTACCTGCCCCCAGCAAGTCTCTCAGTCTGAAAAGAAGATCAACAAATGTGTCTTGAGCTGTTGGGAGACTGAATATACTGCTCTAAGTGAAAAGCATTTTGCAAATTATATATGCAATACACTGTTACTATGTGTTAACTCCAATGAGACTGAAAACCCAAATATACTAATGGTAGGGAAAAATCTTATAAGATGGCTGACAGGACTGATAGGGAATTTCCAGTCCCCGACTAAAAACTCCCCTTCCGGGTTCTTGTTCCTACCCCGCTTGCCAAGCCCGCCAAATTACTACTAATACGGAATGCGGAAGTAACAGACTATAAAGTGTTCCCTCTGCTTGCGCGCCCGGGACTCAGATCTCTGGAGAGTGATCTCTGAGCCCGCCCTCCCGCCTTCATATCGCAGGTGCCGCTCGGTTCTTCCGCCGGGTGATCCAGGCCAGGTTCCGTAACACTAACATCAGGATGTTGTGAAATAGTCCTTTAAACCTATTGGTTTTCGGGTGGAGGGTCGAGGGGTGGGGCAGGGAGTGATTCTGCGCCCCCTAAGATATTTGGCAATGTCTGGAGATATTTTTGATAGCTACAACTGGGAGCAGCGGAGAAATGCTGCTGGCATCTACAGGAGAGTGGTCAGGGGTGCTGCTAAATGTTCTGGAAGGCAGGACGAGTCTTAGGCAATAAACAATTATCCTGCTAGGGGCGCCTGGGCAGCTCAGTCAGTTAAGTGGCCGATCTCGGTGCAGGTCATGACCTCATGATCTGTGAGTTCAAGCCCCGCCTGCGCTCTGTGCTGACAGCTCAGAGCCTGGAGCCTGCTTTGGATTCTGTGTCTCTCCCCCGCTCCCCGCCCCTCCCCAACTCGTGCTCTGACTCTCAAAAATAAATAGATGTTAAGAAAAATTAAAAAAAAAAGAATTATCCTGCTCAATTGTAAGCCTAACACTCAAATATCATCCTAAACAATAGCTGTCTGTTTTCCCAGGGAAGAAAACAGGTCTAGTCGGTATGAACAAACGATATTTAGATACCATGAATACCTAGACTATGGCCCTGTGACAAAGCCCCAGACAAAAACAGGTTCCCTCTGAGATTTCATCATCAAGCTCTTTCTTGGCCACAGGGACTTGGATGGAGGCTGTCCTGTAACCCAAAAGCCCCATAAATAGAAGTGCAGAAAGATTATAAGCACGCTAATAACTCTACAAAATGCGTGCTCTCTTTTTTATTTGGGGTGGAGGGAAGAAAATCAAATCTCCAAAACACAGTTATTGTGTATAATTAAGTAATGGGAGTCGGGGAAAGAATGTATGAAGAATACATGATGCATCATTTATACTGAGGGCTGAACTCATTGATTCTGCATGTGTTTCATTTCCATGCAGTTAAGTACACAGTTCATTCTCTCTAGAAATCTACTGATCTAAAGATCTGCTCTGAACATATGATGTAAAGGAATAAAATATCTGCTGTAATTGACATTCTTTTTAGTTACACTTTTTAGAAAAAATGTTTACTTTTGAAAGAGGGGCAGAAAGAGAGGGGGACAGAGGATCTGAAGTGAGCTCCTTACTGATAGTAGAGAGCCTGAGGTGGGGATCAAATGCACAGAGCCACGAGATCATGACCTAAGCCCAAGTTGGACCCTCAACCCACTACACCACCCAGGCTCCCCCCTCTTGTTAGTTTTTTTTTTTTTTTTTAAGGCATTTAATCACTAGCTAGGTGTTACAGACTTTGAAGCATGAACAGTTCTACTGGGTATCTGTTGAGCATTCTGGAATGCTTCTTCTTACTACCCTGGCTGAACAGAGAACGTGATTCTGTAAGATCTTCAATGGGTTCATACTTTCATTCTCCAACATCTCCAAACTTAGATGGAGAAAAATAAATTATGAAACACAAAACTCTTATTTCACATTTAAATGCCAACGTTTTGGTTTCAAAACAAAAAGTAACTGTAAATGCATTTCTGTTATTTCCCATCATGTACCCATAAAGAGGGTGTTACAATAAATGGGGAAACAAAATTGTAAGGAATAAGAAAGCTTTGAGGGTAGGATTAGAACTCAAAATCTTTAAGTTGTTTAAACTCATGCCAACAATTCTGTAAATGCAAGTTACCTTCTCTATACTTTGTCCTTCAACTCGACAGCCTCCTGTTCCATGTTATGCCAATGTGTTCTCTAAACGGCTTTTTGAATAACAGTGACTTGGGAAGCAAAAGTATTGCTACACTGGACCATTTCGTCTTGACTTGTCTTGTTCAAACCAGATTTCAGGCCTTGAGCCTGGTGTTAAGGTCTCTGAATCCTGACACCTCTGACCTGAGCTGACAGTTCTTTCCTTTACCCTCCTGAAATGTTAGTGGGGCACTGGCACTGACTCTCTCCACTGAGATAAGAGCCTGGCAGTGAAATAGCATAGTAGAGGTGAGACCCTTGTAAAACACAGAGCAAAGGCATAATAGTTTTAAGGTGAACCAAGGTCACTGCTCCTGAGAGCTCAGTGAAAAGGCATTGACAACACCTTCGGAAACCCTGGTTTTGTAGTGCATTGGTAATTGTAGTGTCTTTGAGAGGAAGTAGCTGTTTAAGGTATATGCAGATAACATTCCAGATTTTTCCTGTGCCTGAGTATAAACTTGGCACTTTTTAAAATGGCATAAAATCTGTCAAGTCACCCGGGTGCCATTTTTGAAATTACTACTACAATGAACTAAGTGGTGCCTCTCAGGATTTACCCCATGTTCAAAAACTGTTCATATAATTAAAGGATAAAGCCATTTGATAAAACCCTAAGAATAATTTAGGTCCTAGAAGAATCCAACTATTTTGGGCCCGCTTTTGTCCATGTACTTCCCCTAGGACCTAAGTGAACTCTGAAATTTTCTAATTAACAGTTTATTGTACGAAATTCTTACAAGGTATTATTCTCTTTCCATCCCTGAACATGCACACACACACATACACATTTCCTTTGTAGAGTTCACTTTTGAGGTTTCTGATGAAGGACAATCCCAGTTTCAGAAGGGGCTTTCTGGTCTGAGGCAGAGAGAGAGGAATGCAAAGGTGAACAGATCAGGAGGTGCTGTCTCAGAACCTATGGATTATTTTCATTTAGGATAGGTAGAGACAGAAATAACTAAAGGCAGAAGGAAGGAGGGTTTATTTTCTACAGACTTGTATATGTTTAAACTTGAGGAGAAATTCTCAGCAGTGCCTGGATTGGTTGATCTTAAAGAAGTGGCCAAGGAACTTTCCCTGAGAAAACAGTAGTTATCCCGGCTAGGATTACCTAAAGTGGGTGGCATTGTTTGCATTCTGGGAAGGAAGAGCCTCAAAGCCAAGCTTCTGGGATATCCATTTCCTAGAATGACAAAGAGCTAAAGGGGAAAACGTCATCAGAGAAAAAAACAGTGCTTATTCAAAAATATTTCCAGAGGCCATGCATGCTCCAAGGAGTATAGACTAAACATTTTTTTCTTTCACATAAAGAGGAAATTGAGCCAGTCACACTGTTGGAAGAGCTGTGTGACAAAGGAAACTCACTAGGATGTGAGCAAGTACAGCGGTCACCCTCATCAGAGGTTTCAGTTCCCCGCGAGGACCTTGACCCGGAAGCAGATGATCCTCCCTTTACATAGCGTCAGAAGGTCAATAGTAGTGTAATGCTATGTCGGTCGCAGTGCCTATGTCATTCCCCTCGCTTCATCTCATCACGTAGGCATTTTTATCATTTCACATCATCACAAGAAGGGTGAGTACAGTACAGTAAGATATTTTGATCGAGAGGCCATATTCACATGGCTTTTATTACAGTAATTTTTATGATTGTTCTGTTTTCTTATTAGTTATTGTTGTTAATCTCTTACGTGCCTAATTTGTAAATTAAACATTATCAGAGGTATGTATAGGAAAAAACATAGTACATATAGGATTGAGTACTATCGGCGGTTTCAGGCGGGAGGTCTTCGAACGTATCCCCCACGGATAAGGAGGGAAAGCAGGACTTACAATATCCTCTGGCATAGTTTGTGATCTCTGTCAGAAAGTGAGGAGTTTGGGGAAAAGTGATGCAGCAAATATTCCGATGGTGTTTATCTCAGGACAGAAGAAAACAATGTGTCTGAGACCAGAGCGTCCGGGAATACACTGCCTCACCCTTACTTGGGTTTTACGTTGAAAATGATAAGCAATATGCCATTGGACACAAAAGCACTTTAAAATAGAATTAAGCAAACTTAATAAACATAAAAAGGTAAGATGGTATATCATTATTTCAGTTCCCTTTGCTAGTAACTTATCCAATATGGTTCTCTTTGTTCCTCAAACCTATGACTTCCCCATGGATCAAAACAAAGTCTTCTTAAGGAAAAAAAAAAAAAAAAAAACCCTAAAACATTTGTTTAAACATAAAAATTCTGATATATGCTTGTTTAGTTGACTCAGTCCCCATCCTGATATTAAGTCTATGTTACACTTACACTCCCCTAGTGAAATGTTTAAGATAAACAATGGTTAATAAATTTTTCAGGTTTATCTGAGAATAGTCACCCTTTTCCCTCTGTCATTTCACTTACTGCATTTTTCCACGTAAGGAACACCATATCTGAACAATCCATTCTAAAAATAAACAAAGCTCTGTGGGTGGCTGATCTGAGATTGTGCCTGAGATTTATCTTCCTATCAGCCCTAATCTGTGTTGCCTTCCAGTAGCAGTTCTTCCCCAGCCTCGAATGGAAGGCACTCACCTAGGAAACGACAATCTATCTTTCAATTTTCCCAGAAGGTTCTTTCTCAACATGAATGTTTCCATGAGTTGTTTGTATCCCGTTGACCATAACCCTATTACCTCGACTGGGAACAGATGTTGGTATGTTGTGAGAAACTAATATTCATCTCAAAAATTTCATTTAGATCATTGTACATGAACACCTAGAGATAAATGCAGGGCTAAGGTAATAGAATACAAGAACATGAAAACAAATTCAGAAGTAGCTTATTCTTGCTATGCATTTTATCTTCTGGAAGTAGAAGCAGCACACTTTGCCAAAAATTGATTGGGAATTAATTAGAAAATTCTCTGACCTAAATCAAATGATAAATTATGTGAAAATAGAATTTTTTCTACACTGCAAAATTGTACTTTCCTGGTGATATCTGTTTTATTATGTAGTGTTATATACATTTTTAATGATATTCTATACTAATCAACAGCATTTATTTTATATACATGTTTAGTTCAATTTTACTTATAAGGACACTTAGGATTCCAAACATTCAGTTCTATGTAAAATTCTCATCTTCATGTGCTGCCAGCAGTGACTGACAATGTTAAATCTTTTCAGAAGTTAAACAAATAATGGTGAATTTTTTAGTTATGATTAAAGTGAATGGGAGTACCTAATACATATTGACCAACACAGGGAAATTTTTGGAAGGTTCAGTAACAAGTGCTGTGCTACCAGACTGTGGTCTTAGACATCTACCAAAGGACATTCATTATTCAAAGCCAGGAAAGATTAATAAGGCCACAAAAGGAACAGCGTGTGACCATTACTCAAAAAGGATATTTGAATTTAAGTACCAAAAACTTGAATAGGACATCTGACAAGGGAAATTTTAAAGCAAGCTTTAGGATGAGAAAAATCCTAAGGAGAGGCCAAAGATTAATACTGGCCATCCTGGGTGGGAGTCATTTTTTCTACCTCAGAGATTCATATTTCAAACTCATCATTGGTAAGACTCCAGTTCATTTACCCCATCACTGTCCTGACTTTTGAGCTATTAAAAAGAGATTTTGAAACTTGGAATAAGTGAAAAAGCATCAAAGAAAAGCTCAGAATCGCTTAGTAGGATTGTTTCAATTTAGCCATGCTGTTATCAGTATGGGGTAGTGATAACTCAAATAAAGACTGAAGGTGTTTTTCCTCACCTGCACTTTATAGGGGCCTAACTGGTAAAAATACTCATGAAGAACATAAGCATCAGAGCCATACTTAAGTGGCAGAGAATTATGTCATAGAAATTAATTTCTTAGAATTATATCGTAGAAGGGACCTGAGGTATCTGATAAAACTCCTTTATTTTACAGGTGAAAAAAATCAAATTTGGAGAAGCTGACTTATTTTCTAAGTATACGTAGCAAGTCTGTGGGAGGCTGTTAAGATTGAGGGTGAAGGGCTCGGGAATTGTACTGCTTGGTGGGCATCCTAGCTTCATCACTTGGTGGTCATGTGAGTAAATCACGTTCTTGGTTTTGGTTTCAATCTCTTCACCTGTAAAACTAACATGATAATAGGGTAGAAGCCCTCTTATTCAATGCAATAAAGACAAGTGTATCAAAATGTCAGTATAAGCAGTGATTCACTATAAATATAAACACTAAATGATGTATTTAACCTCACATTTGTATGTGTATGTATATATTTAATCTAATATATGAATGCAAACCTAATATATATTATATTAATAAAAATCATATTTTATGAATATATTTGTAAATATAATATATTTTTTATATTTTAATATGTTGGATATTTTATTATTATATATTATATATACTATATGTGTATGTGTATTCATTTACTCACTTCCATGTAGGACCAAGGTCTTTTCTTTGAGTATGGACCCTCTGATTGGGTTTCTAGTCATCCATAAAGCTTTCATTCCTTTAAAGGAGAGCAAAATTTTTAAAGATATTTATGAGTCAATCTAAGCACAGGGTTCTTCTAGATTTTTACAGTTTCCAAATTTGTATTGGTCATCTCACCTATACCTAACTCAACAGCCTTTTTAAAAACACATCACATTGATTGAATCCTTCCAGTGCATTCAACTTCATTTTTTAAAAAAAATAACCTTTCGTCAATTGAGATTCTTATTTCATTGAATTGTGTTGTATTTAATGAAAATATGCAAGTGCATTAACAGGTGCAACTGTTAGAGTCAGATGTGGTTCCATATACCACTGACTCTTGATAACGTACACCTCAACTTGGGGGAGCAATGGTGATCAGCTTCCTGGAGACGGGGGTACCCTGGAACTGTTGATGTGCCATCAGTGTGGCAGTGTGCTTTACAGACAGAATGCAGAAAGCCAAGTAGTCGTTTAAATGCAGGTTGTTAAGGAAGCTTTTACTGAAAGCTCACTGAACAGTGGCAACACACGTTAGCTATTAATATACAAGTTTAGAACTCGTTTTTCCTGACTTCTTGTCAGGAGATAGATTCCCGTATGTAGATATTTTTTTTTCTTCTACATATTTTTTCCCCATTAACATTCAAAATTCACTTTTACTCTCTATTTGGCTGCACTAATAAAAATTAGCAGTGGAATAAGTGTTTGTTGCAACAGTAAAGACTGGTGATCAATTCTAGAGTTATGCTAAATATACTCCCAATGATATAAGACAATTATTTTTATGTTTTTAATAGCTGGCTTCTACTTTTCTCACTATTAAGATGCATACAGTTTAAACATCAAATGGTAGACAACACTGATTCTAATATGCACTTTTTTTCATTTTAATATCTTTGAAATCTGGATGCCTTCGTACTGTCGGTGACATCTAATAATTACAGGGGACCAGGTGGCAGTCATAACACAGTGACACTGCCTGCATATTTACACTCCTTAAAAGTACCAACATCAAAATTCAAAAGTGACAGCAACTTGGAAGAGAATCACAGAATCAATAGATCAGTCTTTTGAGGAATGCTGCATCACCAGTGATCTCAATGGCATAAAGAGCACTATTGCATGGAAAAATACAACTACCAACAACCTGAATTAAAGTAATTCAAAAGAATTTGAAATTTTAGGAATACTTTATCCAATGTCACTTACATTTTGTTGGTCATGTATGTAAATGAGTGATATATGATCGTGTACGATGCATGATCAGTATGATTAAAAATATTATGTCAAATAAATATACAAGAGCTTTTTCATTAATATTGTGCAAAGGTGATTTCTGACAATGCTGGAGTAACTGGTAGCAAAGGTAGCACTCCCATCATAAACAAGCATAACACTGGGACAAACATATGAGACAACTGTGTTCAGGCATTGGACCACAGCAGTGTGCAGCTGGGATCCCTGAGAAAAAGAACACACTATGCATGTCTTATGATTACTCCGCTGTCCGATTGGGAGCACATTTTTTGACTACAGTGCAGTGAGCTGGAGTCCAAGCAGCTCACAGCAGTTCATCTGAGCTGGAAAGACAGAGATAGGGTTGGGGCAGCGGAAGCTGTTGAAATCGACAGGGCCGAGACCCCAGAGGTGGATGCTGCACAGACAGAGGGCTCCACAGGGCTGAGATGGGCTTTCTCATGAGTCCTTGACCACTAGGTATCATTATGAAAAATCTGAATCTTGACCCCTGTCTCACACCATAAACACAAATTTATTTGATAGCAATCATACCTAAATTTAAAAGTGAAAACAATAAATCTCTTAGAAGAACATATAAAAGAAAATCTTTGTAAACTTGATTGGCAGAGATTTCTTAAACAGCACACAAAAAGCACTAATGATAAAAAGAAAATTGATAAATTGGATTTCATCGAAATTAAAAATCTCTGCCAGGGCTAGGATTAGGGCGAGGCAAGCAAAGCCAAAGCATGCAAGTTCAGAGTCAGATTCTGTCTTTATTTAAGTTTGATATTTTGTCCACTGTGATTTTTAATATTAATGCAGATGTTTAAAATAATGGATTAAAGTATTATTTATCTAGGGGCGCCTGGGTGGCTCAGTCGGTTAAGCGTCTGACTTCAGCTCAGGTCAGGATCTCACGGTCCGTGAGTTCGAGCCCCGCGTCGGGCTCTGGGCTAATGGCTCAGAGCCTGGAGCTTGCTTCCAATTCTGTGTCTCCCTCTCTCTCTGCCCCTCCCCCGTTCATGCTCTGTCTCTCTCTGTCTCAAAAATAAATAAACGTTAAAAATTTTAAAAAATAAATGAATAAAAGTATTATTTATCTTGATTACTCAGTTTTGGGGCATTGCTCTAAATTTTGTGCTTAAGGCAAATGCTTAACTTTCCTCACCCTGTCCTGGCCCCTGATCCTTCCTAAATTCTGAGCTGTGTATCCTGAAGTCAGTGGGACCTACACGCCCTGTTTTTGTTCTCCCTCCCTGCTCTTAGCCTGAAAACTCTTTCCAGTCAGTAAACTGGGACAATTATAGAAAACACCTCATTTGTTTTCCTTCTCTCAGGAATCACTCTCATGTTCTGGGTGTGGTCGAATGCTTGACTCTCATTGTTTCATATATCTTATCCAGTAATCTAGTTGTTTAAGGAAGGAGGGCAATTAAGGTCCCTACAATCCATTATTGCTGGAAGCACCAGTACTTGCAAGAGTTTTGCAGTGTATTTTTGTCTATAGCATTTGTACCTTTAAAGTTCAGTGACCGTGGCAAGCTCCTCGCTCTACCCCAATTTTTACTGGTTTGGAAGAAGTTCATCAAAATTTTTCTAAAATTATTATAATTTTAAATCTATGTTAACTTTTGACAATGGTCTGGTGTCCATTTATTTTAGCACACTGATGTATTTTTAAAGTCTAAAAATATTTACTCATTACTTGTAAGAATGCTATGGGAAGTACACTGAAGTCATATACAAAGTGCAAGTGTGTGTCACATGACTAATGATTCATGATGAAAGATACTGGGAATTGATGGGTTCCTTGAATGACAAAAAATTGTTTCCATCTCCTTGGTTTGTAGAGGTATATTCTGTTTGCATGAGGGATGCTAGACATATGGAGAACTTTTAAGAGATTTAGTTTACTTTTCTCTGTTCCTACATGAACTTTATTTTTTTTCAACTTTTTTTTTTTTTTTTTTTTTTTATTTATTTTTGGGACAGAGAGAGACAGAGCATGAACGGGGGAGGGACAGAGAGAGAGGGAGACACAGAAGCGGAAATAGGCTCCAGGCTCTGAGCCATCAGCCCAGAGCCTGACGCGGGGCTCGAACTCACGGACCGCGAGATCGTGACCTGGCTGAAGTCGGACGCTTAACCGACTGCGCCACCCAGGCGCCCCGTCTGTTGCTACATGAACTTTAAAAGACGTTTTATGTTTACTTCCCAGTTCATGTATAAGGTACATGTTCTGGAAGCCTGGACTCGACTCGGAGATGGAAGGTCAATTGCTCTCAGACTGTGCATCACTAGGGTAGAATCAGAAGACGGGGTGGGAGGGACGCTTGGGTGGCTCAGTTGCTTGAGTATCCCACTTCAGCTCAGGTCATGGTCTCACAGTTTGTGAGTTTGAGCCCCACGTCGGGCTCTGTGTTGACAGTTCAGAGCCTGGAGCCTGATTCAGATTCTGTGTCTCATTCTCTCTCTGCCCCTCCCCTACTTGTTCTCGGTCTCTCTAATTACAAAATAAATAAATGTTAAAAAAAAATTAGAAGAGGGGGTGGGAATGATGAAGAGGAAGAATGAAAATTCACGTTCATGGCTATGGGGTAGAGACCAGAGAAGCCAGCCACAGGTAGAGGGTCTAGAGTAAACAGCAGGAGGACAGAGGTGGTGGCTGTGTATGAGAGTGGATAGAATACCTCTGCATTAGTGGGCACTTACTTTGTCCAGAGGGACGGATCATTTTCATTCTGTTGTGATCAGCCACATGCACTTCCTAGGAGAGCAAGGTAATTGTATAACAAAAAATAATGAGTATTCATAAACTATCTCCCTAGAGGCATAAGACATTATTTAGATTAGTTTAGATTAAAAAAATTATCTACTTCTTTCCCCTATGACCAAACATAGAACAAGTGTTAGCATCTTCTAGCATTGCTGCAACATGTGTTTATTGCAACACGGGTGTGAAAGAAAGTGCCGTGAGGCAAGGTATAAGAGGCCCATTCATTCTTAAAATGATTCTATGTTCTCTTCTCCCTGATGAGGCTGCCAGTCATCTGCCGATTGTGATGTATTTTACGATATGGACAGAGGAAGCTAGACAAAGATCACCAATTAATTTCCTTCCCAACAAATGACAAAATAGATCATGAAGCAGAATCGCTTAAGCCAGTGACCACTGGGTCTTCGCTTATACCACAAAGGCTAGTCTCCCCTCTCTGACAACTGCTTTAAACTTGGAACGAACTCAGCACTTCTGCCCCTGTCTATGCCAGATCTGTAAACAGAGGGTTTCATGGTGGAATGTGGACTTCAGAAAAGACTGCAGAGCTTCTGATACAAGCCTCCCAACTTACAGATGAGTTAACCGAGGCCCATAGAAGCTATATGACTTGCACAGAATCAGCATTAGTCAAAGATATGTTACTCACACATTTATTCAGTTATTATAGTCAGTGACACCTTTCTTACTGGCCTTATCCTGACTACACAGTTTAAGGATAAGTCTGTTTTACCCAAATGGTGAAACTCGCCTGTAAATACGTGTTTAGGTTTCTTTACAACCAAATTTTAATTAATAAACAAATTGAATAAGAAAAAAAAATCAAGGAAAGAGCAGGTAATAATTACATTAACAAACACTTGAATATTTATAACAAATAAGGCCCTGAACTAAGTTCTGAGGAGGCTACTGGGGAAAATGCAAAGATGTTTAAGACAATCTCCAGAATCGGCTATCTATTGTTGACCAAATAAAACAAAATGAAAGTGAAATTGAGCAGATTAAGACAACAATTTATTGTATTTCAGGATCTTGTGGGCAGACTGGGCATTCCTTGGGCTGGACTCTGTGGCTGCAGTAAGCTGGGGCTGGGCTGGTGCCAGATGCTCTGAAGGTTAGGAGCTTAAGTGGGGATGTCTGCTGTGACAGAGATGACCAGCCCTCTCTCCAGTCTGACTTTCACCCCAGGCTTCTTCACACGATGGCAGAAGTGTTGCAGGGAAACAAAACCTGCAAGTCCTCTTGAGACTCTCACAGCATCAATTCCATCATATTCTTTTGGACAACAAGTGTCAAAGACCAGCCCAGATGCAAGTGATAGAGAAAAAGCAGCTTCATCACCTCATGGGAAGAACTGTGAAGAGTTTGTGATTATTTCGAACCCATTGCTTGCCCATATCTCAGGAACTTAGAATCTACCTGCAGAAAGTCCTCGTTAATACAAATAACCACAGGACTATTTGTCCTGTCAACATAGCATTGTTGAATGTTAGTATGTTAGTACCTAAAAGAGTCAGTAACTTGCCTAAGATCATGCAGTTTGTGGATACTGAAGCAGAATTCAGAGGGGCACCTGGGTGGCTCAGTCGGTTAAGCATCCGACTTCGGCTCAGGTCATGATCTTGCAGTTTGTGTGTTCAAGCCCTTCATTGGGCTCTCTGCTGTCAGCACGGAGCCTGCTTAGGGTCCTCTGTCTGCCTCTCTCTGCCCCTCCCCTGCCTGCACTTTTTCTCTGTCTCTCTCAAAAATAAACATTGAAAAAAAAAACCCAAACAGACTTCTGGCCCAGTAGTCAAATTCTAAATCCCAATCTCTTGAATATTACCCTTTTTGAAATGCACAGTAAGGATGTTGTACTGATTTTCTATTGCTGTCATAACACATTGCCACAAACCCAGTGGCTTAAAACAGCACAAATTTATTCTTTCACAGTACTGTTGGTCAGAAGCTGGGGTTGGCTTGGCTGGTTCCTCTGCCCCAGGGTTCACAAAGCTGAAATCAAGGCTGGATTTTATTGAGAAGTTCTGGGAAGAATCTTCTTCCTAGTATATCCAGGGTGTTGGCAGAATCCAGCTCCTTGAAGCTGAAGGGCTGAGCTCTCAGTCTGTTGTTGGCTATCAACTCCGGACCACCCATAGCTCCTAACTTCTTGGGAGAGCATTCTCCAATTCTTGCATGTGGGCCTCTTCATTTCCAAAGTCAACAGCAGCATCTCAAGTCCTTCTCACACTTAGAATCTATGTTTCCCTTCTATTATATCTCTCTGACTGCAGCCACCCCTGCTTTTAAGGGGTCATGTGATTAGATTGAGATCATCTATATAACCTCCCTGTTTTAAGGTCTGCAACTTTAATTACACCCACCAAGTCCCTATTGCTCTGTAAGGTAGCATGTCACAGATTCCAGAGATTTGAGGTTATTCTGCCTACCACAGATGTTAAGTACCACTGGCTCCAGAGGAAAATGAGATCATGAGGGCTGGAAGGTTAGGAAGTGTTCAGAAATGTAAAATATGAGGTGGCTTTTAAGAGATGTATAAGAGATGCTCTTTGTGTTGGGAAGAAAGAAATAAAAGCCCATAGGGGAGGCTATTCCAGTAAGTAACAAGAATTGCAGGAGTAAGGACACGTGGGAAAGTATAAGGCATTTGTGGTAAGTGATAATGACTAGAATGATGGATTCGTGGAAGCAATTGGTGGAGAGATATGTTAGTGTACAGGTTTTAAGGTCAGCTCGTGGAGAACCATAAATGTCACACAGAGGAATTTGGGTTTTATGCTCCAGGCAACAGGAAGTTGCTGTGTTTTGTTTTGTTTTGTTTTTGTTTTTGTTTTGTCTTTGTATCTTTAGTAAAGGAGTGAAAAATAAACTCATCTTCTGGAAAAGTGAATCCGATTGCAAAGCAAAGATAGAAGTGAGGAGAGCAAGAAGGTGACCAGGTGAATTAGGGAGCTGTGATAATCTTCCAGCCAGGTGATTATAAGGGGAAAGAAAAAGGAAGGGAAATTGGCAAGAGATCCAAGAAAGACAGGGCTCCTGTGGGATCGACTAAATGTTGCATGTAAAGGAAGGAAGTGTGATTTTAGAAGAAGGGGATGGGATGGATCTACTGGAAAGAGGAAGCCTAAACCAGCTTACGCCTTAAATGTGATTCCAGCCTGGGGAGAAGATTTCTGCCCTAACAGGGAATGGTTTGGACCTGCATCCTGCCCAGCCTTCCTGTCCCACCATCTTCCTACTTAGGGTAAAAAAAGGGCTCCTCAGTCTCCCTGCCTTCAAAAGCCACATCTCCAGGCACAGAAGAGCAGATACACTTTTTCTCTCCTGAAAATTTCCTTTTAATATTTGGAGTTATTTTCCAAACAGTGGTTTAATTAGTGTTTTTAATTTTTTCACTTAATGAAAAATTTACAGCTCCATGGTTGCTTCTGAGGATTCTGTGTGTCAGTTGATGGTGTTTTCTTTTTTTTTTTCTCTTCCTGTTTTTCTAATAAGATTTTTATAGGCTCAAAATTTTCTGAACTTTAATCTTTGGGGGCATCTGTGCATCTCAGAATTGAGGTATATAATAATAATAAAAAAAATCCCCAACTGTACATGAGGATGGATTAAGAGATCACTCTTGAAGGCACTTCTTAATAAACATTCTTTGGCAGGCCTGAGATTTACAGGGGGCCATCATCAAAGTTGCCATGTAAATGGGGACATATTGACAACTTTTCCCCTTAAAGGCAGAGCAAAAAGGATTTATATGCTCCAACCACAGCTCCCTTGGGAACCCAACAAGGGACTTATTTTGTTTCTCTTTTAATAGCTCCTCTTGGGTACTTTATGGACCAGTTCTCTCATCTCAAGTGTCTGATCCCAAGACATAAATTAATTTTAGATGCACCTTTTATCCATCTTGTCTGCTAAGGCAATATTCACTATTTGTTTTGGTTGCTATGGAGATAATTGACTTCCTGCCGTGGCAGAAGTCTTGTTTGTGGGTATTAAAGGGGTTTGGGTCCAGGGATTCTTTAATTTTCACACAGTAAGGAAAGTCATTTCATCAATGGACCATTTGTATACATCCCCCACTTATAATTGGAATGATTTTTTTATCACCTTGTGAAATTTCCCTTTTTACTTTCCATCACTTCCTTTTTTAAGGTTTAACCTCTACTCTCCAAGGTGCTGACTAAAACCACAGCAAAGGGCAAACAGTCCATTTATTACTGTTTCATAGGATGGCTGGACACAGGCTCCCAGCAGAATATTATCTGAAAAAACAGCTGAAGAATCTGAGAAAATGGTGGATTATAGAACCCTATTCAGGTGGAGGAAGAGGCTACATTTTATCAGGGCAAGAAATACTTTGAATACCAATTCATAAAATCAATCTCCCAGTGACCAACTCGGCCTGCTAAAGATTGGGTCCCTCTGGATTTTATGCACCAATTCTGATATTTACAAAGGCGATTGTTGGATTTTGCTATAAACTGTTAGAACAGGCAAACTGAAAACCCTTTTCAAGTATAATGAGAAAAATTAAGAAGAAAATAAGAGTTTTTAAAGACTCTCTTTAAGGTATACAAATGATAAAATATAATATCTTATACACATTCCCTCTTAGCTTCCACATTTTGACTACTACTACAGATTATAAAAATTTCCGTAACAAATTATACAAAGACCTTTAAAGGCATTTTAAAACATAACTACCAGAAACATATCACATTTGTTGCACTCAACAAATTTGATTTTTGAGAATCATATGAACTATAACATATCTACACATACATTTACAACACCAAAAAATCCCATAGCAATTATCCACAGGGCTAATATTTTTGCTAAAATAATTTTTTGTTGCAGTTCAAAAAGCTATTACCAAAAGAAAAAAAATTAAATCAATGATCAGAATGAGAATCCTTAGGAGCAATAATACTGAACAAAACTCTAAGAACCTACTTCAGTTCTTTTAAGTGCACAGCACAAAATCAATTTGCAATGACCCTGAGAATCAGCCTTCCTCACCACATGACAACAAAAGAAATGGGGGATGAAAACAAATTAAAGTAGGTTCTTAAAAGTCTTTTTTGCCTTCCAAAGATTTCAGGGTATCTTTGAGCTATGAAACTTTTAAAGGCAGCTCTTTGAATGTTTATCAATATTGTTATATATTCTTACAGTAATGGCTTTTAGGCTGACCCTACAAGTTCAAGATTCACTTTCTGATTCTGCTTTCATTCTCATTATTTGTTTCTTCTACAAATGTTTTCTGCTGGCATATTGTGAACATAGCACTGGACTAGGCAATGGAGGGGAAAAAAATGATTGATATAACCTGGACATGCACAAAGCAAGTATAACACAAGGTGGGTAATTGTGTGTCTGTGTGTCCAGAAGAAAAATAAATGCCAGGGAAATGCAAAATGAAGAGGATGGTTACATGCTTTTCATACATTAGCTCATTTAACACAGGCAATACCCAAAAGGGAAGGCCTGGTAGTACATCCGGTTCACTAATGAAAAGACTACACTTTAAAAAGGAGTTGTTGATGTAGAATAAAGAATGGATTTGACCCCAGAACTCCCTGATTCCTACCCAAGCACTAAACCACTAACCTGTGATACTTCCTTAGTTCAACTGTTACAGTTGGCTTTGATGATGATATTTGAGCTGGGCCAGGAAGGATTTTAATATGTGTATGGAGGGGAAAGGCATTCCAGAGGAACAAGGAGGCCAATGCATGCGTCCTGGGAGGATGTAAATAATGGCTAAATCTTTCATGGCATTCACTTGGTGCCCAGCACTATTCTAAGTGCTTTCTGCATATTAACTTTCTCATCCTCACAAAGGCATCTTCATTCCAATGAGAAGGTGTACTATCATCATTCCAACTGTATAAGGGAGGAAACTAAGGCTCAGAGAGATCAAATAACTTGCCCAAAGTCAAGCAGCTTGTAAATGGCAAATAGGACTCAGGCAGTCTGGCTCCCAGCCGGTGCTCCTAAGTTCCCTGGAAGCCAGTGCTTGCCTGCCTCCCTAGACACTGCATATGAGATGCAGAGGGTGGGATGGTGCCGACACTGAAGGCTGGAAAAGTAGCTTGCAGCCAGGCTGAGAAAGGGCCCTCGATTGCCATCCCTAGACCTTGGGGAGCTACTTTTTTTTTCTTTTCTTTTCCTTCTCTCTCTCTCTCTCTCTCTCTCTCTCTCTCTCTTCTAGCAGGGATAATTCAGCTTTGTGCTTTAGAAAGATAACCCTGAGCCAAGAGGAGCATGGATTAGGGGTTGGGGGCTAAAAACTGGAGGTACTTTCAGTAAAAACATGTTTACAAGTAACCCTCTACACACTTACATATCACACACAAAACTTACATGTATTCACTGCACATAAGCACCCATACACCGCATACCCCCCCCACACGACTACATATACCACACACATCACACACACACACCTACCCACACATACACACATCACAGACCCATATACCACACATACACATTCGCACATATATCACACACATCATACCCAACACACACATGTACTACATACACTCATATATATACACACAAACATGCCACAAACTAACATCACATACACACGTTGGCATACACACATATATACCACGTGTATATCACACACACATTCACAACACATACACTGTTACACACTCACATAAATACATTCATCCCCTGGACTCAATCATAAGGTTAAATGAGCTCGAAAAGACAATGCTCACTAAGATTTCTTTACATTCTTTATTTTCTGCCTCTCTGAACACAAAGTGGACATTGTCAGGAATCCTGAACTTGCAGCAAAGGAATGGTGCAAATCTCCTTTCCCTTCCATTTCTAATGACCTGACATTAGAAACACGCCTCATTCTCCAGATTAATTTAGATCTTTTCTAAGCTCAATAAGAGTGCCAGGAGGGCTATCTCAAAAGGCCTAAAAAGGGGCCTTGGGCAGCATTGTCCTTGGCGACTGCAGATGATGCCCTGATCACTTATGTCTTAAATTAAGAAAAACCAATAAATTTTGGTTTCCCCGGCTTCATCTGGTTTCCTATTTAGAAATTGCCCGTGTTAAGCCTGGACAAAGCCAGTGGACAGTGACTCCAGCCTGCCAGGGTCTCCCACAGAGCTATACGTGGGTTTAATTATACAATTGTATTTTTGTCTAATATTCTACATTTTTTGATATTATAAACATACTAGTATAATTGTCATTATTTATGTGAATAATATATCTGTATCTAAAGAAAATAAAAACATTTATTCTTTAGTCAGAATAACTGCCACCCAGATGGTAAATTACATTCATATTGAGGTTCATACTTGTAAATATTTTTTAAGCCTTTAGGATATTCTGGAAAGAAAAACAATGTTTCTGAGCCCACACAATTGGAGTTTCACTTAGGGACCATGAAAAATACTCTTTTAGAACACACATAGGACATTTACAGGAAATGTGGTCCATGAGATACAGATCCTCTGTTTGGTCTGAATGGAAGATCACATTTTCATATTTTAAGGTCAAATTACATCAGTTTCCTTCCAGTAAAAAAAAGAAAAAAAAAAAAGCATCATACTAGAATGTTAATATCTTCAAAACCTCTGAGACTCAATATTGTCATCTCTCAGGATAATTTACCGGGGTGAGACTGATGAGCTGTAGCAGCTGTAAATACCCAGCGTTGTGCTTAGGAAAGAGAAGATTTCCAGGATAGACCATTTGAGGGGAAAATTCAATCTAGAATCCTTTATTTTGAGAACTTATGTTTAGGGTGGAAGAAAAAGACTCCTACATATAAACATAGGGTTTTCGTCCTTTAGTATAAGTATGGATAGTTCAGATAGCTGTGAAAATTTAGGACCTTGACCGACACATGATGATATAAAATCATTTCATTGAAGGAGACAACCAACCATTTCTTTTCGTTTCTTCCGTCTCCTTCTTCCTGTATCTGTTATTGTGCAATATTGCTGTGTCCATAGAACTATATGCAGAATATATTCAGGAAGCATTTACTGAGTCCCCACTCTCTTAGGTGCAGAATGAGACATAAAATTGGAGGAAACTTCGTATTTGCCCTCAGCGAGCCTGAAGTCTAACAGCAGGAGAGATATGACCCTTCTGGGAATACCTAAAAACAAAGCACAGTTACAAGGATGAGAAGGAAATGCAGAACTGGAGTTGAGAATAGCCAGGCAGCAGGCTAAAGGAGACATATGCATAATTCCAACAATGGGAGATGAAAGTCCAATTTCAGGGATATAAAGTTTAAGTCTGTTGAGGGACATTTTGGCTGCAGCGGCAGATGTTTGAGACCTTGTGCTCGCAGTGGGGAGAGTTAATGACTACAGGTGGTTATCATACCAAAATGACAAACAACAATAACAAAAAATCCATAAAAACCTGAGTAGCTTTTGTTAGATGTGTTGGCATATTTTCAAACACTACAAAAGGTTGCTCATAAATTATCTTTCAAGTTGATTTCCTTTTTCTCTGTATGCTAGCAAAATGCTTTAATGAACATCCTCCCACCTCAGCGGAATTGGGAGTTAGTGCAGTTTGAGAAAAACACGTGAGGTTGTTGCTCAAGGATGTACTAAGTGTTTCTAAGTGATACAGCAGTGGATGCACGAATCCCCTGTGGGTTTGGGACAATCTCAACAACTATCAAAGCAAGAGGTGTTGTGTGTGTGTGTGTGTGGGGGGGGGGGGTTGTTGTGGTGGTGGTGGTGGTCATTGGGGAGTTCTCCAAGTGGGATTTTTTGGAAGACTCTATCAAAGAGCTCTCAAGCCTCTTTCTGAACATTCACACACACACTTTCTTCTCCCCTTGGCACCTGCAGCTAAATTTCTTGCACAGAATCACACCCATATCTGTAATGTGGAAGATTCAAATTAGATTAGAGGCATGACCTTGCTGCCTGAACCTGGGAGGAAAGGCTCCATTGTGAATATTTCTGCTGAAATCTGAGCAGCCTAAGGCCTGTAGGTTAGGTAAATATATTGTCAAATTTGCCAGCCTACAGGGAAAATAGCAATCTCTGTCATTTGTAGAACACCTATCACATTCCAGAACCCTATATATATTTTTTCTCTGAATAATAATCTTGTAGGGTTTAGCTATTGTTATTCCTCTTCATAGGTTTCAAACGACTAGATAGTTTTCCCAAGTCCATATATACAAGTAGTAAGACTTTCTGATCCCAGACCATTGCACTTCTCTGTTCTGGGATTGGAAATATAACCTACAAGTGAATTATAGAATTTAGTTTAGGGACACCTTGGTGGCTCAGTTGGTTAAATGTCCAACTCTTTGAGCTCAGGTCATATCTTGCAGTTTGTGAGTTTGGGCCCCTCATCAGGCTCTGTGCTGACAGTGCAGAGCCTGCTTGGGATTGTTTCTCTCCCTCTCTCTCTGCCCTTCCCCCACTTGTGTTCTCTCTCTCTCTCTCTCTCTCTCTCTCTCTCTCTCAAGATAAATAAGTAAACTTAAAAAAATAAAATAAAAAGGTTTAAATTTTAGCATAAGCAGCATAAAAAATAAGGTGACCAGATAGGTATGACTATATTGAACCGACCCTGAGAAAAATTAAACAAAACCCTTGGCAGCCCAGAACATACTATTCTAGGTTAGACAAGATTAAAGAAGGGGCTCAGCCAGGGATATCATAACCTTATCCAAATAAGGATAAGAATATCCTGCCCCCAGGGACGAGGATTATGGAGCATTTCTCACTCTCCCAAGAGACCATTACGTCACAGGCATGGAAAACGAACACTCATCCACTCACACATAGTGCCTACTGAAGTGTACTGAATGAAAATCTGAACCTGAGCAGAATCTAAATCCATGACTTTTCCCTATGAGCAGTTAATCTAAAAGCAGAGATTTCAGAGAAAAACATGAACATTCAAAATTGCTGTGCTGTCCTTTCTGAATTAAATGTTACTTATTCAAAAATTACTGAAATCTCATAGACTTGAAATGGGCTGACACCAAGGTATAGGAATGAATAGAAATGAACGATGAAAAGATCTGTCTTACTCTCCTATTACTTGTAACTTCAAATGAACTATATCCTAGATTAGGCAGATTTCCCAGCATCACCAATGCAACACCATTTCTTTTCTTTTCTTTCTTTTTTCTTTTTTTGTACCTTGCAAAAACAATCTCATTTATTGAATCTGATGCTTTGCCAACAAAGTACATACACATCGAACAAAAAAAAAAAATCATACATGAAAATAAACTACACACTTTCATTCCTCCTTTTCATTTCCCCCTTGCAGTGGTCTTCATGGAATGGTTGTATTCAGAGTAACGTAGGTGTTGACGTTTCCTTGTGATGGAGTGAGATGAGGAAGCAATGAATTGTTTTACTCATTCATTTCACAAATATCTGAGCATTGGCTTTGTACACTCTGGGGAAATTATGAAGCAAAATAGTCAACAATCACTGCCCTTGTGGATCTCACATTCTAGTGAGGGGAGAGATGACAAAAAAAGATAAATAAGTAACATATATTGTGTTAAACAGTAAATTCTGAGGTGAAAAAAATTAGAGATAAGAAATGTCTCATGGTGCCATTTTAAATGAAGTGATCATTTAATGTGGGAGCACATGGGATCCATGCAAAGACTTTAAATTTGTGGAAATACCCTAACCCTGGTGAAGTAGACCTAGTCGGTTGGTGTGTTAGTTTCCTGGAACTGCTGTAACAAAGTACCAAAACTGAGGTGCCTTTAAAAACAGACATGTATTGGTTCACACCTCTGGAGGCTAAAAAACCTGAAATCAAGGTGTCTACAGGGTTGGATCCCTCTAAAGGCTATGATAAAGAATCTGTTCTGTGCTTCTCATCTTGTTCTGGTAGCCTCTCAGCTTGTAGATAGCATTCTCCCTGTGTCTTCACATCATCTTCTCTCTGTGCATGTCTGTCTCTGTGTTCAAATTTCCCCTTTCTATAAGGACACCAGTCATGTTGGATTATTGGATTAGGGCCCACCCTAATGGCTTCATCTTAACTTGATCATTATAAAGATCCTATTTCCAAATAAGGCCACATTTACAGGTACTGGGGTTTAGGACTTCAACATCTTTGGGAGGAGACATGATTCAAACCATAACCTATAACCCGTAAGAAATGCTTTAAAAAAATTAAAAAGTACTGACAATACTACTTTGAGAGAAGAATCATTAAAGGGATGGATTGCTTTCATCAGGGAACATGGATGATGTCTACTTCTATATTTAATAAAGTCTACTTTCAGCCCTTCAAACATTTATAATGAATTATTTAATGTAAGCTGACAAAAATACACCTATCGAACATAGATGTTGTCCTTGTTGCTATTGGATTTCGCTATAGCATAAGAAGGGAATTAGCGATCCCTTGGGGACCAGACCAGCAGAAAACTGGACATGTAAAGATCTCCTTAGCACCCCCACAGCAACTCTGCACACACCAGGCTAGACCCTGTGCTAGTAGCAGCCCAGCATTGCCTCCCGAGTTCTTTAATAAGCATCTTTTCTTTTCACAAAGGGTAGAAAATATTATCAAGCTAAATTTTTCCCTCTGCCAACAAGTTAGGGATAATGTGCACCATGTGGATCAAGCTGATCACATAAATTAAGGCTTTAAAGCACAATATCTAAGCATTTCCCAGCTGAACATTGCTTTTCTGTATAAATTAAAAATGTCTAAAAAGGGGGGTTTATTAGAAGGAGACTATCAAAGCTTTTTATGAACATGCTTTCTCTTTTGATCTATATAATTTTCAAAAAGTGTTAGACATATCATGATTTCTAGCACAACTGGAATTTTAAATCTAAGAATCAGAAGGAAAAAAATGCAAATAGAAAAGACATGATTTTGAAGCCATGTCTATTTTGCCGCAATTAGTCATTAAGCAGAGGAAATGAATTTCGGTAAAAAGCCTGGGTTATCTAACACTTTATCAACCAGAAAGCACCAGAAAAAAAGAAAAAAAGCATTTTTATACCCCCCCCCCCCCCCACACACACACATCTTCAATCTATTAACCACAGGACTATAAGAAGGTTGTTATTTGCTTTCTTACTGGTTTGGGGAGGAGAGAGAAAATTACATCTTCGCATCAGTGAGCTTTCTCAAACAATGGTGATTTACATGTCAATCTCCTGATCATTAAGTATTATCTATGTGATTTTCAACTGCATCCAATAGAAAAAATAATTTTAATGGCAGATGATATTTTAAAAATACTAACTACTTTGAATTTATATAAAGCCTTGAAGAAGATCAACATCCTTTCAAGGTATATATACTTGTGGATCACTGAGCCAGAACAGATCTGAAGTGGTCATTTATTTCTGAGCCCTCTCTTCAAGCATGTCAATATTAAAATATCAAATATTGGGAGATATTTCAGGTCCTACTCTTAAAGAACTCAATCCATGTGAGACAAAGTTAACAGTGCCCCCTGGAACTGGGAGACTGCCAAATAGTAAATACAGTGTTCATGATGTGTCCAGTTTAGTGACCATGAGAGATGTTAGAAGAATAATTCAAGCACCTTTCCTTGTCTGAATGGAAATTAAGGAGATGTATGGTTCTTCTGTTTTGAAAGATTAGTCCATCAAATTACTGAACCACAGAATATTCAAAAGATACAAAGGCAAGTATATTGGTTTTTGCTAGAACTGACATAACAAAATACCACGGACTGAGTGGCTTTAAGAAGAAAAATGTATTTTCTCACAGTTTTGGAGGCTGGAAGTCCAAGATCAAGGTGTCAGCAGGGTTGGTCTCCTCTGAGAGCCATCAGGGAACAGTCTATTCCAAGCCTCTACCCTTGGCTTGCTGATGGCCACCTTCTCACTGTGTCCTCACATGGTCTTTGTGCACACACACTCCTGATGTTTCTCTCTGAGTCCTAATTGTCTCTTTTTATAAGGACACTAGTTGGATTGAATAGGGCCCACCCTAACCCCCTCATTTTAACTTAATTACCACTTTAATGTGCTTTCTCCAAACACAGTCACATTCTGAGACACTGGGGTTAGGACTTCAACATAGGAATTATGGTGGGGGAGAATAATTCTGGCATAACAGCAAGCAAAGTGGGAATCATCTGTTAGTCTCAGAGATCATCACTCCCCTGTTTATTAAGTTTTCACATTCTTCCTGCTTGAAGGATAAATGTAGATGGCATCTAATTCAACTGTACAAGCTACAACTCTATGATCCGCCTGAATGGAGGAAAAATTAGCAAAACATGGACTGCTAAGGCAGCATAACCTTCTTCAGTACTTGAAGGTTGCCAGCATCTCCCTTCTGTTCTTGAAATAAAAATGAAATGACTATATAAATCAATGCAGTATAGGTTACGAGAGTCAAAGCCTTTGAAATCTCAAACTAGAATATAGGACCTACTGGTAGATTTCAAAATCTTGACTAGCACAGTGTCTGGTACAGTTAGGAACCACCTGAATAGTGTATCTCCAAGTAGATTGGCCACCATCATACTCCTTGTTTAAACCTCTCACCAGACAGAGACAACACCACCCCCCTCCCCATATGAACAGACATTTTACTTTTTCTCCCATTTCTCTATACAGTCTACTTGCAACACTCTTATCTAGCCAAAGGAGACAACTCTAAACATGACTGACTCTCTATTGAGTGAATTTGCTTCTGTTTTGAGTCTTCTGAGTGCAATCATGAAAGGGCCCTCACAAGATGGCAGCTGGCAGTAAGGGTACATGTGGTTTTTTTTAAATATTTTACATAGTACAGGTAATTTTTACTTCTTCTAATTAAATATCTGACAGTATCCATTTTAATAAATTTCTCAGGAAAGTGACTCAAAGTACCCTCCTGATTGGTGGGTGAACACGTGCTCACTTATACTGTGTGGCCATAAGGAGACTTTCCATGTGCATTTTTATCGTGGTCTATGAAAACATAAAGTCTGTGTACCTGCAGGGTCCTATTTCCTTGTGGAAGGACTCCTCTTCTCCCGGTGTTTGTCTAGATCCCCAGGAAAGAAGCATGAAACAAGTGTGAGAGACATCTCTCAACTACAAGAAGGATCTCACTGTCAGCAATGATCCCTACCTTCCTCTCCTCTCCAGCTTCCTGGAGATGAAGATCACTTCTCTTTGCTAGGAGACCAAGGGCCCCTGACCTGTAGGGTAGCAGGAAAGAGAAGGCAGAATAAACAGCACAATGAAAGATTGGATGCTGATTCCAAAAGTTTCACTCTCGTTTCCAGATTATGGATTATCTGAAAGAAAAAATTAACGCAATCAAAATATTCTTTCAGCTCTATGAAGCTGTGGATGTTATAAACTGTCTCTTTCCTAAAGAGCGCCAAACCTTGAATTCTTCCTGCTAGAGAGGAGCTGATCTTCACGGAAACCTGTGTATTACTAGACATTAAGAAGGAAGGTGAATGCTGTCCTCCCCTCATAAAACACTTTTTTTGCCTTCCCTCTCCTCTTTCACCGAACTCACTGTGTTTACAAGTACAAGCTATGACTCTAGAGATGGAAAATCTGATACCGTCAGCACAAGTTAAACAAAATGAAAAGGGAAAAAAAACCTACACCCATCTGGACTTCCATATGCTCTGTAGCCAAGAGGCTAATATAATTCCTTGAATGTTGGTTATAAAGCAACGTGATATGGATAACTGCTATGCACTGAGCTTATTTAGACAAGTATTCTTTCTACTCAATAAACCTTTGAAAGGATTAAAGTACCATCACTCCCAATTATCTGCCCATAAGTTCTTCCCTTCCTGTGAGTCTTGACCATACCCTACAACTGATCCCTATTTTTATCCCAGTCTGAGTCCCTAATCACTGGACCAAGTAAACTAGTGTAATGAGAACACAGGACATTGAGGGAATGTTGAGAGGTCTAATATGACGAGGGTGCTAGGTGCATGGCCAGGTAGGGGGTTGCCAAGACAGAGCTGCCTAAAGAGATTGGAACCAGGTTGTGAATGGCCTTCCATGCTATGATGTGGATTTTATCTCTGAGCATCAGGAAACCTTTCAAGTAACATGATGATTTTTGTTTTAAAGAAATAATTCTGGTGACTGTATGGATACTGTGCACGAGAGGAGAAAAAAAGATGAGGGGATGACTGATTCGGTGAGACTGCCATGGTCCAGCAGAGAACTGATGAACACCAAATGAAAGTGACTCCAGGAATGATAAAGAGGAAGGACCAGGTTAAATTCTGTGGTCAGATTTATACACTAGGACAGCTTATTCCCCTCTCTTGAAAGAATCAATTCAAAAGGAAACTCTCTGAGGAGACTTCAGGATTTTTGCAGTCCCTAATATATAAGAAACAGTATTAAGGAGACTTTTAGTGTGCTTGTTGGAGATTATTGTGAAAAAAGAGGAGGGGTCTTAAAATTTTACACTTTACTTCTTTATCTTATGGGAGCAATCGTCATTAATGTTCTGATTTCTCATCTTAACATCTAAGTTGACTCATTATTTTTTAAAATTTTTTAATGTTTATTTATTTTTGAGAGAAAGAGAGAGAGAGAGAGCACGAGCAGGGAGGGGCAGAGAGAGAGGGAGACAGAATCTGAAGCAGGTTCCAGGCTCTGAACTGCCAGCACAGAGCCCGACACGGGGCTCAAACCCACAAGCCGTGAGATCATGACCTAAGCCGAAGTCGGACGCTCAACCGACTGAACCAGCCAGGCACCCCAAGTCATTATTTTTAATAGTCAGTGGTTTTCCGTATCTGAGTGTTTTCTTTTGCTCTGAATATAAAAATGCCCTTGATTTTTGTTCCTTTTAATTTTTTCCTAACGATGCCTCAGATTTCCACCTCTGAAAGCTCTAGTAACAGCCTTGACCACTGGCCCTGTAGTACACTTCATAATGAAATTAAAACTAAATGGATTTCAACAATCTGGTTTAAATGTTTCTAAGTCCTCTTTTATAGACATCCTTTAAAGCTGGAGACCACACAATGGCCTTCGTGCCAATTACTTTTTAAAAAAAGAAAAGGCGGGGGAGATTTTGCAAGATATTTTTTTCTAAAAATTTAGCCTGCGTACTCAAGTCGAGTCAAAACTATTGTTACATGAAAGAACTGAAAAGACCCATGACTCAGCATGCAGTATTAGTAAATGAATACTGTCCCAATATAATTTGCAAAGATTGCAGTATGCTAACTAAAACGCTCCATTGTTCTACATTAGGAATAACTGTGTGTTCCAAAGATTTTTCACCTGTTCTAAAGGAGGGGCCAGCTCAGCTGAACACTGTTTTGTAGGTCAGCAGGTTCAAGGTCACCCTTTAGAAGCAGCTTCAGAAGAACCCCAGGGTGTGATGTGAATTAGATAACCATATTGCCCTCAGCAGAGCTTGGCACGCTGATGTTCAGGGACCCAGAGCTCGGGATACAGGAGAGTTGGAATCTCAGACATTAGAGGTAAGTGAGTAGAGTGGATTGTGAGTCATGTTTTAAAAGAATTAAAAGTTCCAAATAGGTGGAAGGAAATTGCCCAATATCCTCCCTGAAGCTTCTTGGGAAGGCTGGACACAAACTCGCTTCCTCAGAGAGGCAGACTTTCCGGGTTTCTAGTTGTTTCTTCTTTGTCATGAAAACGAACACAAGTTAAAAAAGAACTGTGTTTGGGGGGCCATGTTTTGGAGCACGTATCCCACTTGTGTGGGAGAGACGGCATCAGGAGCCCTCACCTGTTTTCATGATGGGCTGTGCAGAGAGACAAGCTCTCAGGAAGTAAACAAGCTTGTCAGTTCACTAAGAAAGCAGCAGACCAGCTGTCACTCTATTACACAACACTTAGTTTTTAATTTTATCCCGAAGACATGAAAACAGGCATCCAATACCACCTCTCATTTTTCTTAAGTAACACAATGGAACTGAGATTCTCCAAGTCACAGAGAAAAAATGTAATCAGAGTAGCTGAAATAGGGAGGGAACAAAATAATAAGGGAGAAGTATGCAACAGCCGGCTCACTCAGAGCCAGGTTTTCAATGGGCCTTCCTAATTGTGTCTGCAGTCTTTAACGGCAGCTTCCATTTTCACCAGTATAAGCCCACATTTCAAAAGCAAATTGGATACCTGCATGAACAAGCAGGCAGTTAGGCAGCTAATTACTGTTTGCAATTCAATTACCTAATTACTGTGGGCAAGTGTAGGGTGTTTGTGCAAGCAAACAGTCCCACCCACAAATATTGCAGATTTGATTAAGAAGGCTTAGGTGCAAAGATCCATGTTCACTGCTAGTGCATAATAGTCTCAATAATTTTCCCTCTGGGCCCAGGAAGGTCCTGGTTAAACACTCTTCTAGGAGTGGAGTGTGGAAGAGCCTGTGTAAGCAGACAGACCTTATGAGTGTCTCCGCAAGTCAGGCTGAGGCTGAGCCGGAACCTTGCTACTCAAAGTGTGGTCTGCAGATCGGCAACATTGGCATCTTCTGAGAGCTTGTCTGAAAGGCAGAATCTCAAGCCCCATCCCAGACATACTGAATTAGAATCTACAGTAGAACAAGATGCTCAGGTGATTCATATATACTTTTGTGTTTGAGAAGCACCTCTCTAGATGGCTGCTTAAGAAATAAGACTCTCTTTGGCTCCAAGTTCTGCAGAGCTAGGCCTGGGTAGGAGTTGCCCTTGAGAGCCTTTCCTTAAAGTGATAGCAAGGCAGGTACAAGGTGATGACCAAAGATTATTCGGCCACAATGAGCAAGTTTGATGCTGCAAGAGAAATTCTAAAAAGGCAATCCTTCAGAAAAAAGTTCCACAGATGCTAATACCAAAAGTACTCCGCATCTGCCCTGGGAGACAGCAAAGATGATGTGGCAAAGATTTCACAGGTAATAGCTTCCATACACCATTCCATGAACATTCTCTACTCATCTAGGATCCATTTGACTGGTGATATTTGTCTTCATCTGGGACTACGTGTTTGGCAGGAAAATCACTCTGTGAATACCCTCAACCAGGACTTTGAGTCCAATTAATCAGTAAGATCTGCTTCCACCAAAGAACAATAGAAGAGTGTGAATATTGTGTGTTCTCTGCCAATCTCTACAGAGACCAACCACACTGATGCATTTACCCAAACATTACTGACAGAATGGCTGTGCAGCCTCAGGGAGAGGCATTTTCTGCTCCCAAATAGACTGCTTCAACCACCTCATCAATCTCGCTCACTTTGCATGGTGCTGGAACCTGAGAGCCGTGCCATTTTAAGCAAAATTGTGTAGTTTGTCTTCATGATATAGAGGAAAGGCACTGTGCAGGAATCAGGGACCTGACCCCAGCACTAACCAGCTGTATGACCTTGGGCAAGGCACGTAGGGCTCAGTCTCCTCATCCGTAAAATGAGGGGATTGAATTGGCTGCTTGCCTAATTCCCTTCCAGTTCCTACAATAATTTGTCATCATCCTTCCACTCAGACGCACAGCTTCTAAGTCCACCTCTAGCTGGCAAGATACCCCATATAGCATATGATGCCTCCTGATTCCAGGCAATTCCCCGGTGTGGGACTTTTCCACTATCTCCTACCTACACTTTCGTTTTATGACTCTCATCCAATGCAAAGCTTCTTCAGCTATTTAATTGGCAACCTTCCAAAAAGCTGTACTCTAAAGTATTAGTAGCTAATTTAAATGTATTAACTTTCTCATGAAGTATTTGGTTTCAAATGGAGAACTCTTAGCATAGAGGACTCAGTTTTTAGTGAGCGAGATTTTAAACATGTTTCCATAATAAGGAAGTTATGGCATTTCTGGAAATAGACAAAGCACTGATCATGAGGCCAAGAAACCTACTCTATCCGTTTTTGTTTCAGCAACTGAGGCCTAGAGAGATTATCTCACTTGTTCAAGGAGATGATGCCAGGGTCAGAACTAATATTTCTTGAATCTCAATACTATAAACAGGTTGTTTCTTGTTGTTGTTGTTGTTGTTGTTGTTGTTGTTGTTGTTACAAAGGCAACTGCAGTTGAGGCAAGTGGTGACCAATCAGCATGATCATTAACTTTGTCTCCCAAAAGGTCAAGAATAGACTAGATCTTAGACAGGGAATGTATGTCATTTCAAGACTTCTTCTATAAAGGAAAATAGAAAGCATCTTTCATAATAATGCTCTATCATAGTTGTCCAAGCCAAAGTTAGCAAGCTTTCAAAATCAATCATTCAACAACCCAAAGGGAAAAGGCAGAATTGCTGAGAGCACAGAGATTGTTATAAGGAATGAAGGACCACAAAAGGAAAGAGGATGCAGTGAAATGTCAAGAGCTCTGCCCCTGTCATTCCTTTGGTTCAACAACTTTACAACTTCTGCTCGGATTGGACTAGACATCTCATTGTCTTAAGTTTTTTTTTTTTTTTTTTAATGTAATAGGCGAGAATAATGAATCAAACCTAAAATTAAGTTTAGTAGGAATAAATGAAAGGTCTGATGTGGGGATCCATATAAACAACTGTACAAGAATAGGATGGAGTGAAGACATTGTTTAGCAGCTATGTGATTTTTAAAAAATCACTGATGCCCATCAAATCTCATATGACTTTGAAAGGGTTAATTTGAGTTCAAGCAGCATAATACATGTTCATTTCAAATAGATTAAGGAAAATTATAGCCCTGTTCTGCTTTGTTAGATCACATCTAAAGTGTTGCATTCCCCTTTTGATACCACATTTAAGAAGCATGTGGTCAATCAGAAGAAAGTTGCCAGGGTGAAGAGACTCTGAACTTTGTCATAAGAGGAATGATGGAAGGACACAGAATGTTTAGTCTGAGGGGGAAAGAAAGGCTCACATGACCTGGTGGATACTTGAAGGGCTGTTGTTTTCATGAAGGGTTGGCACTATCCTGTGAAGTCCCAGGGAGCGGAGCCAGGGCCAGTGAGAAGAAGACACAGAAAAGAGACCCTGAGCAGTCAGGGGCATCTAAAGGCAGAATGGGTGACCTCAGGAGGTCACTTGCCAGAGCAGTTCAAGCCCTTCTGTTTGTTCTTCTCTGGAAAAGATCCAAGCATCAGATGAGTGGATGAACAAGGTGACCGTTTTACTATTCCTTTCCAACCAAGAGTCTATGAAATAGAGAGAGAAGCTGGACAAAAGAAAAAGCAGAGATGAGCAAATGCCAGGTGTTTATTACTACTTTAAATGAAACCATCCTTGTCTAGGGAATAGCAATAAATCATTCATTTTCACAGGCAGATATTTTTAATCTATTTTGCTAACATACGTAGAAGGCATTTCTACAGAATTATGACAATTAAGACACTCTTGATGTCACTGATATAACAAGGCTATCACCTATTGGTAAGCTTGTTTTTTGCTGATGAGATACAAATATCTTGGGTTTATAACTAGAACACTCATTTTTTTTCTGTACCTAATATGTGAATTCTCTCCATGTGCCTTACTTAAGGTTGTCATATCTCATTAGCAAATTTTATTTTTACCTGACCGGTTGAAAACGCATCATGTTATGGCAACTCTTATTACTAAACTACATGAGAAAGCATGATGCCTTCTCTTTGTATTCTTTTTTAGTTTCTTCATGACTACCAGTGTAACAATAATTTATTAAGATGTGATTGTCTTCAGTAGTGTGACCATCTGGGTTATTAATACAAAAGGAAAACAAAATCTGTTCCCTTCATCTTATGTCTTCCACTGCCTCCCCCCACCCCCAATCCAGTGATCATCTTATTTTGACTTGCCCAAGAGGCACGAACTGTTTCCTGCTTTTAAGAATCTCCATTTTAAGAGTGTTTGAAATTCACCTGTTCTCTGTAGACACAAGAAAAAGCACTAAAACTCTGACAGTACACATCATAATCTAATGTGCAGATGTCCACAATTATTAATGAGCAAAGGTATTGAAATTATCAGAGAAAAACATTCTTCTGTGGTTTATATCACTGTAGTCTGCTTTGAAATTTTGCTATTTTACCCCAGTAAAAGCCTGGAAACACAGGAAATAAAGACACCTTAATCTATTAAGCAGTGATCATCTTTCATAATTAGAACAATAAGCTACTAATTCTTTTTCTACTACTTAGGGAAAGGCAAACAGGAAGGAGTGATATTTGGACAGCTAAGGGCCAAAACGAGGCCCCTTGCATACTACAAGTTCAGGGTAAAAGGCTGTAGGAACGTTGGAGAAAGTACATAAGGGGGATGTTGACACCAGAGACAATTTTTCTCTGCTTTTTAAAGTTTTCCCTGGGTTATCTTGAACTTAATTGCCAAAGAAAATGGTTATGCCAGCTCATACCTGAGGAGGAGATAGAAGCAGCCGGCCTCAACTAAGAAGAATGCTGGGCCATCCTGGACCAATAAGAATCTCTTCCTTCATAAAGTCTTCAGGGAAGAGTCCCACCATCCCTTAGTAATCTCCAGAGCCTCCCAAGAAAGGTTTATTGATTGTACCACTATTCTTAGGGAGTGCAGTCCATTAACTGACTTGGCATTTCAAATTCATGTCTTCCTCTTGATCACCACTATTTTGACCAAGTATCTGACACAAGCCTGGAGAATGAACAGAAAAAGCCCACGACAAATAAACCACACACCAAAGTTCATTCTTCTAAGTTTCAGAAGCTGCTGGCCTTCCTAGACCTCCTCCATACCAATCATGGGTGGCAGACTCTCAGTCTGGGTCAGCCTGTTTTAACAGTCCACTGTCAGAGAGTTAGTGAGCCCTGAAGGTATGAGGAAAACATTATTCAAAATAGCTAGCATTGCTGTATGCTCTCTTGATGGGGAGTGAAGTAGGGGGTGTTATCATTTTTATATTTCTTATTTCACTTGATTCTCAGAACATATATATGAGTTAGCAAGAGTGGATATCACAGTCACCAATTAGCAAATGAAGAAATCAAGGCAAGAGGAAATTGAGACTTCCCATACTTGTCAGTGTCACTCAGCTCTGACCAGCCATTAAAGATAGTTTAAGGTCAAATGGAAATAAACAATTGAGATTAGAACCCAGGAAGCCAAAGTCATAATTTAACGATGTTTGGCCAAGGTAATTGTTCTCTTTCCGATGCTATTCAATTCTCTTCAAAAAGAAAAGCTGTTGATTCCACATTGGCTCCAGGAACTATTCTAGGTTCTGATGAATCCATCAAGGCCACAAAAAACAAACAAACAAACAAACAAAAAACAAAACAAAACACAAAATTAAAAAGTTAGATAAATCAATAATTACATGATTTGTACTGTGGATTATAGTAGAAGTTTATGAAAGGTCTATGGGGAACACAGTAGAAATAATTCCTCATTTTATGTGAGGATGTCAAAGGTAGTAATGTTTGAGCTAGTTCTTAAAACCTAAATAATAGTTCCCAAGGTAGAAAAGAGACAAGAAAATTAAGGTAAATAAAGTCACAGAAATATACAGGTAAATGGCATTCTAAAGAAGTGGTCAGTGGTTTAGAGAGACTAAGTTGGCGCTAGATTGAGAATGTGCCTACATGCTAAGTTAATGAACTAGAGCTTTGCCCAATGGACCAAAAGGAGCTATGGAATGATTCTGTAAAAAAAAAAAAAAAAAAAAAAGGGAAGAAGAAGAGAAAGAAAGAAAGAAAGAAAGAAAGAGAAAGAAAGAAAGAAAGAAAGAAAGAAAGAAAGAAAGAAAGAAAGAAAGAAAGAAAGAAAGAAAGAAAGAAAGAAAGAAAGAAAGAAAGAAAGAAAGACTGTTGGGGCGCCTGGGTGGCTCAGTCGGTTGAGCGCCGACTTCGGCTCAGGTCACGATCTCGCGGTCTGTGAGTTCGAGCCCCGCGTCGGGCTCTGTGCTGACAGCTCAGAGCCCGGAGCCTATTTCAGATTCTGTGTCTCCCTCTCTCTGCCCCTCCCCCATTCATGCTCTGTCTCTCTCTGTCTCAAAAATAAATAAACGTTAAAAACAAAATTAAAAAAAAAAAAAAAAAGAAAGACTGTTATCCATGACCTATGAGGTGCAAAGTGCCAGGTTGCAGGCATCATTCTACTGGCATGCGAACTAAAATCGAGAATAGCAAGGCTTCTTTTGCTTATTCTAACCCATTTTCTCCCAAGATGACATCACCATTCACCTCCCTTTCTGCTCTATCCAGGAGGCATCAAATGCAATTGAGCATCCATAGCAAGTTCCATGTTTGCAGTGAATGGAGTCGTTCATTCTGGCTACAGGGTCTTCATTATAGTTGCATGAAGCTTTCATTGTGGGCCATATTATGAGAGCATACTCAGTGCTGGCACAACAAGAACTGCCTGGTAGAGCCAGCTGCAAATGTCATGGCCAGCTTTTACGCACAAAGTGAATGGGAGCTTAAAAAAATGCAGCACCCATTATCATGATTCATCTTCCCATCAGCATCAGGATGTCTCTGATTACATTGTGCGGCTTTCAGGGAAGAGATCTAGCACAAGGTTGAAGAGAAGGGGTTGTCGCTGCAGAGTCAGGGGCTCTCCTCTGAGGCTCCAGCTGCAGACAGCCACGCTCCATGCTGACAGTCGAGCCAAGGTCTTCCCGAATGATGGCTGAAAAAGCCATTATAAAACAGAATATGAACCCTGGGGCCTACTGCTCCCAGCAGGAGAAGAAGCAGGGAACAGTAGGAGCGGACTGTAATTTTCTTTTTCTCTGGTAGCAAAGCAAGGAGAAAAAAAAAGTCACAAACATGAGGGAGAGGAAATGGGGGGTCTTTATGCTGAGCCACTAAATTTCCTATAGGCTGAGAGCTCCAAAAGGTAAGTTCACGTAAAACACTCTTTGGCATTTTACCTAGTATGTTCAAGAACCTCAGGTGCACAGATTTTTAAAATACAACCCTCTCATCTGTGGACAGGGAGTGATTATCTTGCCTGAAAGCTTGGGACTAAACTTTGGGGCACAGCGTGCCTATATCTGTGAGGTCCCAGTCAAAAAAGTAATGTATTATAAGGATTTGACTTTACAAAGTTGAGCTAGCTGGGAAATCATTTCTGCAAGGCTGTTGTCTTTGCATCTGATGCTGGAGCTTGATGACTGCAGGCCAGGCAGCTCAGAAGGGAAGATGGATGTAAAGTGGGGACAGAGAGGCCAAGCTAGAACCCATGTAGAGTCTCCCACAGTCTCCTGCAAGAGAAATGGATCATTCCTCACAGGGTTAAACGTACTTGGCCTAGGAGTCAGAGAAGCTGAAGAAGCATCCAGGGGAAAGTAGGGCAGCTGTTGGCTGCTGCCCCACAGCCCTGTTATGGGCTACAAGAGCACCAGGTGGCCCTGACCTAACCTTCTGAGCACAGAAACAATATGGCTACTGCTGTTTCAATTGCGACCCCCAAAACTTGTGCAGAGATGTCTCATGTGACCCACCTTAACCAAAAACATATAGGGAAGAAAGAGAATTCTAGGGAATGCAGCCCAGCCTGGTCAAGTCAACATGCTGCAAAGCCACCATGTGACTTTAGAACTAACCTCATGACTCTAACTGGAAGGCGGAGGGCATATAGGTGTCAAGTTAGTTTCTTAGGGCTGCTGTAACAAAGCGTCACAAATTGGCTAGCATAAAGCAACAGAAATTTATTCTCTCATAATACTAGAGGCTAGGATTCCAAAATGTCAGGGCCATGCTTCCTCCAAAGGCCCTTCAGAGCCTAGGGAAGGATGCTTCCTAGCCTCTTCTAGCTTCTGGTGGTTGCCAGTAATCTTCAGTGTTCCTTGGCATTTGACAGCCTGACTCCAATCCCTGCCTCTGTCTTCACATGGCCTTCTTCCTTTGCCTCTGTGCATCTTTTCCTCTTCTTATAGGAGCACCAGTCATACTGAATTTAGGGCCCATCCTAATTCAGTATGATCTCGCTGTAATGCAACTATTATATCTGCAAAGAGCTTGTTTCTAAATAAAGTCACACTCTGAGGTTCTGTGTGGATATGAATTTTGTAGGGAACACTATTAAAGCCAGTACAAGTATCATGAGGGAAAATCTAGATCAGGAAATGAATGGAAATCTTAGAACAGAGAATTTAACCAACAAATGTGGCATTCATAAAAGAAACAGCCTCATTCAGAGAATTGTGTCTTCAGGAATTTAGTTAGGATCTAAATGTCTTGACATTAGAATACAGGTATATCTAGAAGACTGAAAGTCATGCACTTACTGCTTCCTCATTTATCTCATTTATTTCCTCAGTGAGCATACCATATTGTTATTCAAAAGAGAAATCTAGGTTCAAAGAGATTACATAATATGCCCAAGGCTATACAATCATGAAACAGTGGGACTGGGATTTGAACTCAAGACTGTCAGCTTTCATAGGGAGACTTTTATTAACCATTTTATGTAATAATAAATAATACTTGCTGAAGTGAATATTAATAAGCTTCCTCAGGCCATCTCTTACGATCCTTCAATGCTTATATTAAATATTATGTCTTTGAAGACTGCCCTAACTCACTTGGACAAAATTAGTTCTTCTGACTTCCCACATTTGGCTCACAATTCCACTATTGTAAGTGTCATTCCATTGCATTATAGTTATCTATTTGCAAATCTGTCTCCTGTCTCATGTGAGGTACCATAACTTATCATTGCAGTATTCCTGTACCCAGCCTGGTGTCTGGCACATAATAGGAACTCAAATCTTAATTGATTAAAGCTCTTCAGAAAAGAAGCATCACTTTCTAAAAATTTCTAAAAATGTTGTGTCTATATCCTCCCCCAATATACTATTTTCAGACTTTAGAGACTCTGAATTTCTCTCTTATGCCAAATGAAATACTTCTTCTTCAGTGCAGAAGTAATTCTACTTCAATTTTTATTTCTTTTCCCTTCTCTGAAAAGGTATAAAATAACTAGACTCAAAGACTTTAGAAAAAGAAGCAGGTAATTTTATGTGTTCATTTTTATTTTCCTGCTTAATAATCTCAATTCCATAACCTAATTTTATGATATTTTTTGAAACCCTGTTAACTATACTTATGAACACACATAAATGTTTTTCATTTCATTTTTGTTTTTAGGTCATTTCATCATCTAAAATAATTCACATTAACTCCAACCATGCTTTCTGTTCTATTTCTTCTCATACATCTTCATTTCCTGCTACTTCACTCATATTTCTAGGAACAATCATCTGCTTTCATCAGACTCACTCAATAGCTTCCCAGGGAGACAGATCACCATGAAAATTACACCAAAGAGGGGGAAAAAAAAAAAGCAAAGTGAGATTTACCCAGGGCCACCGCCTGATTCCCCTGGGCCTTTCAGCAACTAAATTGTATTCTTATTTATCTAGTATCCTTCTATTTTCTCAATCCTGTGTTATCTACAATAGAGGCTACAGAGTAAGAAAGCGCCAATTTATTTTAGCTCATGGCCAGCTCTCATTTCTTTACCCGTTTCAATCCAGGAGCAACGATGTCCTACATTTTGGCAACTCAAAGTGTGGTCCACAGAACAGCTGCAGAAGCATCACCCAGGAGAGCCTGTTAGAAATGCAGGCTCTCTGGCTCCTCCTCAGACCTTCCGTATCTGAATCTACATTTTGACAAATTTTCCAATTGATTTATAGGTACGTTAATTTTGAGACACACATCCCTAGATAATTAGAGGCAACCGTGAGTTAGAGGAAATAGCCAGATTGACATAAAAAACCTAGGCTGGAATCCTGGCACTTCTATATTTCTATCCATGTAAACTTTGAAAAATCACTTGGCATTTTCATTTTTATTTTCCTGGTTAAGAATCTGATCCTCAATTTCTTCAACTGTATATGAAAACTGTAAAGTAATCCAAGAACCACTTATATTAGATTCTTAAGTCATACTGAATACCTACTGAATCAGAATTTCTCAGAGAGTTACATTTTTAACAACCTTCCCAGATGACTCTTGGGCACATTTTAATTTCAGGGTCACTGTTGTCAATGCACATAGGAAACAATTTTTTCTATCTTGATATCAATGCTAATGACATGAAGGTCAAATCTAGTAACACAGAGGGCTGGCGATTTGAACAATTTTCTAATCAAGTTGGCTTCTGTACTGTATTTTGTCTTCCTTCTTTAATGTCCACCATATGTGAAGAAGAAGTAATCTTCCCTTAAACTGAATCATTGCAAGAGGATTGCTTTATAGGAGAACTACAAAGACTGGCAATCTTTCCAAAACATTCTGCCAAGACAAAGGAACATGGTGCCTAGTGAGTTATTGTTATTACCAGTGGCTATTCATTGCTCTTCTGATTTGTCTAAGAATATCAAAAAGGTTTCCAGGGAGATGTGGCTTCCCACTTTCTATTTCACAAGATATTTCTACACCTGGTAGTTAAAAAAAAATGCTTAAAACCAAATGCTTTCTTCTCACTGCTGTGTAAGCTTTCTAGATCAAAGAAATCCCTTCAGCAGTCCTATACAATTAATTTAGAGAGCAAAATGATGGAAAGCAACATTTGGTGAGCCTCTTCTATATGCCAGGCACTGTTCTAGTTGTCCCATGGCTGCACATTCAGAAAATACCCCTACCATTCTAGGAACAAGGGATTTCTTTGTTGCATTTTACAGGTGATGATGAGAATGAGCACTGGACACATTATATACTGTTTTAACGTATAGTTTTATTCTGAGCTTTAGTCAGCTCATTAAAAACTCAAAAAAAGAAAAACCACAAAAACTAAAGAGCTAATAGTCTGAAAGTACTTAACTTACAGTTTACTTACAATCTAATCTCATTCATGATTCTCAATTTTATAGTATCACTGAATTTATGAAATATTGCTTAGTGCTTGCTCTGTTCTCTTGGCTCCTGATACCCAGGGGGCAGGATTCCACAAGTACTAAATGATGGCAATTTCCACAAAGTCTCCTGTACATCATGCTTTAGAATGGGGTTGATATTGCCTGAGACGGAATAAGAAGCATGCTGTCAGGAAAGGGATCTGGGAATTTCCAAAAAAAGGAGTACGGGCATCTGGCTTAGGGGGGTAGACAAGGCATGGAAAAGATCTTAACATGGCTGAGAGGAAGAGTTGAGGATTGCAGGAGAAAGATTAAATACGCAAAGGTTGGGAAACCAAGGAAGTTCAGGGTCTGTTCAAGCAAACAGGAGTAGCCCATTTGGTTGCAACCCAATGGATTTGTGGGAGAGATCTGGGAAGCAAGGATGGTATCATGAAAATCTTTGAATGTCAAGCCAAAGAGTGTGTCATATATGCAGAAGGCTTTCAAACAGAGGAGTACTTGATGAGAGCTGCACTTTAAAAATCACTCTGGCAGCACTGTGTAAAATGTTTGGAGGAGAAAAAGAGACTGGGGGCAAGGAAGGGGGCTGTAACCAAACCAAAGCTCCTGACAAGTGAGAGTGGAAAGGGGCAGCTGCTGTGAGAAGCTTCTGTGGAGCAGAATGTGGGCACCTTGCTGGGGCCTGAGCATCACTAGCAAGGAGGGCAGCACACATATTAAAAATGAGAGGCAGCATTGAGAGGCCAACTGGAATCCTGGATATCACACTAAACCAGATTCGAATCCAGCTCAGTGCATTACCTAACCTCTCTGAGTCTACAGCCATATTTGTAACAAAGGAAAAGTAACCTTACAGAGCTGTTATAAGAAGTGCCTGAGTGAACATGTAAGATGTCTCATTTATAGTGGCTCTTATACTGTGGCTTCCCTCTTTCCCTGTGTCTTTGTTACTCTGAATACTGAGCGTGGACCAGCAGCAGTGACATAACTCAGAAACATATTAGAAATATAGACCCTCAATCTGTACCCTAACCGACTGAATCAGAATCTGAAATTTGACATGATCCCCAAAGATTTCAGTGCATATTTAAGTTTGAGAAGCATTACCCCATGGAGTCCTCCTGAGGTGTCCTCCATTCAGGTCCCCCATTTCCTCTTTGACTCCTTAGCCTTGACTCCCATTCTTTCTTCCACTTCCCACCCTACAAAAAGAAATGGAGGAAAGAGAGGAAAAAATAATGAAGGGGGAAAAATACAGTAGAGCCTAGAAGAATGTCCTATGACTACAACATAACAACACTAATTTTTTTTCTTTTGTGAAAACTGTCACCAGAAGACATTTTAAAAACAGTTCTAAACAGTGAGTTTCAAAAATGTTTGAGGAAAAATGACTTTCAAAGATAAATTCAGTTGGCAGTTTTTCTGCTATGTTTGTTGGGAGGTGGGGGCTGTCTCATTATTTTATTGGCACACTCATAGTCAAACTTTTAGAATGACTGATAAAAGGAAAAGACAGTGTTCTAGTGACAGTAGTAATCCAATTTTATAAGGCAACAAGCAGGACCTGTGGCTGAGAGGGGAATCTTTGATTTTGTGGATTAAGGATCAAACTCAGTCCTGAATGTCTATGTGTTTGGCCACCATTCAAGCCAAAGCTTTTAGGCTCTTGACATTGTAAAGCAACAACACAGTAAAGGATCAAAGAATGGAGAATTCTTGCAAGTAAGAGTTAGGTCGGTCTGTGCCAACTCAGGTTTCTGTATACGGCATCCACAAGCACGGGGAAGCTGCTAAGTTGGTGAGCCATTGGTTCAAGGTAGCAAAAACAGACATTTTGATTCTAAGCAGAAAGGACAGTATCATGACGTCTAAGGCCAGGCTTGCAAAGGTGCATTCATAATGAGAAAAAGAGAGCCACAAAACAAACAGCCCTGGATCAATATCTCAGAAATTCATCCAACATGGACTCAGGCCTCCCCATGAGAACAGTCTTCAACATACTCTTCAAAATCTGCCTGGGAATACTTTCCTGAATCTCCAAACCCTGATAAGAATCTGCAACTGACAAAACATTGCCTGATTTTATTTCAGTATTTGTAAGTGAGGAATACATGGATTTAAAAGTATACACCGTTGAGGGGCGCCTGGGTGGCTTGGTCGGTTAAGTGTCCGACTTTGGCTCAGGTCATGATCTCACGGTCTGTAAGTTCGAGCCACGTGTTGGGCTCTGTGCTGACAGCTCAGAGCCTGGAGCCTGTTTCAGATTCTGTGTCTCCCTCTTTCTCTGCTCCTCCCCTATTCATGCTCTGTCTCTGTCTCAAAAATAAACGTTAAACAAATTTAAAAATAAATAAAAATAAAAGTATACACCGTTGATTAGATAGTCTATCACATTTAGCATAATTTCACATTATTACTGAAAGCACCATTGTGATAAGGAACAAAGAACTAAGATGGCAGTACTCTTTCATACTTTCTAGCGAAGTTCTTAAGCAAGTTAAAAGCTATATCATCACCCCATGATATGTCAATAATGATAATAATTAATTTTCAATTATTAAGCAATCACTCTCCACTACAGACTGTTCTTACCAAATATTACTGTTAAGGATGGTAGATAATTCCCATCTTACAGATGTTGAAACTGAGGCAGAGAGAGGCTAATATCTTGTCAAAGGATAAAAAACTGATAAAAGATGAACATGACCCTCATATTTACATCTTTCCAACTCCAAAGTCCTATCTACTAATCCACATTACCTCTAATAATGCACTCTACCTTGTTGCTCCTCAGTTTCCTCAACTGTGAAGTGAAGACTTCAGCAATATGGTCTCCCATGTCTTTTTCTGCCCTGACAATCTTTGATTCTCTCTGACATTAGGTTAGTCATTTTATATAATGTAGAATATTCCGATGGTTAATTTTACGTGTCAACTCAGCTAGGCTATGGTGTCCAATTATTTGGTCTAAACTAGATACGGTGAAGATAGGTTTAGATGTGATTAATATTAACAATAAGTTGACTTTAGGTAAAGATTATCCTCAATAATGTGAGTGGGTCTTATTCATTCATTTCAAGGCCTTAAAAGAAAAACTGCTGTTCCATAAAGAAAAAGTAATTTTCCTCAAGACTGTAATATAGAAACCCTGCCAGAATTTTCAGCCTTCCAACCTACCCTACTAATTTTGGACTCAAAATGGCAAAATCAGTTCTTACCTTAGTTTCCAGTATACCAGACTGCCCAGCAGATTTCAGACTTGCCAGATCCCATAGTCTTGTGAGGCAGATCCTTAAAAAACTGTGAGAAATAAATTCCTGTTGTTTATAAGCCACCCAGTCTGTGATATTTTGTTATAGCAGCCTAAACAAACTAAGATAAGGGGCAAAAGAACTATAAGATAGATATAAAACAATTAACAAAATGGTAATAGTAAGTCCTTCTATATCAATAATTACTTTAAATATAAATGGATTAAATTCCCTAATAAAAAGACCTAGAGTGGTTGAATGAATTTTTTCAAAAATCTAATTATGTGGTGTCTACTAGGATTCATTATAGACTTAAAAGCACATGTAGGCTGATAGTGATAGGATAAAAAAACATTTATATGTGAATGGTAACCAAAAAGAGAGTGAAGAGTGGCCATAATTATATCAGAAACAAACAACAACAACAACAACAAAAAACAGACTTTTCTGTCTTATTTTTGACAAAACTGTCAAAAGAGACAAAGATAAGATATTATAATAAAAAAGGGTCAATTCACAAGAATATATAACAATTATATACACACCCAACATCAGGGGTATCTATAACTAAATACATAAAGCAAACATTGACAGAACTGAAGAGAGAAATAGACAGCAACACAATAATAGTAGGAGATGTCAATACTCTATTTTCAATAATAGAATATCTAAATAGAAGATCAATAAGGGAACAGAGGACTTGGACAACACTAAACACTAAGTGGATCTAATAGACATATAAAGAACATTTCACCCAACAGCAACAGAATATATATTCTTTTTTTTTTACGTTTATATGAACATTTATTCAAATACAGGATATTGCTCTTGTGAGAACTAAAATTTATATATTTTTAAATATAATGATGTCATTGTCTTTTTAAGCAACAAAAACTATGTGAGATGTGGGTCTATGCAACAGAATATATATTCTTTAAGCACACATGGAATATTTTCAGGATAGATCACATGTTAGGTCATAAAACACAAAGCAGGTGTTAACAAATTTAAAGAGACTAAAATTATATCAAGCATCTTTTCCAGCCACAATGGAATGAAACTAAAAACTAATTACAGAAGGAATACTGGAAAATTCACAGTATGTGAAAATTAAACACACCTTGCTCATCCAATAAGACAAAGAAGAAATCAAAAGGGGAGTTAGAACATATCTTGAGACAAATGAAAACAAAAATATAGCACACCAACAGGTATCGGATGCAGCAAAAGCAGTACTAAAAAAGTTTGTAGTGACAAGGCCTACATTAAAAAAAATTGTCTTAAGTAAACAACCTAACTTTACAACTCAAAAAATTAAAAAAAGAAAAAAAGAACAAACTAAATGCAGGAGGAAAGTAATACCAAAGATTAAAACAGAAATAGAGAAGAGAAAAATAATTTAAAAAGTCAACAAAACTAAGAGTTGTTTTTTTTTTTAAAGATCAAAAAAGTTGACAAATCTTTAGCTGGACTCAGAAAAAGAGGAAAGACACACACAAAAAAAAGAAAAAAAAGACATTAATAACTAATGCCATAGAAATAAAAAGGATTATGAGACAACTATAACCAATTACAAACTAACAAATTGGATAACTTTGAATAAATTGATAACTTCCTAGAAACATACAATTTACCAAGACTGACTCATGGAGAAATAGAAAATCTAATCTGTGACTAGTAAGGAGATTGAATCAGTAATCAAAACCCTCCCCAAAAAAGACAAGCCCAAGAACAGATGACGTCACTGGTAAATTTTACCAAACAGCTAAAGAATTAATGTCAATTCTTCTCAAATTCTTCCAAAAAATTGAAAACTCATTTTTTGAGGTCAGCATTACCCTGACACCAAAGCCATAAAAGACCCTATAAGAAAAGAAAACTACAGGCCAATATCCCTGATGAATACAAGTTAAAAATATATACATATTAAGCCTCAACAAAATACTAATGAACAAAATTCAATACACCTTTAAAAAACCCATCATATACCATGACTAAGATTTATTCCTGCGATGCAAGTATGGTTCAACATAGGAAAATTAGTTAATGTGACACATCATATTAACAGAGGAAAGAATAAAAATCACATAAAATCAAAGAATAAAATTCACATTTGATAAAAAACAGAAAAAACATTTGATAAAATTTAGCACCCTTCATCTTAAAAACATTCAATAAGCTAGGAATATAGGGAGTGTACCTCTCCATAATAAAGACCATGTATCAAAAGTGAATAGCTAACTTCATACCCAACAGTGAAAAACTCAAAGTTTTTTCTCTGAGATTAGGAATAGGACAAGGATGCCCACTCTCACTGCTTCTATTCAGTAAAGTACTGAAAGTTCTAAACCAGAGCAATGAAGCAAGAAAAACAAATGTCATCCCAATCAGAAAGAAAGATGACGTGATCCTACATGTTAAAAAAAAAAAAAACCCTAAAGATTACACACACACAAAGTTAGAACTAATAAACGAATTCACCAAAGTTGTAAACTACAAAATTAACAAATAAAAATCTGTTGTGTTTTTATACTAACAATGAACAATCCAAAAGGAAATTAAGAGAGCAATTATAGAAGGACCTGGGTGGCTCAGGTTAAGCATCTGACTTTAGCTCAGGTCATCATGTCACCACTTGTGAGTTCAAGCCCTCCATCGGGCTCTGTGCTGACAGCTCAGTCTGGAGCCTGCTAGGGATTCTGTGTCTCCCTCTCTCCCTGCCACTCCCCCACTCGCACTCTGTCTGTCTGTCTCTCCTCTCAACAATAAGTAAACATTTAAAAATTTTTAAAAAGAAAGTAACTACATTTACGGTAGCATCAGAATGAATGAAATACATAAGATTAAACTTAACCAATCAGGAGAAAGACCTGTACACTAAATTTATAAAATATTGCTGAAAGAAATGAAATAAGATGTAAATAAATGGAAAGACATTCCATTTTTGTAGACTGAAAGGCAATATTGATAAAATGTCCCATACTACCCAAAGTGGTCTACAGATTGAATGCAATCTCTATAAAAATCCCAACAGTATTTTTTTTTTGCAGAAATAGAAAAAAGAAAAACAATCCTATAATTCATATGGAACCACAAAGGACTCCGAGTAGCCAAAATAATCTTGAGAAAGAACAAAGCTAAAGTTCTCACACTTCCTCATTTCTAAACATATTACGAAGCTACAATAAAATGAATTAAAACAGCATGGTAATGCATAAGGACAGATATATAGACCAATGGAACAGAACAAAAAGCCCAGAAATAAACCCCTGTCTATATGGTCAACTGATCTTTGACAAGAGCACTAAAAATACACAATAGAGAATGCGTAATCTTGTCAACAAATGATATTGAGCAAACTGTACATCCACAAGCAAAACAATGAAATTGGAACCTTGTACCATACACAAAAATCAACTCAAAATGGATTAAAGTCTTAAATGCAAGGAACTGAAACTATAAAACTTCTAGAAGAAGCATAGGGGGAAATTTTATGCCCTTGATCTTGACAATGATTTACCGGATATGACACCAAAAGCATAGGCAACATAAGCAAAAATAAATAAGAAAGACTATATCAAATGAAAAATCTCTGTACAGTGAGGAAAACAATAGAGTAAAAAGGCAATTTACAGAATGGGAGAAAATATTTGCAAAGTGTGGATCTCACAAGGGTTTCATGTCAAAATATTTGAAGAATTCTCACAACTCAATAGCAGAAAACAAATAATATAAAAATGGGCAAAAGACTGAAATAGGTATTTCTCCAAAGGAGACATACAGAGGGCCAACAAGTATGTGAAAAGACATTCAACATCACATCACTAATCATAAGAGAAATGCAAATCAAACCCACAATAAGATATCACCTTATACCTATTAGACTGGCTGTATAAAAATAAGTAAATAAAATAGAAAATAATAAGTGTTGGTGAGGATGTCAAGAAATTGGAACCTTAACATTGTTAGGAGTGTAAAATGGCACAGCCACTATGGAGAAGAGTATGGAGGATTAATTTTAAAAATTAAAAATAGAACTATATGATCCTGCCATCCCACTTCTGAGTATTTATCAAAAAAAAAAAAAAAATGGAAATGAGGATCTCCAAGAGGTGCGTGCACTCCCATGTTTATTACAGCATTGCTTGTAATAGCCAAGAGGTGGAAGCAACCTCAGTGCCCATTGACTAATGAATAAATAATGTGATTTATACATACCATGGAATATTATTCAGGCTTTAAAAAGTAAGGAAATACAGTCATATGCAGCAACAATGGATGAACCTGGAGGACATTGTGCTAACTAAAATAAGCAAGTTCCACAAGGATAAATACTGCATGATTCCATTTATATGAGGTAACTAAGTAGTCAAACTCATCAAAACAGAAAGTAGAAGGGTGATTGCCAGGGGCTGGGAGGAGAGGAAAATTGGGAGTTGCTCTTTCATGGGCCTAAAGTTTATCACGTAAGATGAAAAAATTCTAGCGAGCTTTGTGCTTATAGTTACCGATATTGTGATGCACACTTACAAATTTGTAAGAAGACTGGTCTCATGCTTTTTACTATGATTTTTTTTTTAAGTAGATATGTTAAATTGGAAGTAAAATCAAATTAGTGGAAAGAATTACAAGAAGCATAGTTTTTGCTTCTAGACCTGTGGCTAGGTGCATAGTCAAAAACATTTTGGGGTTTGTTTTTCGAAATATATTCCACAATTTTTCATGGTAACTTCCTCCATTATCCTTAGGAAATTTTTCTTTAAAATGCTCCTAATTCTATCATGAGATATAGCATTTGTTTCTTGTCCTAAGTCTAAATGTTTGATTTGGTACTTGGCCATGCCCTTAGGATTCGTCATGTATCTTTTCTTCCCTGTACTATAAAATGTGTTAAATGGCTCTGAGACTTTATCATGCTATAAACTACTAAAATTCCTTGGTATTGACCAGCAGATTGATGATCCTTAAACTTCATTATAAAATAACCAATTCAGTCAGAGAGGTACTTATCTCATCAGATTTTATTCTCTTGGTTATACTTTTCATTTTGCCACCCAGTCCTTGCCTTTCAAAAGAACTGAAATTCAGTTTAATGTACCTGTGCTATTCACACATGGTACATATATTTAAATTTAAATTAATTAAAATTATATACAATTGAAAATTCAGTTTCCTCATCACACTAGCTGCCTTTAAGAGCTCAATAGCCACATGGGGCTAGTGACTACTGAAGTGAGTAGTCCAGATATAGCTCATTTCTATTATTGCAGAAAGTTCTATTGGACAGTGCTGTCGTAGATCCTTCCCTCACCCTCCAAAGCCCCACCCCTAGTTGGCATATTAGCAGAACACTTAGCTTCTAAATGAATTTCCCTTGTCTCATCTGAACAGTGAGAATAACGCTTTTCTGACTCAAGAAAAGGACTGACCCAGATTATCTTTGAAGTTCCTTACTAGTAGGATATCCTCATTTCTGTGAATCCACTAAGACTTGACACTTGGTCAGGAAGATAACTCCATTATAATGTTTCTCTGGAAAAAAATCAAATTTGAATTACATCATCTCAACTTGCAGCCTCTTTGCCAAGAATATAACCTACTTAAATGCAGGAACTGCATTCCAACTTCACAAATTCCTTACTGGGTCCAACATGGCAGGTGGTACTTAAACTGTGTTTTTTTACACCCCAAGAGGCCTTGAAAACACTGTGATAAGAGAACCAGCCTCTCTACTAAGGGTCACAGTGTCCCTGTAAGAAGACATCTGGGAAGTAGAAAATTCACTTAAAAATGCAAACTACATAGTCCTGTAAGTAATTAATTAGGGAACATAAGTTGTATTTGAGCTAAAACGGAACCTTTGATTATACCTAATGTCTGGTAGATGATTAATGTATAAAGTGTTTGCTGTTTACTAAACAAGGGATTTGTCTTTACCATCTGAAAAATCTTGTTTGAAACACTTAGTTTCAGAGATGTGATCATTTCTTTGGCACTTACTGGACTGTTAAATTGAATTCATGCTGTCCTTCCACGTTTCCCAACCTACTCAGGAAGTATGAAAATGGGAACTGATGAGCAAGGCCTGGACATGTTTCCACATCCACTGTGTTAATGTTTATTAATGCAAGTCAGCTTGCACACAGATCTACCACCTGGACCAAGATAAATGGTGAACAGTATACCTTGCTGCTTGGGCAACTTCCTTTCCATGGCTAAAACAGAAGAGGCTTTCTAACTTGGGATATTCACTTTCATTGCAAACCTTTTTGATATCGTTGTTTTATATCAGAAACTTTTCATATCATATATGTTTGACAATAATTCTCAACAAGATATAATAAAAACGGTTATCAGACCACCCCCTTCCCCACTTCAAGTAGCCATCTCTGTTCTAGGTTGTCCTGAGCAGGGAAAATGAATTGGGGGATGGTCGGGTGATTTTTCCCTAAACTCCCTGGTCTTCTATTGTGCCAGTACAACTTTGTTATGCTATTCTTGGCTTCTTGCCTCATGAGCAACCAGAAGTTTATAAGCAGATCCAGGAACCAGTGGTTTTTATCCTGGGACTCACCAACCCCCAGAAGATAAAAGCAAAGGTACATGAATACATGCAATTTTTTTCTTAGGAGAAGGTTAATAGCTTTCATGAGATTTTGAAATGAATCCATGATCCAGAGGAGATTAAAAAGTCCCAATTTCAATTGACTTGGAATGTAATCAAGTCACCAATGACGTATTGCTTCTGCCACTAGAAAGGGCCTGTGATAGGGTACAACACAGTGTCCAGGAATCTATAAAAAGAAGAACTTGGATACTTAATTCAGGAGCCCCAGTCTCATCCCCAACTTGTAATAGTTGAGATGTGTTCAGTAAACATGGATGAAGGGCTTTAAGCACTGATGATACAGTAGGAAGCTAATTATAAGAACACTCACCAGTATTTGTTGCATGCTTATGTACATAGCAATTGTTACACGTTCTTCCATTTAATATCAATAATTCCTCAGTTGAGTATAATTTACCCCATTATGAGATGAGAAAACTGAGGCTCAAATTGGCTAAATAATGTGTTTAGGACAGCAATGTTAACACACTGCAGTACCAAAATCGGAGCCCAGGTCACTCTGAAAGCTTATAGATTAATATGCCCAGCTAGAAATGTCCTTCCAGACCGTAGGTATGGACCTTCAGTTCTCCAGTCAACCCACCTACAAAACTGGAAAGGTAGCACATCTCATGATTCCTCAGGCAGGGCAAAACAAGGCTAATTTTAGAAGTCTAATGAGAAAGGATTAAGATACTTCCTGTTAGACAGTCAACACAAGTGCCTCTCATTAGCAACAATAAAAAACCAGCTTGTATGGTTGGCAAAGGAAGCAGCCTCAGCTTTCTTTTGTGATTCTCAGCTGGATTGCCCCTTTAAGAAGCTTAGCCCACATAGTCACATACACAGATCCTCTAAATCAAAACCTTTTCAAAAAACACCCAGGAGTGATCCCTAACTACCAAGGAGTAAGACATATCCTCTCAGGAAAGAACAGTGAAGAGCTTTATCTGAATGCTGGTGAGGTTCAGCTATTCAAAAGAAAGCCATCTAGAGAAGTGATTTTACACAATTTGTGAATTTTATTCCATTCTAGCAAACTTTTATTGGCACCTGTTCTCTGCAGGGATTGTGAAAAACGCTGAAGAGGCTGAGATGTATAGAAATCGCTGTCCACTATGTTCATAGTTCATTGGGAGAGACAGATACACAACCAATAAGGATAGTCTGGCAGACAGCAGTATGTCGGAAAATCAAATTTCAACCAAAATGCAAGAGGAGAGCAGGACAGTGAAAGAACAATCAGGGAGAGTCTGAAAAGGGCTTGTGGAAAATGTGGGCTCTTTGGATTAATAAAGGCAAGTAAGACATTGATAAGGACTAACATCTCAAAGCATAAAAGAAGGTATGGATATATCTGGAAAAACAATAGTAGCCCAGGAAGGTCCAGAGAGTAGAGTGGCTTTGGAGAGTCAAGAGAATACAGGTCAGTCAGCCTGGAAAGATGGTTGGAAAGTAAGTGCACATTGCTGCCATTGCCAGGCCTATCCTGGAGACCCTTGCTAATCAGACTGTGGTTAAAGGAAAAGAAGCCTCAGGAACACCTGAAAACTTGTTAGACATGCAGAAGCCCAGGCCCCACCTTAGGCCAACAGCATCAGAATCTGCATTTTTACATGATCGCAGGTGATTCATATGTGCATTATGGTTTGAGAAGCACTGCTGTGGACAATGGGGAGCCACTGATGGTTTCTAGGGGAGAAGAATAATCTGATCTTAGCTGTGCTTGGGAATTGCACCTTTGTAAAGTAGTATGCAGGACACAAAAAATGGCCGTGCGATAAGCAGTTACCCAGTGACCACATTCTTTGCAAAAACATGAACAGTTGTCTTTTGGAATGATGATTACTGTATTATATTCCTATAGGCGTAGCTTCCTCACATTTGACTTTGAGGTAACTCGGATTAATTTTTTTAATGTAATTTATTCACTGGATGGGAAGAGGAAGACGGGAAACCTGGTTGCTGTAAAAAATAGACATATTTTTTCACTTTAATTCTTTATCCGGAATCTACATAACCGTGCTGTTTGATTTTAGATGGTTCAAATTTTTAATGCCACTTGAAATCTGATCACCAAGGACCCTGTAATATGAGATAAGATCAATCAGGCAGGCTCAGAGCCCTAATTCCAGAATAGTCTATGGCAATTCTTCTACCCTCCTCCATCCCCCAAACACCCATTTTGAGATAGCCAGGATAATTTTCTTCATTTCCTGCCCAGACAGCTGTGGAGTGTTGTAATTCTTTGTTAGACAGCTGCAGCATTTCTCCTTAGAAAAGGATACATCTTGTCAAGGATGCGGTTATTCTCAAATTTTTAGCCTATTTTTTAAACAGCGATGTACCCACCAGATGTAGAAATAGCTTAGCTTTAGAAACCGTAGAGCAAGGCCACAGCTAACATGCGCTTCCCTGCTTGGAGGTCAGCGCTACAAACAACCTCCGGAGGTTGCTTGTAATCTCCACTGCTTCCGCAAACAGTCCAACCCACCCCTGTTGGAAAATCCTCTGGACTCCTGAAAATAACTCCTTACTGGCTGAGTAAACCTTAACCGTCTCCTACAAGCAGATAAGAAAATGCCACACATCTAGAAGGTGAGGAGTAGCCAATTTTAATCCTCAATTATCTCCTCCTTCCACATCCACAAAACAGCCCAGCTATCTTCTGATCTTTGCTGTGAAACTGCAGAGAGGAAAGAAAGAGCTAAAAGAAGATAAAATCTCGTGTGTGTGCGCACGCGCATGCGTCCATGGGCAGTCATGTAGGAGGGAGACAGGCAACCACATAAAAATTGAAAATTACCTCAGATGACAGTAAGGGAGACAGGACTTGGAAGACTGCGGGAGCAGAGATGATTAGAGTGAGTAGGCACGTCGTCGGGTGAGGGCTGAGAGGTTAGAATACTTAGATTACTTGGGAAATGTTGGACATTAGGTCAAGGGAGTTTTGTTACTGTGCCACGTCCTATAATTTAGATATCACGAGTCACAGATAGCACAGATATGAGGGAAGATTTTTTCCTCTTAAATGACTTCTTCTGCTTTCAGAATAACCTCTTATTTGGTACTATTTTAATTTTTAAAGGCACCTTAGCGCTGGCAAAATGAAGCCAGAGGCAATTAAAAATCCTTGTAGTTTCTTTTGTGAAATTGGTGTTTGGGGGGAGTTTCTCCAAATAAAAATTCTGTTTGCCCCATTTCTATTTCAGGATCTCTAATAATCATTAAATTTTGTTTGACAAGGAATGCCACAGGTTAAAGCTATTCCTAACTTTGTAAAATCAGTCACAAACTCTATTCCCCGAGGTAGGGAGGAGAGAGCCTTTGTCCATTGGGACAGCCTAGAAGTACTTGGAAACCACACAGCAAAGGTCAACTGGTCTCATGCAGTCAACAAACCTCTCTGCGTACCTACTGCAGATCAGGGGTTTTGCTAGGCAGAGGCTGTGAGAAGACAACTAAGGCATAAACCCTGTCTCACAAAACTTACATATTACAAGAAAGACAATCAAGGAAAAGGGTACTTAAAATACAGGTTTATCAATATAACAGGGACAGCTACCTACAGGGTATCAGGGAAAGCTTCCTGACCAAATGGAGGGAAAATCCCTCCAAAAGCTAGCTGTTCTTAGAAGTCCATTCTTTTTTTTTTTTTTTTTTTTTTTTTTTTTGTCAAATTGGCTTACGTACAACACCCAGTGCTCATCCCAACAAGTGTCCTCCTCAATGCCCATCACCCATTTTCCTTCTCCTCCACTCCCATACACCCTTAGTTTGTTCTCTGTATTTAAGAGTCTCTTGTGGTTTGCCTCCCTCCCTCTCTGTTTGTAACTGTGTTTTCCCCTTCCCTTCCCCCATGGTCTTCTGATCAGTTTCTCAAGATCCACATATGAGTGATAACATATGATATCTGTACTTCTATGACTGACTTCCAGAATAATACCAGCATAATACCTTCCAGTTCCATCCACGTTGCTGCAAATGGCATGATTTCATTCTTTTTCATTGCCAAGTAGTATTCCATTGAATATATAAACCACATCTTCTTTAGCCATTCATCTTGCACTGTTGGTAGAAATCCATTCTGATGGAGGTTTTTGGTAATGTTGATGTTCAGGCAGGATTAACCAGTTCTCAGAGCTTGACTAAAGAGCTTAAAGTCATGGACATGTACAAGATGAGTTATCCCAGCACCACATGCCAAATTCAGAAAGGGTTAAAACCTATAGACAAGGTGACCCCTGCAGCACTGGAGAAAGTTCTCATGAAGCAAGTATGTGGTAAGCAGTCTGTGGTGGGGTTAGCGGGAAAAACTAGTCAAGGGTGCATTGCCACCAAGCAGCTTAGAATGAGCAAGACTCCAGAGCTGGACTGCCTGGGTTTAAATCCCGGCTCTCCTGTTTACTAGATATTTGACTTTCAGCTCAACCTCTCTGTGCCATAGTTTCCTTATCTGGGAAATGGGGGATGATAAATTACACTATCTACTTCATAGTGTTGTTATGAGGAGCAAACGAGTTGATGTTTGGATCGTCTTTAGGATAATGCTTGGCCCTTAGAAAGTGTTTTGAAAGGGTTGTGTTAAATAAAAGTCAGCATCATGATACACACACGCCCCCATTTAATGTCTATCAAGATAGGGTAGCTGAACCATAATTTGTTCCAGATAATATCTGCTTTTCTATGGATGAGATGATCTTTCCATGAGGGAAAGGGACCACTTATCCCAAGCAGTCTCCCTCTCTGCCAAAAAAGATCCACTCAGATTACGTTCAAGTAAAATAACTCCATGGTCCCCTTTCCCCCAATTGTGGCATAATGAATGGAACACATTTTTCCAAGAGACTCTTGCCTTGGTGGAGCTCATCATCTCCCCTCTTTTTTAATTACATTGACTGGCTCTGTCTTACCTCCAATTATGAAATTAATTTTTATAAATCTTTTGCTTTTCCTATTGTTCTCCACAATAGTTAGCAAACAACCCTCATTCTCTAGGCCATTCATTAAAAAAAAAAGAAAGAAAGAAAAAAAGATTATGCTTAGGCATACACATTACCCCTGAACTGACAGACTTCTACAAAACTAATTTCCCCATCCTCTTATCAGAGGTCTGTACTGAAGCAGCAGTTTCCACATGGAAACTATTTATAAGCTGCACAAGGCAAGTAAATGCCAGGAAGCAAAATTGGCTGCCTTTAGGATTTTACACAGACATTCCAAGTCCCAGACCTATTTCTTTTTCAAAATTTTAATAATTAGTCATTTTCTTAAGCTGTGACCAAAAAAAAAAAAAAAAAAAAAAATGTTTCCTAGGAGGACATTAGGATTGTATTAAGCCACTTTGTCAGGCAGCTTAATAAGCGTCCCACTGAGAGGGTCAGGAGCCGCAGCCCCTCCCAGACTTGGTGCAGATAAAAACTCCACTGATATGTACTTGAGTCCCTGACCTGCAAGTTAACACTCCCTGTTTTTCCAGACGGCCATTCTCCCGAGTGCAGGCTGACAATCATGTCACACGGGGCTAGGACCTGACCAGCAGCCTCATTTTCAATTGTGAGTAAAATCAGGATTTGAAGCCAGGTCTCTGAAGATCAAGCGCGATGACATGAACTTGGTCCCCTAATAAATCACAGCTGAAGTTAGTGTTCAGGAGAGCAAATGCTATATGATGCTGCTGGCAAGATGAATTCTATTACAGTCTCACTTGCCCCCTTTTGCCTTGGCTTAAAACTTTCAAAGAAGTGTAATCAGAGTTTCCAAAACTCCATGTTTATCCTTTGTTTAAAAGCATTTTTTTGTGGTTGTTCTTTTGGGAAATCATCATACAGATGGCCTCAGAGGAAAAATTATATATTTTATATTTACTCTGAGGGCTGTGGGCTTTCACAGGGGCAGAGTTTAGAACAAAAATCATGTGTGGATTGAGGAATTCTGAGTGAAGAAAGAACAAAAATTACATACCAAGCCATTTTTGAAAGAGCAAAAAATTACATATCAAGTCATTTTTGAAATATTTTTAACATTTTGTATTTTCTATCCAGAAATGCTGAAAATAAATAATAATACCTGAAAATTATGATGTACCTTCTGAATTCAGCTTCAGTGGAGCAGGTGATACTTAAGGAAGCATCACCGGTAAATATCAAAACATCACAGAAATATTGATGTTTTACTGCTATGCTCTTCTTAGCAATTTTTTAAGGGGGCCAAATGGCATAAACTCAGCGTTTAAAACTACAAAGTACATTTTTTTTTTCTGATTCTTAACGCAAAGATGTGTACTCACAAAGAAAAATCAATTTGTCAACCTTGTATGTACATGACATTTTTCATTTCCCCACTTGCTGAGGAGAAACACAGACAATGTGTGCTGCTGAATGAAGTGACATTTAAAGAATTGTGATTTGTTTTCATTTACCACCTTAGTTACATTTAAAATTTTAAATATTACATGAATAAGCCTTCTCTACATATTTGAAATCAAACCAGTAAAATTCCTTGCAAGGAAGCAAAATTTTCACCTACTCAACTCACCCTTTTATGTCTGTTGTCAAAATGATGCATTTAATGGCATCAAAAGGCTGAACAAGTAGAAAATGCAGGCTCTTTTGGCAATATTTTACAAATTTATCCAAGTTTTCACTTGCCCTGAACTCACTTCTTTTAACCCTAGACTCATGCCTTCAGGATCTAGCCCTGAACCACATTAGTTTCAGAACCACATTATTCTAACTGTTGAACCAGAAGTAATTTATAGTTTCACATCATAAAAGGATCAGGTTTACCTCTTCAAGAAGACGGTTGGTCATTGATGGTTATATCTGCCATGCTTAGAATATTCTGTTTGTCATATTCCATAATTTGAAAAGTGGGTTTTGTGTAAATACATTGCCTGCCCTACTATTTTGTAAGCAGAACACTTTTTCCTAAAGTAGCTTCATAATACCAAGTAAATCCATTGCTCGGTTCTCCTGATTCAGGATGACAGCAAATACCACAACCCATTCTGGCTTCAAGTGCTTTCTGTTCTGAGAAATGAGTCTTCTTCTATAACCAGACCCATTTAGCATCCATGCCAGACTCTGTTTGGGACTTTATTTGTTTCTTGAAAACAAGCTCTACAGGATTGGTCATCTTATGGCTATTTTGTAGTTGAAGAAACTGAGACTCAGAAGGGTTCAGAGGAGTTAAGCCCACTTAGCTGTCAGGAATTGGGATCTAAACTGTCTGCATCAAAAACCTGGATTTCAATAACTGAGCCATCTTGTTTCTCTTTCTGGCCATAAGTGAAATATAATGGTCGAGATCTGAAGGCTGGGTTCAAATCCCACCTCTGCTCCTTCCCAGCTGTGGCACTTCGGAAAAGTGTCTGAACATTGAATGAAATGAAGCTAGCAAAGTACGTGTCCCATAAGACGTTCTCAAAGATTAGAATGGGTGTGGAAGGCCCTCTGCGCAGTGCTTCCCATGCAGCAAAGTGTTCAATATGAAAGGGGCTGTCAGAGTATGGGAAGTACCAACTCTAGATACTCCAAATCACAGTGTGTGTGTTCAAGGCATCTGTAGAGTTAAAGTACAAAAGACTTAACCAGGCTTTTCATCATCCAGGACTTTCACAATCATGATTAATGAAAATGACTTTTATTAAAAGTTCACCACTGCCAGGTGCTGTGATGGGCACTTTGTATATACCATATCCATTGCTTCTCACAACCATGTGATGAACTAGAAATTAAACCTGTTTTGTAGCTTATGAGCACAGGATTAACAGTGGTTATATATTCAACCAGCTACTTATATAGAGGAGTGGAGATGTGAACCCAGGCAAATATCACAACCTAAGCTTTTACTATAGTTGTGTGGACTACTCTACTACTCCTTGATTATCTCTGTGGCAGGATATGTAATGACTTCTATAAATTCACTTGTTTTTGTTGTTCCTCTCTTTCTCTATATGTCAAAAAGATGGAATGCAAACATTTTAACTCACTGCCTAGATAATTTGAGGATTGAGACCTCTCTGCTCTCCAAGAAAGGGAAAGTAGCTTATCAGTTGCTAACAATTTGGGTTCTAAAGGTGCTGAAGCCAACAGGAGGCCATACACTGTGCAAGAAAAGGAAAACAGAGTTTCAAGACAGTTGAAGTCCCTCCAAGGGACGAGGAGGGTTTCCCCCAGAATGAAAGTCGGTCAGAAGGAAGTGACTTGAAAGAGGAGGTGACTAAGAAAAGAGTCATGGGGACAGGAACCTCATCCCCAGAAGTCAGCTTCTAGAAGGACAACTCTAAAGGGCCTTGGTGAAAGACAGTCAAACAGCTGTAACTGAAACTAGCCTGCCTTGGATCAAACCCCAATTCTACTACTTGCTAGTTTTGTGACTTTTGACAAGTGGCTTAACCTTTATCCTGCTACCTCAGATTTCTCCTCTGTAAAATGGGGATAATGTTAGCATTCTACCTTATAGGGTTCTCAGGGTTAAATGATACCTGTTAAGCCATTAGAATAATATCTGGCCCAGAGGATGCACTTAGTTATTATTTATACAATATTTGAGAGCTCTTGAGTTGGGTGGAGCTATGTCATCCTATGCCCAAAATGGAAGTCTATGCCATGGTCCATGTCTGTGCTCGCATCAGCAGATCCTCCCATTAGGGCTCAGAAATAGCTCGTTCTGGAAGGATCCAATGATATGCTTGTGATTTCCCAGTGGGAGCATGTTGTGACTTTGCTACAACCCTTCTCTGCCATTTCCAAATGCGACACAGGGACCACTGTAAATCCAAAATCAGAAAGCCTGTTAAAGTCAGAACTTAAGTGATTAACAATGAAAACCCAATTCCCCTTTCTTCTATCTCCACTTCTATTTTGCTCAGTTCCCACATGTGTAAAATAAAAATATCACCCACCTCACAGAATCATTATGAGTATTAAATGAGATAGCAAATAAAAATTGTCCAGCACTGTGCCTGACACATAGTAGGTCATTAAAAAATATCTATTTCCTCCTTTCTTTCCTTAAGCTAAAGACAGCACTTATTAAACAGTGTTAAGGGACTAATGATTGGAGGTTAAAGGCCTCATGAGAAGCAGGGAATTGGTTCTATCAGTAAGACACTGCTGTGTATACCATATCTACTGATTTAGTCCTTCCTCAAATGCTTGTTTTTCATAATGTAGATATGACAGAAAGAATGACTTCAACCTAGGAATAAAATAAAGAAAATAATAGTAATGATCATTAAAAATATCTAACTTCTGATACATAAAAAAATTGGCTTCTGTTTCTTTAACAGAAATGTCTATATTTTTCTGTTTTGGTCCCTAGAAAACCAAATCATCATTTATTCCTATGTGTTAGAAAGAGATCTGTTCTGCCATAGTTGTTAAAATCACGTATGCTCACACGACAGAAGGAGACGTTCTGGAGGGCCTTTTCCATCGTTAAATGAGCACCTATGTAGTGCTGCCAGAAGTGAAAGGGATAAGGGCACTTTGAGGAATAAAAGAGAAAAGACACTAACATAAAAATTAATCAGATGATGTGTATTAGTAGACAGAGCCCCACAGTCTGTTTACTGCATCCCCTGTGTGACAACATAACAAAGATACTGAGGGAAACCACTAGAGAGGACACACCATTTCAAGATCAAAATACTAGAAACAAGGGCTTATTTGAAGTACTGTTAGGATGCCACACCTCACCCTCAGCAGGGCGGCTAATTTCTCACACCAATCAGTCCATTGCTAGAAATGCTGAGGAGGGAAAAAAATCCCTGCCGCGCACTTTCCTGTCTTTCGCCAGATTCTAAATCTTCGCACAGAAATAATTTGCAAGCACAGGCTTCTCTGGGATTCAATAAATTTTCCCAACCACCTCTCTTTGTTCCTTCAATCCTAGAGGGATGCTCCAAGCAGACAGGAAATGTGACCCAGAAGTGTGGCAGCACATTTGTGTCTTGTTTCAGGAAGATGAGTGTTTCTCAGTCTCGTGCAGTTGAACTCACACATTCCATCTCTGAGGAAAGTTTTGAAGTCTTGGCCCTTTGTTCTCAAGACCACTTTAAGAAACAGCCCTTGGGGACACAAAGACAATAAACTGATTGGTGGAATGCTCTGTGCTCTGAATGTATATCTTCAGGGATCAGGATATACTACTGATGTTTTACTATCATGGCTTTTCAGACACTATTCCTTGTTACCAACCAGGATGATCAGTCCTAGTCTAGGTTACACTTTAAGAATCTATCTCAATGATCACATGCTGGTTCATAGAGTGAATATAATATTTTCACATAGCCTTCAAATTAGTTCTAATTTTTCTCTGGAGTACAAAAATGTCATTGAAAGTATTCTTAAATAAATGGGAAATATGTGTATATTCTATACAAATATCTATATGTAGCTGGACTTTACCTAACCGAAGCTAGACATAGGCAATTTATCTATATTAACCAATAATGACAGTCATTCACTTACTTTCTTATTGGGATGGGATTTAAAGACAGGGAATTCAGGGGTGGGTCTTGGGTTCAAGCACAAACATGCTCAGCATTGCCACTAGCCAAAGGAAAACGTGGATGCATCTCAACCCCAACCCCAAACAGGTGCAGCCCTATAGACCCACTTGTGTAGAGCAGAAGGGGGGGAGGTGTCTGAATTTCAGACCCCACCTGAGACCTCAGCAGGGTACAGTACGTTTCACAAACAGCACAGTGACAGAAAGCCCTTCACGTGCAATGAGGACATCAGTGGTGGGTTGTGAACACCTATCCCCAATACGAAAAGCTCTAGCACACCAAATACCCTGGTACATGAGAAATTCATGTAGGGATCAAGTATAACAAATGGGTGGTAATATTCATTATACTTTACGAGAATTACTTTCGTTTATCACATTTAATATACGAATGGTTATAGTCTTTAAATGCATAGGATACATTTTATATTTTCAAAATGAAAATTCCAACACATTACCCTTCATAAACACAACAAACAAAAAAGTCATCATCAGGAAAAAATTAGAACCCACCCAAGTAATTTCTTCTGAATCATCTCTCTATCTGCCCCATTTCTCTTTTCCCCACCCTTCCATGGTCTGTTGTTGCCAGCAAGTCAACATAAATGCTGAAGGAAGAACAAAAGGAAAACAGAAACATATATTTATGTAAACTTGTATTGATTCAACTAGGAAGAAACCCCACAGCTTTCAAGGTCTGAGTCACAAATCATTATGATCAGAAATGCTGAAGTGCTAGGAATACACAAGTGCTTTGGCTTGTTATCATGGCTCGGGCCTGTTGCAGAGCCAGAGTGAAGTGGAAAAACATTAAATATAGTTTTAAGCCTCCCTTTATCAGGTGATAGTTCAGGAAAGGGAGGACACAGTGGCCCTAAGTCCAGGCTCATCTATTCAGCACCACACATCCTCACTGACACATCCGCATTTGGGAAAATCAGAGGGAGGTCACGTCACCTTTCCAAACATGAGAAAACTCTGTTCTTCCCAAGATGACCCGAAATGTTCTAATTATTGGTTATTCCCTCTGGTTGGTGATGCAGCCAACAAGCACGTAGAGTTCAGTGAACCCACAAGCGCACAGCTGTTATCTTTGACTTGTGGCCAAAACAAAAATTGGAACAGAATTTACCCAGACAAGTGTAAAGGCTTCTGTTTAAAGCAGCTATTTTCTAAGTCAGATAAACAGCTTTGAAATGGAGAAGAAATGAATCCTTTTCTAGAATATCTGAATCAAAGTGAGGTCAATGTCTTAAAGACAAGATGTTAACATAGATTACCCACACAGACCGCAGAAGTCTTCCAGAGAGTGTGGCAGCCTCCAAGCCGCCTGTAGTTCTACCTGTTTATCAACTTGTTTTTGTGTTTTGGAAACAGCTTTGTGCATTCGGGAAAGGAGGCTGTGTTTATTTAGTTCATGATATAAAACATCAGAGGACTGCAAACTGCCGTACTGGAAGTTTTCACGAGCCAGCAGTTGTGTAGGCCAGTAGCCTCTTTGGCCGGTCGCATCAGCCACTCTTACTTGGCAGCAGGAGGGCAGAAAGAAACAGAGTAGTTTCACTGTGGGACTGAGTCGGTGGTTCTGTCCTTTGGATTTCCACTAAGAAACGACATTAACAAATACCTTGCTTTTTATAGGAAGCAATGAGACTGGTAAGAAATAGCTGGTAGGAGAAGCAGGGAAAGATCACCCTCCCTGTTCCTTACGCAAACACTGTGCCTCTGCTAATCTGGCAATCCATCTTACAATCACCAAACAGTACAGAGCAAGGAAGCGATTCACACCGCAATAGTACTCCTCAGAGCTTTTCATCGCTTGATGCCTATTGCGGCTGCTTGTACCAGCAGGTGGGCATAAAATAGCAGATTCGGAGACTACAGGAGTAGTGTCCCAGGGTGGAAGAGGAGATGATTTTTTTCCCCCAGTAGAGTGAATATGCATATCAGTGTACATGACTGAAGAGCTGGGTCCTGGTGAGCTGTCATCAGCAGCAATCCGTCTGTACTTCCATCTCGAGTGGTCTATTTCAGTGATAACAAGGCTTATGTAGCAAGGGTTTGAAAAGCCTGCTTCTCTTGCTTCCAGCGGGGTTACAGACTAGACTACATCTGCAGTGCAGACAGCCCTGAGCCTACTGTCAACTTTCTTTAATTCCCCAGTTCCCCTGTGCTCTTCACTTGCAGCAATAGTAAAATTGCACTGGTTTTGAAGGACTTTAAGCACCACACATCCAGACATGGTAAGAACTACAAGACACCGTGGCCTGTTCTAAAATACTCTATCGTTAAGGCAGTCAGCTGCATAATTGGTGTCGACTTCATACCCAATGGGCAGGGATAGTTATCAGAAACCCATTGAACAAATGGATGGGATGTTTCAAACCTATGAGCATCAAGCTTCTCCAAAAATAACAAGAAGTGACAGCTGAAGTCATGCTTAACAGAATTGGTTTTAAAATGTGAAATGGGTTTTAAAAGCAGCACTGCCTTCCTATTGGGTGTGAATGAGGCTTAGTATGAAATATCATAGGAAGGGAAATCCCTATCAAAGCTGGGACTCTTGCTTTGTTCTCCGCCTATGACAATTGGGTATCTCCAGATAATACTTGAAAGGACTAATGTGTGGGCAGCAGATGGGTGGGTGGCCAAGGCTTGTGTAAAACAACACTTTTAAGAATTTCAGCACATTTCATAAGCAGCACATTAGGACGAATCCTTGTAACAATTCCAGAGCTGTTGTTTATCTGGTAATTTGTTTACCTGAAGTAAGCAAGAGAAATTGTGCCTGCCACCTTCCTTCCCTCCCCTGGACTCTATGTTTTCTGCTGTTGGTGTCTGATTACGTATGCTTTCTCTACCCAATTCATGCCTTTCTTATAATTCTCTAACACTGGGTCAGCAATTTTTTTTATGTGAGTAACGAATAGGCTGAAAGTTTGCAGACCATACTTTCTCTGCCACAACTACTTAACTCTGCCCTTATAGCAGGAAGCCAGCCACAAACAATAAAGGAGGTGGCTGGGGCGCCTGGGTGGCGCAGTCGGTTAAGCATCCGACTTCAGCCAGGTCACGATCTCACGGTCCGTGAGTTCGAGCCCCGCGTCAGGCTCTGGGCTGATGGCTCGGAGCCTGGAGCCTGTTTCCGATTCTGTGTCTCCCTCTCTCTCTGCCCCTCCCCCGTTCATGCTCTGTCTCTCTCTGTCCCAAAAATAAATAAAAAACGTTGAAAAAAAAATTAAAAAAAAAAAAAAGGTGGCTGGGTTCCAATAAAACTTTATGTATAAAGATAGGTGGGGGGCCACAGACATGGTTGTAGACTCCTTCTGTAACATACCGTATCTTAAGCAAAATTAATCCCGGGAAATCTTGTAACTTTTCTGTTCCCTTCCCCCATCTTGATAACCTTCTGTGGTAGATCCTTAGTAATGTTCCCCCCTTCCATTTGTTCATGCCTTTCACTGTCCATACCTCTGGGAGTCCCATAATGACTGTTACGGGCTGAATTATGTCCCTCTAAACTTCATATATTAGTGTCCCAATTAGCCTCAGAATGTATCTGTTTTTGGAGATAATTCCTCTAAAGAGGTGATTACAAAAAAAAAAAAAAAGAAAATGAGGTCTTTAGGGCGGAGCCCTAATCCTCTATCACTGATATCTTTCTAAGAAGAGGAAGAGATGCCAAGGATGCACAGACAGAAAAGGCCATGTGAAGAGGGAGCAGGAAGGAGGCTCTCTGCAAGCCCAGGAAAGAGACCTCAGAAGAAACCAAGCCCACCATCTCTTTGATCTTGAACTTCCAGCCTCCAGAACTATGAGAAAATAAGTTTTTGTTCTTTAAGCCACCCAGACTGTGGTATTTGTCACCACAAATATAATGTAAGAGCCATAATATAAGAGCCCACATGAGCAGAAGAACCAGAAAGTTGATGAGATAGTCCAAGTTGTTGAGTCAAGAAAATGGCTTTAAGCCACTGAGTTTGGGGGTAGTTTGTTATACACAATAGATAGATACTGCTATGCCTCCTCACCACTTTCCATGTTTTCTCCACCCCAACACTCAGACCAACTTCTTTGTCTCCTGTCTCCTTCTTCAAAGCTGTACTCCATTTTTCAAGCCTTTCCCACCCTTCCACATCATCCAGTAATGCAATCAGGGACTTCATCCACTATGGACACAACTCTCTACCAGGCAGGTGTATTCATTTTCTATCACTGTGATAACAAATTACCTCCAATTTAGCAGCTTATGACAACACACATTTATTAGATTACAGTGTGTAGGTCAGAAGTTTAATACATATTTCCTAGGAAAATCAAGGCATTGACAGGGCTGCATTCCTTTATTAGCACCTCTATGGAGGAATCTGTGTCCTTGATCATTCACATGGTTAGTGGAATTTAGTTCCTTATTGCTAGAGGACTGATATCCCTGTCTCCTTGCTGGCTGTCAGCTAAGGGCCATTGCCACCTTCTAGAGGCCACCTACATATCTTGGTTTATGGTTCCCTTCCTCCATCTTCAAGGCCAGCAAAGGTAGTCCAAGTCCCCTCCACACTTAGAATCTCTCCTGCATCTTTATTCATTATCTATCTCTGACTCCAGTTGAGAAAAGTTTCCCTGTCTTAAAGGGTTCATGTGATTAGATTGGGCCAAATCTGATAAGCTAGGATAATCTCCCCAACTCAAGGTCCATGATCTTTATCATGTCCACAGGTCTATTTTGCCATCTCACATTACACATTCACAGGCTCCAGGGATTAGGGTGTGGACATCTTGTGGGGAGGGAACCAGTTATTCTGCCTACCACAGGTGGCAACTTGTGGCAGTGAAATCAGAGGCTGTAGTTCTTAGTGCCTCTCAGTTACACTGAGAATTTTTTTAAAAAGCTAACTGCCAGCTCTAATTGTGGCTGTTCCCCACCACAGCCACGGCCACAGCCACTCATGTGCTTCTGCATCATCTGGAATTGCCACTCTTACTTCTGGCAGAGTGGTCTTCACCTACATCCAGGTACCCCTCTACCCTCTACCTACATAGTTCTTCTCCATACTTAGTTGTAAAGTAAGGTATGTGGGCCATGATCCCCTGAATATGAGGTTTTCAAGAATTAGGTCTGGAATCCCTTATGTCATTGTCTTGAGCAAATGAGCTCTTACAAGCCATCATTTTTCAAGCCCAATGGCTTCAAGCTTAAGCTTAATTCAGGGAAAAGGTTGTATTACAACCAACGTCACAAGTTCCTACCCCCATCTACTTAGAATTTTGCCAACTAGTTCATTACAAGACCCAATCTATATCAGTTAGGATGCCTTCAGTTGCAAGTCAAAGAAATCCTGATTCAAACAGGCGTCCACAGTATGAAAAATTACTATTTCACATCACAAGGAGCACAGACATAGATCAGACTTCAGGAGTAATTAATTCTGTGGCTCAGAAAAATAATCAAGGTCCAAATTTCATTCCCTCTCTCCACCCTGCCTTTTTTGGTGTCATCAAGCTGGTAGCAAGGTGTCTACAGCTCTTCCTGGCATCACATCCAATTATAACTACATCTGGAGGAAGAAAAGAGATTGTCTCTTCCTGTGCCTCTATCTTTGTTTGAGGAAACGTTTTCCTGCAAGTTCCCTGGTAGACTTCCCCTCTGGTTTGATCAGCAGAATTGACCTAATTTTAAAGCAAGACAAGGGAAGGAGAACATGTCACTTCATCAAGCCCTTCCTTGATCACTCTTTTAAAATCGTAACCACTCCCCAATGCTTGTCTTCCAACATTCCCTTCTGAATTCACCAAGGCTTTGTTTTCCTCCTTAGCTCTGATTGCCATATGTTTTGCTTTATTTGTACATTTTCTTTACACACACACTATAATGTCAACCTCATTGTGTTAGGGGTTTGGAACTTTTTTATTTACCTAAAACAATGCCTGGCACATAATAAGTTTCTCTCAATATTTTTAAGTAAATAAGTGATACTCCTTGAACCCTTGGAGCTAGAGGCAAGATCCACTTCCCCATATGGCTGCAGTGGGGAGGGTGGGTTACTAAACAAAACTGAGTTTATGTTAAGAGTAGATGAGGTGGGGGGACGTGGAAGTGAATGCTAAATAGGCAACCAACATCCTCACTCAACCCCATTTCCCCACCACCACTGTCACCAATTTTGGCCTGGGGTAACTTTGAAAGATAGGGACTTGGTCACAGTGAGTCTTAGAGGGGTTTACTGATCTCAGCTCTTCTTGCTAAGAGTCTTCGTCCAAGACTTCTAGAAACTTCTCTTCATGGATTCATACATCCTACTATCCTATCACCATTTGTCATCTAAAAAGTTACTGATGCTATCAAGTCGAATGATTTTATATAACCCTTTGTTCTTCCAGTAGTTGTAATATTTTAATATAATGTACCCTTATACTTCTAAAGAAACAATTTTCCTAAAGCTTACATAGTAATAAGGGGGGTATATCCTGAAAATAATCAGGATAACCTAAAGTAATGAGTTGAAGCAATAAAAGGAACTTAAGGAAAGCCATTAGTCTGATGGCTGGCTATTCAAACTACCCCACCTGGGGAAGCCCTAGTTGAACTTGAAGAAAGACAGCAGGTGACCATATTCCTCATGACTAACATCAGACTTCTGTAGCATAATTCATAATGCTCCTCCTCATGTTCTGCCCTTGGCGTTCTTGAGAGCCCCAATGTAGGGTAACATCAGGTCTTCAGAGAGGAGCCAATATATTTACAGTGGAGAGTGCCTGACACCCAGTTTATACCAGTCCTAGAAAATCCTTCCCACTCTCCTTCCAAAGAACCTTTCTTTATCCTTGAGAAGACAAAAGGGGGTCGTTTGGCCTATACATCCCAAATCATAAGACTGGGACACTCTTACTATAACCACTTAACTCAGAGTCTTCCCATTTTGAACCCGTTCTGTCTTCATAATGCTGGGCTTTCCTCAGATTTTTTTTTCAAAGCTGGGCTTTCCACTTAGCCATTGTCGTCACCATCGTTTCTAGGCTCTGCTTCTTCAGGGGCTGCTTCCCTCCCCTTTTCCCCAGGGAACCAAAGACAACTTCTGCCCAAGTTCTTTCCCTGAATCCCAAGTTCCTGTTTGGAATTCCTTATGGCTTCTAGAACCAGCTCCTCTCAATGAAGCCTGACCCTTTTTAGGCACTGTCTGAGGAAACCCTAGTTATAATCCAATGTTTTTGTTACCTTTCTTTCTTTCTCTCTCTCTTTCTTTCTTTCTTTCTTTCTTTCTTTCTCAAATTCTTCCAGCTTTGGTCATGAAGAGTTCCTTCAGGTTGACTCCTGTATCCTTACAAGTGCCCTTCCTTTTTTGAGCACTTTTCTATACCACAAGACAATCCGGGTTAATCTTATATTTTCCTGCACCACCCCAGGAATGAATCGTTTATTTATGAAGTGCTGATTCCTTTTTTCAAAGAATGGTGTTTAGGAACCAAGACTTGGGCCCCAAATGTAGTCACTGCTCTGGCAGTGTTGTTGCTCCTGGGCCCTCATGGCAAACAGAGCTATGAGATACCTATGTGTATACTAACCCATACATACACACACATCTACGTTTTGTGTTCGAGGAATATCACTTACCGTTTAGTTAAAAAAAATGAAACTTACTATGCGTCAGGCATTGTTTTAAGTAAATAAATAAAAGTTCCAAACCCCTCCTAACACAAGGCAACTGACATGACAGTTTGATACATATATATACATATGTCAAAGTCTATGGGTTTATACTAATGGCTCTAATTTCAGCCCAACACCACAGGTTTTATTTGGGTCTTCCCCCTTTCCTTATCTGTAATGTTTTTCTCCAATAATGCAAACTTGGGTTATTATCTACCTTATTATTTATTATATAAGTAAATTTATGATCTCATTTGCTCACCTCTAATAAAGACATAAAGTACTTCAGAATTTCTAACCCAGGCCACTGTGAGAAACACATTTACTAACTAGATTATAGCATTTGTATACAGTTATTTTGTATTTAGTATTACAGTATTCAGTTAAAATACTGCTTTCCAAAGTTACTTAGGTTCATTCTTTGTTAGCAGTAGGATTCTTGACTCTGAAGCCTTTTTCAAGCAACCTGTAGGCCTCCTCATAATTATGTGACCCACTTTATCCATATGCAAATGACCATGGAGCTTTGGGTTTTAACATCATGATTTCTTTTTTTCTAGAAGGCAGGCACATTTAAACACACTTTTTTTTTTTAATTTAATTTTTTATTTTTTTAAAATTACCTCCAAATTAGTTAGCATATAGTGAAACAATGATTTCAGGAATAGATTCCTTAATGCCCCTTACCCATTTAGTGCATACCCCCTCCCACAACCCCCCTAGCAACCCTCAGTTTGTTCTTCATATTTATGAGTCTCTTCTGTTTGTCCCCCTCTCTGTTTTTATATTATTTTTGTTTCCCTTCCCTTATGTTCATCTGTTTTGTCTCCTAAAGTCCTCGTGTGAGTGAAGTCATATTTTTGTCTTTCTCTGACTAATTTCACTTAGCATAATACCCTCCAGTTCCATCCACGTAGTGCAAATGGCAAGATTTCATTCTTTTTGATTGCCAAGTAATACTCAATTGTGTATATATACCACATCTTCTTTCTCCATTCATCCATCGATGGACATTTGGGCTCTTTTCATATTTTGGCTATTCTTGATAGTGCTGCTATAAGCATGGGGTGCATGTGTCCCTTCAAAACAGCACACTTGTATCCCGTGGATAAGTGCCTAGTAGTGCAATTGCTGGGTCGTAGGGTAGTTCTATTTTTAGTTTTTTGAGGAACCTCCATACTGTTTTCCAGAGTGGCTGCACCAGCTTGCATTCCCACCAATAATGCAAAAGAGATCCTCTTTCTCCGCATCCTCGCCAACATCTGTTCTTGCCTGAGTTGTTAATGTTAGTCATTCTGACAGGTGTAAGGTGGTATTTCATTTTGTTTTGATTTGTATTTCCCTGATGATGAGTGATGTTGAGCATTTTTTCATGTGTCGGTTGGCCATCTGGATATCTTCCTTGGAGAAGTGTCTATTCATGTCGTTCACCCATTTCTTCACTGGATTATTTGTTTTTTGGGTGTTGAGTTTGATAAGTCCTTCATAGATTTTGGATACTAACCCTTTATCTGATATGTCATTTGCAAATATCTTCTCCCATTCTGTCGGTTGCCTTTTAGTTTTGCGAATTGTTTCCTTTGCTGTGCAGAAGCTTTTTATTTTGATGAAGTGCCAGTAGTTCATTTTTGCTTTTGTTTCCCTTGCCTCCAGAGACGTGCTGAGTAAGAAGCTGCTGCAGGCAAGATCGAAGAGGTTTTTGCCTGCTTTCTCCTCGAGGATTTTGATGGCTTCCTGTCTTACGTTTAGGTCTTTCATCCATTTTGAGTTTATTTTTGTGTATGGTGTAAGCAAGTGGTCCAGGTTCATTCTTCTGCATTTCTCTGTCTAGTTTTCCCAGCAGCACTTGCTAAAGAGACTGTCTTTATTCCATTGGATATTCATTCCTGCTTTGTCAAAGATTAGTTGGCCATATGTTTGTGGGTCCATTTCTGGGTTCTCTATCCTGTTCCATTGATCTGAGTGTGTGTTCTTGTTCCAGGACCATACTGTCTTGATGATTACAGCTTTGTAGTATAGCCTGAAGTCTGGGATTGTGATGCCTCCTGCTTTGGTTTTCTTTTTCAAGATTGCTTTGGCTATTCGGGGTCTTTTCTGGTTCCACACAAATTTTAGGATTATTTGTTCTGACTGTGAAGAATGCTGGTGTTACTTTGATAGGGATTGTATTGAATATGTACATTGCTTTGGGTAGTATCGACATTTTAACAATATTTGTTCTTCCTATCCAAGAGCATGGAATCTTTTTCCATTTTTTTGTGACTTCTTCAATTTCTTTCATAAGCTTTCTATAGTTTTCAATGTATAGATTTTTCACCTCTTTGGTTAGATTTATTCCTAGGTATTTTATGGTGTTTTGTGCAACTGTAAATGGGATTGATTCCTTGATTTCTCTTTCTGTCGCTTCATTGTTGGTGTATAGGAATGCAACTGATTTCTGTGCATTGATTTTATGCCCTGCAACTTTGCTGAATTAATGTATCAATTCTAGCAGTTTTTTGGTGGAATCTTTTGAGTTTTCCATACAGAGTATCATGTCATCTGTGAAGAGTGAAAGTTTGACCTCCTCCTGGCCAATTTGGATGCCTTTTATTTCTTTGTGTTGTCTGATTGCAGACGCTAAGGCTTCCAATACCATGTTGAATAACAGTGGTGAGAGTGGACATCCCTGTCTTGTTCCTGACCTTAGGGGTCCCATTGAGGATGATATTAGTGTTGGGTCATTCATATATGGCTTTTATGATCTCGAGGTATGCTCCTTCTATCCCTACTTTCTTGAGGGTTTTCATCAAGAAAGGATGCTGTATTTTGTCAAATGCTTTCTCAGTATCTATTGAGAGGATCATATGGTTCTTGGCCTTTCTTTTATTAATGTAATGAATCACGTTAATTGTTTTGCGGATATTGAACCAGTCCTGCATCCCAGGTATAAATCCCACTTGGTTGTGGTGAATAATTTGTTTAATGTATTGTTGGATCCAGTTGGCAAATATCTTGTTGAGGATTTTTGCATCCATGTTCATCAGGGAAATTGGTCTATAGTTCTCCTTTTTAGTGGAGTCTCTGTCTGGTTTTGGAGTCAAGGTAATGCTGGCTTAATAGAAAGAGTTTAGAAGTTTTCCTTCCATTTCTATTTTTTGGAACAGCTTCAAGAGAATAGGTGTTAACTCTTCCTTAAATATTTGGTAGAATTCCCCTGGAAAGCCATCTGGCCCTGGACTCTTGTTTTTTTGGGAGATTTTTGATTACTAATTCAATTTCCTTACTGGTTATGGGTCTGTTCAAATTTTTTATTTCTTCCTGTTTCAGTTTTGGTAGTGTATATGTTTCTAGGAATTTGTCCATTTCTTCCAGATTGCCCATTTTATTGCATATAATTGCTCATAATCTTCTCTTATTATTGTTTTTATTTCTGCTGTGTTGGTTGTGATCTCTCCTCTTTCATTCTTGATTTTATGTATTTGGGTCCTTTCCTTTTTCTTTTTGATCAAACTGGCTAGTGGTTTATCAATTTTGCTAATTCTTTCAAAGAACCAGCTTCTGGTTTTATTGATCTGTTCTACTGTTTTTTTGGTTTCGATAGCATTAATTGCTGCTCTAATCTTTATTATTTCCTGTCTTCTGCTGGTTTTGGGTTTTATTTGCTGTTCTTTTCCCAGCTCTTTAAGGCGTAAGGTTAGGTTGTGTATCTGAGATCTTTCTTCCCCCCTTCCCCAGTCTCCATCCTCTGTCCGCCCGCAAAAGCAGTTCCCTACTTTTTGTGGCCTCTAGCTCCCCAAGTTCAGCTCTCCGCGCTGCATACCTGCTGAACTCTGTGGTTCAGGTTGTGTTGGTTGTTGTGTTAATCCTCCAATCAGTTTTCTAGGTGTGTAGGATGGTTTAGTGTTGGTCTGGCTGTATTTCATGGACGTGAGACACACCTAAACACACTTATAAGGTCCTACTTTTTGGCTAAGATCCTTAGCCTAAATAAGTGTCAAATATATATTGTGCCAGTTTTTTTAAACCGTCTTCTTTACAAGATAAAACCTCTTAATTAAAGAAGGCAAATGGGCTTGACTTGCGTATATTGTATTTATGCTTTATTATTTTTCTATACAATACTTTGGATGCCTGAGATGATCATTATAAATTTCTTTTTATTATTCTAAATTTGTATTATCCCCTTAAGTGGTGTATTGGATTGCTATAGTTCACAACCTCCAGCCATAAAATACAAAGCAATAAAATCTTCTAATTAATGCACACATATGCAAAGTTTGTAATTAAATGCAAAGCTATAATTGGACCCAGTGCCCCATCTAACATGAAATAGCAATAGCAATGAACTAGGGGGAAGGAAAAAGAAGAGCTGAAATACTCAGCATTGAAGTTGAATAGTTATTTACAGTAACTTAAAGAAAAAACATTATTCCAGGTTTTAGGGAGAAGAAATATCCATAAAACCAATAAGGAGAAAATCTGTCTCTATTTATCATTACACAGGAGGATAAGGTCTACTGTATTCCTGACACACTAAGGTGGGGGAAGACTATAGCAAATTTATGGATGTAGTAGCTAAGGAAATAAGCTCATCTTTTGACTATAATCTGCCCACGTATACCCCTACACACAGAAAAAAAATGCACACACACACATACACACTTACTTAATGGGAGCCTTAAGTTCCCACTTTCTTTTGAGTTTTTTTCTATACATTTCTATATAAATATTATGTCTCTTGCAGCAAATGGAGTTGTTTTGTCTTTGACTACAAGTATTTCCAAAGATGATATCAAATGACCAACAAATACACTTTTCACAAACAAACTTGTTTCTAATTCTAAAAATTAACAGTAATTAGGAGTTCTGAATTTTACATGAAATAAGAGTAGGGGGAGTCCACATTATTGTATTATATTAATTTTAGGATCTAATTAACCAAAGTTGCTTCTCCCCTACTCTTCTAATCAAACTGTCACTACCTTCCACATAGTCACCCAGACCAGAGCCTCGAAATCATCCATCATTCCTCACTGTCTCTCTGCCCTGGGGCACCTTAATCAATCAATAAATCCTATTAGTTCTATCTACAAAATGTAGCATGAATTTATCTTACTGACACAACCCTAATCCAGCCTACTATCATTAATTAGCTATACCACTGCAATTGCCCCTTGACTCTTTCCCCCAATATCCATTTTTCCCACCTTGAATCCATCCTTTGTACTGCAGCCAGCGTGACTGATCTTTAACAAACATAAGCTGATTATATTACTAATTTTTCTTAAAGAATGTTAAATGCCTCCCCTTTCCTTGTCGATGAAAGACCATGTAAGATGACTCCCCAGAGGGACTCGTCTTACCTGACACTTCACCTCACTCTCTAAACTCAAGCCCACAACCATCCTTCAGTTCCTGAAATGTTTTCTTTCTGCTCAGGTCCTTTGCCCATCCCTCTCATTCTGCTGAACCTGGTTAACTCCTACCAATCATTCATATCTCAACTCTACTACTCACCTCCTCTATGAAATCCTCTCAAACCCTCACATTATAAGGCAGAGTACCTCTCACATATTCTCAAAACACAATGGACTTTTTCTTCATAGTACTCATTATAGTTGAAATTCTGCAGTTATCTGGAAAAATTATTTAACTTATGTCTTTCTACCCCTACTGGACTATAAAGAATTATATCTATTTGAGTTCTGTATAGTATTCTTAGCACCAAGGAGAGTAAGTACCTGGCACTTAGTAGGTGATCAATAAATACTTATTGAACAAATACTGGTTGAAAAAAAGAATAGCCTAACTATATGGAATTTTCACTTTTGTCTTCTTTATCAACCATCAACAGCAGGTAGAATAAAAATCCTGTCAGTGCATGTGAATCTCCTATTGTGATCCCTGAAGTTCTGCTGAGCTCAAGACAGATGGAAACCCTGCAGCATCCTCACAGAATGGCTCTCAGATATGACCTGCATACAAAACAGAGAGCACAACACTGCAGGCAGAGAGCCAGCAGCCTGTTGACATCCATAAAATACAAGGCTAGCTCTGGCTTTGACCCTCTCAGGTCCTGTAAAACATGGTAAAGATGTAGAGAAGGGATGGGCTAATTTCTTGGAATTATTCCAGAAAACTTGAGTATATGACCGATTTTGAATATATAAGCATTTATCAGCCATTCAGTACTACCTAATAATTTGTTATCATCTTTTCAATCTCAAAGAGCAGGAGACTAAATGCTTCAACAGTGATTTTTCTTCTTTCTGCCATTTTCCGATGACATATTTAATGAGACAAAAATCAAGATAATGCTTTCTCATCCTCTCTTTTCTAATTCTCATGAAAATATCACATCCTGACCATGTGGAATATGGGTGGCAGAAGAGTGACCCACCTGGAGAGGGGACACACCACCTCCAGGAAAGAGCAAAGAGGCCAAACACTGGACACAGGGTGTGCAATGAATGCTTGCCTGCTCTGGAATGGAATCAATATGCAGACATTTCTTCTCAGGGAGCTGGCTGAACATCACAAGGGATTTCCAGGTAGCAGAAGTTCTGTGTATCGGGGGTTTCCTGAAGCACAGACTGTGAAAGGTACCAGAAGCAGAATTCAATGTTAAAACGAAGGATATTGGAAACTAGGCAAGTAAAATCAAGGTCCGTGGCCAAGCAAATGGTTGGTAAATGGAGGCAAAGGGCGAATGAGAAACAGAAGATGGAAAGTCAGCTAGGCAGACTCTCCCCCTCCCTACCACACTCACTTGTCCTTGAATCTTTGTGAGATTCTATAAGATTACAGGCTCTAAATGGATGATTTTCTGATCTTTGACTCTCTAATGAACCTGATGGGAAAACCCCCAACTCTGGATCATTTCAACCACCTATCTTTCCATTCATATACCTGGTCTGGCAATCATGTACCTCAGGAGAGAATTCTCCTAACTCTGCAGAATGGCACAATTACTAGTTAATGACTCCCCCCTCATCTGAGCCCCCAGTGTGTGCAGTCATCTTTCTCAAGATTCCATTCAAAAATGTTCACATCCTAGTAGGCTCTTTCACACTGTCTCTGCTCCCATTGGGCCCGATCCCCACTCTGACTGTCAGCTAAGTGCCCTTCTATCTTATGGAGAAAAATAAAAGCCATAAAGCAAGAAATACATCAATCTCTTGCCCCTTCCATTTGACCTGAAAAAGTGCCTAGATCTTTGCTTTCTTTTTTCTACCTTAGAAGAAGAGGTGGCTCTTCTGCTGCTTCAAGTTAAGCCCCCCACATACACTCAGGATCATATTCTGTCCAAGTCCTCAGAATTTGTTCCATCAAAGGTTTTCCCTTCCTTTTCTGTATCTTCAACTTCTTCCTTGCTACATACTCTTGGCAAATAAATCTCTCCATATTTAAAAGGATTAAGTTATCTCTTTAACTTTTTATTCCCTACTTTCCCAGGTGACCTAAAAGGCTCTTTTATGCAGGCACACCTTGGAGACATCGCGGGTTCAGTTCCAGACAGCTGCAATAAAGCAAATATCGCAATACAGTGACTCAAAAGTTTTTTTGGGTTTCCCAGGGCATATAAAAGTTATGTTTATACTATTATTGTGCAATAGCATTATGTCTAAAAAAATAATGTACATGCCTTTATTTAAAAATACTTTATTGATTAAAAAAATGCTAGCCATCATCTGAGCTTTTAGCAGTTGAAAAAAAAATTTTTTTTTTCTGGTGGAGGGTCTTGCCTTGATGTTGATGGCTGTTGGATGGTCAGAGTGATGGTTGCTGGAGGTTGGTATGGCTGTGGCAATTTTTTAAAATGAGACAACAAAATTTGCCACATAAATTGACTTTTACTTTCATGAATGATTTTTCTGTAGCATGCAATGTTGTTTGATAGCATTTTACCCACAGTAGGATGCCTTTCAAAATTGGAATCCATCTTCCCAACCCTGCCACTGATTCATCAATTAAAGTTACGTAATATTCTAAATCTTCTGTTGTCATTTCAACAAGCTGCACAGCATCTTCACCAGGAGTTGATTCCACCTTTTCTTTTCCATAAGAAGAAACTTCTCATGTATTAAAGTTTTATCCTGACATTACAGCAATTCAATTACATCTTCAGGCTCTATTCCCAATTCTAGTTTTTTGGTTTGTTTGTTTTTTGCTATTTGTACCACAGATGCAGCTACTTCCTCTACTGAAATCTTAAATCCCTCAAAGTCATCCTTGAGGGTTGGAATCAACTTCTTCCAAACTCCTGTTCACATTAATGCTTTGACCTCTTCCCATGAATTATGAATGTTCTTAATGACACCTAGAGTGGTGAATCCTTTCCAAAAGGTTTTCAATTTACTTTGCCCGGATCCATCAGAGGAATCACTCTCTATGGCAGCTATAGCTTTATGAACTATATTTCTTGAATAATAAGACCCTAAAGTCTAACTTACTCTTTGATACATGAGCTGCAGAATGGATGTTGTATTAACTGGTATGAAAAGAACATAAATTTCATTGTACATCTCCATAAGAGCTCTTGGGTGACCAGGGGCATTGGCAATGACCAGTAATATTTTGAAAGCCATATTTTTTTTTTCTGAAAGTAGGTCTCAACAGTGGGCTTAAAATATTTAGTAAAACGTGTTGTAAACAGATGTGCTGTCATCTAGGCTTTGTTGTTCCATTTCGAGAGCATAGGTAGAGTAGATTTAACATAATTCTTAAGGACCCTAGGATTTTTGGAATGGTAATAACCACTGACTTCAACTGGAATCACCAGCTGCATTAGCCCCTAATAAGAGTGTCAGTCTTTCCTTTGAACCTTTGAAGCCAGGCATTGACTTCTCTGTAGCTGTGAAAGTTCTAGATGCCATCTTCTTCTAAAAAAAGGTGTTTTGTCTACCCTGAAAATATGTTGTTTAGTGTAGCCACCTTCATTAATGATCCTATGAAGATCTTCTAAATAACTCACTGCAGCTTCTACATTAGCACTTGCTGCTTCACCTTGCACTTCTACGTTATGGAGATGGCTTCTTTCCTTAAACCTCATGAGCCAGCTTCTGCCGGCTTCCAACTTTTCTCCTGAAGCTTCCTCACCTCTCTCAGTCTTCACAGAATTGAAAAAGGTTGAGGCCCTTCTCTGGGTTAGGCTTTGGTTTAAGGGGATATTATGGTTCGTGTGATCTTCGATACAGAGCACTAAAACTTTCTCCATATCAGCAATAAGCTTGTTTCTCTTTCCTATCATTCATGTGTTCACTGGAGTCACACTTTTAACTTTTTCAAGAACTTTTTTTTTTCTTAATTCTCAACTTGGCCAACTATTTAGTGCAAGGGGACTAGGTTTTGGCCTCTCCTGGATGTCACCATGCCTTCCTCACTAGGCTTAATCATTTCTAGCTTTTGATTTAAAGTGAGAAACATGTGACTTTTCCTTTCACTTGAACACTTAGAGGCCCTGTAGGGTTATTAATTGGCCTAATTGCAATATCATTGTGTCTCAGGGAATAGGGAGGCCTGAAGAGAGGGAGAAAATTGGGAGAACAGCAGGTCAGTGGAGCAGTCAGAACACATACAACATTTATCGATTAAGTTGCCATCTTAAATGGGTGCGATTTGTGGCTCCCCAAAACAAGTATAAAGTTACATCAAAGGTCACTGATTATGGATCACCATAACAAATATAATGATAATGAAAAACCTTGAAATGTGAGCATTACCAAAGTGTGACGCAGAGACACAAAGTGGGCAAATGCTATTGGAACAATGGTGCCAATGGATTTGCTCAGTACAGGGTTGTCACAAACCTTCAATTTGTAAAACATGCAAAATCTGCAAAGTGCAATAAATCAAAGCTCAAAAACTTGTGTTCAAATACTTCTACTTTGTCACCTCCTATTCACCTGGCATAGCTGAACCAGCTGTCACCAGATCAACAACTTGTTCATGATCAAATCCAATGGACACTTTTCTCTCTTTATTTACCTCACTGCATTGGACACCGTTGGCCACTTTCTCTTTTCTCTTCGCTTCTGTGAAACCAATTTTTCCTGATCTTATTCTTTCCTCTCTCCATTCCCTCATAGTGTCCTTTGCTGATATCTCTCCTTCTTCCCCCTTTCTTTTCTCATAGTACGCATATTACTTACAAAATCTCACCCACACTAGCCATCACAGACCATCCATATGCATAGAACTTTCAAATAGCAACCCTCTTTAGTTCCAGATTGCTCTGCCCAAGATTCTAGTAAACATTTCTACTTGGATTTCCCAGAACTATCTCTAACTCAGCCCATCCCAAGTTGAATGAATGTGCTTTCTCACAAAAATGCTTATTTTGATAAACCTGTCCCTGATTGCTCCTTGGGTCACCCGTAGTAACCCAAAGCAGGAGCCTGAGAATCCACTTAGTTACCTGACTATCATTTGCCCTTCACATCCAACTGGTCACCAAACACTGTTAATTCTGCCTCTTAAATATTTAACAGCTCTATTCTTATCTGTCTCCAATTTTATCACTGTGGCAGATTCTCATCATTACTTTCCTGACGTATAGCACTGAACTCCTAACTTATCTCATTGTCTCTCATTCTTAAGCACATCTTCCGGAGTTCTTCTCCACTTTTACTCCTTAAATGACATACCATAAAGAAAATAGGGGCAGCTACGTGGCTCAGTTAAGCATCTGACTCTTGATTTTGGCTCAGGTCATGATCTCACAGTCTGTGATTTCTAGCCCTGCATTGGGCTCTGTGCTGACAGCTTGGAATTCTGTCTCCCTCTCTCTCTGCCCCTCTCCTGTTTGTTGCTCTCTCTCTCTCTCTCAAAAATAAATAAATAAACATTAAAAAAAGAAAATAATAAAGCTTCCTAGCATGTCAAACAAATGATTTGCAGTCTTAAGAACACAATTTTTCTGAAAATGTATTATTTGAATATTAATAATACCTATTTCATAAGATTTTTTTTTGAGGCATACATTAGTTAATACATATAAAATGCTTAGAAGTATGTCTCTTACAAAGCAAATGCTCAGAAAAATTAGATAATATTCTAGTAGGAACTTAACCAATCTTCAATAAATAAATGATAACTGAGATAATAGGCAGAGGAGCTCATGATTTGTATCCTAGTGCTATGCAGGCACACAGAAAGAGACATTTGGACACAGTGGGCTTTAGAATCCAAGCCAATGAGGAAAAACTACCAACATGATGCCAGGTTAAGGCCCTCATTGGTGCAAAACCGTCTTTCTGGTTTTTTGCAATCCACCTCAGGACAGACAGAGCAATTTAGAATTGAAAAGCACATTAAGGGCACCTGGGTGGCTCAGTCAGTTGAGTGCCTGACTCCTGATTTTGGATCAGGTCATGATCTCATGGTTTGTGAGTTCAAGCCCCACATCAGGCTCTCTGCTTATAGCATGGAGCTGCTTGGGATTCTCTCTCTCCCTCTCCCTCTGCCCCTCCCCCACTAGTGCTCCCTCTCTCTCTTGCTCTCCTAATAAGTAAACTTAAAAAAGAGTACATTAACTACCAGATATCTTTCTTTGCTTCTTATTTTTATTTCTGTTGGGAATGATTCATTTCCATTTTCTTCTTTGCTTTTTCACCTGTTTGAAATCTTTGAGCCTATACATGGTGAGGACTATATTGCACACAGTAGAAACTAAAGTTCTAACTGATGTTCCCTGGGTACACGATGATGAGAACATGCTCAAAGGATGACCATGAAGATACTGGTCAACAGGATCCCCTTTCCCACCCAACTATATTACATAAAGCTGCCAAAAGAGGTGTCTAATCCTTATAACCTTAAGGAAGATTTTACTTAAAAATACAGTCATCTTGCAGGGTCACAGGTGGCAGATCCTGTCTCTATCAGAGGCACTGAAATTTATGCTGCAAAAGGACATCTCTGTGCTCATTCACATTAACCTCCAAGACATGCCTGAACTTCCATTAATGATCTGTCATTGTTATTTATCTAAACCAGGTCTACAAGCTGTTTATGTTATTAGTCTCCTTCACCATTTGTGGGCAGTGCGCTTTTCAAGTTCCAAACTTGTCTCTTTCAGATTGAAAGGGGTCACTCTGGTGTACTTGGGTTTAAGGGGGAACAAAAAGGTCCGAATGGGGAAGCTTTGTAGTACTATGAGATATGACAACAAAAGACTTAATATTCCCACAGATCTTTCACCGGGGCAAGATACAGCCACAACTTTTTAACACAAAGACCATAAACTACTGCTGATAATAAAGAAACATATTTTACTTTAGTAATTATGGCCAGAAAAGTACGTTATTTTAAGAAGAAAACTAGCTATTAGATTTTAGACATTTTTAGTCTTCTGACTCCATTGTTCTAGAATTCAGAAAGAATAATATCCTATAATTAAATGCTCTACATAAACATACAAAGCAAATATAAGGTGTTTAATATAGTGCTTGGCACAGAGTAAATGCATAAATGGTCATCGTTGATGTTATTTTCATTATTCTGACCATCATCACCCATAGTCCATTGGAGATAAGACCAGAAAACAGAGCCAACCACAAATGTGTCTTCAATTTAGGTAGATGTGGATAGAGCTAGAGATAGAAGAATATATGGACATAGATGAAAGACTTCTGCATTTATCACATCACATTCACTTAGGAGCCCTGTCAGTCAGGAAAGGTAATATAATTCTCCTAATGATACATATAAGGGAACTGACACCAAAAGAAGCAGATCACAGCAGTCAGTGAAAGATTTGGGCCTGTAATTCTGTCTTTCACACTCTTACCTTCTTACTCTTTGAAGTTGAGAGGAGGGTGCAAAGGAGGTTGAGAGACAGTGATGCAAGAGAAGTCAGGGGATGAGAAAGAGTACAGGAAGCTCTTCTCGAGGTTTTCTGTGTTCCTCAGCCTATGCAAAGTATATTGGTGTCAAACAGTTTATTTTGTTTATGGGTGTGGCTTATGAAATGCATCTGTTTACTTTGTCATCTTCATAATTGATTGTAAATAGGCATAAGTCTGCATTCATGATTTGCTGTTTATTGCACCAGCATGAAAAGTCAGAACAAAGTACTATACCCTACGAAGGCTCAAATTTCTCTTTAAATTTATAATACTTGTTCTAAAGGAGAAGAGAGATTCTGACAGGCATGGGTTGATTTCCCATTATGTTCCCTAGTTTCTTGGCTCAATAAGCTAGACCTTCAACAGTGCCAAGCATACGCTGACTGCCCTGGATCACCCAAGGTATGCTGGAGGCCTTAGGAGACCATATGTTAGGCATCTGACATATGTTAAAAAAAAGAGCTGGTCATATTTCTGAAGCAGATTTCCATAATGTATCTTCGGCCGTGTAGGAATTAGCCCTGTAGCTCATCATGTTTAATTCATGCTTAATTACATTTGAATCCGTGAACTTTTCCGTGAAGTCTTCACAATTGCACTTACATGGTAGTAGTCATACTTGCTAAATTCTCTGTGCTTTAAACACAAATGTCAGTGCCTTGTGAAATTTCACAATTATGCTATTCACTGTCATTTTTCATTCAGCCATGAATCAACATAATTTGATGATAGCTGTGCAATTATGAAAATACTGTCGAGTAGACATCACCCATGTGAACCTGGTGCTAAGCATTACTGTAATAAAGTCAGGGAAAAGTCATGAAATTCCTAGCTAGCCTGAACTTAACAGAACATGAAGTCATTTAACTTAATTGAAAGTGTTAGCACTGAGTTTTTCTACTTCAGCCACAGAAGTTCCATACAAATTAGAGCTGCTTAGGGAAGGAGTGCCTCTATAGTTGCCTTTTACAGAGCTGACAAAACTACCAGATTTACGGTGGCATTTCATATTCACTCATCCTTCCTAAGTACCACTTGATTATCCCCTACTGCCATGTTTAAATCGAATCCTATGGGGGCACTGGATGGCTCAGTCAGTTAAGAGTCCAGTTCTTGGTTTCAGCTCAGGTCCTGGTCTCATGGTCAAGCCCTGCATTGGGCTTTGCACTGATAGCTTGGAGCCTGCTTGGGATTCTCTCTCTCCCTCTCTCTCTGACCCTCCCCCACCCCCACTGTCTCTCTCTCTCCCACAATAAATAAACTTTAAAAATTAAATCAAATCCTATGAAGCTCCATATCAGAAGGTCATAGACTCATAGCTAAAAGGAACTTTGCAGATTACCTGATCTCTTACAGTCATTTTGAAGATGAGAAAAGACTTCCCTAATGTCACAGCTATATAGCAATAGACAGGAACTGGAACTCAGGTTTCCTGATGCCCAAGACAGGAAATAGCATGCACTAGAGCACATCTCAGTAATGGTTGCTGAGTGTTATAAAGTAAAGCCTGAAACTTTGCCCCTACCTGAGAAATGGAACACCAAAAGCTTAAATTTTGTCTCCTTCCCCATCCAGATAGATCATCCCCACTAATCTGGCTTTATGCCTGGAATCTTCACAATTAGGAGTTGTTTTTTAGATTTAAACCATTGGGTTCCTAGGAGAAACTTAATGAAATGGAAAAAACATATTATGCAACAGAGGCTATCCCCTGAAATGGCTCAAAGAATCCTCTGCATGAATTTCAAGTCAGCAATCAGAGCCTGAACAAATGGCACAAGAGACAGATAATATTTGATGGACATAACTGATTCAGTAGAGTGAGGGAGGTGACATTGCACATGGTGTGGAGCCATGACGGGTACCTGAAATCCAAAGGTCTAGATAGGAAGCAAGCTTCAGAGAGGCATCAGTGACAGGTTAGGAAATGAAGGGGAAGAGACTCTGATAAAAGGGCATTGGAGTGGGTAACTAATACCCACATACCAAAACCCAGGAACCAATGACTAGTATTTTCTTTTCCAGAGAAGAATTCTACCCCCATGTAGCATTTTCCTTTTTTACCTCTTTCTCATACAAAGGGAAGAACATTTCTGCATCTTTCTTAGGCACTCTTGCCTAAGATTTTTCTCTGGGCATGTATTACCTGCAGGTGGTCAGTCCTTTAGCCAGAAGGTCCATGATTTTAGAAAATCTTCTTCTGAGTTCAAGCAACAGAGAGAAAGCTCCGAAACAAATAATCCTCCTCCCATCTGTTTGCTACGAGCTTCCTCAAGAAGGCTGTGGTCAGTTTTGAAGTCCATAAAATGCAGGACAAGAGCTATAGAAATTGCCTAGGAACACCTCTGCCTCCCTCCACTTTTCTCTACCTCCATACCTTACACATACTAGGCTGGGCAAGCTGGTGACACTTAAGGGACTCTGGTCTCAGTATCTAACCCCACTTTAAACTGGGTAAAAATATAATCTTCTTGGAATAAGATATTATATTTACAGGTCACTTTCTGGTGTGTCTAAATCAACCCACCAGCAATGCTAGTGTGCTAGGCAATGAGAGTAGAGAAAAGAAACATGGGCCTTATCCTCAAGAACTTGGACCCAGTAAAGGAGAGAGAACCTCTGTGTAGAGAGATAGCCAACAATAATATCAAGAGCCATCAATGAGAGGAAAGGGGAAAGGAAGGAAATGGATGAGAGACATGAGTAGGAAAGAAAGATATAAATGGATAAAATAGAAAGAATAAGACATATATCTTTAAGTACATGATAACAATGATTAAGCACTGTGTTCCCAGAACAATGCTGTGGTTTATACACATTATCTTATTTGATGGTATTTGTGACTTTTTTTTTACAACTCCAGGAAGAAACTGCAATAATCAGTGGGTTACTACCTGTCATCAAAGACTTACCTCTAGGAAAAGTAACTGAGCAAAGGTTCATCATTTCAGGATGACAAAGCCAAGCTAATGCCTGTGACTTGATAACAGTGAGTCAGTGGCAGAAACTCTGTCTTATAGCCCCTACTCTAGGGACGTTATCTCCCATTTTATCAGCTTTGCTTTGAATGTCCCCTAATACCTAGCCCAGCACCTTGGAGAGAGCAGGTGACCCATATTCATTTGTTGGTCTGCCTTGGATTGTAACTTCTTGCATGAGGAGTGACCCTGCATTGTTGTCATTAGTAACTGACCAAATCCTTACCCTTCAGTTTATCAGCAATTCAAGTTCCCAAAATGCTTGCCCAAACATGGCCAGACAAGTCCCACTGTGGACCTTTGGCTGTATGTCCTAAACCTGTTCAGCCATGAAAACTCTCCTTATTTCTCCTCCATAGGCCCATGAGTTCCTCCAAGTGCAAAGTCACCCTGAAGTGCAAAGAGCACAGTGGAATTGAGACATTAGTGATGCAAAGGTGGTCAAACAGTGGTAGAGGACAAGAGAACAACAGCACTTGTCATGCTGAAGACATTTTCACCCAGAGCAGGCCAAACCTTTTTCTGTCAGCTTTGAAAATGCTGGCCACAATACATCCTCAGTTTGCCAGGATAAAAGGGATTCTATTGTGGAAGTCTCTCTAGGCTCAGGGAAATAATTATTAACTGTGGTTTCCACGGCTAGGATTGTGCCAGGTGGAAAAAACCATGGGCTTTAATCTGCTTGATCTGAAATGTCAAATTGGGCCTAAACACTTCCTAGTGCTCTTTGTGCTGCTGGGGAAGCCAAGTTCTTGATGCCTTAGCCCTTCTGTTCACAACTCAGCCTTTTATTTTACATTTCCACATTAATTACAATTCTTTGCAAAGGAGAGAATAATTGTCCTGGCTATTATGTACTATCAACAGGCCATTTTCAAGCTTTTACCCAAAATTCAGTGATTAGGCCTCAGTCGGCATGCCTTCTGGATACTCTCACTTAGCCCTTCACATTTGCTGAGTAGACAATAGTCAGTCCTGTGGTTCTGAGATTGGAAAAATAGAAGGCCTCCTTCCACCTTTAATCTCTGTGCCTATAGAACTCGGAGGGGGGAAGACCAAAGATGAGTCCTCCTCCTGGGACCAAAGCAGAATATAGCTCACTTCCATAAAAGAGACAGAGAAAGCCCTGCAGAGGCACATGGAAAACAGGCTTGAAGCAACACCGGTCACATTAGGAAGCTGGGACAACTGGGCTGGCAACATGGACTCTCAGGAATGAGGTGGGTTGGTTTGCACAAAGCTATAAAATGAGACCAGAGCCAGAGGAGCATGAGGGCATCGGCCTCTCCAGATGGAGACTCTCAGTGGTGCTGTATGCTGCTGTGCATGCCAGCTTGACGGTGGCTTGTCACTGCCATTCATTTGCCATCAGGAGCACGGTCGTCATGCATGGGAGGTTACTAAACCAAGAAAAAACACAAATTCATTACCTTAGACTGTCACTTAGCTCTATCTACTTTTTCGAAATCGTAAAGATCATTTTCCAAGAGTAAAGAGGATCTGTGTAACTAAGCTCTCAAGGAATAGCAAACATTGTGTAATAAAGATTCTGACTCCATTTTTGATGTTTGCTGACAGTTTTCAAGGCCCACCACTCCCCGCCCCCCTGCCCCATGGCTGAGCAAGGGAATAAGAAAGTCCAGTGCTCCCTCTTTTGGCACCAGCAGCAAATTCAAACTACACAAGCCACAGGCTGGGTGTGGAAAACCTTAGCCTAGCCACACCCCACTGACCACTACAAAATCTTTCTCTGCCTTCTCAAGCCATTGCTAGGCCAGCTTGGGAGCCTGTCCCTTTTTCCCCAGAGATGCTCACTGTGTGTACAATAAACTTTTTCACACCCTCTTGGTGCATATGAAATTATCATAACCAAATATGAGGTAGGAGTTCACCCTACCTTTGTGGATTGACCGGAGCACATTGTTTAAAATGCATAAGAGCAAATATTGTTTTAAAAACTTGACCTGGGGAGATTTCCAGGGTGTAGTCTCAAGCTTAGAAAGCAATTTGCAAAACAACATCGGTTGTATGATTCCATTTATGTAAAAATAAGTATTACATATAATGTATGTTTATATATATATATATATATATATATATGATATTATACATATGTATAATGGAAAAATCTATCTATCTATCCATCCTAAAAAAATGAACTGGAATCTGTTACCTCTGGTCACTCCTGGGCAAGGGAATGGAAAATAGAAAGAAAGCAAAAGGTCACCGTGATGTTTCAATCTGTATACTTATGTAAGTCTTGAATCATTTATCACAGATGTATTATTATATTTATCTAAGGCACTACCAATAAGTAAAATAAAATGAAACAAAATAAAATATTTAGCCTAAAATAATTTTTTAACTAATTTTAGAATGGTTTCACTCATCAGGTGGGGGAAAAAAACTTCTGAATGTGGGTACCCCAAATTGAGGGGGTTGTAAGGAAATGGGTACTCTTTGCATTGTCAGTAGCTCGGGAGAAAACTGATTAAGACATATCAAAAGGTTCAAAAATGATCAAATCTTTTGAGTAATTCCATTTCTAGTGATCAATTCTAAGGGAAAAAAATTACAGCTTGTAGTGCAATTTACATAAAAGAACTATCACATTATTTGTAAAGTTAATTTTTATTTCTATCAATGAAATACATGCACTTGGTTTAAACATTAAGTAGGTTGTAACGTTTATGGTGAACACAGCAGCCCCTGCTCCAACATTTCCCATCTCTCTAAGCCCATTCCTCAGATTCTGCCTCCCCTCCGATCTTTGGTAGGTTTCTTTGGATGTGTCATTCCGTGTTTTTCGATACTACACTATTTTCCTGCTACTTCTCAGTTCATCAGTTTTAGGTGTAATATATTGATTCTACTATGGTGGCTGAGACTTCAGCTCTTCTGCATCATCATCCCCACTCATCCTTACTTCCTGTCCTCTCTTCCTCTCAGTCCTATTATAGCACAATCTTTCTTCTCTATTATTGTAACTCTGTAAGTATTGGATTGAGTCAAGAAGTGAGCTATGATTACATGTCCTTTCTTGTACAGTATTTTTTCTAAAGTTAATCACTGCTTTTTCTTTTCTATGTAACTCTTTCTAATATTTTCCCCATGTTTCCAGATGTTTAACTCTTCTTCAGTCAACTCCTCCTCAAAGAACTTCCTAGGGTTTCTCTTTCCTGTTTCTCTCATGTTAAATACAGACTTATTTTTTTATCTTCCTCTTTTTTTGTGTGCCCCCTCCTTTGCTTGTGTGTATCTTTCTCTTGGGAGGGAAAAACGGAAGACCCCTTTAAAAAAAAAAAGAATTGTATAGCTGGGGGTGTTTGGGTGGCTCAGTTGGTTAAGCACCCAACTGTTGATTTCAGCTCAGGTCGTGATCTCATAGTTCATGAGTTCAAGCCCTGCATAAGGCTCTGTGCTGATAGCATGGAGCCTACTTGGGAGTCTCTGTTTCCCTCTCTCTCTGCCGCTCCCTGCTTGTGCTCACTCTCTCTTTTTCTTTCTCTCTCTCTCAAAAATAAATAAACATTTTTAAAAAAGAATTGAATATCTGAAAAATCTTTTATAGCTTCTTATAATAATTTAAGATAATTTCCTTTTTTTTGTTTTTCTCTTATTAGTTTGCTCTCAGACATTCTGCATTGATTTTCTAATTTCTTCCACTGTCCTCCATTTTCTGTTTGTTGTATTTTCTGAGGATTCCTCAATTTCATCCTCCAATCCTTTTATTGAATTGTTTATTCTACTACCATATTTCCTATTTTAAGGGCTCTTTCTAATCCCTTGATTTTTTTTATAGCCTCTTGTGTTTGTTTTATGGAGGTAGTATCTTTTATTGCTCCGAAGATATTAAATATAGATTTTTGTTTGTTTTCTTCTGCATTGTCTTTTTTATGGGTCCTTTTTTAATTTGTTTGTTTGTTTTTCTCTTTAATGTTGGATGAGTTCCTCACATATATAGTGATCCTTAGCTGAACATTCACATTTAAGGCTGGCAATTCCAAAGTTGCTGATTAGAAGCTCAGCGTTCATGAGTGTGATGCACATGGGTATTACTTGCCCACCCGTGAGCCTAACGAAGATTTTTAGCTCCGGAGTAAACATGGCTTTTAGTGAGACATACATGTCAATATCGAGATCTCTTCTCTGGAAGGGTTAAGTTTCTCCAAAAATTGTCTCATCCCCTGATGGGAGCAAGGGGATTCAGTGAAAAGTCACCATATAACTGGCTATTAGTGTTCTTGAAAAGTAGGGCAGGGGAACACAGCTGAAGACTCAAAGATTAGTGCATTTTCATGCCCTGCCTTCAGCTCTGTACCCTACCCACTCGCTCCTCCCACTTTCTGTGGCGGTGCCAGTACAAGTACTATGAAACCTCGTGTTACTACAAGAGGGAGGCAGATAAACTGACAGTCCAGTGTAGAGCCTGAAGGAAACATTATGTTACTGAGATGGTGTGCCTTCCTCCTCAAGTGCGTGGGGCTGGAGTCCTTTGCATGACCAGTGTAGTTTATTGACACTTAAGGTTTTCTAAAGATGGATCCTACTCTTAGGACTAACTCTGGCCAACACAAGGAGATAAAATGTTGTAAGCTGGATAAAAAGTACCAGGCAGCAGCCTCACATAGAGCTATATTGCTAACATAAATCTTCCTGGTAGCTGGTCTGGAGCTCACTGTTTCTGTGTATTGAATTTCAGCCTATTTTTATAGTCATGCATTCCTATAAAGACGCTTATTACAGACTGCAAAGACCTGATTATGAAGAGTAGCTGCAGAAAATGAATTATGCAAAGGAAAGACCTTGCATTCTTAATAAATATACTTGTTAACAAATATGCAGCAAAGAAACAACAGGCTGAGAACCACTACCCTAGAAATCAATGCTTATTATTCTAAGGAGAGGTTCATTTAGAGATACGCTGTATCATTTGGCAAACACATGTGAATGACATCCTGCAGCTGGAGCGGATGAAATGTGTTTAGCCCACGAGGGCTTTACCTTGTGCCACCACTCGGAGAGAACCAAAAAAGTTTTTTCGGCCCCTCTTTCTGGACTCTTGGTTCAAATTAGGCTGATGTCAGGATCTAGGTGAAACTCACTCCACACCTTCCTTGGTACTTTGCTCAAAGAGTTAAGGAGAAGCATCCAGAAGGCGTGTTCAGAGATGGCTTTGGAATGACCTGGGGGACTTGGGGTCCCTATTTCTAGTCACTCCCACCCTGAGAGTAAGTGATTTCTTTCTGTGAATAACCGAAATGCTGCCTCACTGAACTTTTCCATATGTGTAAGAAATTTTATAATGTACAATCCAAGGGAAGTAGGCTTAGTACAGTCTTCAACGGACACATATAGCAATTCAAATATTTATTAGATGTAATGTCACCTATCTACCCATGCATATATCTACCCATGTCTATTATAAGTGTTTAAATTATCCTATGGAATGTCCTTCAATCTTCAATAAGTACCCTGTTGTATATTAACATGTAAATGTTACTCCATCTTAGCACTGGTTATAATTGTCTATTAATACATCTATCTCCCTTCTGGACTCTTATGAAATCATAGATGGGGCATCTGGGTACCTAGCCTATGCTGACTACATACTTGCTGCATGAAGGACTGACTTACAATTTCTTTATTAAATCTTCTCACAAAGCTATCCTCACTTCTCATTCCAGCTTGTAAATAGTCTAGGGAAAAGTATGGGTGTATAAATAGGAGACAGAGTGGATACGGATCAAATTGTCAAATGAATTTGACTCTTTTCATGTACCTAAACCCATTTTTGGAGCTGACTATTGAAAAACACAACTGCAACTTCTGAGACGTACTGAGACAAATGTAAGTTGATATAAACACCTTAGCAAACAGATTGACACTATCTTTTTTTTTTTTTTTAAGACAGACAGAGAGAGAGAGAGAGACAGAGGGTAGGGGAGAGGGGAAGAGGAGAGACAAAGAGAATCCTAAGGAAGCTCCACACTTAGCATGGAACTTGATCCCATGACCCTGGAGTTATGACCCTGAGCTGAAATCAAGAGTCTGACATTCAACCAACTGAACCATCCAAAGGCCCCAACATTATCTTTTAAAGTTGAATTTACATCCTATATTCACAATTTGGTAATTCCATCCCTATGGTCTTAAGGAATTCTTGCTCACTACATACATACATACACAAAAGAACATGCACACAAAAGTCTATTGCAGCTTTCTTTATAACACCAGAGAAATGGTGTTATACCTAAGTGTCAATTGACAAGAGAGTGTGGAAATGATGAAACAGTGACTGAGCAGATATGAACTCAAGCTACATACACAATAAAGGTGAATCTTAGAAACATGTGATGGTTAGTTTGACATATCATCTTGGATAAGCCGTGGTGCCCAACTGTCTGGTCCAAACACTAGTCTAGATGTTGCTGTGAAGTACTTTTTAGATACGATGAAAATTTTTAATCAGTAGACTTTGAGTTAAGCAGATTACCCTTCATAATGTGTGTGAGCCTCATCCATTCAATAGAAGGCCTTAACAGCAAAGACTGAGGTTTCTTAAAGAAAAAATTCTGCTTCAATGCTAAAACATAGGAACCCTGTCTGAGTTTCCATTTCCCACCTGCCAGCCTGGCTTATGAATTTTAGACTTGCCAGCCCCTGCTGTCAAATAGTTAATTCCTTAAAATGTATATATTTCTTTTTGTTTTAATTTTTTTTTTACATTTATTTATTTTTGATAGACAGAGAGAGACAGAGCACAAGTGGGGGTGGAGCAGAGAGAGAAGGAGACACAGAATCCGAAGCAGCTTCCAGGCTTCGAGCTGTCAGCACAGAGCCCTGCGTGGGGCTCAAACTCACAAACCGTGAGATCATGACCTGAACTGAAGTCGGACGCTTAAGCGACTGAGCCAGCCAGGCACCCCTAAATGTATATATTTCTTAATATAAATTAAATATAACATAATATATATATGGTAACATATATATAATATAAATATAACATAATATAAATATAAAATATATGTTTTTACCTTATACTTTATACCTCCTTTTTACCCAATAGAAGATATTATACCTGTATAATAAGACCTATTGGATCTGCCTCTGTGGAGAACCTTAACTAATACAAAACATAAATACCAATAATAAAGCATATAAAACTACATACAGTGGTACTTTAGAGTCATATCTATAGAGCCCAAAAAGAAGGAAGGCTAAACAATATTATGTTTAGTGATGTATACATAGGTAAAAATATATATTTAAAAGAATGGTTACTCCACACATGCATGAATTCACGGTATCTCTGTGCAAGGAGTCAGGGGGAGGAGCATAGACTTTCCTTTTACATGGTGTCGATAATGTTCCAGTTCTTAGGTAGGGTGGTAGGTTTATGAGTATTCATTTTATTATTATACCTTATGTTTTTATATGTATATTAAACACAGTCTTTTTATGAGACAAATATTCTAGGGTTAAAACATTTTTTAATAACAAATCTTATAGGCCCCTATATAAAAGAACATTGTGCTGAGCTCCCTTTGCTGGCTTAGCCACTGTTTTTAACATAAAATATTTCCTCTTGGAAGCCTCTGCCTATTCCTTTTTCTTTAGCAGCACTCTTTCCTCTTTTATCCTTGTCCCACTTGTACTTTTCACAGCTTCTAATCCATTAACCACTCTGACATATGGATTTAAATGCCCTTCTTATTACACTCTGTTGGATTCAAGTTCTCCAGGTCTGATTTTCCCAACTCTGTTTCATAATCGGTAGCTTTTCCTGTAGCCCTTATTTGCTACCCGCTCATCTTGTTGGACTGCCTTTCCCTTACATTCATTCTGCCCAGACTCTGAACTATATCCTGGGAGAGTACAATAACCCCTGTCGACAACTTGGGCTTTGATTACTTCTCCCCTTAACCTTGTTCTTTTGGTTAAGTAATTCTTCTTGGCCAAAAGTTCACACCTGTTCCCCCAAGTTTCTTTCCTTCAATTCTCTCTTTGACCTTCTCTAATCCGGCTTTTACCCACTTCACTCCATTGAAACACAAAGCTCCCAATTACCTCCTCCTCAGGGGCTAAGCCTCCTGGCCTCTGTGCCAGCCTCAGCCCCCTTGACCTCACAGCTGCCTTTGATCTTGTGAAACACTCTCTCCTTGGGTCAGTTGACAACTCCCACAAGGGCCAAGCAGAATGTGTTCCTTGCCTAGAATGTGGAGGAGTCATCATGCAGCTGTCTACCCAGAGTATTTTGCATGCTGTCAAGTAGCTCTCAGCTAAAAGAGGGGAGTCTTGAGATGAGAATTCGTTTTTCATTTAAAAGCTGAATAAAGGATTGATCATGCGGGCTAAAGTAACTTAGGGAAAGAAAAGAGCTGTCGATGATTAGAAAATGCAGACCTTCTTTCAAATAATTTTTCAGGAGTTTAATAAATAGTTGTATAAAGTGAAATTTTTGAGAGAATTTGAATTCCAAAGCTCACTGTAATAATTTGTCTCTGTGTTGTTGTTGTTGTGAATTTTCTAAGCAGCATATTTGGGTTTTAGTTTCATAGCTAAATACATGAGCAGCATATTTGGACTTTTTTATTTGATTGCTTTGTATTCAGATGTAGAAAAGGCTAGAAATAATCTTTTCTTCTCTGAAATCATACTAGAAAAAAATTCCTTTATGGCCTTTATTGAAACTTACCATATATTAAGATGGAATGTATTATTAATAATACAGTTGCACGAATTTGAGTTGATAATGTGCACTTGGATATTCAAGATATTCCCTCCTAAAATATCTCCAAGTTACTATTGTTGATTTATCTCTATAATTTCATACGCTTAAGCTAAACAGGACTCTTTTCTCCCATATGCCTTTACTTTCCCTCCTCCTCATCTTTGCTCCTGAAGCTTTTTGGGTTTTTGTTAATTTGTTGGTTTGTTTTTTCCTGACTTTAAGACCTCCTTGTTCTCTCATTTCCACTGGTCAAAATTTCTCCCATTATTTGACGAGCAGTAATACTTGACTTGTACCCTTTCTGACCTTATTGTGTTTGGTTTATGCATTTGCTATAGTATTTAAACTTTTATTTGGAAATACTTTTGAACTCACAGAAAAGTTTCAAAAATCATACAGAGCATAATACTCTTGCATGGATATACAAATTTGCCATATTTGTTAAATCTCTTTCTTTCTCTGTATGCATGTGTTATGTATAGTATTTCCCTCCTGAACTTCCTTAGGATAGGTTGCATTTATCATGCCCCTTCAGCCCTTAACATCTCAATATGTATTTCCTAAGAACAAAGCTATTATTTTATGTAACCATGGTAGAGTATTCAACTTCAGGAAATTTAATACTGAGACTATACTTTTTATCTAAGCAGTCCATGTTCCAATCGTGTCACTTGTGCTAATAAAATCCTTAAAAATTTTTTTGGTGCAGAATCCAGTCTAAGATCACCCATTGCATTTAGATTGCATTTAATCTAAGTCATGTCCTTAGTTGGCACTTTGCACCTAATAAGAATTCTGGAAGTAGTCATGTGAAGAACATGCAAATATCCTGCTCTTCATCATTCTCTTCCCCTATATTTAGTATCCACTGATGATTTTTGCCCAAATCAATCTTTGCTATGATAACTGTAAAATGGTGAGTTTCCAATTCTACTACTCCACCCACATTTATTGTCTGGATAAGTCTTTAAAGAAGAGCCCTCAGTCTTCCCCTTTTTTTTTTTTTTTTTTTTTTTTTTTTTTTTACTATTTAATCATTATCAATGTAGTCTCATAGATTCCTATTTTATTCACTGGGTTGCTGTCCTTATTTATTTTGATGCTTAAAGTTGTCTCTGATTTGGCCAGCAGAAGCCCCTTCAAGCTGGCTTCTGAACGCTTTTGTTACGTCCATGCATTTTCAGATCACTTCCTGAAGTGGTCTTGCAGGATGACACTTACTGGTCTTGCAGGATGATCCAGACTCATCTCACCCTTCTCAGCCCTGTGAACAGCTATTTATTCATTCATCTCACAAGCATTATTTTAGTACCTGCCACGTACCAGGCACTCTTCCAGGCTTCACAGATATGGTGATAAGCAGATCTAGTCATTGTCCTTTTCTTAATGGAATTTACAGTTAAGTGGATGATATGGACATTAAAATATTCTTTCCCCATGTCTTACACTCATTCATTCTATCCCAGTGTGGTGAAGTACATGAATTTCTCACAAATCGGATCGCATGCTTACCAAATGAGTCTTAAGTCTTATTTTTCTGGTAATCTTCAAATTTCTCCCTGTCAGAATCTGGAGCAGGGTAATTCTGCAGGCTTGAAAGAAGAGGCTCTAAGTCTAAGGTTGTCTTCAGCCAGCAGGGAAGGTTTTACAGGCAGGAAGCTCTGTCCTGGGACTTGAACCCATGACCCTGAGATTGAGAGTTGTGTGCTCTACCAACTGAGCCATCCAGGCACCCCCATGCTCTTCTTAACTTTCACATGGAAAAGGACATCTTTGACCATCCCACCAAGACCCTCACTCACACTGTTCATTCCTTCAACATTACCTTTACAGTCTGAAACATAGAACCTTGAAGAACATGGCAGGAAGCTTAGATTTTTGTTTTAGGACTCTGGGAAAGAAAGAAAGAAAGGAAGGAAAGGAAGAAAGAAAGAAAGAAAGAAAGAAAGAAAGAAAGAAAGAAAGAAAGAAAGGAAGGAAGGAAAGGAAGAAAGAAAGAAAGAAAGAAAGAAAGAAAGAAAGAAAGAAAGAAAGAAAGAAAGAAGAAAGAAGGAAGGAAGGAAGGAAAGGAAGAAAGAAAGAAAGAAAAAAAGAAGAAAGAAAGAGCCATTGTGACATTTAAGGTAACTGATGATAGATATACCTCTCTCGAGCTACAAAAAGTAACAACCTAGACAAAAAAAATTAGCCCCTTTACCTCTATAATTTGGAAACCTTTTTTGAAATCTGAAAACCTCGAAATAAACAAATCATTGCACACAGATTCAAAATAAATAAAATGTCCCATGGTGAGTCTTTAAGCACAACCTCTTGTCTGATTTAGCGATGCAACTTCCTGCTTTGGTCATGCTGTTTTAAAGTATTAGTGTGATTGTTAGTTATACCTCAGGGACTTTCGAGAATGTAATTTACAACATTTAATATAGATGAAATGTGAATGTTTTTCATACCCAGTTGTGCAAAGCTAAATGCATAAGAGCAGCTGACTGAAAAAAGTGTATTTGTGTTAGCAATGCTCAATTCTGAAGACCTTTCCATGACCCTACTACTTTCTCTTATTTATGTAAAAAGTGGTGAGAAGCAGCAACGTGTCCCAGAAGGAGAGGTATCCTGGAGACTTCAAAGCACATATATTGTGGGAAGTTGAGGCCTTGAGAAAAAATATAATCAATTCATCTGAAAATTGGACAGTAAAATAATCAAATTGTGATTGCTTTACTCACCAACAGAAAGAAGTATCTATAATCAAGATTGGAGATATTTTTCTCTCTAAAAAAATAGATATGAAGAAACAATTGGCATAAGCTTCTTTTATTTTTATTTTTTTATTTAAAAATTTTTAAAAAATGTTTTATTTATTTTTGAGACAAAGAGAGAGACAGAGCATGAGTGGGGGAGGGGCAGAGGGAGAGAATGAGACACAGAATCCAAAGCAGGCTCCAGGCTCTGAGCTGTCAGCACAGAGCCCGATGTGGGGCTTGAACCCACATACCCTGAGATCATGACCTGAGCTGAAGTCGGACGCTTAACTGACTGAGCCACCCAGGTGCCCTGGCATAACCTTCTTTTAAATTACTTTTTTTTCTGATGATAAAAGGAACACATTTTTAAAAAAAATATGAGACGCTGAATTGCAAAAAGAATGAAATAAACTAAATTTGCTATAGTCTCACTATCCAAGTATACTAATAACTGCTATCATTTAAAAAAAAAATTTTAATTTTAGAGTGAGCATGGAAGAGGGTCAGAGAGAGAGAGAGAGAGAGAATATCTTAAGCAGGCTCCAAGCTCAGCACAGAGCCCCACACAGTGATCCCACGACCCTGGGATCCTGACCTGAGCTGAAATCAAGAGTCAGACACTGAACCAACTGAGCCATCCAGGTGCCCCCAACTATTATTATTTTGATGTGACTGAGAGAATTGGGGTGAGACAATAAGGAGAATTCTACATTCTGACTTTTGTAATCACTTTCTATTCTGAGCATTTCTCCTTGTCCTTAAATAATCTTCAAAATCATGATTTTCAGTGCCTACATTTTATTTCAGCATACGCATACACCTCATTTGTTCAACAACTTTCTGGTTTATGGAAATGTAAGTTGTTTGCAATTGTTAGTCATAATGAACAATGTTGTGGATTTCTGGTGTAAAAAATGGCAGATTGACTATTCACACTTTAGCCTTCTGCTTCCCCAAACCCTGCTAAAATTTCAAAAAAAGGGCATTAATCCACAAGGAAAAACAGAGTGAAAAGGAGACCTCAACAAATTATAGATAATATATTCTTTGGAAGATTGAAAGAGGACAGAGGAGAGTAACTGGCTTAGAAGACAAAGAGATGGCCCAAAGGCTTGTGGGGAAGGTTCCAATGAGAAGCCAACCAACTGACCCCAGAAAATGCTGAGATGCTCAGCCCTTGGAAATATCTTGCTATTTCTTCCCTATAGATGACCTTTCTTAAACATCTCTCCCTGCAATACCCATGCAAGATTGACAACACACTTTGAATTTACACAGTGTTATAAGTCAACTATATTTCAATTTAATTAATAATTGACTGATAATTAGTTTTCTTTCACCCTTTAAAAACATGACACTCTTGTCCTTGGCCAAGAATCAATAAGCGCTCAAAGGGCCACCTGCAAAGAGGGATGGGTGGGTCAAGTAGAACTCTTCATCAGAAGAGAGAATATTCTAGTTGATCACTGGTTATTTAGGAAGGCCCTTTATTTTTAATACGAAGTAGGATATAGGGTGTAGTCACATCCTATATTGTGATCTTCCCCTCCCCTTTCCAACTCTCACTCTGCATTCCTCTGTCCAGTTTCTCATGAGTTCTCATTTTGGTTCACAAAGCAACAACTTGCCTTTTTTTGGGTAAACACCTTTTCCAGTCTACTACTCTCTGGTATTTCATTTCACTACACCTCTAAGCCCACTGCCCTTTTATTTGCATGCAATGTAGATTATAAATACTTTTTTCAGTAAATATGCTGAAAATCTTTCAACACACAATTTATTGTGTTATGGTAGGAACTATAAGTCTATTTACATTTTTATTTATATTTATATTTATTTATGTAGCCCAGCTTACATCAGCAAGTTTAATAAGAGCTTCTGATGATAGAATAAGTGCTTCTTATTATGTTCAAATCTGAGTGCTTGGTTTTTGACACTTTTCCTTGGTATAGGTAACACACTTTTGAAGGATTTCTACCTCCATGCTATAATAGCTTCTCTATTACTGCATTTATCACTTTACACTGTAACTATTTGTTCACGGAACTGCCTTACATGTTAGCCTATGAGATCACCAAGGTCAGGAACTGTATTTTCATTCCTTCAACACATAGTTTTTGAGCACCTGCTACATCTCACACAGTGTGATAGGAACAGGAAATATAGTGATGAACAAGATAAACATGGCTTATTTAGGTAAATACAGTGTGGTTTGAACCCCAGTCTGGTATATTACTCAGCCATTGCCACAGTAATGCTGTATAACAAACCATTCCAGAACTCAGTGGCTCACAATAACAAGAATGTGTTCTCATGCCCATGGGTCTTCAGGTTCTGCATAGTTTGGTTAATCCAGGCTGGACTCCTATGGGAGGTTCTGCCTCAGGCTGAAGGATGGCTAGACCTGGCTCCCCACTGTGATTTGGGTTCAAGTCTAAGACATTTGCATTGAACCTAGGGCACAGCCTTCTCACATCATGCTCTCCTCATGGTGGGTCATTAGAGCACAAAATGTCAAATACATGGAGCAGACGAAACGTCTGTTCCATATTTATTGACTTTTCACTGGCCGAAACAAGTCTCATGACCAAGCCCAACAACAACGAGGCAGGAAAGGTCCCCATGTGCAGGGACACTGCACAGTTCCATGGTAAAGGGTGAGATTTGTACTTCCAATAGAGTGGGTGTCAAGAATTGCAGAATATAATGCAATCTGCTACACTAGATCACTGTTTTTGTTATAGCTGACCATCATACCCTATAGTGCTTCCCTTTAAATTATTCCTCATAAATAATTTGTTCAGTATTTGTCTCCCTACTCCTCGGTAAGCTCCATAAAGATAGAGATTCTGCTTTATTCACTAGTTATTTACTAAATTATCCTTTACACACAGTAAATGCTCAATAAATTAATATTTGATTAAATTGAATTCATAAGTGTCATGATAAGGACCTTCAGAGAGCTAATAGAGCATAGGGAACAGAGGTTTGTGCCATTTCCTGCTCATTGTTATCACCTGGGGAACTTTAACACTCTCCATGCCTGTTCCTCGCCCAGCCCATTCAAGAGGAACCTCCCAGCTTTGATCTCTGAAAGTGGAGACTGGGCCTTGGTGGGTTCCCAATGTATACCAGGTGATTCTAATATGTAGCCAGGGATGAGAATCACTGAGTGATTCTGACTCAAACCTGACTCAGATTTGGGCAATCAGGGAAGACCTCATGGAGTACATGGTACTTAAGCGCATGCTGGTTAGTAGGTTTTGCCCCGCTTTGGGGGTGAGGGCAGGGTGGAGGATAGTGGAGGATTTTCCATGGAGGCTGTCGTATGAGCCAAGAAATTGAGGTAAAAGAGAGCTCTTTTACCTGGTGTTTGGGCTGAGGTGAGCAATGGGGAGCCTAACAACTGTGGCTCTGGGCAGAGTTCTTAGATAAAATGACCAGAAAACCTTCAGATTTGAGGGGAAAGCCTTCGCCATCAGGAAGCAGAGGTCTCTCAGAAAAGGCTCTGCCTTGTCTGAGTAACTTCCCTTAGCTGCTTGCCCAGATGAGGCTTTTGTTTGGTGTCCTTTAGCCTGAGTTTATTTCCGTTGTTGTTGTTATTACACTGAACTCTTTCCAACTCTTCTTTGTTTATATAACTCTCTGGGCAGACGTGTCACATCTAGGATGTGACAGTCTTCCCAGGCAGCGTTTTTGTTCATGGTCACAGCTGAGTTACACTTTAATAGTAGGCAAGCACGTGTATTTTTTTCAAGTATTAATACACGAAATAGTGATACCGAGAACAACTCTGCTTTAAAAAAAAATTCCTCTTCAAGATAGACTTTATGTAGCTCAATATTCTCCCTATACTAATCCATGTGATGAATCAATTTCAGGGTTTTTTTTATCAGTAAAACCTTGCTGCTCTTGTCAAAGTGATTTACTTACTTGCATTCAATAATGAGAAATATTTATCCATCATGTTTTATTTCTTGTCTCAGGAAGCTTAGAGCTAAAATTGCAGGATTCAATATTAGCCCAGGTTTGGGGTATAATTCTCTTCCTGCCTATCAAATTTTAATTTTTTACTTTTATTTTTAGCAATTCTGCTCTACATGCGTCTTCAGCGGTAATCTACCATAAATAGTTTTTTGAAGCAAGAAGATGACAATACCAGGTAAGGTACTCAGAACTCTTAGTGGATATTGTGGCAAATAAATGGGTACAGGACTCCTTCACTGTGCACAAATTTTCGATCTACTAAATATTCAGAGAAGAATTTTGCTGCAAATAAGTATATTAGTGAATGTTAAGGCCTCAAATTATCTCAACAGGTCTAAAGCTAACAATGTATTTCTTTGCATTTTATCTGAAAGTCAAAGTTATAACCATTTGAATTAAATTTTTTCCAATTATACACAGAGAGAGATCTAGATGGATACATACATGCACATCTGCGAAGGTAGCAGGAGTTAACATTACCAATCACTGTCATTGTGAAGGTTGGCGAATGTGAAATGTTTGTTTTCAGCCGTTCCAGTTGGAAGGTATAGGGCAGTGACAGTGAAATAGTAAATGCATAAATAATTGCTGCCTGCTGCCTCTGCAGCTTTACAGAGAAAATAGTATCAATTGAAATCAAGTGATTTTTGAGCCCTGTCATTTTGCAGCAGAGAAAACCAAACACCCTCCTCCAAGGAAGTTTTGAATACAGGGTTCAACCAACCAATAAATGGAGATTTTCCAAGGAAAATTAGACCATTCTAGATCCCAACATTAGGGCTGCCCTCCGATATACCTCCTTTGAATAAAAAGAGTAATTTTTTAAACCCTCTGAAAAATACTTCTTGTCACAATTCTGCCTTCTGAATTTAGTTAGCAGTTTTATCACCTTCATTTTATTAACCTCTGTTAATCATGAAAAACATATTACTGGCATCCCATTGATCTTCTGGTCAGAATTTGTAAAGGAAAGCCTTCTTATTTCTATTTACTAACATGAATGAAAAAGATTTAAAGCAAGACACTTAGCATAGAAAACTCATAAACTTCCACCTAAATAAGCAGCTACAGAAAAGCAGATGCGTCTAGATTGCATTGGTAAATGGTGCTGTGTTATAGACCAGTCAATACAGTTAATGCTAATTGTAATGTACTTTGGTAAAAATTGTACTTTATCTTAATTTCTTCTGATTTATGTCATGTTCCATAAAGTAATTCTGAAAACTTAAAGCTTATTGCATTCAGTTCCTGCTAAAGGGAGGCTGATAGGGATTTAAATAACATTTTACCCTGAGTATTCAGATATCCAGTTACATATTGCCCTTAGTTCAGCATGGGCTGATGTTTACTAGATCATATCCCACCTGCCCTAGACTTCCTGTAACATAGCTCAAAGTACCAATGAGGGACAGGTCTTGACCTGAGGCATATTAATAGAAAATACCACAAGCATTTGTCTCCAGAGGCAATATCCTTTATGACTGCCTATAGAAATATTTAACATGTGCGTGGAGTGCCTTGATCATTTTGTTCTGTAAGCAGTGCATTTACAAAATGGAAGAATGAAAATTCAATTTTTTTTATTTGATTACAAGTCTCTGGTGAACTGTTCTGTGGTTGCTCCTTATATACCAGTTCCTACTCCTTGGGACAAATGCAGAAACTGCAGGAGCCAGATCTATCACATGCTATTCTAAAGAAGGCAGAAACTTTCAGAGCTTCCTGCTTTTATGGATGTAAAAAGAAAAACAAAATCCTGCCGCATCCCCTACTAGGCAGTATCATGGCAGATGATTGCATAACACCATCTTATGCTGAGTGCGGCTTCTTCCTTCTCCTCCTCCTCCCTCCCCTTCCACCTCCCCCTTCCCCATTTAGTTCACATTTACCTTTATAGAAATTTTTGGCTAGATAATTCACACACTTGGGGGGAAAATAAAACTTAGCAAAATGCCAAGTTCTATACTAAGACATTTACAGAGGAGAATCTGTCGTTATTCTTCCCAGCGTAGTATGGAAATGAATTCAGGAGTTTAATTTTCTTTTCCTGCTCATTGCCAGAATTATTTATTGCTGAAAATTGAGGAGTTGCATTATAGTCATTATTTCTTTTGGTTTAAAAATTCAGTTTGATAGTAATCTCAAAGAAAAAAAAAATCCACAAAGTTTAAATGTGGTTTGGAAAGGCAGCGGAGGGATTTGAAGAGAACAGATCTGATGAAAAAGAAAAATGTTTTAGCATTTTTCAACCGCCCAGAGTGGAATCAGTGAAAAACAGAAGTCTCAGAAGGAAGCTGCAACAAAGTAAAAAGGGTTTATAAAAGAATACATAGCCATTTTGAGAGTTGTGTTGGAAAGGATAAGGTGATTTTTTTTTTTTTTATCTGAGACTGTAATGAAAAGACCAGAATTACAGATTTGATGCCTCTATGAGAACCAAACTTTTCCATGACAACAAACTAGACTTCCATCCCCGGCTAAACATCTTGAAAAATGTGTGAATATGGAACTGATTATACAAAGTTGATTCCATGTCAATTTGTGGGAAAACAATGCATAATTAAAGGTCGGAGTGAGCATGTTAATTGAGACCTGTTCCCACAAACTAATCTGAATGATGATGAGAGGTGAAATTTACCTAGGCTCTATGCAACTCTACAGACCTGAAATAAACAGATTATGGCAGTCTTATTCATTGTTGCTATCTATGCGGATTGTTCTGTTCTGCCATCAATTCTGCAGCCATGATTATTGTCAACAGCCAAAGTAAACATGAGCAAACAGGATGGTGTCCTGGGGGGAAACACACAGAGAATAGAGGTGAGGTTTTACCCTCTTCTCTGCACTTCCACTAATGAGCCATTTATTTGAGGCCCTATATAGGGAAGCCCTATAAGCTCCTTTTCAGTTTCCTCAACATTCATATAGGAATAATAATATTCACTTGTCTACTACCTCACTGGGTTCTTACGAATATCAAATGATTGGAGTTAAATAAAAGAATCTTAGAAACGATTAAAAGCACTTACAAATGTAAGACCTGGATAGTATTTATGATCAGTGGTGCCCTAGATCATTCTGGAATCTGCTCAAGGCTCTGCTTTCATGGCAATTGACAGCATTGACATTAGTTTTATTTTTTTCCCAAATTTCATCTTAACACATTCCTATTTTGAATACAGTAGCTGAGATTGTTTTTGTAAAGGAGACTTGTCTTTTATACTTGTGTTGCTCTATGTAGAAAAGTTCTATTGTAGAGACTTTCCTGTTAAGTATTTGGAAGACTTGGGAAAGAAGTTCAAATTCAGAGGCAAGTTTCAAATCTCCACAGGTATTTCAGTGGTGATGGTAACAATAATATTTGCACTACCTGCATAGTTAAAGGTCTTGACTTCCCTTTATGGTCCTGTCATATGCATACTACAGATGGAAAAAGACAGAATGATACTTCCTGGGAAAAGCCATCTGGCCTCAGACAGGTTCCCATAGAGAGGGGAAACATTGGTATGGTCATCAAGGGTCTGGGTCATGGATATGGAGGTTGAAAATTCAGGACCAGTATATTCAGAGATTACTGGGCTCAGGCACATAACTCGGAGCAACTCATAAATCTGACATTAAAATTCCAGAATGTCCGTTTATTCACTTATAATCAAAACTCTAACTCTTCATGGATAGATCTGAGCAGAACAATCCTCATCAGAAGGTTACTTGATGGATAGGTTACTGCCTAACCTGAATGGTGGTCAATTCACCAGAATCCTGTGGGACATCTGTGTTGCACAGGCTAGGTCCTGGGCTCATGGTTCAGAAAATCCGGTCTTTTGCACAGAGCTAGAGTTGCAAAGTCCATCTTTGACCCCTTTGACCTGCCCTCTGGCTGGCCAACTGACTTTCAGATTAAGACATTTTTTTTTCTTGTCTTATTAATACTTTCCATTCAGGTTTAGCTTGGGAGGTATTCTGCCTCTTTAAGATAATCCTGTATCTTTGCTCTGATATATTAAATGTTTGTTTCATAGAAATACTTGGAGGGTAATCTTTCCAAGTTCTCAGGCTGCACCTCGCTGTTGCCCCAGGTAATATATCACCAACAATCCTTCCTCACATTTCCCTGAGCTTGTTCTATGTTCGTAAACTTCTGGGCCTTTGAACATGATTTGGTCAGGAATGCTTGCCATACCTAATAATAAACTCCTATAAAACTTCCAGTACCACTTTAAAAGTCCATTCCTCTGTGCCCACAGGGGAGGCATGGGCTAGTGTTCACTACAGTCCCAAACTCCATTGTACTGTAGGGCTTAAGTCACTTTTCTGGCTTATCCCTTCCCCCAATGGAGAAAAATGGAGAACAATCATCCTCCTCATTTTGCAAGAGTGACAATGTGGAAATCCCAATCTTCAAGGAACAATTCTAGTTCCATAGCCCCACAGTAGTTATGAGGCCTCCTCTTGGCTAAGGGGATTTTATTTCATCAAATAAAGTTGTATCATTAATCACTAGAATACTTGGAGATTCAAGGAACAGCTCCAGCCCTAGTGGATTACATTTTTAATTGCAGCTAGCACTTATTGTGTGCTTACTACATGCTAGGCAGAGGATAAACATTTTGGATAGATTATTTCATGTAGTCTTCACAATGACCTTATAATGTAGGTTGTTTGGTTATTCTAATTTATACATAGAGAGAATGACAGAACAGACGAGTGGTAGGAGGTAGAGCCAAGACATAAATCCAGTGAAATCTGAAACAGTGTGGTGACCAAACAAGTGTTCCATTACCAAAAACACTTGTTTTTCCCATGGAAGTTGTCCCTGTAGTATCCCTGATCCCTACTGCAAAGACCGATCTAGGCATTCCACAATGGCTAAGCATCTTGGCAAGATGTGGGCAAATAAAAAGTCAGGAGGTGTAGAAACTTAGACTTTGTTGATGTAAGAATAGTGCCAGGTACTCCTTGGATCAGCTACGGCTCCCAACAGACAACTTTCTCAGCTGCCACAGAGCCATAAACACAGCTCTGGGATCCACTGATCCACTCAGTGCTCTGAGCTGTCCAGGAGAATGTCACACAACAAGGAAGTATTAAGATTTGAACTAAAAAAAGGTGTGTTTTGTTTTTGTTTTTTGTGCCCTACAAAGCCACAATTCAAAAAAAAAAAAAAAAGTAATACTTTTCAAAGACTCCATTTTGTCATAATTTCCCAAATATTAGACATCTATTGGTTGTATATATGCACATTCTCTACTCCAAAGCCTATGTTGTGATAAAGCTGTACCCCTGAGAGCCCTGAAGAAAGAACCTTCTGCCTCACCCAGTATTCACAGGGTTAGAGATAGCAAACTTTTCTTCCTTTTGGAAAACCAATAAAGGGCTTTCATCATTAATGGACCATAATCTTTGTTATATGACCGTATTTTTAGCCACACTATTTGCTCATCCAGAGGAAGCTGCTGTATAGGTTACTGCCAGCAACCACTGACACTCAGCCAGCTCTAATATCTTAGCACAACTATTGTTCATAGTGTCCTTCTGTCCTTTCAGAAACATACATTTGGCACCTGCCATTTGCAGGCCACTTTGCTATCAACCCTCAGTGTTTTACGTTTTATAAGTGTATCCAAGTACAGACAATCATTTGGTCAGTGTGAAGCTTTAAGGTTCATGCTTAGTGTGTCTCAAATGTCAGTCAAATGGATATAAGTATCCCCTCCTTCTCAAAGGTTTATCTCACACCACTTCACTTTTATGAAAGACCTATGCTTGTACTTGTTTTCGCAAACCGAAAGAATTCCATTGAGATTTTCACTAGTATGAAAGCAAGAAAAAGGCAAAAATAATGTTCAGCATTTGTTTTGCAATGAGCAGTTATGAAGGCAGCATGTACCCAGAGTGGCAAGGGGGAACCACCACGCTCTTTCCCTGGGAGCTACACTCAGTGTCTCAGCATCAAGCTGTCATAGCTTTGAGCTTTGTGAGCATCTGTGCTTTATCTTGATTCATTCTGTGCATCTGTGAGCAAGCTGTGTCCTAAGGTATCAGAAGAGGCTAAGAGAGGTTATTTTTGGGGTCTGGGAATGCTCAAAAATTTTTCCATACAAATTAATGGTGACTGCTTCATTTCAGCTTACGAAAGTTTTGATAGGAAGGCTCTATTCCAGATAGCAAGGGAAACCCATACTCTGCTGGGTAATTGGGAGAGCAGTATGCCTTTTAGAATCAAAGGGCACTCAACCTTTGAAACTGGTTGTTGCCTCTCCCTTCCTCATCTGTCTTTCCCCCAAATCTATCTCCAAATTCATCTTCTCTCATCCCGTACATACAAACACATGCTTAATCAAAACAAATCTGTGGAGCAGCTACTCACATGGCTACTCCATCATTAAGATCTATCACTTTACAGCACCTTATGGTTATAATAGGTTACCCGCCCCCCCGCCTTTGATTAATTCTTGTTCAACATCTCTCACACTTGCCTACCCACGAAACTCTTTCCTGGGGGAGAAAACAAAATTACACCTTCTTTTACAATGATCCAGCAGAGAAAATGAGATTGCCCAACATATTACAGCTTCTATTCAGCAGAGCCACATGCTCCCTCTTGAGATAGGATGGAAAATGAGCTGCCAGAAGAGGAAGAAGAAAAAAAAAAAACTCCTAAAGAGTGTCACAGTTACCACTTTTCATTGGTGCTCTTAGTGACAGTACTTCTGACCTAAGACGACTGAGACATACAGATGTACTCCTGAGTCTTCTCATTAGCCTAATGAGGATGGAGTCAGGCAAAGAGTTAATTTGACTAATTTAATCAGCATGCCCCTCCATGTGTCTACTGGGAGAACACCAAAGTGACGGAGACAAACAGAAACACAGAGGAGAGGAATTTACTGAGCTGTGTTTGCCATTAGGCAGAGCCACTGTTTGAAAACATAATAGAATCAAAGCTGGAAAGAACCTTAATGATTGTTTCACCCATTCACATGATTTTATAACGTCTAATGAGGTTGAGGAATTATGATAAAAATAAAATTTACTGTCAAATGAGAGATACATGGGAAAGCACTTTATAAACTGTAATCTGCTATGTGTGTACATATATAAAATAGTGTCAGATTGTTTTCCCCAAACAACATAGGAGAATTTAAATGATGGGTACATTGTTCTATATTTTCATAGAACAAATAATATAAATTAATTTCTTCTCCACCTCCCTACAAAAACTGATCCTTTAGCTGTGTGACATACAAACTACTCATAAGGATATAGTGTGAAATCATAAAAAATTTGTCCCAAACTTCTCATGCTTTTGAAAACTTGAGAAAAATAAAGCATTGATACATGTTATTTGATGCTGAATATAAATTTTAGTTTTACCAGATTTAGGGGTTTTCAGTTAATACTTGGTGTGGATGATTTATGTGTTTGATTAATGGTTTTCGATTTCTTTAAAGTTCCACCTTAAAATGAGCACCATAAAATGTCTCTTTAATGTTGGCAGTGCTTTTGACAGCGTGCCTTGATCTTACAATTAGAAATTAAGCCACAATTACCCATCAGATTCAGTAATTCTAAGAGAGTTGATTGAGGGTTTTTTCCTGGACAATAGAATGTCATTTGCATTGATTATTTCATTATATTAATTTTCTCATCACTTTCCCTTTTTCTTTTTTTTTTTTTATTTCAACATTATTAAGGAAGTTTTTTCAACAGGCTTAAGCCTAAGGGGATGAAAGAGCAAATGAATGGGTTTCTTCAGTTTAAAAAAAAAGAAAAAAGAAAAAAGAAAAAAAAAAGGAAGAAAAGGCTTATGAGGATACTAAGCTTCCTAGCCTATAAATTGGTCCTGTTCTTTTTTCCTCAGTAATAGTGTGTGGATTTAAAGAGGATGGGAAAAATTATATTTTGAGAGTGAGTCTTTTAAGAAATTGATCTTTTGTGGTGTCCTTTCTGTTTGAACAACATTGCTGCTATCCCAGCAGCCAGACCAGGCAATGTGTAATACTGTCATTAAGTTTTCGTACAAATAATTTTTTCTTTACTCCATTATCGATGGAGATATTATTATGTATAGTAGGTATAAAGCTTAAACTCTTGTAAGAGAGATAGACATTAAACAAATAAACAAATATGACTTTAAATAGAAGTTCCATAAAGGAAAAGAATTAAGTTCTGTGAGAGAAAAAAGGAGATAACCTAATTTATATGGGAGGGTAGCCAGAGAAGTCCTCTCCGAGAGATGTAAAGAAGAGATGCACATTTAGGCTTATAGAGGATGTGAAGAGGGACTAGGCTAAAACAACAGCATATGCCAAGGATCCTGAATCAGGGAAGACCTTGGTAGGTTCAAGGACTGTTACCAAGGTCAGTGTAGCTGGAATAAAGGAAAAAGTGGTACAAAATAAGGCTGGAGAGGAAGCCAGTGTTCAACTTGGAGCAGTTCAAGAGTGAATGGGAGAGTTGATGTAGAACAGAGGTGGACTGAATGCAGGATTGAATTCCTCTGCTTCCTCCCAAAACCCACTATAGAATGACAGACAGAAAATGAAATTGTTATAAAAGGCGGCCCCCAAGAACAAAGAGATGCAGAGGAGTCCTTGGCATCAAAATTTTTGAGTCTGCAAAGCATGTGAACAAGTGATTGGTTTATCAAATCTGAGGAAGTCTGAAGTGGAGGAAAACTGAGAAGCAACCCAATTTACCAAGTTTCCTCTAGAATTGGGGTAGAGGATAAATACAGAAGAAGTAGCTGAAAGTCCATGCAAGGAGCACTTAGACTCTGTGCCAGTCAGGAAGGGATTCAATACAGAGAATGAGCTGCTTATGAAACAGTTGGAAGAACTAGAAAAGTGCAGGTCAGAGAGAGATATGGCTGCTACTTAGATTTGCTGTCAGTTTTCAAAGAATCAAGCAGTGCGGGAAATTCAGGAAACTGTCAAAGATATCACAACTATCTGAAGCATCATAGCAAGTGATTCACAAGGAAATGTTCTTAGGCTGCTGCAAAATCTCATATTTGAAAAGTCCCTTTCAAATCACGATAGTGACTCCACAATGGTAAGCCTATGCACAAGCATAAGCTTTAAACAACTATTTAGTTCCCCACATTAAATATGAACAAAGGATCATCAACACTTGAGGAAGGCAACACACATGAAAATCAGAGCCCAAAATAAAAATTAGAAAACAAAACACATGGAAGACAGAGGCTATGAAGGAAAGAGAAAAAGAAAACTAACAATAATTATCCTTGGAGAGGAAGGAGAATATATTGAAGTGGGAACAGAAAGCTTTTTTTTTTTTAACTTTTTAAATTAAAACATGATAGCAGAACTAAAAACCTTAATAGTAACTTTAGAAAGTAGTTACTGGGGTGCCTGGGTGGCTCAGTCAAGTAAGCGTCCGACTTTGGCTCAGGGTATGATCTCACAGTTCCTGAGTTCCAGCCCTGCATCAGGCTCTGAGCTATCAGATGGAAGGAATGGCAGGTGTTTGTGGAACAAGGCCCTGATAGCTCAGAGCCTGGAGCCACCTTCAGATTCTGTGTCTTCTCTCTCTCTCTCTCTCTCTCTCTCTCTCTCTCTCTCTCTCTCTCTCTCTCTCACCCTCCCCTGCTCATGCGCTCTCTCGCTCTCTCTCTCTCTCTCTCTCTCTCTCTCACCCTCCCCTGCTCATGCGCTCTCTCGCTCTCTCTCTCTCTCTCTCTCTCTCTCTCAAGAATAAACATTTAAAAAAATTTAAAAAAGAAGTTACTATCCCAGAAATTAGCGTAAAAAGCTCAGAGGTTTTAAACAAAAAGGGAGAGAAAGGATACAGAATGGTTCAAATGATAGGTGTTCCAAAAATGAAATAAGGAAAGTATAAAAGAAGAAATTTTAGTGGGAATAACTCAAGATGATATATCAGAAATGAAGGACACTGCTCAACACAATGAATGAACATAAACCAAGATATTTAAAACACTGGGGACAAAAATCTTACAAAATTTTAAAGAGGGAACTAACCCAGCACTTATATCTGGGATTGGCAAACTTTCCTATAAAGAGTCAGAACATAAATGTTTTAGAATTTGAGGGCTGTACAGTAAGTGTCAAAACTATCCAACTCTGCTGTTATAGTGTGAAAGCAGACATAAACACTATGTAAATAAATGAGCATGGTTGGGTTGCAATAAAACTTTATTAACAAAAACAGGCTGTGTGCTAGATTTAGCCACAGACTATAATTTACTAACCTCTGACTTACATAAGAAATCAAGACTCAAAATGGCATTAGACTGCAGTAAACAGACTGAGGACTAGATGACTATTCCTCACTGTTGGTAAAATTCTGAAGGAAAATTATTTTTCACCTAGAATCTTATTCCCAGAGAAATTATCAAATGTGAGGTGTGAATAAATTCTCAAAAATGTTACCTTCCATGAAACTTGACTCAGGAAACAAACCAACAGGGGGCTTCATCAAAATGAGAAAGAAAATTAAGAAAGAGAAAGACATGGGATCCTGAAACCAGGAATTAGGTTCCATTTCTTAGAACTCAGATTATAATAAAGCAAAAGATCATGCCTGTAAGTCATTCAGCATGGAAGGCAACCACTCTACTTTGGAGCAGATCACAGGGTTTTGTTTTTTATTTTTTTTTTAATGTTTACATTTTTAAAGAGAGAATGCGCAAATGTGCATATGCACAGAGGAGGGGCAGAGAGAGAGGGAGAGAGAATCCCGAGCAGGATCCACACTGTCAGCATGAAGCCCCAGGCAGGGCTTGATCCCACCAACCATGATAAGATCACAAGCTAAGCCGAAATCAAGAGTTGGACATTTAACTGACTGAACCACCCAGGTGCCCCTCACAGGGTTTTGATAGAAACTGCTTTAAGATGAAATTGAGAGAATATCAATTGTCTATATGGATTCAGAGGGTATTTATACGATTAGGAGAAGTTCTAGGTGTACATTAATTATAGACACATGCAAAACTAAACAGAACAACTAATATTAACTCCAAAGGAAACAAAAAGTTGCACAGGAAAAAAATATTGATCACTATATAATTCAACACTGATAGAGGTCTCAGAGTCCTAATAAATATTGATCCGATCAAAATTATGATAGAACTGTATCGAACAGATGGAAGGAATGGCAGTGTGCAGTAGAGGCAGGTGTTTGTGGAACAAGGAGTTAAAACTTTATCTCCCATTAGTGTAAAATCAAGGTAATAAAATCTAAATTATAAAAATAAGCAGTGTTACAAACATTTAGAATTTGGAGATAAATACCAAACAAATCAGCTACAAGAGTTGAATATGGTTGTCTCTGAGTATTCTGGACCAGGGCAAGAATCATTTAACAAGACTTGTAGAACAATATGACTCTTGTAAACTCTGTGTACGTATAACACTTTTGATTTTTTTTGTTATTTTGTTAATAATAGTAAGTAGTTTTCCATCGATAAGAAAATCAGCCAATAGTATATTTAATCAATGGATTTTGTATTAACTCTTAATCCAGGTGAAACGTTTATGTTTTAAGGTGGATAAAGGTCAAAAACCTGAGAGCAATACTACATTGTATTTCTACATAAATACGTGCTACAGAAGAATGACTTGCTCGGGAAAAACAATGCAGAATGTCATGGCCTCTTGGAGGGAGGACAATGAGAGCAGAGAATGGTCCCAGAAGTGCCTCCCCTCTAGAGTATTTTGTTTCTCCTAAGCAAATGAGGTGAAGTAATACATTTAGACAAAGCAGGAAGCAGTCAAAGAGGCAAGGAAGAGAAGGGTAACGTGAACAGCAACAATAACATTAAAATTGGAGATGGGTTCCTCTTTCTGACAACACTTTGTCACTCCATATAGTCCCTCCATTTTTCTTTCACTTCCTTTTCTCTCTGTTTTGTTTTGCTTTTGTTGTTTTGTGCACTGTGTTTGTCTGGGTTTCCATCAGTGTTCCAACATGCAGTTGCAAAGACTGTACCTCTCTCCGGTGACAGTTCTGTACTGTCGTGCCTCTTGAGAGGGTCTAAATTTTCTCACCTCCCATCAGCTTTTAAAGTTGCTCGTGGTGGTGTTTTTAAGTAACAAGGCCTCAGTAGGAGTAATTCTGAGTAAAATACAGTATTACCAATTAAACTTGTTTTCTACCCCAGCCCACCATGTAGTCATGTCTTTGGAGAGTACCAGCTTTAACTAAAACCAGGGTGCTATTTGAAACACAATTGTGTCATTAAGCATATTGAGAAAACAGGAAGTAGCTACTGCCTGGATTGGTTCAGTCATGCAAACTCATCAGAAGCCTGGCTCCTTCTACACTGCCATTCTCAAGGCATTGACTCAGTTTTCAGATTTACCCCTTGCAGTGTCATGGGGATCGCCACAGTCCCAATGTGTGCTCGAAGAAGGTTGTTTCATACCATGCATCTCTGTTGCATTACTGAGGAAATCTTTCTTAGCAGCCAAAGCGGACAGTCTTTCATGCTGCATTCACCAGCGTTGGGCCACATGCAAAGGAGGGTGGAAAAAATGAGGATAGGATTTTCAACCTCTACAATGAGAGGGAGGTTCTGCCAGCAAGCAAGTGGGGGTATGACATCTCCGTTGGCTAGGTGACCCACAGTGCCTACAACTGTCCTTGGATGCCTTAGAACATCCACCACCATACCCCGTGGAGGGCATAGAGGTGCCCAGCAGACAGAGCCATACCTATCAGATGTAGCAGCAATGCCTACCAGAAGTGGCACTACCGAGAAGGAAAGGCAGTACCAAATGGAAGCCTCAGTGGTGCCAGTAGGCACAGTGTGTCCGACAGACATTAGCCAAGTTCAGCCCTGGGAGAGACTGTAGCTTCATTGTTCAATATAATCACCAATATCCACCTGTGGTGCTTCAAACTGAAATAAAATTTGAAATTCAGTTCTTCACACTGCCTACCATTTCAAGTGTGAAACACCCGCTAGTAACTACAGCTAGTTGCTACCATATGATGCATCACAGGTAAAGAATATTTCCATCTTTACAGAAAGCTTATTGGACAGTACTGGAGCAGAGCAAGGGAAGAACTTCTCACGGGACAAATCCACATATGTAGAAATAAGATTACATTACACCTCATCTCCAAGGATCCCCAGGAAGTCATGGTACAAACTTTTGGTCAAGATAGGAATGAAATTTACTAGCTAATGATTTATAACCTGCTGTTTAAAGCCCAAAATTCCCACGGAGGCACCCAGTGTCAGCTAGTCTGCATTTAGTGAAAACGTGTAGGTTGATGGTCCCCCCCTGGTTTACCTGGTCACTCAGCCTGGTTCTGACCGTGAGATCAGTGTAGCATAAAAACTTCCAAGCAAACTTGTGCCTCATCTTCCCTAAAACAGATACCTTGTTCTCCTATTGGTAGCCATGATTCCCAGATGGAGCATGTTCTGCACGATTGAGAGAAGACTTTGGAAGCTGTGCCCAGGTGTTCCAGACCTCTGTAATGTTGCTTTGTGCTTTCTTGCTCCTGGTGCCGTGTATCCTTTGCTTGTAATAAATCTTTCATGAGTATATCTTGTTAGAATCCTGAGAGTCCTTTCAATTATCTGACCCCGAGTAATTGCTGTACCCCATGGTGGCCCATCAGATTTGGTCATTAACACATATGAAATACCCTCCTGACGCTCCCAGAAGTAACTAGATTGAACTTTACAAGGCTCTGGAGGTCCCACACCAGCAGATATGAGCAAGAAACATCCATATATATATATATAAATAAGACTTTGCCGTTGTTCTTCACCCTTACATGCCAAAAGGAAGTTACAGATGGAATGATATAGTTTGATATGAATATAAGTCAGAGATTATTTGTTTTCAAATCCTTGTAAAGATAATTTTATTGCCTAAACCTCCATTTTTCTCTTCTATATAATGGGAAATATTGCAGAATTCAAATCATAGGATTGCTTGAGGGTTGATTTATACAATACATGTGATAAGTACAATGATGATAGTATAGGAAGAACTCTGTAAGTATGAGCTCTTGTTACATACTGCCCAGATGAATATATGTGTTAAATATGAACATTTATAACAAACTGGATAATGCATTACCTTAAAGATATCATTATCTTTCTCAGATTTTATTTTATTTCATTTAGTGGTGTTATCTCAATTACCTTCCAACTTTACATCTATTTTGTTTTCCTTTAAATGATATTTTATATGAATGCACCCTGTATCTGAGTAGAGTGCTATATCTTCTAGCTCTAAATGGAGTAATATTTTCATATGCTCTATATATTCTATGCGTGGCTCTTGCTCAGTGGGAAAATTATGGATGTAGTTGTTAGGCCACTAACTCAAATTCTTCCCCTGGTGGTTAATCATGGTTTCTAATCCCAGTGGTATAAACGGCTTTCTGGCAGCCTTCTGGCATAATCCTCTCACTTTATAGTGAGATTTCACAGCTAGTAAATGATAGAACTGGGACTCCAATCCAATCAGACCCATATAAATGTTGAAGTTGTAAGAATATATAGATGATACGGTATATTTCTGGAGAGGATATCATTTGTGATAGAAATATGAGATTATAAAGAGACAAACATAATTTTAAGAAATTGTTCAAACTAATTCATATGACTGTGCTGCAGGAGAGGCAATATACGATATTTTTCCTACTGTTAAAGAACTTAGACCCCTAGTTGTACTTGTCCTGTTTGAGTTTCTTTAAATCACATGAAATAGAAACCCATTCAAGATAACTCACATAAAATGGTGATTTATTGTAAGACTCTATCAAAGAAGAAAAAGTAATATGGATGCATTTCAGGTAAACTAGAATTGGAAAGTGGAATGGTATTAAGAATTGAGACAGGCACATAATCTCTTCCTCTCGTGGGGACAAATTCTCTAATCTCTACCTTTCTGAATTCTTTGCTTTGAATTCCTTTCTGTCTTGCCTGGTTTTCTCTCCTGGCGTACCTGAACATAGCCAACACAGCCTGACTCTTAACTCTAGGGTTCATCACTTTGTGATGACCAGCATTGTGTCTCTCTTTTCTTTCAGGCAGTATCCTCCTTACCATTATAGTCCATCCGCATTGTTTTCTGTCAGCGCAGAAGTTCATCTGTCATTAATCGGTTTGGATGGAGGTTTGTGGACATCTGGAATCTACAGCTGACCCTTACAAGGCTGTGGGAAAGTAAGTACCTCCAAACATATCCTTTACACATATACACGTGTAAAGTTCAAGAACCATACAAGGGTGGTCATTTAGGGCTATTCTCGAGGTGTCACATGAAATATATGCCAAATATGTAGTAAAAACAGAAGTTCTTCAATCCTTCCACAGTAGCAGATATCCATCTGCACTGAAGCTCCAGGAAGTCCAAACAAAGGATGTAGATGTGAAATGATATCTTGAAGAATGGGTAGAGTATGATTATTTGGAAAGAAGATAAAAAGGTATTGCAGTCAGGCAAAAGGGCATGAAGGTAGGAAACGTTAAGGTACAAAGAGTAAAGTATTTGAATTGGAGTAGAATGTTCATAAACGGTTAAAACAAAAGATGAGGTTGTAAAAGGTAAATTGTGTGCTAATTGGGGAGGATACTGTGGTGCATATTATAGAGAATGGTTTTGATTCTAGAAGCAAATTTGGATAAGACTTGAATTGTAAAATATTTTCTATTTTGAATACATGGGGAGAAGTTTTGATATTGGGACTGTTTGAAGATGAGACTTGGGTGGTTCAGTATTGGAAAAAAAGAGAAAAGGTAATATAGCATATTCTATCTCTAAGACTCCATCCTTAGGAAATTATAAAAGATAAAGACGAATATTTATGTACCAAGATATTTATGGCAGCACTATAAATAACACAAAATTCTGGAAATGATTTAAATACCCAAAAACATGGAGATTCATTAATAAATTATGTATACCCAGATGTTGTATCATTAAAAAGAATGTTTCCAAAGAATATTTGATGATATGGGGGGAAGGGAGGTGAAGCTACTCATCATTTATTAAATGCAAAATTCAAGGACAAAGCTAATGTTTATGTATATGATATTGCCAAAAACTTAAATCTTTCAAAGTTTTGATAATTCAATCTCTACTTCTTAAACAGAGGATATTAACATTACTGTTTACATTCTTTTATTATTGTTTACATTCTTGACAAAGATTTATTACAGCAAGCAAATCTTGGTATCTACTATAAATGTTAAGGTAAGTGCTAAGTTTTTATAACAAAAAGATACCCAAAAATATGCCTTCAATAAGACAGAGGTTTCTTTCTCTCTCACGTCTGGCTGGTATAGGCTTGTTGAGTAGCCCCACTTTGCAAAGTATTGCGGGGAGCCAGATTTCTTTTGTCTTCTTCTCCGCCTTCCCCTGGGTTATTTTTCTTTCCTCCTGAAACCTGAGTTGGTGCCGTGTCCCTGTTCTAGCCTAAAGGGAGGAGGAAAAAATCACAAGTGCAAGCAACTTTATTTTTAAGGTTGTGTAGCAAAATTTGCTCACATGACTTCTGTTCATATCTCATTAGCCAAAATGTGATCACATAGTCATACCTAACTATAAGGGAGGCTAGGAGATATGGTGAGAGGAATGTGCTCTATGACTTAAAAGGAGAAGCAAGGGGATAATTAAGGACCATAACATCTTCCACATCTGCTAGAATACAATGGCTATTCAAGAAACCTTTATTAACTGTTCCTCAAAAATCTAAGGTGTTTTTTTTTTTGTCTTTATGTCAGTAGTGGAAACTGTGATAGTCAGTAAATCAGCCACCTGCTTTAGTTTCCTATTAATTGAGCAATTAGATAATCAAATATAGCGAGGATAAATCTCAGATCAAAAACTTAGATGGGAAAAGGTAACCACATTCCTTTATTTTCTTTAAGTCTGTTTAAATCACTAGATTTAGCCCCATTCCATCTGGTTGGAAAGAAATTCACTCTTAGATATTACTGGACTCTTCTCCTGGGGTTGTGTCAAGGATTTCCACCAAGCCCCCCATGGCCATCCGCTGTCAATGAGCATTGGGTGTGTGTTTCTCCAAGCACTGGACTCTGCACAGAAGACAGGAGTATTTTTGAGACCATAGGTGCATAACATATGTCTTATATGTGGGTAAGACACAAGTGTCTTTCAGGATGCCTGGGTGGCTCAGTTAGTTAAGCATCTGACTTCAGCTCAGGTCATGATCTCACAGATCATGAGTTTGAGCCCCATGTCGGGCTCTGTGCTAATGGCTCAGAGCCTGGAGCCTGCTTTGGATTCTGTGTCTCCCTCTGTCTCCGTCCCTCCCCTGCTTACACTCTGTCTCTCTTACTCTCTCTCTCAAAAATAAATAAACATTAAAAAAATTAAAACAAACAAAAAGACATAGGTTTCTTTCTGCCATCAATTCCCACCCCAACCCTAGCACTGTCAGGGAACAGGTTCCAAAACCCTGTTAGGCAGGCCCTCAGGATCTGTTTTCTCTCTCTCTCTCTCTCTCTCTCTCTCTTTTTTTTTTTGAAACTATAATTAACATAACAATGTTACATTAGTTTCAGCTGCACAACATCATGATTCAACAATTTTGTACATAGCTAGGTGCTCACCATTATAAGTGTAGTCACCATCTGTCACCAAACAACATTATTACAATGTTATTGACTATATTCCCCATGCTGTATTTTTCATCTCTGTGAGTTATTTTATAACCAAAAGTTTGTATGTCTTAATCCCCTTTATCTATTTCACTCATTCCCTCAACCACCTTCCTTCTAGGCAACCACCAGTTTGTTGTCTGTGTTTAAGAATCTGTTTTTTGTTTTTTGGTTTTTGGTTTGTTGGTTTTTAGATTCCCCATATAAGTGAAACCATATGGTATTGGTCTTTGCTTGCCTGACTTATTTCCCTTAGAATATACCTTCTATGTCCATCCATGTTGTTGCAACTGGCAATATCTCATTCTTTTTGAAGACTGAGTAATAGTCCATTGTATGTATATATACATGTGTGTATGTTACATCTTTCTTATTCATCTGTTGATGGACACTCAGGTTGCTTCCATATATTGGCTCTTGTAAATAGTATTACAATAAACATTAAAAAATACATATGTATCTTTTTCAGTTAGTATTTTCATTTAATTGGGTAAATACCCAGTAGTTAAATTACTGGATCATATGGTAGTTCTATTTTTAATTTTTTGAGGAGTCTCCAGACTGTTTTTCACAGTGGCTGCACCAATTTGCATTGACACCAACAGTGCACAAGGTTTTCTTTTTCTCCACATCCTTGCCACCATTTGTTGCTTCTTGTCTTTTAGATTCTAGCCATTCTGACTAGATGTAGGGTGATCTCACCGTGGTTTTGATTTGCATTTCTCTGATGATTACTGATGTTGAGCATCTTTTTCATGCATCTGTTGGCCATGTGTATGTCTTCTTTGGAAAAATATCTGTTCAGGTCCTCAGCCCATTTTTAAATGTGATTGTTTGTTTTGATGTTGAGTTGTAGGAATTCTTTATATATTTTAGATATTAGCCCCTTACTGGATATAGCATTTGCAAACATCTTCCGTCATGCAGTAGGTTGCATTTTTGTTTTGTTGATGCTTCCTTAACTGTGCAAAAGGCTTTTTATTTTGGTGTAGTCCCAATAGTTTATTTTTGCTTTAGTTTTGCTTGCCAGGGGAGACATATCTAGAAAAATGTTGCTATGGCTGATGTCAAAGTGATTACTGCCTACGTTTTCTTCTGGGAATTTTATACTTTCATGTCTCACATTTAGTATTTAACCCACTGTGAGTTAGCTTTTCTGTACAGTGTAAGAAAGTGGTTCAGTTTTGTTCTTTTGCATGGAGCTGTCCAGTTTTCGCAGAGCCATTTATTGAATGGCTTTTCCTCATTTTAGATTCCTCATTTACATCTTTACATTTTACATTTACATTCTTGCCTCCTTTGTCATAAATTACTTGACCATATAAACATGGGTTTATTTCTGGGCTCTCTATTCTGTTCTACTGATCTCTATGTCTATTTTTGTGCCAGTACCATATTGTTTTGATTGCTACAGCTTTGTAGTATACCTTGAAATCTGGGATTGTGATACCTCCAGCTTTGTTCTTTCTCAAGATTGCTTTGGCTATTTAGGGTCTTTTGTGGTTTCATATAAATTTTTGGATTATTTCTTCTAGTTCTGTGAAAAATGCTATTAGTATTTTGATGGGGATTACATTGAATCTGTAGATAGCCTTGGGTAGTTTGGACATTTTAACAATATTCTTCTAAGCCATTAGCATGGACTATCTTTCTATTCGTTTGTGTCATCTTCAATTTCTTTCATCAATGCTTTGTAGTTTTCAAAATACAGGTCTTTCACCTCCTTGGTTAAGTTTGTTTCTAGGTATTTTATTCTGTTTGGTACAATTGTAAATGGAATTGTTTTCTTGATTTCTTTTTTTGCTACTTCATTATTATGTATACACATGCAACATATTTATGTATATTAATTTTGTATCCTGCAACTGAATTCATTTATCAGTTCTAGTAGTTTTTGGTGGTCTTTAGGATTTTTTATATATAGTATCATGTCATCTGCGAATAATGACAATTTTCTTTCTACCTTAACAATTTGGAGGGTTATTACTTTATTTCTTTTTCTTGTCTGATTGCTGTGGCCAAGACTTCCAGTACTACGTTAAATAAAAGTGGTGAGAGGAGGCATCCTTGTCTTATTCCTGAATTTAGAGGAAAAGTTCTTAGTTTTTCACCAGTGAGTATGATAGTAGCTATAATTTTCACGTATGACCTTTACTATATTGAGGCTTGTTTCTTCTAAACCTATTTTCTTGAGAGTTTTTGTCATGAGTGTGTGTTTTATTTTGTCAAATGTTTTTTTCTGCATCTGTTGAGATGATCATATGGTTTTCTCCTTTCTCTTGTTAAGGTGATGCGTCATGGTCATTGATTTGTGAATATTGAACTACCCTTGCATCCCTGGAATAAATCCTACTTGATAGTGGTGAATGACTTTTTCTAATGTATTGTTGAATTTGGCTTGCTAATATTTTGTTGAGGATTTTCGCATCTATGTTCTTCAGAGATCTTGGCCTCTAGTTTTTCTTTCTTTGTATTGTGTTTGGTTTTGGTATTAGGGTAATGTAGGCATCCTAAAATGTATTTGGAAGTTTTCCTTCCTCTTCTATTTTTTGAAATAGTTTGAGAAGACTTACTGACTCTTCTTTAAATGTTTGGTAGTATTCACCTTTGAAGCCATCTGAACCTAGACTTTAGTTTGTTGGGAGATTCTTTTTTTTTTTTAATTACTGAATCAATTTCATTATTAGTAATTGGTATCTTCAAATTTTCTGTTTCTTCCTAATTCATTCTTGGAAGATTATATGCTTCTAGCAATTTACCCATTTTTTTCTGGGTTGTCCAATTTGTTGGCATATAATTTTTCATAATATTCTCTTGTAATCCTCTTTATTTATGTGGTATTGGTTGTTATTTCTCTTCCTTAATTTCTGAATTTATTTTTTTGAGTCCTCTCTTCTTGATAAGTCTGGCTGAAGATTTATCAATTTTGTATATTTTTTCAAAGTATCAACTCCTGGTTGAATTGATCTATCCTATTGCTTTTTAGTCTCTGTTTCATTTATTTCTGTTCTAATCTTTATTAATTCCTTTCTTCTAGCTTTGGGATCTGTTTTCTATCTCTTTTAAGTGTAAGGTTTCTTTGTTTGATATTTTTCTTGGTTCTCAAGGTAGGCCTGCATTACTATTAACTTGCCTCTTAGAACTGCTTTTGCTGCATCCCAAAGATTTTGGATTGTTGCATTTTCATTTTTATTTGTCTGCAGGTATTTTTTAATTTCCTCTTTGATTTCTTGGTTGACCCATTCAATGTTTAGTATCATGTTGTTTAGCCTCCATGTATTTGTGTTCTTTCCAGAATTTTTCTTGTAACTGATTTCTAATTTTATATGGTTTTAATTTTTTTTAATGTTTATTTAATTTTTGAAGGAGAGAGAGACAGAGTGTGAGTGGGGGAGGGACAGAGAGAGACACACACACAGATTCCGAAGCAGGCCCCAGGCTCTGAGCTGTCAGCACAGAGCCTGAGATAGAACTCGAACTCACAGACCATGAAATCATGAGCTGAGCTGAAGTCTAACACTTAACCAACTGAGCCACCCAGGCACCCCTATACTGTTGCGGTCCTAAAAGATGCTTGATATGATTTAACTTTTTTAAATTTATTGACACTTGTTTTGTGGCCTAACATGTGATTCTACTCTAGAGGGTGTTCCAAGTGATTTGAAAATAATGTGTATTCTACTCTTTTTGGATACAGTGTTATGTATATCTGTTATGTCCATCTGGTTTAATATGTCATTCAAAGCCACCGTTTCTTTCTTGATAATCTGTCTAGAATACCAATACACTGATGTAGGTAAAGTGTTAAATTCCCCTACTATTACTATATTCCTGTCATTTTCTCCCTTTATATCTGTTAATAATTGCTTTATGTATTTAGGTATTCCTATGTTTAACACATAGATATTTATAATTGTTATATCCCCTTGTTGGATTGTTCCTTTTATCATTAAGTAGTACCCTTCTTTGTCTCTTGCTACAGTTTTTGTTTTAAAGTCTATTCTTTCTGACATAGGTATTGCTACCCTAGAATTTTTTTTTTTTGATTTTTCACTTTTATTTGTATGATGTATGTTTTTACATACTTCTACTTGCAATCTGCCTGTATCTTTAAGTCTGAAGTGAGAGGCTTATAAGCAGGCTTATATAGATGGGTCATGTTTTTTTGTTTTTTTGTTTTTTTAAATCCATTTAGTGTCCCTATGTCCTTTGAAGTATTTAGTCCATTTATATTTAAAGTAATTACTGATAGGTATGTATGTGTTGCCATTCTGCCACTTTTCCAGTTTTTATAATTCTTCTCTGTCGCTTTCTTCTTCATTTTCTTTTCTTGTGGTTTCATTATTTTCTTTAGTGTTATGCTTGGATTCCTTTCTCTTTATTTTTGCATATCTGTTACAGATTTTTTATTTGTGGTTACCATAGGTTTATATATAACATCTTATGTGTTTTTCAGTCTATATTAAGTTGATGGTTGCTTAACTTTGAATTCATTCTAAAAGCACTACTTTTTTACTCCCTCTTCCATATTTTACCTAGATGATGTCATATTCTGCATCTTTTTTATTTTGTGTATCCCTTGTCTTTGTCAATATAATTGACTTAATACTTTTGTGTTTTAACCTCCATAATGGTTTTATTAGTGATTCATCTACTACCTTTAGATGCTTGCAATTACCTGTGAAATTTTTCCCTCTTATAATTTTCTTACTTCTAGTAATGGCATTTTCTTCTACTCAACTTCCTTAAACATTTCTTCTTGGAAGGCTGGCAACAAACTCCTTTAACTTTGTTTGTCTGGAAAATTCTTCATCTCTCATTCTATTTAAAATGATAACTTTGCTGGGTAGAGTATTCTTGGTTGAAGTCTTTTTGATTTCAGTACTTTGAATATATTCTGCCACTACCTTCTGGCTTGCAGAGTTTTGGATGAAAAATCCACTAATAACCTTATAGGGTTTCCTCTATATGTAACTTTTTTTTTTTCCTGCTGCTTTAAAAATTCTCTTTTTATCACTACTTTTTTGCCACTTTATTATGTGGTGTGGTGTGGACTCTTTGGGTCAAATTTGGGAGGGTTATTGTGCCTTCTGTATCCGGATATCTGTTTCCTCCCTCAGATTGAGGAACTTAGCAGCTATTATTTCTTCATATAAGTTTTGTGCCCCCTTCTCTCTTCTTCTGGGATCCTTTTAATATGAATGTTACTGTGCTTGATGATGTCTGAGTTCCATTAACCTATTCTCATTTTTTTATTCTTTTTTTCATTTTTCTGCTCTTCTTGTGTGCTTTCCATTTCTCTATCTTCCAAGTCACTGATGTATTCTTCTGCATCCTCTAATATGCTGTTGATTCTCTCTAGTGTACTTTTTTCTTTCAGTTATTGAGTTCTTCATCTCTGATTGGTTCTTTTTTATATTTTCTAACTCTTTGTTAAAGTTCTCACTAAGATCCTCCACTCTTTTTTCAAATCCAGTAAGTATCTTTATGACAATTACTTTCGATTCTTTATGAAGCATATCATTTATTTTCATTTCACTTAGCTGTTTTGCTATTATTTTGTCCTGTTCTTTCATTTGGGACATATTCCTCTGTCTCATTTTATCTAACTCTCTGTGTTTGTTTCCATGTATTAGGAAGGTCAGCTATTTCTCCTAGTTTTGCAAATAGTGGCCTTATATAAAAGAGGCCCTATGGTACTTCATAGCACAATGTCTCCTGGTCATCAGAACCAGGCATTCCAGGAGTGTGTCTTCTGTGGGCTGTGTATGTTCTATTGTGGATGAGTTGCATTTGCCTTCAGTTAGGTGCAATCACCTGCTTTGCCTGTTATCAGTGCACTGGACACTGTTGAGAGACCTGTCCGAGGCCACTGTGGGCTTGTAGATGAGCAGGGCCAGCTGTCAATCTTGATGTCTGTGCTGCATCTCTGTGTTAGGGCTGCAGGTGCACTGAATGGCAGGATTTTCTCCCTGCATGGCCAGCTGAAAGGCTTGCTACTGGAATTGCAGGCACACTGGTGTGTGTGGTTATCTCCCCCACTCCCTAGGGAAGGAGTCACTTTGGAGTGACACCTGTCCCTGCTAAGGTTGCTTGCATGATGTGGTAGGACAGGAGCTGCTTTGCAGGGAGATGGGCATGTTGGGTGGGGTAAGTCCACAAGGGTGTGTGAGGGTGGGGCACATAGTACTAACAAGATAGGTGGAGAATGTTTACACTGGTCACCACAAATGTCTGGCTATCTAGTATTTGCCAGTACTTTTGTTCCTGGAGAATTCTCCTAAAGATCCCTGCCCTTCTCCTTATTTATTAACTGGCTCTTTAAGGATGGGGACTCAGTTTCCAATTGCCCTCTGGCTCTCCTGGAACTAAGCCCACTGATTTTTAGAACTTGTGAAATTAAGCTTACTGGTTTTCAAAAACCAAATATTCTGGGGACCCATCTTCCCAGCGTGAGTCCCCAGAGCCTGGGGTGAGGTCTGATCCTCTTGCTTCTCCATACATGTGGTGTTCCTCCTGTTTGTGGTTAGTCTTGCCAGGAGTTTGGTTCCCAACTGAATGTCTGGCCATCCTACTTTTTTCAATGTGGCTTTTGTTTATGTTAACTGTGGAAGGTCTTGTCTTCACATCTTTGGGTCATTTTCAGGGGTAGTTACACCAGATGCGGCTGTTATCTCTGGGTATCCATAGGATGAAGTGAGCTCGGGGTCCTCCTACTCCACCATCTTCCTCACTACCCTCCCAATTTATAGATCTCTTTGGACCTTCTCAGTTTTATGTAAAACTTTCTTTTCTCCCTTAGTAATGATTAAGGAAATATTGTGAGAGCCTGAAGTCCAGACTAACATTACACGTGACAGAAAATGCCTTAGCTCTTAAGCAGGACTGCCTTCCACCCTGCAAAGTTTCTATTGGCTTAAAATGAGAAAGGAGGGTAAAATATAGCAAACAAACCACAAATAATCACCTATTAAAATGATTCAGTCCCCAATTTCTGGAATTGCATGTAAAATCTGAACCAATGTACTTCAGTATATGAACTATTTTTTTCTTATTTAATACTTCTAACTTTTTATTTCCCAATAATTACAGATTTACAGAAAGTTGCAAAAATAGTATAGTGACTCCCATATACCCTTTACCCACTTCCCTCCAGTGGTAACATCTCAGACTATAGTACAACTTCAAAACCAATGTACTGACAACAGCAACTGCTAACTAGACTTTTTTTAATTTTTAAAAATGTTTTTATTTGCTTTTGAGAGACAGAGAGTGAGTAGGAGAGGGGCAGAGAGAGAGAGAGAGAGAGAGAGAGAGAGACAGAATCCAATGCAGGCCCCAGGCTCTGGGCTCTGAGCTGTCAGCACAGAGCCTGATGCAGGGCTTGAATTCACAAGCCATGAGATCATGACCTGAGCCAAAGTGAGACACTTAACCAACTGAGCCACCCGGGTGCCCCTAGACTATAGACTTTGTTCAATTTCACCAGCTTTAACATGCGTTCATTTGTGGCTGTGTACAGGTCTATGTATGAACTAACTAACGTAGATGCATAGAGATTTTTCCATTGTGTTTGGTTCCTAGTTATTGGTCAGATTTTAGAAAATTGAAAAGGTAACCTGCATGTAAGTGATGTATCAGTGTCTGAGTTTTGGGTGGATAAAAATGGGAGAGCAGCAAGAGGAAAATGTGAGAGAGAAAAAGATTATTTACTTAACTAATGTAACTACAAAGTTTGCCTGTGGTTTAAAATAAAGAATCTGGAGGCTGTCATAAAGCTTGGGAAGCATTTATTTATTACCAAAATGTAGGTCACCAGGTGGATGTGGAATAGCATCGAGAGACCTGAGCAGAACAGATAAGAGATACAGTGGAAAAAAATATAAATTTCACCCAAATCACAACCAGGGCAGGTAAATGGGCTCCTTTCTTTAGGCAGTTTTCTACCCACACCCACCCCTTGAGAGAATAAAACTCTCTCTCTCAGAGTCAGTTTTTCAAGAATCAAATCTCTTATTTCTCAGTTCTTTGCCTATCTGACTTCCCAAACATCAACATTTCAAATTTTTAGAAATATTTGACATTTTTCCTGTTGATTTAACACAAACCAGTGATTTTTTTTATTTAAGAAAACTCACTTTAACACAGTGAAAACATGACAAGAAGCAGCGTGCAGCCAAGTCTCTGCTGAAGGCGCAGACTGCCTCTCAGCAAACACTTGTAGGGCCTCGAAAGCCAAACAAACAAGGAGGATCTCAATATTTTATGTCAGGGAAAACTTTCTCTACATCTTCACTTTTTCTCGAAGATGAAGAAGTGTGGTAGCAAGTTTCCAAGATGCTATGGTTGACGTCTTTATTAATGATCTTGCAGAGACGGCACATGGTACTTAAATGAAGTTTGCAGATGATGCTAAATCAAGAGCTGTTGCTAATACCAGTAAAGACAACACAGTAATAAATAAACTTGTGATGGTTAAAAATATAAAGAAGAAAAAGGGGGAAAGATACAGGATATGCACATTTTGTGATGTTACATGAAAGCTACACTGCCCCCACAAAGGAGACCTGTATTAGGGTAAATATGAAGCCATTGCCTTATGATAAGAAGAAATTCCATGTCCCTTCCTCTCAACTGCAATGGAACTGAACTTGGAACCGCTTGTTTAATTGGGAGGCCTGTATTCAACCTGAAAAAGACAGGAAAGAGGACGAAACTGAACCGAGAATCACCAAGTGTGATGCAAATAAAAAGGTTAATGGGAATAAATATTTACAATTTCAAGACTAAAAAAGTCTGCAATGATTTGAAAGGTACTAACACTACAAAAAAGCAATTATTTAGCCTGGGGAAAGCGTCTGTAACTAGAAATAATGACGTTAAGAATGGCACGATTTCAGAAATATCAGGAAACTTTCTCCCAGCCACAAAAACCTATAACATCTAGGTAATAGGTACAAAGACCATTCTTTCAGGACATTTCATTCTGTGGGGGAGGAGAGAAGTAATGGAAGGGATTGTAAGGTAGTTTAAGGAAAAACATTAGCCCATCAATGAGCAAAGAGCAGGGAAAGCAAAGACCTAGGCCCAGGAGAACCAACGAGTCCCTGGAGGCTTTGAGATGAGGAGCTATGTATGTACCTGGGCTTACACAGCCAAGGGAAAGCATTACAAAAAGGAAGACTCATGGTTTCCAGCACCCCTCCTTTCCAGTCTTAGAAAGACTCCATTCATATTTTATATGAAATGCTTAGAAGAGATCTCTGACGCATATTACTTGTGTCCTCTAAGAATTAATTCTCCTGTGATGGCAAGGAGCTTAACCATCACAGCAGCAAGTATACTAAGAACAGACAAATCTTCCCAGAGAATATTGATACATTCTGACAACAATGAACTTACAATGCAGTTGGGACATACTATGAGATGTGACCACTTCTCCTCCCATCTCTTCTGGATAGGTAAAAGAGTTACACTGTAGAGCAGCCCAAAATTGTTGGCAAACCTCACCTCTGCCACAGAGTAGTATATCTTGATTAAGTTACCTGACTTTGTGAGCCTCAGTTTGCCCATCTATCAAAACAGGCATCATAATTACGTTTAGAAACTACCATTTGCCTATAATTCCCAAGAGTCAGGAACCTTCCCAATTACCTAAATAGATTAGTTTCATAAATTACTAATTTTGTAAATAGTTTCCTAATGTAGGAAGTGGACAAGGGATGGCACCTTAGGCAGAGTTCTTGATCACATGCAACAAAAGCCAGTTCTGGTGAGTTTTTAAAGGAATATTTAAAAGAGGCAGAGATGGTACTGGAAAATTGGATATTCACAGGCAAAAGAATGAAACTAGACTTTTCTCAGACACCACTCACAAACATTAACTTGAAACAGATCATAGACCAAAATCATAAGACCTGAAACCATAAAACACCTAGAGAAAACTCTAGGTGTAAACTAGAGGTGGTAAACTCCTTGGCATAAGCCTTGGCAATGATTTTTTGGATAACGCCTCAGTCTCAAGCAACAAAAGCAAAAATAAACAAACATGACTACATCAAACTAAGAACCTTCTGCACAACAAAGAAAATGATCAATAAAGTGAATACAGAATGGGAGAAAATATTTGTAAACTGCATATCTGATAAAAGACTAATATCCAAGATATGTAAGGAACTCCTACAACTCAATAACAAAACAAAATCTGATTTAAAAATAGGCAAAGGACCCCAACAGACATTTGTCCAAAAAGGATAGTCGCGTGGCTAACAAGTGCAGGAAGAGGTGTTCAACATCACTAATTATCAGGGAAACTCAAAACCACTGTGACCGATCACCTCGTACCTGTTAGAATGACTGTTATCAAAAATACAAGAGGTAACAAGTGTTGGTGACAATGTGAAGGAAAAGGATTCCTTGTGCACTGTTGGTAACACTGTAAATTGGTACACTACTGTGGAGAATAATATGGAGGTTCCTCAAAAAATTAAAAACAGTACTAGTAAATGCTGTCAAATTTCTAGCTGTAAGATAAATAAGTTCTGGGGACATAATGTGCAGCATGATGATTATAATTTACAATACTGTATTTTATATGTGAAAGGTGCTAAGAGAATAAATCTTTAAAGCTCTCATTTAAAAAATTTAACTATGTGGGGTAATGTTAATTCAATTTAGTGTGGTAATTATTTCACAATATGTTACATATATCAAATCATTATGATGTATACTTTAAACAAATACATTATATACGTCAATTATGTCCCATTAAAACTGGGGGGTGGGGGATGATGGTAGTAAGAAGAGCTCAAGGTTAAGCTTCTGGAGCAATGCTCAAATCTCACCTCAAAAACCCCTGGTCTGTCATAGATATGGTTATCATCATCATCAATAACAATACCTCCTGCCATCTTGAGATGGTGTCATTCACACATCTGCCAGAAACTCAACTTGACAGCAACCCTGGCTGTCATTAGCACTGTCACCACTCCTGTGCCCCCGAAATGACCTAGTAGCATTGCTTATAGCAACAGCCAACTACCTGGGCGGTCATCTCCTATCCAGTGGATTCTACTTAGAGCCTGCTTCCTTGTGCTGTTCTGCTCTGAATCAAAGTCTCCCATGTCTGATTGATAGGGCCTAGATAATTGTCTGTGTCCTAACTTCAGGGGATGGGAAAAGAGATGTTGTGAATTCATTGGGGAGGCAGGACCCATGAGGCTGAATATTTCTCCAGACATAGGAAGGGTAGCGAGAGATGCTGGGCAGGATGTGTGGGCAATCTGGCTGTGACATCTGTCACCCTATTGATCACCAGGCCTGCTTCAGTTGATCTGGCTGGTTAGGCAACTATCCCCTTCTTCCCTCACCACTCTACAGGCACCCCTACCAAAGCTGTGCGCCTTGTCGAAAGAGGACCACCTTCCCTGATAGAGGAGGACTGTTCTTTAGTCAAGGGTATATGCGTAGCTTCTCTCCCATGCTAGAACCTCCAAACAAGATTTCAAGAGATGGTGGGCAGCCCCAAAACAAGACAAATGCCTATTGAAGAATTTGGCTCTGAAACATTAACATACACATACTTTTTCCATATTTAAAATTAAACAGCAACAGATTTAACAACTGTGAAGCACAAAATACTGCCACCTAATAAAACCCTCCAATGAGGCATCTTCCAAAAGAGAGACAAAGTCTCAACTGGTACTGCATCTAGGTCCAAATCCAAGTTTTTTGAGTCAGATATGTTCTTCCTCTGCATCTTTCACAATTTTGTCTGGAGTCCTAAGCTATGCACTATTTTGTAAACTTCACTCACACTCAATATAGAAAGGAACAAGAGAGGAGGAAAAGTTAGTTAAAATATACAACTATAGGGGTGCCTGGGTGGCGCAGTCGGTTAAGCGTCCGACTTCAGCCAGGTCACGATCTCGCTCTCTGCCCCTCCCCCGTTCATGCTCTGTCTCTCTCTGTCCCAAAAATAAATAAAAAACGTTGAAAAAAAATTAAAAAAATATATATATATTCAACTATATGCGTGAAGCAGCAAGGAAGAAAATATGAGTAAGTCCAACAGTCCTTATTTCTGAACTGGTCGCAAGGTCATAGTACTATTTTTTATTTCCTTTCTCTTTTACCTGTTACATATCCCCATTGTCCTCAAACAGTACCTCAGCTGGTCAGTATTGTTTGCCCAGTGGATAATCCAAATTTTATTCTCAAGGTAGATAAGTCTTTAGTGATCTTGCCTATAATGGGTTACTGTAGTTTTCTTATTATCACTGGATAAGGAAAAACTAGGAACCATCAATCCCTTGAATTCCCCATAAATTCTTCCACATCTCCATTGTATAACAACAACCCTATTTTCCATTGATAATAGGAACCAACCACTTCAGCGAACACAGAACCCTCATTTTTGCCTGTTTTCCAGAAGCAAGAGGAATGCTAGATGGCCAACTAGGGATCTCAGCTTTCAAAATTGTTGCATCACTGATGAAGGAAACATTTCTCTTAGGGTTATTAACACCCTCAAACCGAATTTTCAAGATACGAAGAAAGGAAATAAAGGCCTTAGAGTGATTTAGTTATAATTGTGAGATGCTCCATGCCCACGTTCACTCCTTGGTTTCAGGACCCCTGTGTTCTGGCTGTGGAGGAAGCGGCACCGATATTGGGCACTGATTACGGTTGAACCCACGTCTTGTAGAATAGCACACAACCTACACAAGGAGCTGTTACACAACCAGAGTGGTAACTGAGTTGTCAAGGGACCACTCCACTGAGCTATCAGGCTGGCTGCCTCTGAATGGCTGGGTGCACAGTAGGACCAGAAATCCCATGGCATAAGCAAATTAGCTCATATCTTTTGCTCTGAGATAAATTTTCTGTTCTGTAAATTCTGGCCCGGCTCAGACCTTATGTAAAGGCGATTATCGTACATTTCTCAAATAGGCAGCCTTTTGGGATCCTGCCTTTATATAGTTCTCTCCTTAAGTTTGTCAGACAGTTTAGGGGGCCAGAGAACATGATTCCCAAGATTCCTCAGAATCCCACATCAATGGCAAGGGAGGCATTCCAGCCCACAGTAGGGTTCTGGGAGGCCAAGTTTACAGCAGTTGCCAATCTCCTCTGTCCACAACCTTTCCCATTACTTCTAGCTCCTTTCTTCTGTTATTCTTTCTTTACTCTCGCTCTTTTCCTCTTCCTTCCCCTTCTAATTCTTTCTTCTCCTTCTTCACCCTGTACACTCTTCATCATTTTTGTAGTTTCAACTATCTAATGCCTGTCCACACTGGGAGAAGACCAATCCTACCTAAATCTCCCAGAGCAACATTTATCCCACTATACCCCCAAGCATGATAGGTCATAGGAAACAGCACATACAGTAACAACAACAAAATAACCTTGAGACTGGCAAATTTATTCTTCTTAGCATAAAAACATCAGGCTTTCCCATCTGTGTTTAAAAGCCTAAACTTTCATTCTTTCACTGTAAAATTTATGCATTTAGATATCAAGGGAAATGTTTACAAATTCCTTCATACAATCTTTACAAATTTTCTCAGTTTCAACCCCTAAGATAATTTTTCTTTCAAAATAAAAATCCTCTTTCACATCCATAGTCTTATCAGATAATTATATTTTAACTGAGCATTTGATAGGCTTTTAATCTGTCTGCATACTTCTTTGTGGGATTTATCCTATTAGATTTAAGTATATATTTTCAAGAACAGTACTTTTAAACACACTGGGTATTTTCTTCTATCTGTGTTGCTGCTGTTATTGTTGTTTTACCCTTTTCTAACTTGTGTTGACAAATTTTATTTTGTGACTTTGATTTTAGTAATAGATCTGTGATAAAAGTAATCATTATTTCTATAATCTGACATCTTTCACAAACTTTGAAGCCCAGGCATAAATGTTCTCTATTGACTGTCAAACATCTGTTTTTACTAATAATATGGTTTTATGGAAAAGATAAAGAATGGCTTAAAATTTCAGTAAGGATTTTTCAATTGAGTCATAAATGGGAATGTACAAAAAAAAGCAATTTATTGCAAATAGCATGTGAGTAGAAATGGTCTAAAATGGAAGGAAATTTTCCAAGAATGAATAAAGGAGTATTTGGAACATGCCCCCTCACCCCCCCCCCCCCCACAGACACACTTTTCTCTACAGTCGTGATTCTTAATCTTGTTAGGTCTTGGATCCTTTTAAGAATCTAAACAAAATTACGGACTTCCTCCTCAGAAAGAAAGGCATTGACACATAAGGTCCATGGACTCTAAGTTAAAACCTATGTCTAAGGAATAATATTAGACAATTAATCCTTGTCAAAGTACCCTCTGGCTTCCCTTCTGCCCCAAAGCCCTACTTGGTGAAACCAAATATTCATCCTGGAGTAGATGTGGAAGGTCAGTACCACCCATGGTTTAACCTTCTACCCATTACAATGGAGCAGAGAAAAAATGAATGAGGAAAGAAGTGAATCAATAGAAGTACAGTTCCTCATTTATGTGACTATGTAAAAATACTACTGACCTGGGTTTGGAGAAGGTCATTCTGGGCCTGAGCAACAGGAGCTGTGAAGACCCATGATGGATATGGCAAATTACCAGTGGGAAGGGGCAGTATAAGAGAAGGGATAATTTCATGAGGCTGGGGAAGGGGAGCCATTGTATGTAATGACTGGCACTTCGATTTTACTCTGTGAAGAAAGGGTTTTGACCAGTTTAGTAACTGGTCAGCTTTGCGTGTTAGAATGGTCACCCTGGCCAAAGTGCGGAGAATGCATTTGAGGAGGACAAGACCAGAATCTTGGAGGCCGAGACACCACTAAGAGGTGGTTTCAGGAGTCCAGGGCAAAGATGATTGAAGACTGAACTAAGGCAGTGATGGTAGACCCGGCAAGAAAAAAAAAATTTGAAAATCATGTAGGAAATTATGCAGGAAAAAAAGAGCTGGACTTGATAACAGAGTGGAGATTGGAAGTGATGGAAATGAAAAACTCCATGTGTGCCTTTCTAGGATGCTTATGTTTTACAGAGCATTTAAATTGTCGAACGAACAGCTTCAACATTCCAGGACCATCCCACTGAGGGGTTTAGGTAGTCTTGTGCTGAGGGCACAACACCAAGACCTTTTCCTTCCACAAAGTGCCATCCAAAGCAGAAGTAGAAATATTTGGGAGGCGGGACAAAGAAAGAGGACTGACTCACAAAGGGGTTTATATAACTATAAATGTCCTTGTAGTCTTCTAAGTCACACACAAACATACATACACGTGCGCGCGTGCAGACACACACATACACACACACACACGCACACACGCTGAGCCCCAGGAGAGGAGAGAATGCCCTATCAGGGTCATGCACGTACAATCTGTTCAGCCAGGATTCTTGTGCTACACAAAACTCTGCCACTAAGTACCTAAAGTATGCTTTCTTTAATTTTCAAAATATATACTTTCCTACTGAAAAATTAATCTTGTAACTGCTTACACTAGGAAAATCACAGCTTATGACTCAGATGCCTGATTCTGCTTCACTGAATTTTGACTCTATTTATAGGTGATGTATTTTGAGGATATTTTCTAATTCCTGGTGAATCCCTTCTTTCTTTCTTCTTTGAGTCACCGGCAAATGGAAGTTAGGAAGGACCGAAAAGGAAAAGGAAGTAATGGGTGTGTGCATGGAAGTACCCTGTACTAATGTTAACCAGTGATAGCTTTGTCAGGGCTCTTCATCACCTGCCTTTTCTTCATCAAGCCCAGAGAAGGTGGTGGTGTTAAGGTGTCAGCACCCCCCACCCAAAAAATCTCCATTACCGGTTCCCTAGACTTTATTTATTTGTTTCACACCAAATTGCGGGTCCCACAAGTCCCCACCTCCAACTTGCAGTTCCTAAGCCCTCTCTGTCAGGTTGAGCCATATTAAATAACCCTGTGTATATGTCAAGAGGGTCGAATGAAAATCACTTCACATGGTTTAAATTAACATGTGGAAATGCTGAACTCCTATCCAGCACGTGTCCCTTCCTGGGATAACAGGGGAGAAAGGTACACTCAGCCACTCTATCTGCCAGTGTCACCTGTTGCTCACCTCTGTGAATCCCCAGTGCCTCCTGCTCTACCTGAGGATTCTCCCTAGGTGTGGGGTTGTAGGAGAAGTGAAAAAGGCATTCTGAAAAATGTCAGGATTTTCTTGGAGAAGACCACAGAAAAGCCATCTGCAGTATAGCTTGTGTCAGCATCAGCTCAGTAGTGTGCAATCCTCTAGCTTCCCAGGAGCTTCCCACTGAGAGCCACAGGGGTCATGATGTGCTGAGGACACAGTGCCAGCACATGGCAGTCTGAGGGGCGAATGCATTTTCCCTCGCACCAGACCTTGTGCTGACATCCAGAGCACCGTGCTGGCCTCTTAAGAATGATCTCTCCCTCCTGCACACCGAGGGGCAAACACACAGATTTGTAAAATGTGGCCAACAAAAGGAAACCTAAGAGTCCAAGCTGAGAGACACTTCTGGAAAAAATTCCTATTCTGACTTTAATAATCAATAGCTTATGCTGGCATGCCAGCTATCATCACACACGCTGTATGCCTGCAGACTATGATATAATCAAGCTTTCATTTGTATTTATGTGACCAGGAGGACTTTGTATTTGATGATTTTAAAAGATGCATGGACTCAGTTCTGTCTAATTCTGATATATTGGTCTATTGTACTATTCACATGAGGATCCATGATGAAAATTTATCAGAATGATAGGGAAATATTCAGATTTCAATTTTCTTCAACAGTAAAATTTCGAGAATATAAGCATATTGTGTTTCCAAATGGCCGTCGGAACTAGATTTAAGAGGATCTCATTGTATAACAAATGCATTATTAAAATAGTTATGCTGCACTAAAAGAGAAGCAGTGTGACAATTGGTGGGGCGGGAGAGATTGATCCACAGAATTGCAACCGATGAAACTGCAGGCTCGGGAGCCAAATCAACGGGCCTGGACGAGGCCCCTAACAGTGAAGGGGACGGTCATTTCTTAAATAAGCAGTTATTTAAGTGTTTGCTTTGTTTCAATAATGCGACATTTAACTTCCTTACTGATAATGCATAGATAAGTCAGTTCAGTTCTTCGGGACCCTCAGCATCTATGGGTAGGGGTGTCAGTGTGATAATTATTGTGACAAATACAGATTTTCAAAGAGAATACTCATGGTCACTGCCTTTAGGAAACTAACAGTCTGGAGAAAGTACACAACATATTGACTGATAGAAAACGCTATTTTTTGTAGTTTCAAGTTTTTATTTAAGTTCCAGTTCGCTAACATACAGTGTAATATGAGTTTCAGGTGTAGAGATAAACACACTAGTTATTGTTCCTCTGGAAAGAGGTAAAGAGAAGAAGGAAATTCCTGGTTCCCAGTGGGAATTTTAGTATCAAAGAAAGGTGTATGTATGGGGATCCCAGTGAGCATGTTTTCCTCTCAAGGTCACCATTGTGAAGATGTCCTTTTAAGAGGCACCCGTTTGGGGCGCCTGGGTGGCTCAGTCGGACTGCAGCTTCGGCTCAGGTCATGATCTCACGGCTCATGAGTTTGTGCCCTGTGTCAGGCTCTATGCTGACAGCTCAGAGACTGGAGCCTGCTTTGGATTCTGTGTCTCCCTCTCTCTCTGCCCCTCCCCCACTCACATTCTGTCTCTGTCTCTCTCAAAAATAAATAAACATAAAAAAAAAAGGTTTTCTTATGCCATGGCTTAAAGGAATAGAAATGGGTTTGTAGCAAGTCATTTTTGTATGTAATCAGTGACATGCATATTTAGAAGGCTAGTCTCGGGGAGCCAAAATAATTGACTTATTGTAAGCAACAGAAAATTAAAAATGTGTTAGGGTTAGTGTCAGAAGGCCTGGGGCTGAGTTGTACCTCTGCTAGTCCTGCACAAGACCCTAGACAAATCACTCCAGTTGCAGTGATCTCAGAGTTCCTCAACTGTGAATGTTAATCCAATATTCAAAGTCACTAGAAGCCTAAGATTCTATGGATTAAAGTGGGACTGAGCCTTTGGTCACCACCTCTCACTAGATATCTTTATGGAAGACAGCTATGGAGCATTTTGACTTGATCTCAGAGCCAGATGTAGAATCCTGCCTGTATGAGGCCACATGGTCATGCTGATGAAGTAGAGTCTGTTGTCTTTGTACATTGGACACTGGGAACTAAAGACTAAGGATCCATCCATTCAATGGATATATATTGAGCATGTACCATAGGTCCTGGGAAACAATGGCAATGAGACAGGGCACCTTCCCCTCCCTGCAGGAATAAGCAAGAAAAGGCTCCAAGAACTTAGATCAAGGAGTTAAAATATCCTCTAATGGAATGCATAGCCTGCAGCTAGCATTGCAAAACTCTACATCTGAAATGATCTTAGAGCTCATAGAGGAAAAGCTCTTCATTTTTGTGTCTAGGGGAAACAGACCTGGACACACCTATCTTTCCAACAAGCTAGTGACATTCTTCATGTATTCAACAAACATTTGACCTCCAGACATTTTGCTAGGTACCAAGAAAATAACAATAGACAAAACACTCACAAATCTTATAGTCTAATGGGTGACACAGATAAGTAAACATGACTTGATAAGCATTATGACCTGGAACCCTATTTTAGAGGGGAGTCAGAGAGGGTTTTCTTGAGGGTATCAAGTCTAGGCTGAGCTCCAAAGGATGGACAGGAGGCACAGAGCTGGGGCTGTGAATCCTAATTTAGAGATCAACCCTCTTCTACAAGCCAGGACTAGTTGGACTAGCTGCTCCATGGGGAATATTCTTAGAGATTTGCCTGCTGTCAGCCCTGAGAAAGGTAGCTGTCAGGTAGCTCCTGAGAACCTTTGACTGGGTTCACTCTTCCCCTTGCTTCAGTGGATGGTAGGTAGAATAACATAGTAGGACAAAATGCCCGGCTGAGTCCAGCAGACCTGGGTGAATCCTAACTCTGACGGTGACTACAACTGTGACCCGTGCGCAAACCCTCTCTGAACCTCATACTTCCTACATGCAAAATGAGGCAAAAACCTCCTTAATAAAGTTGTTAAATCTTTAATCAAATAACAGATATAAAACAGCAAGAGCCTCCAGCGGCCAGGCCAGATAAAGAGCCCACAGAGAGTAGCTTTCAAGGGTCAGGCAACTGCAAACACCTCAAATTGCCAGCTTCTTGTCAGAGGGGACTAATAGATTTTGCAAACGGAAACAATAAATTCAAGGTCTCTAAACACTAAGACACTATCTTCTGTTCTGCTCCTCTGCTTCTTCATTATCAATTAAAATTATTATAAACTTTCTTGGTGCTTTACATCAAACCCATTAAAAGATATCTCTATAAACCCTCCATCCCAAGCTCATCACTACTATGGGCGTACTGAGAAAAGCACAAAAATACAATCCAAATTTACAGATTCACTGATTAGAAGCGATTCACTCAGCCATAACATGTGAAAAGCAACACACTTTCTGTTGTCTTGTTCTTCTGGCATGAATTAATTCTAGTTTATTCAAAGGAATTTTTAACGAAGGATCTCACAAAGTTGTAAGTGTAGTCCTGGTCATGTCTCAAATAAAAGCATCAAGTGCTGCATTCTACTTCCTGTTTCAGAGGGGTTCTTCCAGAATGGGTGAAAATACTGCTTCCCCAACTAATCTTCCTTTTTTGGATATAGAACAAAGTAAGTGAATACATGACTCCCATACATGAAGATCCTACAGGATTTCTCTTCAGGAAGCTGGAGACACTTTGACTCTGTCCAAAGTGTCCATATTTAGTGGTGACCACCAGAGCTCTTGGCTGCCTGGTTTTTACTCCGTTTAATTTCATTCGTACATCCTCTTCAAATGGTTTGATAAGCTTCTCACAAGACTTTGCAAAGGAGGGAAATGACAAGTTGCAAACTAACCACACTGGGCCTGGACCAGGGTAATGAGTGGGGTTTTGGAACACTGGAAGGCTGATAAAATGCCTGTACGTTCTGACACATAAGTTTCTTACTCTGGATTTTCAGAAACAGTGATGACATCAATTCACTCTTTCTGACTCAAGGATGTTATACACCATCAGCTTCCAGTCTCTGATTTTTACAATGTTAATAATACATAACCAATAGATTTTAATTTCAACTGTAAAAATTCTAAAGATTTCTCTAACTGCTGCACAAGCAACCTGCAAGTTTTTTTTTTTTTTTTTTATCTTTTTTCTTCACAAATGCCAATGTTATCAATAAAGGTCAAACTTGCTACCTTTATGAGAAAGGAAGCAAAGTATTTTCAGCCCAGAGAGAGCTTTATATGTAATTTGATTAATCCAACTAGAGACCCTTGTACATACCCAGCTAATTTTAAACCTCTATCAGTGGCAGATTACCCCATATAACTTTAATTTCAGAAATAAGGAAGAGTACTCAAAAGGAGAATAGATAGTTATTCTACCCAACTCAAAAAAAAGAGCCAATCCTAACTTTTTAAACTCAGCAAGTGTCCTGGCATCCCCCACAGCCTGTGTGTTAGTGTTGTCACCAAATACACTGATACTGTAACACAGACGGAGTTATTGCAGGTTTGATTCTAGACCACCGCAATAAAGTGAACATCACAATAAAGTAAGTGAAATGAATTTTTTGGTTTCCCAGTGCATATAAAAGTTACATTTGCACCGTTATATATATATACTGTAGTCTGTAAGTGTGGAATAACAGTGACTTTAAAAATGTGCAGAGCTTAATCAAAGATTACATTAGCTTAAACATGCATCATCTGAGCTTTCAGTGAGTTGCAATCACAAACCACAGATCACCATAATATAATAATAATGAAAAAGTTGGAAATATTTTTGATAATTACCAAAATGTGACATGAAGACATGAAGTGAGCAAATTGTGTTGGAAAAATGGAGCCAGTAGGTGTGCTCTGCGCAGGGTTGCTGCAAACCTTCAGTTTGTAAAACAAAACAAAACAAAACAAAACGCAGTATCTGCCAAGTATGATAAAGTGAAGCGCAATACAAGGGATGCCTATAGTTATTGAAAGAGCCATTCTTCCTCAATTCTTAATAGCAGCTCAATTCTTTCATTCCTTCTCGCATCCCAAGGCCTATACACCAGTGCAGTGATCTGTGCAGGGATAGTCAAACTGGGGTATTCACAGTCCTGGTAATATGCTCCTCGGGGGGATAGGAATTCCTACAGTTTTTTTAAGCATTCTTTTTTTTTTTTTTTTTTTTTTTTTTTTTTCCCCAACGTTTATTTATTTTTGGGACAGAGAGAGACAGAGCATGAACGGGGGAGGGACAGAGAGAGAGGGAGACACAGAATTGGAAACAGGCTCCAGGCTCTGAGCCATCAGCCCAGAGCCTGATGCGGGGCTCGAACTCAGGGACCGTGAGATCGTGACCTGGCTGAAGTCGGACGCTTAACCGACTGCGCCACCCAGGCGCCCCTCTTTTTTTTTTTTTTTAATTGAGATAGAATTGACGTAACGTATCGTTTCAGGTATACAGTGTAACGTTTTGATATCTGCGTATACTGAAAAATGATCACTGCACTAAGTCCAGTTAACATCCATCACCATAAGTAGTTGCAATTTTTTTTCTTGTGATTAGAACTTCCAAGATCCATGCTCCTAGCTATTTGCAAATATGCAATACGGTATTATTAACTATAGTCACTATGCTGTGGTGGGGTTTATGGCTAAACTGTGTCCCAGCCTGTCCAACCTGCTTCATTGTGGGCCTTCTTATGTTTGCTGAATGAGTAGGAGTGAGTCAGCTGGTTTTTAGGTTTTCTTTTTTTTTTTTTTTCCAGAGGAAGTTATTCCATATGTAGTTGTGGATTTGGTGTGTTTGTGGGAAGGGGTAAGGTTAGGATCCTATTTTGCCATCTTGAACCAGAATTCCCCTATAATTCTGGAAAATCAATTTCCAGGGTCTCTAACTCAACTCATATCCTTTCCTAAAATGGATTCACCTGATCATGTGCCTGTGTTCACCGCTAGCCCCTTTCTCACTTTACCAACAGTGAGCTATGACCTGACTCCCCACCTGCAGTGTAAAAATTGTCAGGGTATCAAAACAAAAAAAAAAGTAGATGTACCTCCTTTCATGACTACTCAAGACACTGCAAGATAGGGCTCCAGTCACTCTTTCTCTTTTTTGTACTCCTGATAAGAATGAAGGTGGGCATTAAATATAAGAAGAATGGAGTCCCTGTTTAGATGTTCTAAATGCAGACACTATAAAATGGGGCTGATAGTAAAAATAAAAATGAAATAGTGTGGGAGTAATGATAATTTTTGTTTAATGACTTCACTTTTTCTATCCCCTATTTTCAAAGCATTTATTATTCATGAGGTGGAATCTGTTGAGAGCAAGGCAAAAGGAGCATCTGTAGGAAATATTTGATACCAAAAACGGTCCCTTTTTTATGTATTTAAATGTAAGCACTTCTTTTCAGCTATTGTCAATGCTCATCCTTAAGATATGTTATTAGCGGGGGGAAAAAAAAGCAGCTTCCATCAGCCAAAAAAAAAAAAAAGAAAAGAAAAAAAAAGAAAGAAAGAAAGAAAAGAAAAAGGAAAAAGAAAGTACCTTCCATCAGCCAAAATAGTATGAGTTGGTATCACAGATCTTTTAAATGTAACTAGAGTGTTTTCTGAGATTTCTAATTTTTTAAGGTACAATAGATAAAACCCCCAGAAAAACTTCTAGATGGTTTCTTTTAGGATTTGATGTGTTTTATTATTAAATAAGGCAGCTAAATCTATTCTCTAGTTATATCTTGAAATATTCCAATCTTTATCTTATAAAAAGTTTAATATTTTTACCCCTTTTTAATAAAATATAAAATTAATAGGTGCTAACTGATTTTCAGCAGTTAATATATTGTTCTCTTTTGTTTCATATGTAGGAGCTTTGATTGTATCAAACTATTTTAGTGTCAAACAAAATTATGGTATTATTTTTGTTTACACCTGAATATTATTGAAATATGCCTAAAAGCCAGATGCATATGCACATGCACACCTACTTACCTAAGAAATACGATGACTTTGATTATAATCTCTACTTTTTCAGTAACTCATCATTTTACCTATACATTACACTACTTGTTATTAATTAAGTAATGGTAAACTACATATTGAATTATTTTATCTATATATGTTAGTACAAACAGGATGAATTAGATCTATTAGATTAAAAATATTTAAATATGGATACAACTGTTTTACTCATCACTTTTATATAATGCAGTCAATAATTTATTTCTTCAGAGTTTCTATTATATAACTCAAAATCTACTTATTGGCACATTTATTTAGTTTAAAAATAAATGAGACCTATAATTCTAGAAAATGATGGAGTAGGCACACTTCTCTATATTCTTCCTATTAAGTACAACTAAAAACTCCAGACATTATGTAAAAAACAAGACTAAAAGGTGGAGAAAAGGCAAACTAGTGAAGGACCTTGGGACCTATGGAACAACAGAGCAATGAGTTCACTGGTTTTTCTGTTCACCCTCTTACCCTGGAGTGGGCACTAATGAAGTCAGAAACACCAACAGGTACAAGAAAAAAGTCTGCTCTTTCTAGCCAAGGATCAAGAAAGGGCTGCCTATCAAGAGAAAAAACTTCTAGACAATAAGTTCCCTATTCCAACTACCATGGGAAAAAACGAGGCCATATTCCCACTCCCACCAGCAAAAGCGATGTAGAGAGCTTAGACTTCGATCTCATCAAGCCGTAACAACTCATGCTTTCCTGTGGCCAGGGTGGTGTCAGAAAATGCCAAGTATTGAACCAAGACTTTTACCTACACCCAGTGGTAAGGAGAGCTCCCTTTTCCATGGTGTCAATGAAGTCCACATGAGGGGCCTAAACGTCCACCCCTGCCCAATAGGGAGGCACCCTCTACCAGAGTCTTAATGGAACCCCCACCTGAGAACAACTGAGTGATGTCCTTTTTTTCCCAACCAGTATGGTGTCAGAGGACATCTGCTAAAACAAAACATATAAAGAAAATCAAGAATCTCATCATACAATACTCAAAATGTCCAAGATATAATAAAAAATTACTAATCACGCCAAGAACCAAAAAAATATTAAATGAGTTAAGATAATATACCCCGACACTGAGATAACACAGATGGTAAAATTATCTGATAGATTCCAAAGCAGCTCTGATAAAAATATTTGAACAATTATGAACGTGATTTAAACAAATGAAAAAAAATAGGCAGTCTCAGGAAAGAAATAGAAAATCTCAGCAAAAAAAAAAAAAAAAGATGTGAAAAAGAACCAAATGAAAATTTTAGAATTAAAAAATATAGCTGAAATAAAAATCCCAATGGATAGGAAAACAGCAGAATGGAGAGGGTAGAGAAAAGAATCAGTGAACCAGAAGATAGAGCAATAGAAATTACCCAACCTGAACAACAAACAGAAAAAAGACTGAAAAAAGAAATTAACAGAGCCTTGGAGATTTGTGCCTAAAACAAAAACAAAAGATCTAACATTCATGTTGATGTCTCAGAACAAGAGAAGAAAGAGAACAGTGCTGGAAAAGTATTCAAAAAATAATAGCTAAAATTTTACAAATCTGGAAAAACTTATAAATATACATACCCAAAAGGCTGTGCAAACCCTACATTGATTAAACATGTCAAGACACAACATAATCAAATTTCTGAACACTAAAGACAAAGAAAAAATTTGAAAGCATCAAGAAAGAAACACCTTGCCTATAAGGGAAATTTCTAAGATCTTTCATCAGAAAACATGGAGACTAGAAAGAAATAGTAAAATATTTTTCAGGGCTAAAAGAAAAGAATTTTCAACCCAGAATCATATCATATCCAACAAAGGTATCTTTCAGGAATGAAATGAAATTAAGGGGCTCCTGGGTGACTCAGTCAGTCAAGCATCCAAGTCTTTATTTTGGCTTGGGTCATGATCCCAGGATCGTGGCATTCAGCTCCCCGTGGGGCTCCACACAGAGCATAGAACCTACTTGAGATTCTCTGTCTCTCTGTCCCTCTCCCCCATTCATACTCTCTGAAAGAAAGAAAGAAAGAAAGAAAGAAAGAAAGAAAGAAAGAAAGAAAGAAAGAAAGAAAGAAAGAAAGAAAGAAAGAAAGAAAGAAAGAAAGAAAGAAAGAAAGAAAGAAAGAAAGAAAGAAAGAAAATGAAGACATTCTGTAAAGGAGGAAGAGTAAGAGAATTTGTCACCAGTAAACCTACCCTAGAAGAATAGCTAAAGGAACTTCCTGAAACAGAATGGAAATGCTAAAAGGAGAAATTTTGGAACATTATTAAAGAAGAAAGAACAATGTGAAGAATAAAAATATGAGTAAATACAATAGACTCCCCTGCTCTGAGTTTTCTAAATTGTGTTTAATGGTTGAAGCAAAAATTATAATATTCTCTGAAGTAGTTGTCAACATACATAGAGGAAACATGTAAGACAGTTATATTACAAGTGAGAAAGGGTAAAGAGGCTTAAATGAGAAATACAGTTTGTATAATTCACTCAAACTGATCAAATATCAATCACAGGAAATTGTGATAACTTATATATGTATAATGTAATACCTAGGGTAACCAACAAAAAAAAATTAAAATGAAATTCTAAAATACATTAAGAAGCCCACAGGGAGACAGGAGAAAAATAAGAAAAAAAAAACAAAAAGACGGATCAAACAAAAACAAAAAATAACAGACTTAAGCCAGAAATGTTAAGGATGGCAGTGGGGAAAAGGGTAGCATGTGGAAGATCTTTGTGGTGATAGAACAGTTCTGTATCTTGATTGCAGTCATGGTTACATAAATAAATACATGTAATCAATGACTTGGAACTACACACACATTGTACCAACTCAGGTTCCTGGTTTTGATGTGTAAGATGCAACCATTGGGGGAAACTGGGTGAAGAGTACATGAGATCTCTTTCTACTGGTTTTGCAATTTGCCGTGAATCTATTATTATCTCAAAATAAGCTTTAGATTGAGAAAATCAGACATCTCCTGAGATTAAATAAGTCTGATTTGGTTGATTGGTTTGACAATGTGCTGTTGCTTTCTTAATAACCCTATGTTGTTCATTAATGAGCTAAATTTTCTACTCTAAGCTTTAGAGTAGAAAAACTATTTAAGCCACAAGATAATAGTATTTTATCAAATGTGTAATATCAGAAAGGTGTAAATAGTGTAAATAGGATTTCTTTTTCCTATCCTTGCTGAGTATATAATGGATTTGGGTAAACAGAGTACCAATAAATTTTAAAATAATAGGTACAATTGTCATTTGCTAAGTCTGATAGAGTCTTTTTGGTATACTCTCCTTTCCCCAAATTGGAAACTCAAGTTCAGGAAGACAAGGGAAAATTATAAGTTTCCAAATTTAAAGAGGAGCTTAATGATATACAGTAAAACCTTGGTTTCTGAGCATAATTCATTCTGGAAACATGCTTATATATATATATAAAGCACTTATATCTCAAAGAAAATTTCCCCATAAGAAATAATGGAAACTCAGATGACTCATTCCACAACCCTAAAATATTCATATAAAAATGATTACAACACTGTAATATAATACAAAATAATAAATATGCAAAATTATATATATACACATATGCAAACATACACACACACACACACGCACACACACACACAAATTGCCTTTACCTTTGAAAACCTTCGTGGATGGTGTGAGGGAGACAAGACAGAGGAGTGTTATTGTGTAGGACGAATTCCACTATCACTAACAGAATCACTGCTATCTATTGGCTCAATGGAATCTTTTTCTTTTCATGCAACTTTAACAATGAACCTATCCAATGACACTTGCTTTTGCCTCCTTTTGAGTATTTTGCAGAAATGTGACATTGGATTGACAGTCATCCACAATCCCACAGTGAGATAGAGAGAGAGAGAGAGAGAGAGAGGAATCAATGGCTCAGTTTTGATCACGTGATGTTCGGTGTCACATACTACTCATATTGCAAGACATCACTCATCTATCAGGTTAAAATTTATTATAAATGCTTGCTCATATTGTGGAACACTTGCAGAACAAGATACTCACAATCCAAGGTTTTACTGTATATTTAAACTGGATGATAGTACATATTAAATCATTATGATATTTGAATCTCATTGGATACATTTAAAATAGTGAAGTACCAGCTTTCATATTTAAATTATTGTAAATAATTGTAATCCTTTGCAATTATTTAAACTTGTGATAAAAAATCTTTGAGGTCAATTTAAAATGTGTGGAAGCAAAAAATGCTTAAAGACCATATATGTAAATAAGCCCAGTATCTTCCAGAATTGCCCTTCTTCCCCACTGATCATAGACCACTCTGGATGCTAATCATCTATCACTACCACATGACTGCATAGCCATTCACACTGGATTTCTAAGATTCAACTCCTCTCCTATATGTACTTCTGTCATAGTGGCTTCTAGACCCTTCCTAGAGCCTGTCTTAGAGTCAGGTATTCTGGAAGTGGAGAAAAAAGACTTTCATTGTCATCTAAACAAAGAGTGAATGGAAGGTGTTAGTCAGGGAGGCTTTGTGCCTAGAGCACATTTAACCAGGACTAGCTTTGACCCATTTTGTCTTTTTAATGTTGACTGTTGGCTCTTGATCTCCTTTACAAATTTTAAGAAATAGTTATAAGAAGTCTTTCATACACCAGACATGGTACTTCATGCAGGAAGATTTTACACATACACACACGGGGGAGAGGGGCAGAAGGAGAGAGAGGGAGAGAATCTTAAGCAGGCTCCACACTCAGCATTGAGCCCAATTTGGGGCTCAGTCCCACAACCCTGATGTCATGACCTGAACTGAAATCAAGAGTCGAAGCTCAATTGACTGAGCCACCCAGGTGTCCCATTATCACTTGGCTTTTAAGAAGCTGACAGCTAATAGATTTCAGTAGTACAAATAGATGAAATACTGAAGGAAAGGTGCAGTAATAGAATATATAGAAACACTATATTTTACAAAATCTAAGATACCATAGATTATAAAATGTACCATTATTCTATGTATCGTTAAGGAAAATTACTGCCACTCAAATTATGACACGATGCTTTCTTATCACTTAGAATATTTACTTACTGAAAGAACTTTTTAAATGTGTTTAGATGTAGAGCTTTATTATAGTATATATACATTAAAAGGAAAATATAAAATAAGGTGTTCCTCAACCTTCTTCCAATTCAGTTTATCTTTTTTTTAATTTGTTTAATGTTTGTTTATTTTTGAGAGAGAGAGACAAAGTGTGAGCAGGGGAGGATCAGAGAGAGAGGGAGACACAGAATCCAAAGCAGGCTCCAGGTTCCAAGCTACCAGCACAGAGCTGGATGTGGAGCTCAAACCCACGAACCATGAGATCATGATCTGAGCCAGAGTTGGACGTGTAGCCAACTGAGCCACCCTAGTGCCCCCTGAGCTCATCTGTTTAATATCACCTTTTGGATCAGAATATTTAATATATGTGTCCTTCAACACAATATTGGATTTTCTTTCTTACTTTCTGTAAGTATCTGTAAGTTTTGATGATGACCCTTTCTACACCTTACAGAAGTTGTCAACAAAAGATTTCAAACAATTAAGACTTGTGATCCTTCTTTGAAAGCCTTCCTTAAATAGTCTGTTGACAATGAGGGTTTGCAATTGCTCAGTCATAAGTCCATAAACCATAACTAACTCTGAGTATGTGCATGAAAAAACAAGCATGCTATGACTGCTGCCTGACCATCAGTGATCATAAAATACTAACAATGATAAAGGCATCCTGATTTGGGAAATGATAAAACCTAGGGGCAAATAGTACGTTTTAGATTTGATTTGATACAATAGTATGAAGAAATGATTAATTTTCCCTAGGATAGTCTCGGATGACTCTCAAACAAGATCATACCTAAAAATGTTTTCTTATTGTTTTATTGTGGGATAGGTCTCCATCAAGCAAATAAAAGGAAGGGGAGGAGAAAAATGGAGACAGGAAGCAACAGGATACACTGGTGTATAAATTAGTTAGTGAGCTTAAAATTAGCCTGGAAGTTACAAGGACCCTAGATCTCAAAATAAGATGCTTAAGTTCTCAGGAAAGATGGCTGAGTAAGAGGATCTTAAGTTCATCTATTCCATGGACACACCTAGAGAACAGCCACATCAAAGTAATTAACCTAAAAAATGACAAAGACTGACAGAACAGACTTTCCAACGTTAATCATAAAGAGGAAGCCACATTGAAAAGGATAGGAAGGGCTGAGACAGGATATGGAACTAAACTCCTGATGAGACTAACCACAAAGGAAAGGAACAGACCCCATGCCAGCCACCCCAGACACAGGACCTGCACTGGGAATATGAGTCCCCATAGCATTTGGCTTTGAAAACTAGAGGATCATAACTATGCAAGTTTTTGCATTCAGCAGGGCCTAACTCTGGGTACTTTAAAAATTAGTGCACTTAGCTCTGGGAGAACTAGAGGATGATAGGAAACTGAATCCTTGCTCTTAAAGAGACAATACAACAAAAAGCTCTGCTGAGATACAGCATAGCAACAGTTTGAAAACTGCCTGGCATGTGAACAAGATTCATAATCTCAAAACATGTGCTGGAGGGGCAGAGATCTTTAGGAGAATTCTTCAAGAACAAAAGAGCTGGCAGGTGCCACATCCTTACCACCACTAGCACCCTCGATAGCCAGAGAGTTGCAAGAACACTCTCCAACTACCTTCATAACACTGCATACCCATCTCCCACATTCTTCTGCAGACCTGCCCATCCAACCCACCTGACTCAATAGGCATCATTCCAAAGCTGCTTCTGTCCTGACATATCCTGCAAGCAGCTCCAGCAAAGACCAGTGCCACTCCAGAGTGACTCCTGCCTTAGAGAGGAAGATAACCACACACACCAGTTTGGCTATAGTCCCAGCAGATAGATGAGGCAGACATATGATCTGACTGCTGGCCCACCCCCAAACAGTGGCAGCACAGGGAGAAAAACCTGTAATTTGGGGTCACTGCAGCCCTAAAAGATGGATTAGGGACTGGCATCTGGTCTGAATGCTGGTCCTGCCCACCAGCAAAATCCTCTCAGGAGACAAGGCAGGGAGATCACCCTGCTGATTGTTGCTGCTGAAGGCAGGCATCTATCTGACTGCTGATACCACCCAAATATAAGCCCATGGCAGTTCCAGACTTACCCATTAACAGCACAGGAACCAAACCCTGCCAGCAACTGGAAAAGTGAGCCATTACAGCTGGAATAAAGGCAAACATAGCTCAGCTACAACAGTAAGGTTCATGCAAGCCACATAGAGATACTTCTAAAGCACCTGCTTATGGTCAACAGGACACATTGTCATGCTACAGGCCATTACAACATTCTTCTATACGAGGCCACTACTTTCAAGATCAGGAGATGTAGCTGAATTTCCTAACACATTAAAAAAAAAGGATAGACAAAAATGAGGAGACAGAGGAATGTGTCCCAAATGAAAGAACAGGACAAAGTCATGGCAAAAGAGCTAAATGAAATATAGATATGCAGTATGCCTGATACATAATTCAAAGTAATGGTCACAAAAATTCTCACTGGACTTGAGAAAAGAGTGGAGGACATCAGTGAGACCTTCAACAAAGATATATATATATATATATATATATATATATATATATATATATGTACGCAGAGATGAAGAACTCAATAACTTAAAGAGAAACTGCACTGGAAGAAATCAACAGCATATTGGAGGAGACAGAAGAACAAATCGGTGACCTGGAAGGCAGTATAATGACAAGCAACCAAACTGAACAGAAAAAAATAAATGAAATTTTAAAAAAGAATAAAAGATGAGAATAGATTAATGGGACTCAGCAACATCATCAAGCATAATAACATTCACAGTATTGGGATCTCAGAAGGAAAACAAAGAGAAAAGGGAGCAGAAAATTTATTTGAAGAAATAATAGCAGAAAAGTTTTCTAATGTGGGGAAGGAAATAGACATCCAGATCCAGGAGGCACAGAGAGCCCCCCAACAAAATCAACTCAGGGATTGGTCCACACCACACACATAATAATTAAAATGCCCCCCCCAAAAAAAGTAGTGGTAAAGATAATTTTAGAAGGAGCGAGAAAATACAAAACAGTTACATACAAAGGAAACCCCATAAGGCTCTCCACTAATTTTTCAGCAGAAACTTCACAGTCCATAAGGGAGTGGCAGGATATATTCAAAGTGCTGAAAGCAAACACTTTCCAGGAAAATTATCCTTTGAAATAGGAGAGATGAAGAGTTTCCCAGACAGACACAAGTTAAAGGAATTCATCACCACTAAACCAGTCTTCCAAGAAACGTTTAAGGGAATTCTTTAAGTGGAAAAAAAGAGGCTATAATCAGGAATAAGAAAATTATAAAAGGAAAAAACTTCACAGAGAAGTACAAACATAATAAATGTAGTAGATTAATCCTTATAACACCAGTACAGAAGTTAAAGCAGTAAAATCAATTCTATCTATAAAAAATCAGGCAAGGGGTACCTGTCAGGTCATGATCTCATGGTTTGTGGGTTCAAGCCCTGCACTGGGCTCCCTGATGTCAGCACAGACTCCACTTTGGATCCTCTGTCCCCCTCTCTCTCTGCACCTCTCCTTCTTGCACTCTACCTCTCAAAAATAAATAAACATCACAAAAAATCATCTAAGGCATTCACAAAAGGATGTAAAGTATGACATCATATACATAAAAATTGGAGGGGAATAAAAATTTAGTGCTTTTAGAATGAGTTCAAACTTAAGCAACCATCAACTTAATATAGACTTCTCTATGTGTGAGATGTTATATCTGAAACTAATGGTAACCACAAATCAAAAACCTATAGCTGATATGGAAAAAATAAAGAGAACAGAATCTAAGCATAACACTAAAGAAAGCCTTCAAACCACAAGGGAAAAGGACAAGAAAAGAACAGAAAAGAACAAAAAGAACCATATAATAAGTAACAAATTAGCCATAACAAATACCTATCAATAATTAATCTGAATGTAAATAGACTAAATGCTCCACTCAAAAGTCATAGAGGGACTGAATGAATAAAAAATAAGACCTATCTATATGCTGCCTAAAAGAGACTCACTTCAGACCCAAAGACCCATGCAGGTTGAAAATGAAGAGATGGAAAAACATTTACAGTGCAAATGGAAGCAAAAAGAAAGCTGAGGTAGCAATACTTATAATGAACAAAATAGACTTTAAAATGAAGACTGTATGTAACAAGAGACAAGAGTACTACATAATAAAAAAACCAATCCTACAAGAGAATATAACAATTGTAAATATGCACCCAGCATGGAAGCTCATAAAGGAAGTAATTGAAAGTAATATAATAATAGTAGGGAAATTTAAACACACCACTTACATCAATGAATACACTGTCCAGACAGAAAATCAACAAGGAAACAGCAGCTTTGCATGACACATTGGACCAGTAGGACCTAACACATATATGAAAAACGTTCCATCTAAAAATAGAAGAATTTACATTCTTTTTAAGTGCACATGGAACATTCTCCTGAATAGATCATATGTTAGGCCACAAAACAAAATGCAATAAATTCAAAACGATTGAAATCATATCAAACATCTTTTAAGACCACAAGAGTATGAAACTAGAAATGAATCACAAGAAAATTCTGGAAAGAACACAAATACATGGAGACTAAACAACATGCTACTAAACATTGAACGGGTCAACCAAGAAATCAAAAGGAAATAAAAAATACATGGAGACAAATGAAAATAAAAACACAATGGTCCAAAATCTTTGGGATGCAGCAAAAACAGTTCTAAGAGGAAAGGCAATAGTGATATAGGTCTACATCAAGAAGCAAGAAAAATCTTAAATAACAACCTAACTTTACACCTAAAGGAACTAGAAAAAGAAAAACAAAGCCAAAGCTAGTAAAATAAAGGAATTAATAAAGATTAAAGCAGAAATTAATGAAAGAGACTTAAAATACAATAGAAAAAAATCAATCTAATCAGGAACTGATTCTTTGAAAATATGAACAAGACTAATGAACTGTTAGACTCATAAAAAAAGGAGAGAGAGACTCAAGTAAATAAAATCAGAAATGAAGGAGAAATAACACCTGACACCACAGAAATAAAAAAGGATTATAAGAGAATATTATGAAAAATTATATGCTAACAAATTGGACAACCTAGATAAATAATAATAAATTCCTATAAACAGGCTGATTACTAACAATGAAATGTAATCAGTAATCAAAATTGTCCCAAAAAAACAATTTTTGGGGACAAAAATTATTTGTCCCAAACCACTTCAAAGGTGAATTCTACCAAACAATTAAAGAGGAGTTAATACTTATTTGTCTCAAGCTATTCAAAAAAAGGAAAAGAAAGCTTCCAAATTCATTCTACAAGGCCATAATTGCCATGATACCAAAACTAGATAAAGACACTACAAAAAAACTATAGGCCAATATCTATGGTAAACATAGACACAAAAATCCTCAACAAAATATTAGCAAACTGAATCCAAGAATACATTGAAAAAGTTATTCACCGTGATAAAGTAGGATTTATTCTAGGAATGCTAGGGTGGTTCAATATATGCAAATCAATTAATGCGTTACATCACATCAATAAGAGAAACAAAACCATATGATCATCTCAATGATAAATGCATAAAAAGCATTGACAGTGTACAACATTCATTTATAATTAAAAACTATCAACAAAGTATGCTTAGAAGAAACATACCTCAACATAATAAAGGCTATATATGGAAAAACTCACAGCTAACATCATCTTCAAAGGCAAACAACTGAAAGTTTTTCCTTTAAGATCAGGAACAAAGCAAGGATGCCACACTCTTGCCACTTTTCTTCAACATAGTACCGAAAGTCCTAGCCATAGCAATTAGATAAGAAAAAGAAATAAAATCCATCTTGATTGATAAGAAGTAAAATTGTCACGATTTGCAGATGGCATATACTATACACAGAAAACTCTAAAAACTCCACCAAAAAAATACTAGAACTGATAAATGAATTCAGTAAAGTTGCAGGATACAAAATTAATATACAAAAATATCCTGTGTTTCTATACACTAATAACAAAATAGTGAGAGGCAAATTAAGAAAACAATCTCATTTACAATTGCACCACAATGAATAAAATACCTAGAGATAAACTTAACTAAGGGGGTGAAAAATCTGTACTCTGAAAACTGTAAAATACTGATGAGAGAAATTGAAGATGACACAAATGGAAAGATATTTCATGCTCATGGATTGGAACAGTTAATATCATTAAAATGTTCATACTACTTAAAGCAATTTACAGATTTAATGCAACCTCTATTAAAATACCAACAATTGGGGCGCCTGGGTGGCGCAGTCGGTTAAGCGTCCGACTTCAACCAGGTCACGATCTCGCGGTCCGTGAGTTCGAGCCCCGCGTCAGGCTCTGGGTTGATGGCTCGGAGCCTGGAGCCTGTTTCCGATTCTGTGTCTCCCTCTCTCTCTGCCCCTTCCCCGTTCATGCTCTGTCTCTCTCTGTCCCAAAAAAAAAAAAAAAAAAAAAAAAAAAAACGTTGAAAAAAAAAATACCAACAATATTTTTCACAGAAATAGTACAAAAAGTCCTAAAATTTGTATGGAACCACAAAAGACCCCAAATAGCCAAAGCAATCTTGAGAAAGAAGAACAGAGCAATCCCAGATTGCTAATATGCTAAGGGACTAATATGCAAAATGTATAAAGAATTTCTGTGACTCAACACACATTAAAAAAAAAAAAAAAAAAACCAAAAAAAAAAAAAAAAAAAACCCTGATAATCTTATTTAAAAATGAGAAGACCTGAGGCGCCTGGATGGCTCAGTCAGTTTGGCGTTCGAGTTCGGCTCAGGTCATGATCTCGCAGTCCGTGAGTTCAAGCTCCGCGTTGGGCTCTGTGCTGACAGCTCAGAGCCTGGAGCCTGTTTCATATTCTGTGTCTCCCTCTCTCTCTGACCCTCCCCCGTTCATGCTCTGTCTCTCTCTGTCTCAAAAATAAATTAATGTTAAAAAAAAAGAGAAGACCTGATAGATATTTTTCCAAAGAATATAAATGGCCAATAAGTACATGAAAAACATGCTCAACATCACTAATCATCAGGGAAATGCAAATTAAAACCACAGTGAAATATCATCTCAAACAAGTAAGAGTGACTAGTATTAAAAAAAAAAAAAACAAGAAATAACACATGTTGGTGAAGATGTGGAGAAAAGGGAACCCTTGTGCATTTTTAGTAGGAATGTACCCTGGTGCAGCCACTGTGGAAAATAGTATAGAGGTTCCTCAAAAAATTAAAGATAGATTTACCACATGATCCAATATTCAACTACTGGGTATTTACCCAAAGAAAAAGAAAATACTAACTTGATATATGCATTCATATGTTTATTACAGAATTATTTATAGTAGCCAAGATATGGAAGCAATCCAAGTGTCCATTAGTAGATGACTGGATAAAGAATTAGTAGATGACTGGATATCTGCACGTGCACACATATGCATTCAGTGGAAGATTACTCAGCCATAAAAAAGAATGACATCTTGCCATTTGCAAAAACACGGATGGACCTAGAGGGCATAGTGCTAAGTGAAATAAGTCAGACAGAGAAAGACAGATACCGCATGATTTCACTCATATATGAAGTTAAGAAAGAAAACAAATGAACAAAGAAAAAGACAAACAAACAAACAAAAAAAAACCAGACACTGAAGTACAGAGAGCAAAATGGTGGTTGCCAGAGGGGAGGTGAGTGGAGGGATAGGTGAACAAGAAAAAAGGGAATAAGAGTACATTTATTTTTATAATACTGATAAATATATAGAATTGTCAAATTATTACATTTGTACCTGAAACTAATGTAACATTCTATGCTAATTACACTTGAATTAAAAAAAAAAAAAAAAAGCTTAGACTTTGTGGAGCACACTCCTATGAGTAATTAAAATTTTAAAGCACTGTTAGGTTGATTAAAAAGAAAACACTCCAGTGTCTGGGGCAGTTGCATGGAAGGGAGGCCGAGATGGCAGATGAGATTATAAAGGCTTAGGCCACTAGACCTGCTAGCAACACAGTCCTCAGGAAGATCATTTGCAAGGAAATCCCAGCCAAAATAATTTCTGAGGATGACCAGTGTCTTGCTTTCCATGACATTTCCCTTCAAACACCAACACATTTTTCTGGTGATACCCAAGAAAGATATATTTCAGATTTCTGTAACAGGAGATGCTGAAAATTTTCTTGGACATTTAATGATCGTTGGCAAGAAATGTGCTGTTGATCTGAGCCTAAAGAAGGGTTATCAAATGGTGGTGAAGGAAGGTCCAGATGGGGGACAGTCTGTCTATCGCGTTCATCTCCATGTTCTTGGAAGTCAGCAGATGAATTGGCCTCCTGGTAAAGCATGTTTTAGGGATTATTTTGCCTTCTCTAGGTAATGATCAATATTTTCAAGTTCTGATATGTTAAACAGTATACTTATTTTTGCCTGTTTATGAAGAGATTGAGGACATACTTTTAAAAACCCATAATTAATAAAAGACAATGTTGCATGGTTAAAACAAAACAGAAGACTATCCAGTTGCCCAATACAGGAGAAGTTTAAGGGATGTATTGCTAGAGAGTACAGAAAACAGGAAAGAAAGCTTCTGGCAGCAATAAACCAAAGACGATAGAGTGGATGCTAAGACAGCAGCAAAACCCCTAGCAGTCCTATACAAAACCAAAACAGCATCTACGTCATCTACATCCATGATGCCATGAAGCCCAATCGCTATTGCAGTTCTGAGTATATGGAGGTTGTAGAGGAAATCTGGTGCTTGAGTGGATTTCCAGTGGTGGTCCTTTGCCTCTGACCTTTCACATCTTAACTAGGTCTATCAAGCAAGAGAAAAATACTGCTGAAGCACACTCCCCCAATTCAACCCAAGAAGTATTGAGGCTTTGCAACAACAATGATGGCAGACAAAAAAAAAAAAAAATTTATATGTATTCTCTAGTGGAGGGCTAGCAATAGGAACTCAATAAAGCTTTTATTCTTCAGAAAATACAGTAGGGACTCAATAAACATTTTCTGACAGGAAAAGAGAGGATGGAGGAGGAGAATGGATGGGAGGAGGATGGGAGGAAAGAAACAAGGGAAGGAGGAAAGAAGAAAGAGAAAGAAAGAGAACTTTAAAAAGATCACTTAAATAGGAAATGCTTTTTGTGCTTTGAAAGTTTAAAGGGTGTTATCAGATGATACAGTAAGACATCTAAGTTTCTTCTCATAGGGCAAAGTTCTGGTAAATTTCTCCATGCTGTCTCCTATATGTTTACCCATCTCTGTTCACTCAGATGAGGATTAGAATTAAGAGTTATTCCATTCTCTCCTCTGCTTCCAAGACTCCAATTTTACACATTAGGTCTTTTTATATCATTCCATATGTCCCTGAGTCTCTATTCAATTTTTTCATTTTTCTGTTATCCAGATTGGATAATTCTTATTAATCTATCTTCAAACATACTGATTATCTATGTTCTATTAAGTTCATTCAGTAATTTTTTTTAAATTTCAAATATTATTTTTCAATTCTAGAATATACAAATGATTCTTCATTATGTTAGTGGAGATTTCCCTTATTTTCATTCATTGCAAGTGTATTATTCTTTATGTTCTTAAGCATAGTTAAATGGTTATTTTAAAGTCTTTTCTAATTCTGGGGCACCTGGGTGGCTCAGCTGGTTAAGTGTCCCACTCTTGATTTCGGCTCAGGTGATGAGCTCACAGTTTGTGAGTTTGAGCCCCGCCTGGGGCTGTCAGTGTGGAGCCTGCTTGAGATTCTCTCCTCCTCTCCTCTCTCTCTGCTCCTCCCTCTGCTCATGTGCATATGTGTGCTGTCTCTCAAATGAGTTTAAAAAAATGTTTTTTGGTAATTTAAAATCTTGCTAACTTCAGAGTTGGTCTTTTTTCTTGAGAATGGGTCATATTTTCCTGATTCTTTGAATTTCAAGTCATTTGGGATTGTATCCTCGACATTGTGAATCTTATGTTTTAGAGGCTGAATTCTTTTATATTCCTCTGAGGAGTGTAGATTTTCTATTTTAGCAAGCAATTATTTGGTTGCACTCAAACTGAAAACACTGCCTCCTGCACAACACCTTAAAGGTTACTTCAGTTTTTTTAATCTTTAGCTGAAGTTGCCTAATGCATGCATGGTCTGACAGCCAGAGGTTTAGGCAGAGTTTATAATAAAACTTGCCTCTCTCTCGAAATCTCTGGGATTTCCCTTACACTTGCCAATAGCTGTGGTTTTCCCCAACATAGTCCTGTAGTTCTTGAGGTCAGAAAAATTGAGAATTTTCTTTAGAGTTTTAGTGACATGTTGATGCCAACTTTGGCCTGCCCAGAAAATAAATATTATTGAAAAATGGGTAATTTTTCATGCACTTCCCTTTTTTAAAGTGTCAACTCCTCCTCAGAATCTGCCTGCTTTTGTTCACTCTCTGATTGAAAAAGTCTGATTACAACTGATCCTAATTACTATTATTTATTTTTTATTTATTTTTTTGTTAGTAATCTCTACACCCAACATGGGTCTCAAACTCATGACCCTGAGATCAAGAGTCACATACTCTTCTGACTGAACCAGCCAGGTGCCCCTGACCAGCCCTAATTATGATTTATAATTAATTACTGAGACTGTACTCTGCACAGGAACTGTGCTTTAAATATAGATAGATTATCTTATTTAATCTTACAAGAGTCCCATGAGGGAAGGAAGTGTCAATGTTTACATTTTACAGATAAGGCAATAAAAGGTGAGAAAGGTGGAGGTCTTTCTTCAGTAACAGATCTAAACCCAAATGTTTAGGAGACCAAAGTCCATAGTCTTACTGTTGTAAGAAAGAAAATTAGCTCTTACTACCAAAAGGTGCCCTGAGGCACCAAAGACTGCCTTAGGCAGGTTTCTTAATCAGAAGCCAACTTTAAACTAGATGATTACAGGTCCTGAGAATTTTTTTTTTTTTTTTTTTTTTTTTTTTTTACTCATTTAAAGCAGTGTTTCTCCATCTTGGCTTATCATAAGGATCACCCCAGGGGACTCTCTAGAGATCACAGATTTTGTGAATCAGTCTCCAGGGGCAGGGACTGGAAATCCAAATATTTAGCAGGCATTCCAGATAAGTCAATGGTCTTCCTAGTTGGAAAACACTTACTTAGAGAAATAAGCACCTGGTATTGAACACTTCATTCACAACTCTTGTGTTACTGAGTATAAATAATGATAGTAATAAGAAATGCTAATTATCACCTAGGGCTTACTCAGGTCTGGCAGGCTCTTTTCTAAGTAGTTTACATGTATTATTTCCTTTAATCCTCCCAACAAATCTATAAGTCATTGCTGTCTTTATGGGGAAACTGAGGCACCAGCTTGCCCACAGTCATACCAGTGAGTCAGGGACCAGAGTTTAGCTAGGCTGTTTGATTCTACACCACTCTTTTTTATCATTGCATTTATTCTGTTTCCACTTGTTGTATCTGTCCTGTCTACCAACCACCACTTCTGAAAAGAGGTTTGGGTAAACATGTGACACAATACATGTTTCCCAAGTACCCAAGAATCAAATTCTTTTTAATTTTTTTTTTTTCAACATTTTTTATTTATTTTTGGGACAGAGAGAGACAGAGCATGAACGGGGGAGGGGCAGAGAGAGAGGGAGACACAGAATCGGAAACAGGCTCCAGGCTCCGAGCCGTCAGCCCAGAGCCTGACGCGGGGCTCGAACTCACGGACCGCGAGATCGTGACCTGGCTGAAGTCGGACGCTTAACCGACTGCGCCACCCAGGCGCCCCATCAAGAATCAAATTCTTAACTCAGCCTGCAAAGAGTCCTTCTTCCTGTCAGAACCCACTGAAGCTTTGTGTTGTACTCTGGGAAGCTTCAGTAGTTTCTGCTTCTTTGATTACTTTCAGGAGTAAGATTGGAAAAGAGTAGAAAAGAAGCTGGAGAGCTCAGCCAACTGATTTACAACATGCACCAAATTATTTCCACACATTTACTATAGAAGTCTCTGTGCTAGGTGCCAGTGTATAAACCAGATAAGGAGTTTGCAGTCTAAGGACGGAGGAAAATAATAAATAAGAATGCCAACTATTGCAAACTGAACTATTGATCATATCACAATCCTTGGGGTCTTTTATAGATTATGGTAGCCACCAAAGAAGTTTGAAGTGGATAGGGTGGGCTGTTTCCTTACAGCAGGTTATGCTAAAAGCAAGTCTCAGGCCAGAAGATAGATATTTATCAACTAAAGTTTTATTAGCAAAGCAAGTATCAAAAAACAATTCATATGACTTCAGTAGACTGGAGAAAGCCTCTACTCTCTTTCCTTTCAGTTGCTTTAACCATTAACTTTGCATGAAAGTTTCATTCTAGTTTAATGGCAAGTTTCCAGAGGCAGGATACTGTCACTCCAACATCCTGACAGAATCTAGAGTTCATGGCTACAAACCAGACCTTTTTACATGCAAACCCTAGGGGTATAGCCATAAGCCTCGATGGATTCTTATATTCTATTCATGCTTTTTATTAAACATTCAATGTATATTAAATACCTTAATATCACAACTAACACCTCATTTCTGATATTCCCCACATTAAGCAATAGACTCTATTTTACATAAATAGAAACCTGTTTCTGACATCAAATATGCCAATTAAAACATTCTGTTGTTGATGGAGATGTGGATAATATGAGGGCCAGTGATAGCTACCTCTGGAGTTAGTCCTTTCTGATAGAATGTTATCTCATCCCTCAGTTGTACTTAATTAGCACACTAGCTGACTACTTCTTGACCTTGCTTTCTACATCAATTCCTAGGTATTGGTTTAATCTAAGTTTTGCATTTTATAATATCATATTGTAATGTTAAAGAACTTTAAGATAATTGCAGACATTGCAACAACAAATAAGAAAACAGAAACGATGGTAAATGCTGTAAAAGAAGCCCATTACTGGGTGTTTTGGCAGAATATTAGAGAACAAACCAGTTTCCTCTCACCAGAGCCCTTTCCCTCCTTCCCTCCCCCTCCTCCCCATCTCTAAGGGACTAGGGAAGGGGGATTTGAGAGTCAGAGAACATCTCTCCTACTTTTCCTTCTTCTAGTCTTACTGCCTCAGTTGTTCAAAAGTACAAGTAGTAGTTGCAGAGCAGAGAATGTTCAGGCAGGTGGGGAAAATAGAAAATCATGAAAGAGAGGACAGAAAACTTTAATGCCAGGGTTTGAGAAATAAGCCCACTGCCCCAGTCAAAAGAGGGATGCAGAGACTTGTAACACAGTGAAGCAAGGCTTTAATCAACGTTCTTGCAAGAGCAGGTGTCTGATAGGCACACTCGGGGCAGTTACAGAAGGCAATTTATCTCCTAGTGTGCAAGTCCCTCCCCTGGTTCCTCATTGGCTGAGTGCTACAGAAGTTACAGCCTTACCCGGAAGTTGCCTATGCCCAAGTAAGGCCAAGAAGTGGTCTGATTGGAACAAATGTACATTCTTTGAGGTGACGCAAAGACTTCAGTTCTTTGGCACATGCTCATTGCATAGCCCGTGAAAAATAAGCCCACAAAATGGAGAGGGGAAGAAGAACCGGGAAGTGAAGGGTCTAAGGGTTAGGGACTCTATTGTGGTGGGTGTGTGTCGGGGGGGGGGGGGGTGTTTCTTACATAGTTCTAATAGGTTGTAAACCTATTGGTAACTAGACAGCACAGCTTTTATTTGGTCTTTCTGGAAATGAATCATCTCACTTCTCACACAGGGATGAGCAGGGAAGCTTCCTGAAATCACCCAGTCACCAGCAGAGCTCCTCTAGTGGTCTCAGTGGTCCTCAGACACATGGATTCCTCAGAGTGCATGGAGTGTCACATTCTAAGAGCCCTGTTTCCTCCCACTAACCAGCTCTCACCTGCCTTGTCACTGCTGCTTCCTCCACCAGTTGTCCTTCCCAGCCCCTCCTCTCTATTCAGCGTGACCTAAGGCTTCTCTAGAGGAGCAATATCTGGCTCTTCTTACCTTCCAACACAGATTTCCTCTGCTTCCTATTGCCTAAATGATGACAACTAATGGATTCTGTTCATTTTTATACTTCCACTGGTGTGTCTTCATTGTTGTTTTTGCAATAAAAAAGTTGTGTTTTGCATGTTGATTATGCAAAGAAATCAAGCAATATGTAAAGGAATAAGGAATAAAGCAATAATCATCTTAAATCTTACAACCCAAAGAGAACTACTGTTAGCAAACTAACTTTTAATTATCTTGCTACATATAAATACACAGAAGTGCATAATTTTACATAAGCAAGACCTTATTACACATGTTAGTTTTAGCATAGCTGTGTTTCTTTTTGTTAACTTATTTTGGCTTGCTTCCACACTTATACATTCTAATATAATCATACACAAACATGTACACATATATGGGAGAGTTGTCATGTTTGTTTTCTAATAAAAACATGGTGTAAATTCTTCCCTTCATCTTGCTTTTATCACTTAACAATGCATTATGGAAATTCCTCCAAGCCAAAGGTTTAAATTTCATTCTCTTTAATGATAACATAATATTCCAGGGTATCAATTACCAGAATTTAATCCTCCCCGTAATGATGGACATTTACATCGTTTATAGGTTTTTTTTTTTTTTTTTTTTTTGGAGGAGGGCACTACAAACATTGTATGTATACTTATCCTATTACATATGTCCTTTATATATTGGTGCTTTTATTGTTTTGACTACAAAGGAAAAATCTGTAGGCAATTAGGGATTGCTTTAAAATTTTTCAGTATTACAAATAAAATTGCAATGAACATTCCAGATTATATCTTTGATTGTTTCATTAGGTTAAATTCCTAAAGTTAGATTGGTAAATTATGAATTAGAACATTTTTAAGATTCTTAATGCACATTGCCAACTTGTTCTCCAAAAAGATTATGGTCGCAACCTTTTCAATCTTTCTAGAGGAATGTGAGAGACCTTTTTTGAGAACACCCTCACTGCTACAGATGTTCTGGTACTTATTTCTTTATTAACTCTACTTCGTAAGATCATCTTTAACCATATCCATCACTCTGTGTGTCCACCTCTCTTGCTGGAACCTGAAAATCTTGACACTGAGTGGGTCATGGGTGGTGTCCTTTTTTTCTTTTTCTTTTTTTTTTAAGGTGGCACTCTTTGTGGAGTATCTTTAATAACTTATGGAGCAAAAAGAATTTTCTTTTACTTTGGGGCAATTTTCACTACTGCTGATTACAAGTTACATACCCCAATACATCCACTAACTTTATCTTCCAAGGTAGACAGGGTTTATCCCTTGGGGTTTATATAATGGATATAAAGTATATTGACGGGGGTGACTTCTTGACAAAAGACAGACAATATTAAACTGGAAGAGGCTTAAAGTCCTCATTTTTTCGAGACACTTGCTTCTCAAAACTGCTGTATCTGGAAACCAAGTGTCCACAAGAATTTATCGATGATTCTCAAACCTAATATCCATCAGGATCACCTGAAAGGTTTGTTAAAAGACCTGTGGCCGAGGTGCACCTGGGTGGCTCAGTTGGTTAAGCGTCTGACTCTTGATGTCAGCTCAAGTCATGATCTCACAATTCCTGAGTTCCAACCATCCAGCACCCCCCATCAGTCTCTGGGCTGACAGCACAGAACCTGCTTGGGATTCTGTCTTCCTCTCCCTCTGCCCCTCCCCAACTTGCTCACACACTCTCTCTCTCTCCCTCTCTCAAAATAAATAAAAATAATCTTAAAAAAAAAAGAACTATGGCTGAGCTCTAACCCTAAAGTTTCTGATTCAGTGTGTCAGAGGCAAGGTTGGATAATTTGCATTTCTAACAAGGTTTTAGGTGGTACTAATGATGTTGGTCCTTTAGCAACACTTAGGAGCCACTGTTCTCTGTCCTATCCTCCCCCACCTGCTCTGGTAATGGAGCCTCACTTCGAAGCTCTATTCTCTATAAAGTATCCCTCTTTTTATTCTGTCTTTCGTGACAGTAAGGAACAGCTGGCCAGCACCTTCCTCATTATAACCTCTCATACCCTTGAAGAAAAAGATTTGGTTTTCCTCATCCTCCTTTTCACCTGAGTCCTGATTCCCTCAGCCTTTCCTTATAATCAAATTTTGCTACCAATTCATCATTTTTATTATTCTTCCCTGAAGCCCATTTTGAATTTCCACCCCACCCACTCCTGTCCCCACTTCAGTTAATAAGGAGATAGGAGGGGAAGGGAAGGCGCTAAACAAAAACCTTGAATGCATAGCTTTTTGCTATTCCTGCCAGAGGCTGTGGCCACAATATTTAAGAAGTGTCATAGAAATTGGTGATTTTTTTCCCCTCAGTTCTTTATTTCAAAGATTATAGCATTCCATAAATGGGTACAAACTATTGGTCACTTTCTTCATACTTAGTCACACATAATCAACTGCATCTTTTGGTAATAAACACCCATTTACTTAGTCTACAAGTATTTTTTGAACATTTAGAACAGGCCAGACATTGTGAATACCATATCTAGTGGATGTGGCATTAACTTTCAGTCAGGACAACTTGTCTGGGCAGGTCCTAACAGACTGAGAATATGAGAAATGTTTTCAACAACCCCACCTACAGTATGGCTGAAAGATAAGTTTTATCAACCCAAAATTATTTTAGCCTCTTCCAAATCCACTGTTCATATGGAAAGGGACCTAGATTATGGCCAACTTTACATTATTTACAGGAGATAATATTTTTTATAGTTCAAGTTAGTATACAATTAACAATCATTTCTGTTCGTCTTTGGGGCATGTTCTGAAATATGCATATTTCATTCAATGCTGCCATGAATAGCACTGATTACACAAAAAACTACGTCTGAAACTATCTTAGCCCTCAAATGGTAGGAGAGAGGGAGGTCCTTGTGATCTCTTTTCTAAGAGCTCTAATTCCATTCATGAGGGCTCCATGAGTAATTCCATTATCATGACTTACGCAACTTGCAAAGACCCCACATCCTAACACGATACACTATGCATTAGAATTTCAACATATGCATTTGGCTATGGGAAGGAAGGAAGGGGCAGATGACAAAAATGATATGCCTATAGGAGAAACTTTTTTTTTTTTTTTTTATGGTTACTAGATGATTTTCCCCATGCCCTGAACACTATTCTGTACTCTGAGGCTGCAAAACTTCGCGTGGTGAATTGTAATATACGCTCTTGGTGCTATGCATTCTTGGCACTGCACTTGTGGTTTGGGGACACCAGATGGCTCAGTGAGCCAGGTAGCACTCTTCTCAGGTTACCCTGTGTGGTTGTGCTCTGCAAATGAATTGTTTAATCTTCTTCCTACCAGTTATTCTGGCTTTTGATGAATGAGTTTTGATTCCTAATGTCCAACAAAATGTATGTAAATAATAGTGCTGAACCTATCTCAACGTAGCAACAATAATAAAACTATCCAGGGAAATGGGAAAAAGCAAGTTTTATGATACCTCAAATCTCTTTCAAGGAAATGACCATGGAAAAGAGAAGAAAGATCTGCAGGCAATTAGGGATTTGGTGGAAGTGCTTTGACCTAACAATAATCAGACTTTACTATAGCTGATGCCAGTCTGTGGCTTCCAAGAATTTGAAGAAAATGAGGATTGATTTCCAACGTGCAAGGGCCACATTTCCTTAAGGGGCTGTGCTAATCCTATACTTTCTGATATCAGTTCCATTCCACCCAGGAACACATGGCCACAACCCCTAGAGAAGAGAGGCAGGAAGTGAACTCAGAGGCAAGCGTTTTAACTTTCCACCCTCCAAACTAATTTTGATACTTTATGTGAATATTTTAAATAAAGTGTTAATCGATCAAATCCAACAGTACATGAAAATAATAATCCATCTTCACCAAGCATATTTTTTTACAGGAAATTTGTTAGCATACATTTAAAAAGTCAAAGTAAGTAGGAAATGTTGTAAGATAATAGTACATTCTGTAAAGACAGTTCATAAAAATTTACTCCCATTCTTAATTCTAAGGTCTGTAAAAATTTAGAATAGAAGACTATTTTCCTTCCAATAATGATGGGTACCTGTCTCAAACCAAAAAAAAAAAAAAGATATTGGTAAAATACGGTAAGCATTTGTATTAAAATCTGCATGAAGTAAGAAGGCCTACTACAGAATTATTACACAGAATCCATTTCTTCCTTCAAAAATATAGATTAAACCCCGGGTGCCTGGGTGGCTTAGTCCGTTAAGCCAACTCTTGGTTTTGGCTAAGAGCATGATCTCACGGTTTCATGAGTTCCAGCCTTGTGAGTCTCCACACTGACAGCATGGAACCTGCTTGGGATTCTCTGTCTCCTTCTCTCTCTGTCCCTCCCCTACTCGCACTGTCTCTGTCTCTGTCTTTTTCTAAATAAATACAAATATAAAAATAAAAATATAAATGTAGCTCATACATTTTTTCAGGCACTGGGGGTATAAAAATGAACAAAAGAGTCCATTGTCTTGAAAGTTCTCACCCAACAGGAAGATATAAAGACATAGCTAATGGAAAAGAGAAAGAAAATTGTTACTGTGAAAGAATTTCAATCTCAAATGGATTCAGAGAATATAAAATTTAAAAAAATCTCATGCATTTGTTGTCCTCAGGAAAACAAAACTTAAGGACTGAAAGATTTCCTTTACATACCTGATTTACAGAAAAGTGATAAGATTGAAATTTTCTTAAATGATAGAGAGTTGGTCAGGTGCTGCCTTATATCAACCTTGGGAACTTTTACTTATGGTTTCCAGAGGCATGAACAAGAAACCACCCGGGTCCTGCTAGTTTCACCAAATAAGCTGAATTGAGCTTTGTGTGACTGGATTGGTTTTTTCTGCTCAGGGAATTTTCAAAGCTGGTCTCCACTTGTTTTTGATTTTAACTGGTTCTAACTCAACTCTCTCCTTTTTACACTCCGTGCCCATAAATACAGCCCACCCCAAGCCCTCCACAGAGTTGCCCGTAGCTTGCTGCAGTTTGCATGCCCCAAACTGCAAATTCCTCTCCTATTCCCAAATAAACTCATCTTTTTGACAATTTTGAGTTTGTCTCAGTTTACCTCTTTATTTAGGTTGACATTACTGACAGACCGTGTACACTTATGTAGATAGTAATTTCTATAGAAAATATCAGATAGTAAACTGAAAATAAACTAGAATTAATAAGTGAGATGAAAAACTTAAATGTCTCCAAATTAATATTGGGAAGAAATGTTATTAAGAAGTAATAAAAAGAGGGGTGCCTGCATGGCTCAGTGGGTTAAGCATCTGACTTTGGTTCAGGTCATGATCTCGTGGCTCCTTCATTTGAGCCCTGTTTCCAACTCCCTGCTGTCAGTGAAGAGTCCACTTAGATCTTTGTCTCTCTCTCTCTCTCTCTCTCTCTCTCTCTCTGCCCCTTCTCGGCTCTCATGGGTCCAGGTGTGCACTCTCTCAAAAATAAAAAAAAACTAATAAAAATAAAAAATTAAAAAAAAATAAAGTAAGAAAAAGGTAAAGTAGCTTAGGCATCCTACCAAGGAACATGCAACACCAGATGAATGTGAAGGGTACCAGAATAAGCCGCCCCAAATTATGCCTCTTTGGCATGTGGATTTTTCTGAGCTAAAGGCCAATGAGACTGGTAAAGGCAGGGAAAGCTATTTACCTCTCCCTAACTGCCTAAAAATAGAGCATAAAGGTCCCCTTTTATAAAGAAAATTTCCCTTCATACGCATCTCCAGACCTGGAAGAGAGCTAGTCCTGAGATAATTCTTACCAACTCAGGGATTCTTATTTGCATCAGACAACACTTACGGACCACGCATTTCCTCCCTTCTCCATCCTGTAACTTGCCTCCTCAGCACAGAAGTCCCAAATCCCTTGGCCTTCATATAGAGTGAGATATTACAGAATTTCTGCTCTGACCACTTCTTTGAGTCTCATTTCTTCATAAAATCCCAATCATCAGGTATTATAAGTAACTAAAATTGTATTTTCTCTTGTCAATCTGTCTTTATTAGTGTGATTCTCAGTCCCCAGCCACTAAACCTACGGGGGTAGAGGAGAGGTTCCCCCCACCCCCACCCCCTGTCTAAAAGTGAAATCATAAAGTTTACAGAGAGACCCCCCCAAAATATGACTAAATGCAGAGGCATACTAATTAAACAGAATACAATCTCAATTTCTTCCAAAATGACATATAGTTTGAATTCAAGTTCAATTAAAATTGCAGTGAATTTTTTTTTACCTTGACAGAATTGATTCTAAATTTAATCTGAAAAAAATAAAAGGCAAGGCTAGCCAAAAAAATCTTGAAAAACATGAATGTTAAAGGAAGTATTTCTTTAGCAGATATTTAAAGTCTTCAGGGCTACAGTAGTAATTTTCAAAGTGTCTGATTCTGAAAGAAGATACAGGCAAAATAATACAACAAAAATTTATAGGAAAAGGAATAGATTAGCCAATAAATGATTTGGGGAAAATTGACAATTAAAAATAATCCATTTCGAAACTACAGGTTAATTTTAAAAGTTGAATATAAAAATAATTTCCTCAAAAAGTTAAAATAGAATTGCCCTAAAGACCCAGAAACTACACTCTGAGGTATACACTCAAAATAATTAAAAGCAGGTATTCAAGCAAATACTGTACACAAATGTTCATAACAACACTATTCACAACAGTCAAAAGTGAAAATGACCCAAATGTCTATCAGTGGGTGCATGGATAAACAAAATATGATGTATCATGTAATAATCATATAAAGGATAGAAGTGGTTATACATGCTCCAAGCTGGATGGATCTCAGAAACATTATATGAAGTAAAAGGAGCCAGACAAAAAAAGGTCACACATATTGTGTGGTTCCATTTATGCAAAATATCCAGAATAAGTAAATCCATAGAGACCAAAAGTAGATTCGTGGTTGCCAGGGGCTGGGGGAGTAGGAAGTAAAAAATGGTTGCTTAATGGTATTGGGGTCTCCTTTGAGGGTGATGAAATGTTTGGAACTAGATATGATGGGTATACAACATTGTGAATATACTAAAGTCACTTTAAAATTGGTAATTTGGTTATGTGAATTGCACCTCAATAAAAATGTAAATGAACAAAATTACAGAAAAAATATGGGTGTACAGCCTCCAAAATCTGAATTTGGAAAAGTTTTCTAAATATAAAATCGTGAAAGAAACCCAAAGAAAAGATAAATACACAGGAGGGATGCAAATATTTAACATTAAGTGAGTCAAACTTAATAAAAAAACTGCACTCTATAGATACATTACTCAAGGAATGCAAGAATCACTAGGTCCCCAAACCTGCCCTTTCCCATTCATCTCTTCTCTGCTTCTTCAACCTCTGCTGGAAAAAATCAGCACCTTTTGTTAGTCTGTTCTAGAGTACCAGCTGAAAGAATATCAGACAGATATATAAAATTGCTGTTTCACACCTTGCCAGCACCATAAAATAAGCCTTAGTATAGGGTTAATGAAGGACCCTATTTATGCCCACAGAGTGTTGAATTTAGAAAGGAGCAGATCGTAACAAGATTTGCCATGAGTCTCAGTCTGGTTAATCTATAAACAGATTTCATTAGATATTTATTTAGATGCTCTGTACAGATTGCTTTAATTTTGAAATTAAGTCCCCAGGTTGGCAGTGGAATTTTAAATACTTGAATTCTAGAAAGGCAGCAGCTTTTAACCTTTGCACTTCTCTTTTAAAAGCTAATTAGGAAATTAAATCCAAAAGGACTGAATCCATAAAATGTTGGCGTTGTAATGCTGATGGAAAAATGTAAGTCACCTGCTATTTTGGTGTCATCCCCTGATTAGTCATTGAAATGAGATATTCAAAGAAATTTTTAAAGATTTTAAAAAATAATTTAGGAGAGCCACAACCTTTGTTAATATTAGAAATTTTATTGCTTGGAAAATTAAATCTGAACAGAGAAGTATTGTAGATTTTCCTATATCACTCGTGGCTAAACGTTTTCTTAATGTATTATGCACTTGATCAGTCGGTAAACTTTGGGGATGATTTGTAGTGGCGTTGTCAGCTGGAGCTCCAGAGCCTGCCCATTATCTCGGTAGGTGCCCTGCCCCCCTGTGGGTACTCACCACAGACGGCTGGAGTCCACTGGGGGTGGGGGAAGCACTCAAGCTTCTTCTACCTCCAAAGGCATTTCTAGCCTGTGAGCACTTGAAATGCTCAGCGACACTCAAAATTCCCCTTTCCTTCAGCTGAAGGTTCCATTTACAGCTGTGACCCTCGACCTCTTCAAGCGAGTTGAAAATACCTTCTGACAGACGTAACATTTTTCTCTTTTGTCTTGAATCTGCCCACAGTCCTATGAAATCCTACCATTATACGTGGATAGAGATCCACGTGTGTGCGCCTCAGCTATGTGCTTCCTAGGACTCATCCGAGCATCTCCATCTAAACTTCTTTCTCTCAAATACCAATTGAGTGAAGTATATTTCTGGTTAACTTAATCCACAGGCACACTTCCCGCCCCCCCACCCCCCATTCGGAAATGTTTTTAAGGACCCACCTTCTATCTGATGCTTTCCTAGGCACAGATGAGAAAACACAGACTCAGGTCCTCACGTGTTTAGGAGAGGCAGAAATGTAAATTAGTAACTTAAATAATATGTCAGATTCCAGGAGAGAAGCCTCAAAAGGGAAGAGCAGGCCCACAAAGGAGGGTGGGCATAGCTCTGCCTAGAAATATGGGAGTCAGGGGTGAAGTAGATCTTGAAAGGCAAATGATGTGTTTGCTTCCAGTTGTGGAGTGGAAGAAAAGAGCGCATTCCTGACTGGTAGCTAGTCTCCAAAGACAGTCACCATCAATTCCTTCCCTCCTCTTGCATGTATCATGTATATGCACTATGTTCCTCACATCAAGAGCTGGTACTAATTCCCCCACCTTAGAATATGGGCTAACCTTAGTGACTCCTTCTAACTAGTAAAATGTGGCCGAAGTATACTGTGCAACTCCTAGACTAGGTAAGAGAGGACCATGCCACTTCTACCCAGTCTGTTTGGGGCGCTTGCTCTTGAAACCTAAGCACCATGTTGTGAGGAAGCCCAGGCCACAAACAGGGACCCATACGGAGAGGAACCAAGGGCCCCCAGCTGTCAGCTCTGGTCGAGCTCCCAGGCCACAGCCACTATTAATTGCCAAACATGTAAATGAGGAAACTTTTGAGATGACTCCAGCCCCAGCCACCATCTGACCCAAACCCATGAGAGAACCAAAAAAAAAAAAAAAAACCACCTCATGGAGTTCAATCAATCTCTACTACCATGAAAGATAATAATAGTAAATGATTGTTGTTTTCAGTTATAATGTTTTGGAATGCTTTCTTACATAGCAATAGAAAACTAGAACACAGACAATGGAGGAAGCCAATGGAAGGGACAGGGACACTGAACAAGAGCGTGACTTTGGGCATCATAGGCTCTCCCAGAGATTGAGGAAAGGGAAAAGGAAAGCTTGGCATAAAGCTGCAGGATCAGGGGCAGGATATGGACACTTGTTGATGCCATATCAAGGGGGAAGGATTCTATCATGGGGGCAATGAGGAAGCCATTGAGGTCTTGGTGGGGGAAGAGAGGTTAATAGGATAAGATCTGGGGAAGCCCATCTAGCAGCAGTGTGCAGAAGGGTTGGGAATGTAGAGAATACTGTATTCTTCCCAGCAGGAGAGGATGAGGGCCCTGAAATAAGGTGAAAGCAGAGGAGATGAAGGGGAGAAGATAGATTTAAACATGCTAATGGAGATAATCTATAGGATTTGGAGATTGTCCGGGTTTGAGACTGAGGGGAGGAGAAATTAAAACTCATTAATTTGTTACATTCTGATTGAGAGCATACTAAGTACTACGCATACTTCTGGGCCCTGAGGATAAAACGGTGAATAAGACATTTGGGGCTCTCATGAGTTTATATTCTAGTGCAAAAGAAAAACAAATGGTTTGAAGTGAGTTTAAGACTCAATTTCCAGTTACTGCCTTTCTTATTAATTTGTCTTATCATTTGTCATGAAGTATACAGGAGAAATGGACAATTTTCCAGAAAGTAAAATGAACTCCTTAATTCAATATTCTAATTGTGATCCATGAAGGAGATTATCTGGGTACTCGGGCAAGTTCAAGACATGTTTTTGAACTTTTGATACTGTTAGACTCCACATGGAAATCCAGACCCATGGGGTCCAGGGAGTACTCTGGGATGTCTATTGTGGTCTTTGATCCCTGATACCAATGGCACATAGCAAAAGGAATCATGAATGATACACTTTAGCCAGGAAGGAAGTGATTTTCACTCATTTTTCTATAATCATGCACATATTGATTCAATAAATATCCATCATTCTGACGGCTGGACATGTTACAGTGAAAAAGAGAAAGAAAATCCCTTAGTTCATGGGGCTTATATTGTTTTTAGGAGGACAGATCATTAAACTGGTAAAGAAACAACATAGTGTCAATGTATTAGCTCCCTTTTGCTGTCATAACAAAATACCATAAACTTAGTGGCTTACAACACTATACATCTATTACAGTTCTGGAGTTCAGAAGTCTGAAAATTGATCTTATGGGTTAAAATCAAAGTGTCAGCAAGACTGTATTTCTTCTAAGAATCCATTTCCTTGCCTGTCCAGCTTCTCAAGGTTACCTTCATTCCTTGGCCTACAGCCCCCTTCCCACAATGGAATCACTCTGACTTCATCTTCCCTTGTCGTATCTCATTCTCTGGCCTGATCCTCCTGTCTCCCTTTTATAAGGACTCTTATCCCTCCCAGATTATCCAGCATGATTTCTTAATCTCCATATTCTTACCTTAATCATGTCTGCAAAGTCCCTTTCACCATGTAAGGTAACACATATATCAGTAGATTCTGAAGATTAGGATTCAGACATCTTTGGGGACCATCATTCAGCCAACCGCAGTCAGGTCCTGATTGCTATGAAGAAAAATAAAGCAAGGCAAGCAGATAGAAAGTGTGACTTGGAAGAAAAGAATTAAAGATGAGGTCAAAAGGGGGATATGATTATGTAAAGACTAGGGATTTTATTCTTGGGATGTTAGGAAAACTAAAGGTGTGGAATGATTTGGCATCTGGTTTTGAAGGTTCATTTGATGCTGTGTGTGGAGAACATCCAGGAATTTCATTTCCAAAGAAGAACAGGAAAAAGGGACTAAAGAGCAATGTATGGTCAAGGGAGGTGGTTTTTTGTTTCTGTTTTGTTCCTTTTATTATTATTAGTTTTTTAGTTGGAGATACTAGCAAGTCGACGTGCTGATGGGAATTGTGTAGTAAAGAGGGGAAACAGATGACACACAAAGAAAAGGGGTTAAAGCAGAGGCAAGGTCCTGGATTGGGAAAGAGGACAGGAGGATACAGTGCACAAGTAGCGGGGCTCGTTTCTGATAGGAACAGAGAGACCTTTCTTTCTTCATTAACAAGGAGGGGAGAGTGGAACAAGAGGGAAGGGACAGACACAGGGAGACCAGTACATTGTACTTGTTTTCCTGGTGGAATAAACAGCAAAGGCATTGTTAAACATGAGTGTGGGAGGGGAAATAGTAGTCATAAGAAAGAAAAGTAAGTGTGACATATTTATCCAAGAGAGTGAGAGAATGCATTGACTATGAAAATGTCCTGGGCAATAGTGAAAGCCCCTCAAGGATGGTAGTCATTAATTTAAAGCCAGCAGGGTGTATGCTTCTTCCCAGCCACAATCAGCTGCTCAGAAAAAGTAATGGAGAATGTGAAAAGCTTGATTTAATCAGGGTTAGAGGTTTGAGTGGATATGAACACAATGGAGAGAGAAGGGACAGAATCTGAGGGTGATGCAAGGGAGCAATTGTAAGTCTGGCTATCGCATCTAAGTTGAAGAAAGGAGGGAACTGAGGGCATGGGGCAGTGAAGGACAGTAGAAGGAGGTAGGGTCAATGGATGGAAGGTCCCAGGTGCGTAAAAAAATTATTGGCATGAGGGTGTTAAAGTAAGTGAGCTGGAAAAATAGGAGATAGTGATCAGAGTAGGGCGCCTCAAATTGAGATTTTTGAGGTGATATAGGTACTGGTAAGTAAGCATACCAGGGGTTTGTATAACTAAGGTGCAATGGAAGATAAAGTTATTAGAAGCAAGGCCAAGGTGTCGAATGAATTATCCATACAGATATTTAAAAACATAAAGGATAATAACAGAGAGTGGTGGAGAAATTTCCAGTAATCCAAGGCCCAAATTCTTCAACAAATAAAAACAAAAGATTGGAAGAATGGTGATTAATTAAAAGGAGGGCTACCAAATAGTACAATTACAGACATTTGAGGTGACCAGGGAAAATAATGGTAATAGATGGTAATAAAAAGCATGACCACTCTGTGGGGTGCCTGGGTGGCTGTCGGTTAAGCATCCAACTTCAGCTCAGGTCATGATCTCACTGTTTGTGAGTTTGAGCCCCATGTCCGGCTCTGTGCTGATGGCTCAGAGCCTGGAGCCTGCTTTAGATTCTGTGTCTCCCTCTCTCTCTGCCTCTCTCCCCTGCTCACACCCTGTCTCTGTCTCTCAAAAAATGAATAAAAATGTTAAAAAATTAAAAAGAAAAAAGCATGACCACTCTAGGTATGGTGGTGGGAAAGAAAACAGTCATCATTTGAAGAGAGCTATAGCAAAAGCACTGGCTTCAAGGGACAGCCAGATTTCCATAAGAGCAAGAAGATTAAAGGAACTTTGAGGATTTAGGGGATTTTCCTGATGACACTCTGAGTTCTAGAGAATACAGCTGTAAAATTTAGGGGCTTGGAGGAGTAGGAGCTTAAGCCAGGAGAGAGCTACACAGAACTGTAATGGGGTTAATGCCCTGGGAGGCTTGGGCTTTCTGTGGGGACTGTGGTCACAAGGGATATAGGGAATCATGGGATTAATCTTAGGGCAAGGGTCAGTAAGCATTTTCTGTAAAGATAGTAAACACTGCAGGCTATGTGGAACATTAAGTTCTCTGCCACGATCACTCAGCTCTGCCATTGCAGAGCAAAAGCAGCCTTTGACAATGCATGAATGAATGGGGGTGGCCGAGTCCCAATAACACTTCACTGCAATAAACTGGCAGTTAGCTGACCCCTGTCTTAGGTGTAGTTGGTTGATGAATTCCGGGGACTATAATTCAGGCAGTTGCAGGGATATAGCAGGTAGAGGTGGTTCAGGAGAAGGGTGATAAGGATGGTGTTCTCACTGGAAATTCATGTTCTTCTAGGGCTCTCCATCCTGCCAGTGGAGTGAGAGCCAGGTACTCTCCTGTGTGGCATTTGGATCTCTGTAGGCCCACGCAGATCCTGCTGTGGTGTCCTGGGTTTCAGCTAGAACAATGTGTGGATGGTACAGTCATCCTCCCAGATACAAGTGATGACAGAGAGTCATTTTTCAGGGAAAGATGGTGAATTTCATTTATAATGTTGCCTTTGATTTGTCTATGAGACATCAAAGTAGAGATGACCAGGAGCCGGTTGGGATACGAACTCAGAAAATGTCTAGTTGGGACATGTGGAGGAAGGCATTGTTCTTGGGGAGGAAATACATTGAAGTCTCTCCCAGGCTCCAGTTGGAGGTGATCTCCCTGGGAACATTGAAGGGCAGACAGAGATACCCAGTTATAAAAATCCCCTCTGAGTCCTGAAGTTCTCAGTTGTATATATTGACAGAATCGATCTCATGTTTTCCAAATCACATCCTCATTTTATGCTAGATGAGCACCAAGGTTCTGCAGAGTAGAAGACAAAGTTTCTACCATGCACAGATCAGCGAGATACGTTACTTGAGTGAGGTTGTATACCGAGAAATGAATGCATGGAAAAAAGTCTTGAATCTTCTACAGTTTTTCAGTACAGCAGGACTCATTAATGAATTGGCAGGATGAAATTCCCTTCCCCCTTTTTGATGACTTTTTTCTGGCCCATCATCACCTCTAGAAAAGGACAAAGAAATAAGAAGGTGCTATGTAAATCTTTTGACATTACTACCAATTAATAGCTTCTGTAGAGAGAAATAATAGAAACTGTTGTATAAGAGGACATTTTCAGGTTGTGTCTTTGCCCAGAGAACCCAAGAAAGTTGGGATGAGGTAGTGGGAAAGTGGTTTGTATGGGGAATCTGAAGACCTGGACTTGAGGTGCTTAGGGCACAAATAGGACACTTGACTGGATTCCTCACTTAACCTCTCTGCACCGTGTTTTCACTTATAAAGCATCAACTATGTGCCAGGCCTGTGCTGGACACCTTATATCCTTCTTGTTTCATTTAATAATTCCCACCTAGAACAAGATTGGATGAGAACCCCATATGAGGCGGATCCAAAAGCACTTCGTAGACCATAAAGCAATATGCCAACATAAGGCAGTGTAGAACACGAATTGTTTCCAGTACTTTAATTAACATAAAAACAATAAGTTTGCCATGCCTGAAAGCCTCATTTTTTGGTACAATTTTCTCTTTTGGTCTGTCTTTTGTTATTGTTTTTAGGTTAAGGAACTAAATCACCCATTTATTGTTTAATTTTTAGATGAAAATTGCCAAACTCAGAAAAGGGAAGGTGAAATGAGAAAACTCTTAGGTGACCTGAGCCCCAATCCTCTTACTAAATTTGCTGTGCCTTTTATAAACCCACAGTCTGCTGCCCTTTCTAAAGCTCCCCTAAGCAAAGTAAAGGGTTTGGAAAAGGAATCCATAGGGGTGCTATTTCCTGGACTGAGACAGCACTGCCATTAGAGTATGATGGCATTCTTGCATTATAATTTACACCTGCATTTCATGCATTTTATTCACTGCCAATAATTATTGAATAATTACTGTGTTCTCCCACTGTGCCCTCTCTTTGTACTCCCACTTCTTCCTAGGGTTTCAGCTAGATTGTTGCCTTTTGAAAGTTTCCTTCCTTCTGAAAAGGAGGCAGGTGGTTTGTAATTCTTAGTTTTGAGCCAAGCATTTAAATAGGCAAGCTTTTAACCCAGTAGCCTGTCCTGTCTGTTTGGTTTCTATGTACACTGTTTACTGGGAGAATAACAGGAAGTAGTTTGTCCTGGGAAGTCACTTTTGCTTAAAGACCTCAAAATTCATGTGTTTGTGACTCCCATGTTACCTATTTTCGTGTAGCATCTTCCAAATTTGCTAAGCTGATTTGAATTGAGATAAATTAGATCATTTGCAGCCCAACTTGCCTGCCAACTTCAAATTGGCACTGGAAGCACTTTATCTATGTTTGGGGGTTTGTTGGAAGACAAAATCATCAAGACTTAGCTACACTGAAGTTTGTTTTGTTTGCCTGTGTGGGAAAACAAGCTAAGTCCTGCTTTTTGTTGTTGTTGTTGTTGTTGTTGTTGTTGTTTTCCCTTTGCTGCAAAAAAATGATTCCCCAATTACCCAGTTAGTCTGTCTTGGTATCCATTCTCTAACTCAGAAGAGAGTCTTGGCTTCTTTCCAGGAAACACATAAAAACTTCAGAAATGATAGATAAATCTTGGGGCACCTGGGTGGCTCGGTTGGTTAAGAGTCCAACTTTGGCTCTGGTCATGATCTCGCCATTCCCGAGTTCAAGTCCTGAATTGGGCTCTGTGTTGACAACTCAAAGCCTGTTTCAGATTCTGTGTTTCCCTCTCTATCTCTCTCTGCCCCTGCCCCACTTGTGCGCGCTCTCTCTCTCTCTCTCTCTCTCTCTCTCTCTCTCTCAAAGTAAATAAGTATTTTTTAAAATTTTTTTAAAAAAGAAAGAAAGAAGTGATAGATAAGTGTCCAGGGCTAGATGCAATCCAATTGCTTGATTTTCAGCATCTTTTAGCCATTCTGACATAACTGCTCCCAGGGAAGATTTTGTTAAGACTAGAATCTCAGTCCTTTATGTTAAAAACCTTTAACTACTCTTGGAAGGAACTTAAACTTCTGTCACACCCAGAGGAGTGCTTATTCTGCATCTTCAAGTGTTTATTGAGTTTTTGTCACATATTTTTATAACCAAAACAAACCTCAGCATATGACAGTTTAATAACCAAGTCTTTCTTGAGACTGATTATCGAAATGGAGACAGAAGCTGTTCTGGAGTCCAGATCTCACAGCTGCTTTGTGTATTTCGTCAACCTTAGAACTTGCAACCAAAATGACTCAAGCCCTAGTATTACAGAATAATGGAATGCTTGTTAGAAGGCAAGTTTGATTGGATAAATATGGATGCCACTGAAATTGGTAGTATGACATACAACTAACACTTGCTAAGGCAGAGTTGTTTATTTTACACTCATTTCTCAGTCCTCACATCAAGGTCTCCATTAAGTAGGTAGGTGAAAGGTAGGAAGTTATCTTATCCTTTGCTTTACACCAGAAGAACTGAGCTACTTGGAATTGGTTTGGAAATCTAAGCTTACAACACAAGGAGTTTCCAATGAGGAAACTTCCACTGAGGAGTTTCCAAATGGTTTTCCCATAAGAAAAGAGATGATGATAAATAGTGTCATAGGAATGTTTGAAACTTCATTTTGTTTCATTGTAAATAATACATTCCTTTAAATAACATTCCTTTGCAAGAACATATGTCACCCCACCAAGCCATCTCTATTGTGAACACCTCAGATTTGGAGGATGATGAATTGGCATCCCTAATGCCCCAATTATTATAAAATGTTTGATAGAGATGAAGTCTGCCTCCATGTATTGTTTTTAGACATTGGTCAATTCATTCATTTAATAAATTATTATTGAACATCTGCTACGTGCTAGATATTTTACTAGGTACTGGTGGTAAAACAAAGCATAGCCCCTGCCTTCTATAGGATCCTCGGCAGCTACTAAAAGTAAAATTAGAATCAAAAGCTAGGAGACAAAATAGATCAAGAAATGACTGGTCTCATGAAACAATCTGCACACAGCCAAGATGTTCAAACACACAGCCAATAAACACATGTGCTGGTATTGAGTCGGAGCTACTATCCAACCCAAATACAGTAAACGGAAGAAGTTGAAATAATTACCTGAATTAATTTACTCAGACCAGATGTTTATTGCTCTCATACCTTTCCCTGCTCTCACAAAAGTCATAGTGCTTATTCACCAGTTTCTCCCGCAGTTTTTCCTGGCTGTGTAGATATCACCACATCTTTCAGTTCCTTAAACCAAATTGTGGGAGTCCATCTCCATTCTTCTTTCCTCCCCAAACTCTCAACCCCAACACAATCCAGAAACAAACTTTGCCAATCCAAACGCACCATGAGTCTACCCTTTCCTCTGACCTCCATAGTCTCTATCCTTGTCCAGCCCCACTGTCTCTTACCTGACCCACTACAATGGAGTCCTCACCATCTCCCTACTTCTACTCTTCCTTTCAACCCCAACACACACATCATGCATTCTCAGCTCAGCAGCCAGAGTGAATTTTAAAAACAGAAACCAGTTAAATGTCAATTATATCTCAATCAAAACCAAACCAGAACAACAACAACAAAAAAAAATGAAATGAGAATGTGCTACTTACCAGTGTAAAGTGGCTTCCCCACATATGGAATAAATTCCAAACTCTTTTGGGGGCTATCGAGGCACATATGAGCTAGCCTCTGTCTTTTTCTCCAAGCTCAACCTCTCCCATTATGGCTCACCTCAAGCCATACTGGTCTTAGTGTGCTTTAAATTCACCAACTTACATCCCAAACTTGAGCCTTTGTACAGGCTCATTCTTATCTTTATATAGATGATTCCCTCATCATTCAGACCACCACATAGAGTCACATCTTCAAAACTTGTTCTCTCCCTTCACCATCATATCACTAACATCTCCACATACCACTTACCACAACCTGGGGGTGTCTTTCTCTATTAGCTTATTGGATGGTTTATCTACCACCACTAAAGTGGAAGCTCCGTGTTTATCTAGTCTGTTGTGTAACTATGGTTTCTGAAACCATGCATGACAGCGTATTGGATGCTCAACAAATATCTGTGCAATGAATGGATGAATGATGTCAGCCAGAAAAGGAGTAGGGGGTGGAGCTGGAGAGAGAAAAATTGAGAAGAAGAAGAAAAAAAAAAAAAAGCTGGAAAGATGTTGGCCAAGCAGGAAGAAGTACAAGAGCCTGAGAGATTGTGAGAGGAATAGACTGAGTTTAAGACTGAGACTCCAAGAACAGAAAGTTAAATATGGCAGGTATATAAAGTGGGGTGGGGAAGAGGGTGGAAAGGTGAAGATGGAGAGGCGAGCAGCAGACAGAGCATCAAGAAGTCTGAAATCCGAGCATCAGTGTTTGCGCTTTATCCTCTGGAACCCAATTAAGAGTTTTAAGCAGGGGAGTGATAGGATCAGATTTGTGTTTTAGAAAGATCACTGTGGCTGTGGTGTAAAGCATGAATTAGAAGAGGGAAGACAGGAGAAAAATTATGTTAACAGAAAGGAATGGTCAGTGTGGCAGCTTAAACAAAGAGGAGTCAGAAAGCGAGGATTTGGCAGTGTTTTTCCAACACTGTCAGGGAAGAGGCAGTAAATCTGAGAATCTGAGCATTCCAGTGAGTGCAGAGGAAGTATATAATGGCGGTTAAGCATCTGGGCTTGGAGTCAGACAGACCTGGGTGTAACCTCAAATCTATCACTCTGTAGTTTATGTGATCTAGCACAAGTTATCAATTCTAAGCCACAATTTTCTCTGTAAAGTAGGAATAATAATGGTGAGCATGTAAACTGCCTAGTCCTCTGCCTGATGTGGTATGAGTGCTAAATACATGTTAGTTCTGTCACATTATTAGTTGCACTGTGTTAGGGGCCTGGTTAAATCTACTAAGTCCCTTTGTGGCCTGGATGAACCGTGCCCCAATAGCCTTCCCCTCTTTTGGTGTGATTCTCGGCAAATCACACCGGGAAACTGATTATTTATTACCTTGTCTTCCTATATACCTGAGGAACTCCTGCATATCCTGGCTGCCAAAAACACCCCATATTTCTCAGAGAACCCTGGATTTATATCTAGTCTGTTTCCAGTTTGGTTAGTTCGAATGAGTCCCCTGAACTTACTGATCTCTGGAAAAAAACCAAAAACACAAAAAACCAAAACCAAAGAGTGAGATGTAGGGTCTGGAAGGCTGAAATGCAGGCGCTGGACCAGGGGCTGCACAAAGGAGGCTTACCCCCAGGAGAGTGCCCACCAGGTTGTTCCAGACAGCCGGTCCCGGTTGTGCCACGTGGAGTTGTGTGCTTGGAATGTAACGTTCTTCTACATGATAACTCTTCCACTACTTAAAATTTCCTGTTTTTCTTTTACCACCCTCCCCCATATCTTCCCTGGAAGATGAATATCCACATAGAATAAGAAATAGCGAGGGCCGTTTTACAGTGCCGAGCTTCAAATGCATCAGGAGTGATGCCCGCCTATGCATTTGATGTGTTTTTCTTTTAATCTGTCTTTGGGGGGAAGAGCTATATCTGTTAGAGACTTAATATTTTTAGAAATTTAATAGGCTCATTTGGAGGTAAATATTTTAAACGGGCCACCCACGTGGTGCATTAACTGTACCTTACTGTGACATTATCACAAAGGCCTTAGACCTTAGGGACTGAGAAACCTTTTAACACTCTGTTTAGTAAACGGTAAACCCTTGGTTGATGATCTGAGTTCACTTTCCCTTGGTGTAGATCAGGCCGCTGAGGCGGGTGATATTTCAGTCATTTGAATGTCAGTCTAAAAGCACGAACATCTCTGCTGCACATCATCAGAGCCCCGGGTCATTTACACTTGTGGTTGTTTTACTTCACAGCCCAGAGCCTTCCCCGAGCTGCTGTCATTCTGACCCTGAGGCTGCCCTTCACAGCCTTCTGACTCCACTCCCAACATCCTCTTTCAAGCTGACACAGAGCAGAGGCTGACCTTGTCCCATCAACCACTTACCCACACAGACCCAATTAATCTTTGGTTGCCAGTCAGTCTAACTCACTTCCCTCCTTGAATACTATAGAATCTCACAGAGGGGATGCTTTTGGCTTCATTTGCTTCCACATAGGATGAACTGTGGCAGAAACATAGACAGCTGCCCTGTGGAATGATTCAAGGACCCCTGATGACCAAAGGTGTCTTCTTGTCAGAGTGTCAGGGCATGGGAACTCCCATCCCTCTCTGTTGCTCCTTGGGGCTTCTCTCCAAGGATAAGGAATTCCTAGAATAATTAACCACTCGTATCCAACCAAGGAGTCTGTCCTAAGACAGATTCCATGCAAGGATAAGGGTAAGGATGAGAAAGAGCACTGAAGGAGGAATTGAGTGTCTTGAGATGCCTGAGGGCACTTGGTACCTATGAGTAGCAGGTGCCCAGGTGAGGGGACAACATGATTCTAGAATCAGGATAATCTGGGTTTAAGTTAATGAAACTGTGTGACGTGACCTGGGTAAGTTATGTTGTTTCTCTGAGGATATATACATCCAAAAGATAAATGATTCCCCATATGCAAAGGGCTTACCATAGCGCCATGTAGGTGTGTGATAATACAAATATCACTCATTGTCGAATTTAACTGTGGCCAGACGTGGCTTCAGTCAAGGTCACAAAAACACAAATCAGTTGCAGTTTCAACAAATGTAGGGTAGAGGTCTATAATGAGGATTCAGCTTTAGCTGTTCAGTATTTAGAACATTTGAAATGCATTCAGATCACTGTAGGAAGGTAACTGTTGTCTACATGAGATGCTCAGGTTGGCACTGACTGACATGGATTTGATGAGCTTCTCATCCACAAATAGAGTGGAGACAGACTTGGGGAGTATGAGGCCTGATAAGGAAAAAGTCATTGCTAATGGAACAAGAAACTTGAGGGGTAGGGAAGGTCAATGGTCCAGCATACTTTCCAACACCAGGAAAAACATCCCATCACACTATCGCTGGAGTTGGTGGGACCCAGGCTGTTCGTTGTGGCAAAAGTTGGGGAGTATATGTGCATGCTGAGGCAGGCAGAGTAACAGCTGCTGCCTTCAAAGATGTCTATGTCTAATCCCTGGGAACGGCGAATACGTTAAATGACATGGTAAAGGAGAATTATGGTCGTATATTGATCACCCAGAGGTGGGTGAGATTCTCCTGGATGATTGGGTGAGCCAAATGTCATCACAAAGATCCTTAAATGTGGAAGAAGGAAGCAGGATATGTCAGTGATAGCAGGGCAAGTCCTTCTTGTATCATTGCTGGCTTTGAAAAGGGAGGAAAAGGGCTATGAGGCAAGAAGTGCAGGGAAAGTCAAGGACAGATTCTCCCCTATAGCCCCCAGAAGGAGCACAGCCCTGCGATACCTCGATTTTAGCCCAGTGAGACCCATGTTGGGCTTGTAATCTACAGAAGTGTGAGATAATAAATGTGTGCTGTTTTAAACCACTAAACTTGTGATAATTTATTACAGTAGTCATAGAGAACACCTCAGAAGGGACCTGTATATGGAGATGCAGGGGCCCTCCCACCAGGAACAGTTTGTCCAAAGTAGTGAATCTTTTTTTTTTTTCAGTCCTAGAAGGGGGGATCTTCTTCTCTTTAACCACAAGCTAAAAGCTTTCTAGTTCCATGTTCCCTTATGGCGTACGCATCGCCTGTGACTGCAGGCGTTCAGAAGTTCTAGGTGAACAGCAGAACGCTAAGGGAAGAGCATCTATCATTGGACGTCAACATGAAACTTACCTCAAAACTTTTCAGATGACTACTTCAAAAGAAGAAAGAAACATTAAGGGGTTTGTTAGGGATCTGAGTAGGCAGCATTAGGGGGAAAAAATGCGGAGACAGTGTGTTCTGTATCTCAAGTTTACCTTTATTGTTCCAAAGAAAAGCAGGGATCTTAAAAGACTGTCATCTTAAAGCACAATGTGTCGAGTTAAAGATAGAGTGGCAATATTAATGGAATTGCCTTGCTTTCGTGGGTTTAAGGCAAATCCTTAACATTATTTTCCTGCCGTTTTCTAAATTAAATTTATAAGAAATATTATGTATCCTGCTGTGCAGAGTGAAAGCTGTATTCTTGTAAAGGGCTTATAATCATATTAAAAAGCTGGAGGGTAAAGTTTGTTCATGCCATCAAAGTCACAAAGTAAAAAATAGAGTTTTACATTGTGCATTTTTATAATGGTAATACCTTTTGGGGTATGTAACACCACAAAGTGCTTCACTGATATTGTTTTGTTAATCCTTAGAACATCCCCGATGGGGAGGTATATTTTTATCTCCACTTTGCATATGGGAAAACTGAGGCACAGCAAGTGTCAGCAATTTGCTTGGCTGCCAGTGGCTTGGCAGCCCGGCTTGTGCTGAAACTCAGGCTCTTAGCCCGAAGACGATTCCTACCGTTCATCAGATGACAGTCATCCTTCTAATCTACCTTTCTGCAGGTACCGAAATAGCTCCAGGAGGACTTCTGCATCACTCAAATTTTATCTTCAAGTTCTTCAAGAAAAAAATCCTATAAATAGATTTTGTTAATTCCACTACATCTGCTTAACATACTTAGGAACAGTTGCTGGGTTGGAGAGAAGGGTTCAGAGTGGGGGCATTTTTGCAAAGTTAGTAGGAAACGTGGATGCTTTAGGGAAAGCCAAAAGGGACAAGGTTAAGGAGGCGAAGCAAGACTGGCAGGAAAGCCAGAAGCTGCCAACAGGAGCCTGGGCACCAGAAACCGCACATCTCCCCCTTAGCTCAAGGAAATTCTGGGCCTTTTAGGAAGTCCCGTTCCTTGGCACAGAGGTTACTCCCCTTTTCCACAGACTTAGATTTTACCCTGGCTCTTAAGCTTCTGTGTAACGTGCTTTCAACCAACTGGTACACCCCAGGTTTGACTCTCTTGATAGAAGTGTGCAGTAACTTAAAGTCTTTATCCCTGCCCTGTGTCCTTGCAGGAGTGGGAAGCTTAAAATCTCATTCTCTCTGCTTGTTCCCTTGGTTGTATGTCCCTTAGTGACACAGAAGCCAAAGGCTTGAGTGCCTTGCATACAACACAGGTGAATAAAATGATGTTTGGAGCACGGGCCACATAGGCATTAGTCTCAATGTGTCCTTCCTGTGGCCTCATTGGGATTTAGGCTGCCCCTGTTGTTACGCAAGAGGAAATGTCATTTGTTCAAGGCCAAACAACCAGTAAGGGGTGGGGCTGGGACTCTGTCCCAGTCTGACAGGACTCAGCTACCTGCTTATAACCACCACACAATGCTCCCTCTGATATTCTGGGTTGTGTGAGGTTTCCAAGTGCTCCGTGACACCTGGACTCTGCCAACAAGGCTGTCCTCTTGGCACATGTCATCTGCTCAGCATTGTTTGCTGTTTGTGTCTTTGGTATCCCACCACTGAGCCTAAGAAGCATGCCCATTTCTCTTTTAATTTAAGGGCTTCTTGTCCTTAACACCCTCCATTAAATATTAGGAACACGGTCCCTAGTTCTTTTTCCTGAGAACTTATTTAAAACAAATATGGTCAATTTATTTGGATAATTAACATTTTCTGTTCCTTTCCTTCCTGTACCCATATGTTGTATGTGTCACTAGTGTGCTGCAAATGCTCGATTGTTCTCTGATTTATTTACGCAGATAGTTAATTGACTAGATGGACAGAAGCACATTTTGGAGTATAGTTTCCATTCCAGGATTTAGATTAACAATGAGGGGTGGGGGGCGGGAAACACAGGGCTTATTCAGCCCATCTCCTCATGGACAGTGTACACGCTCTTACACGGTGTTGGTCATTAGGGTATCTGCAGCCAACCAGAGTACTTCCCAGACATGCCAGCAGAGCCCCGGTCATGTCCAGTCACTTCACACCTTTCCAATACATGGGAATGGCCTCCTGTTGCCAGCACTCAGGGCTCTAAGAGTATCCACTGGCCATGTGCATGCTCAGCCTGAGAGTAGGGTAGGTCAGAAACACGGGGTCATTACCAACCACCCTCGGAGCAGCCCTAACCAGTGATGAATTGTAATGAGCGGATCAGTATCCCATCCTCCTTGCCTCTCAGAACCTTTCTGAGGTATATTCTACACCACCTCCCATTGGCCCTTACAAGATTTAACTTAGTCACCAACAGAAGCAACCTGCTTACTAACACACCCTGTCTTCACTTCCCTGTCTCACTCCCTCTCTCCCTGCCAGTGTTTCAGATAAACTCAGCATCAGCTTTTGGGGAAACAGCTTAACACACCCATGTTCCCTGGACTCTGTTTTCTCTTGTCACACAAAAAACGGACCCATTGAATGACAGTTGGACTGGACTTTACACGTCATCTAGCTCCTCATAGACCTCAGGGTGGAGGGAAGGGCAAGTAGGCAGGACTCTGGCCACACCCTTCAACAAGAGTAGGAGAAATTTGTGTGTTTTATCAGTAATCTTCCATTTGAACTATGGTGTCTGAGGGATCTAAACCTTAAAAAACTGCTTAAAAAACATGGATCTCGGCCAACTTATTTCCCCATGCAGGAACCCAATCTGTGTTAGTTTCCTATTGGTGCTGTAAGAAATTGCCACACACTTAAAAACAACAGACATTTATGGGGCGCCTGGGTGGCTCAGTCGGTTAAGCATCTGGCTTTGCTCAGGTCATGATCTCGCAGTTCATGAGTTCGAGCCCCGCGTTGCACTCTGTGCTGACAGCTCGGAGCCTGGAGCCTGCTTGGGATTCTGTGTCTCCCTCTGTCTCTGCCCCTCTCTTGCTCTCTCTCTCTCTTTCAAAAATAAATAAATGTCAAAATAAAAAACCCAGACATTTATTCTCTCAGAGATCTTGGGGCCAAAAGTCCAAAATCAAGGTGTTGGCATGGCCATGCTTACTCCAAGGTCTCTATGGGAGAATCTCTCATCACCTCCCCCTGTTTCTGGTGGCTCCAGGTGCTCCCTGGCACATGGCAGGACAGCTGCAATCTCTGCCTCGGTCTTCATGTTACTTTTTCACTGTGTTCGTGTCTTCTCACCTTTTGTCCTTTATTTAGATTTATATTAGATTTAGGGCCACCCACATAATCCAAGAAGACCTCGTCTTGGGATCCTGAATTGTATCTGCAGAGATCCTTTTCTAAATAAGTTCTTATTCACATGTTTTTGGGGTGAGGACATAAGTCTGTCTTTAGGGGAGCCATCATTCAACCCACAATATCACTCATAGCATCTCTGGCCATCACAGCTCAAACTTGTAATGATCTGCAACTCCTTCCCTCACAGGACAGGTGATTCCATCTTCACTAAACTCTAATTTCATAAAATATAGACTTCATGTTGTGCCCAATATTGTGTCCAAACTAACTGTAACTTTCCCCCTATAAGTCCTGCTTCTGCCTCTAAAGATACCCAGGGGACATTTAATTCCTCTCCAATGAGACTAATGAATAAAGCTGAGCCTAAATATTATTGGTCAAAGAGATGTGGAAGTTTGTGAATCAGGGCAATCTGAACAACTAATTCAACTTAATTCGTCATGTTTACTTTGTGCAATGGGCCATGCAGAAGATTCTAAAATTGATAAGAGTCCAGGCTCTAGACATCTAGTAAGCTACCATCTAGCAGGGAAATAGGGCGTGTTCATGCATGACTGAAATGTTCAATATTATACAAATAACACAGGTAGAAGGTGATGGAGCTCATAAGAGTATTGACAAAATACAGAGGGACCGAGATGATAGAGGGTGCACTTTGCCATTCACCTCCAGTCTGTTCTCTACACAGGAGCCAAAACAAGTTTAAGACAAAACAAAACTGAACATGTACTTCAGGTTTGAAACAAAATAAAATCAGACTCTTAGAATCACCTCCAAACCTCCTCCTGATTAGGTGCCTGTCTTCCTCCCAGCCTTGTACACCTGTGCACACATCCACATTCCTCCTTGCTTTCTGGACCAGCCACATGAGCCCACGATCAGTTCTTCAGATGTGCCAAGCTCTGCTTTGCCCCATGGCTGTCTCCTCAGTTGCTCCTAGAGCATGGAATTTTCTCACCCCCAATTCTTTGCTTGCTCGCCATTTGTATCTCAGCCTTAAAGACTCTCGATTCTTTGATTTAATCAAGTCCCCTGTCATATTCTCTCAATGTACCTTGATTTTCCATCATACCATTTACTATAGTTTGCAATCACATGCCTGGGTGTGTGATTATCTGTTGGGCGTAGTTCTTTGCCTTTGGACAGCGAGTTCATGAGGGCCATTGTTTTCCGCAATATACACATGACCTATCACAGTACCTGGACGTTAGATGTTCAATAAAGACTTTTGCTGAACAAATGATTCATTGATGAATGAATGAGAGCAATTGGTTAAAAGTTCTCCTGAGGGAGGTGACATTTGAGAAGAATTTTGAGGCAGTTGTAGGGATGGGGCAGGAAAAATATTCCAGGAAAGTGAAGAATGTATAAACAGGAAGTTCAGAGCTTACTATTTGGAAAGTGGCAAAAAATAGGGTTTGGTTTTAATATAATGACATGTCTAAGGCAGGGATCAGCTAACCTTCTGTAAAGGGCCACGTAGTAAATACCTTAGGTTTTGTCAGTCATGTGGTTTCTTGCAACTATTCAGTTCTGCCTTTGAAGTGTGAGAGCTGACAAAGATCAAGTGAACACATGGGTGTGCTTGTTCTAACAAAACATTATTTGCAAAAAATGTTGGTAATCCAAATTTGGCTCATGGTTTACAATTTACTGGCCCCTGGTTCAGGGAATGATGAGAGAGCTAAGGGTAATTGGAGGGGGGCACGAGGGGGCTTGCTCGGTTGGCTAAGGGTCCAACCCTTAATTTTGGCTTGGGTCATGATCTCAAGGTCATGAGATCTAGCCCCATGTTGGGCTCCATGCTGAGTGTGGAGCCTGCTTAACATTCTCTCTTCTTCTTCCTCTACCCTTCCCCTGCTCACACAGAAGCATGTGAGTGCTCTCTTTCTCTCTTTCTAAGAAACAAAAACAAAAACAAACAAACAAAAAAATGGAGGTTGGTCAGCACCCTTATTGCTAAGTGTGGAGTCAATAACTTTCCAGACAGGTAATAGGGAGCCATAGCAAATCTTTGGAAAAAGAAGGTATGTGATTAAGTAGTTCTTTAGCATCATTAATCTGGCAGCATTAATCTGATAAAGTGAATCAGAAAAGATTAAAGATACAGAGAGGAGCACTTAGGAGTCTATTACATTAATCTAGGTAAGAAGTAAGAGTTTCACCTGAAAAGATTGAATGTAAAGAGATAAGGAAAATGCAAATTAATTTTGTGTTTATCCTGGGTACAGGGGTGGTAGGAAAGAAACTGGGATGTGAAGAGGAGGAAAAGCTTTGGTGTTAGGGGAAAATGGACAAGTGAGCTCCCACATGTGCAGCGGAAGGTATGTGGAGGAATAAGAATGGGGTATCCAAAAGGTGAGAGAGAATTTAGGGTCCAGATGAGGGATTCCTGCTGTGCATGCAGACTTTGGTGAAAGGCTGAGAGAGTGAACAGAGGGAAGGCACAGTACCCAAGGGTAGACCTTGGAGATGATCTCCATTTAGACATTGAGGGGAAGAAGGAAAGCATTTGAAAGTGACCCAGGATAGCAGAGGGTCGTGGGAGGCAAACAAGACTTTTAAGAAAAAAAAGTGAAATCAGACCCAGACAAATCCATCTCTAGAAAGCAAACAAGAAACAATTCTGTTTCTGGAATTATTAACACTTCTATCTATAGCACTGTGCGTTAACCAGAAATGATGTACTAAAATTAGCCAGGTCTTAAGGTTGGCATTGCCCTGTTGTATTTAAGAAACTGCATCACAAAGAAGGTGACACAGAAAAGAGACAGACCTATTTGCTTTCTTTATCCTAGGCAGGTTCCCATACTTCAAATGACCTGAAAAAATTCAATAATCTGTTCGTTTGCTAGAGTCTCTGAGACTCTATTGATGGGTGATTTATCAGAGCAGCCAGGGGCAGCACAGGGGCATTCTCTGCCTTGGCTTTGACGCCCTGATGCCAAAGCACATTATCAGGACTGAAGGCCATTGTTTGCCATGGAAAACAATGGCTCGTGGTTAATACCACCCTGTTGGCATATAATAGGGGAGGTGACGGGTGGTAACGCCAGACTGAGAGTTCACTGCAGCCCACATCTGTCCTTCTATTAAAAGCTAGTTTTTTCTGCATTCTCATGCCCTTGTGTTCCAGGAAGAGGGTGCTTTGTCTGTTCTTTAGAACAAAGACTCGGACTCCCCCTTGGTCCTAGGTAAAATCAGGAGGGAAAATGCCTACCCACTAGAGCACTGCAAAGGCTGATTTCTCTGGGTTTTTCACTTCCCACTCTCTGAGTCAAAGGCATTTGACTACAGATTTCATGTGGTTAGGCCAGCAGAGAAATTAGCAGAAGGAGGAGAGCAATGATCCCAAATAACCTTTCCTGGAAAGGGTCCAATTTGTTCTTACCTGCTGATTTCTGCACTCTTTCCAAGTGCTCTTGAATTCACACGACTGTTTATTAGTTTCTGTGGATTTTCTTTGTGGAAAGATTTACCGTTCCGCATTTCTTGAAAGAAAAAATAAAAACTTCTGAGGCATCTTTGGGGATTTTACAATCAGGAAGTAGAAAATTGCGTTTCAAAGTTGAAGCTAATGAGAGATCATCCCGTAATGGATGGGCTATAAGGCTCTGTGTCTGCAGAGTGAAGGGGGTGGAAGAGACCTGCAATCGGCTTGCAGCTGTTCTCTGTCACCAGAAAAATTTCAGCCTCACCATCTGACAAGGAAGGTTTGCAGCCTGGAACATGTCATACTTCAAGTGAAAAACAACTGTTACCAATTCAGGTAACAATGCATCTGATTTTCACAAAGTCATCTGGCTACAGGATAATGAGTCAGTTATTTCTCTGGAATGACTTTCAATAGAGTTTCTCTGTGAATACATTTCAAATTTTAACAACACTATAGTGCTGTAAGTGTAAAAGCTACTAGGCCGTAAATTGAGCTGTGCTAGTCATTTGCCATTTACCCCTCCAGATCCATTTTCCAGCCTTGTCTGTGCTGCGGGAGGCTGACCTTTATAAACCATTTCACCAAAGCTCCTTGTTCTCTGGGTTCCTATTGGGTTCATCCAAAGGAAGGCATCAGCAGCTCAGAGGACCTGTTCCCCTGTCCCCTTTCTACTCCCTCCCTTCCTTGCCAGGATGTGGATAGTAGCTGTGTTCTGCCAGATGGCCTTTCTTGGGGGCTCCAGTCACAGGGTCTCTCCCTTTGCCCCTGAAGATTCGGGATGCTAATGACTTCCCATTGTTTGTCCCTGGGTATTTCCCCACCCCCTGCTCTTTTCTTCATACCTGCCTGTACCTCTGGAAGGAGTTTCTTCATTAACCTCTCTTCAACGAAACCCTTTACAGGTGCCATCTGTTTTCTGACTGCTCCCAGAAGGAAACAACAGCCATATTTTAATGATACCATTTGTAAAATAATGTAAAGGGGAGTATGGAAATAACTATGCATACCCTAGCCAAAATTTTAACAGGTGTATTGGGAAATTTGATGGAATAATTCTAAGTTTCATCTGCAAGAAAAAAATACTCAAGAATGCAGTCAAGATAATTCTGGGGAAAAAAATTTAAAGCAAAAGTGATGACAGAGCTCTCAATTTAGCAGACATTACAATTGGTTATAAAACTTCACTAATTGAAACAAATTAACACTTGTGCAAGAACAGAAGGATCAGTTAAAAAGAAAAGAGAGCGTAGAAATCCACACAGGAAGAAATGGGAATGCTACTCAGGAATGTAGTTTATGAAAATGGTAATATTTCTAATCATTAGGGAAAATGATTATTTAATAAAAGGTGTTAGGGTAACTGGCTAACCATTTGTTTAGCCATTAGGGTAACTGGCTAGCCATTTGTTTAAAAAAAAAAAAAGGCTGTGTCTTCAACCTCATTATTTACATCCCAACAAATTGCAAAGGAATCAGATATTTTTATGGGCAGGACAAATAATAAGGATACTTGAAGAACACATATTTAAACATTTTTGTAATCTTGGAACAAGTGTGGATGAGTGCTTCTAAGTGGGTCAAGAAAACATAGGAAACAAAGGATAATGATGCGTTATTGTTAAGTAACATAAAATTCTGTATACTTAAAAAGAGGACATATATGAGGAAAAAATACTAACAAAACTTTAGTTACCAGCACTTACTGTGGAATAGATAGCCTGAAATTCTTTCTGTTAAAAACAACTAAAAATGTTGGATTAAAAAAAAATTTAAAGCTCTTTAAATATACTGTGGAGCTGGGATAAAAATAAGGAGTTTGTAGGGGTGCCTGAAGGCTCAGTCAGTTAAGCGTCCCACTCCTGATTTTGGCTCAGGTCATGATCTCACAGTTCATGAGTTCAAGCCCCACGTCAGGCTCTGTGCTGACCACGCAGAGCCTGCTTGGGATCCTCTCTCTCTCTCCCTCTTTCTGCCCTTCCCTGCTTGCTCTCTCACTCTCTCTCAAAATAAATAAACATTAAACAAATTTTAAAACAAGGAGTTTGTAGAGGTTAAAGAGAAATTAAAGTAGGACCCTGTGAGATAAATAAGGACTGAAACAGTTTTCGCTCTGGGTATCTGCCATCCCTGCAGACCTGGATCTTCTCTTTGAGGGGGTTCTATAGGGAAAGGGGAACAAGATAAAGGAAGGGCTATACTCGGGGCTGCTAAGGCTACACTTTTATTGTAAGGATGCATAAGAAACAAGCCCTGTTGCACGGGAGAGGAGAGCAAGGAAATTTGCTCTCAACCTTCTCGATGCTGAATGGAAGGTCCATTTCCACTGACTGGAAAATCCTCCCCTGAGAATTCGCCAAACCTTTAGGGCTCTTCGATGGGTGTTCTCATTATCTGTCATAGTCCAAGAAACTTCCAGCTGGCAGAGGCACCAGGCAACTGACAGAAGCTAGTGCAGATCCTCTCTGAGAACATGCAAGTTCAACCCAAGGCTCCAAGAATTCTTAGGGGTAATGTTCCAAAGAAAATGAGCTAGGAGTCAAAATAAAGGAAGTAAGGCACTAGAAGCAAGAGCCAGCAGATACAAACTGGCAAAGTGTCTAGGTATCAGAACTATCAGGCACAAACTATACAGCGACACATTGAATAGGTGTAGGTAAATATAAGAGAAGTTTGGAAATAGGAGGAAGGAAGAAGAGGTTTTTAAGAGCAACCAAACAGACTTGAAAAAGAGCAAATGGATTTCTAAAATGAGCCATATAATAGTTAATATTAAAAACTCAGTGGGTGGGTTAAATGGAAGATTAGACACAGCTGGGGAGAAATTAGTGTCCCAGAAGATAGAGTGGAAGAAATTACCCAGCACCACATAGAGTGTCAAACAGGACATTTAAAAGCACAGTTAAGAGACCTAGAAGGTAGACAAAGTCTCGTACATATCTAATAGGAGTTCCAGAAGATTATAGAACAGAAAAGAAGAAATACTCAATGAGAATAGGTACTGAATTTTTCAAAATTGTGGAAACACCAAAGTTCAAATTCAGGAAATTCAATGAATCTTAGGGAGAACAAATAAAGACAAATCCATACCTAGGTAAGTCCCAGTGAAACAACAGAGCCCACAAAGGTAAATTTAAAAGCACTCAGTGAGAAAAGCAAGATTGCCTCTAAAGATCAGCACTTAGACTGACAACCAATGAACTGAGGTCTCAACAGCAACAATGTAACTTGTGGAATAATATCACCATGCTAAATGAAAATATGCAAATAAAGATCTACTGTTCAAAAATGAGAGTCAAAGAGAATTTCTCGATTAAACAAAAATTAAAAGACTTAACCATCAATAATCCCTTACCAAGGGAAATTCTAAAGCAAAATGATTCCAGAAGGGTATGATATAAAAAAGAAATCATAAGCAAACATACTAGTAAATATAAGATAAATGAAAAGAAAAAATGTGTTAAACAGTGATAACGCCAAATTTATGGAGTTGTAAGAAAAAGGCAGTAAAATATTGGACACCTTAAGCATATAGTTTTGAAGGGTTGATGTTCAAGTATTTAAAGACTTTCATTATTTGGAGAAAATGTGAAAAAACAGAGAATATGCATACATTTGTCTCTGTTCCCGGCTCCTGGCACAGAGCTTCTAAGACCTTTGTAATTCCCTAAGTTATAAGAACACTAGGAACACCACTTGTTCTAATAATTTGGTCTTTGACCTTGGCCCTGACAGAGCTTCTAAAACTCTTGTAAATTCCTAAGTGATAAGAGCGCTGGGAACATATTTTGTTCTAATTAGACAACTTGGTGGGGGGCAGGGTCCTGGATAGCTTTAGGATGGGGGCTGGTCATCCAAAAGCTCAAACCATAATTATAAGCTTGGGATTTTAACCCCACCTGCCATCTCTGGAGATGGGAGAGGGGCTAGAAATAGAGTTAATAATTGATCATGCCCTCATGAGGAAGTCTTCATAAAATCCCAACGGTAGGGGGTTCAAGGAGCTTCTAGATGGGCAAAGACATCCACACCAGTAGGGGGATGCAGCCGGACTCCATGGGGAGTAGAAGCTTCTGTACCTGGACACTCCCACATCTTGCCGTACGTATCTCTTCCTCTGGCTGTTCATCTACATCCTTTATCATAGCTTTTAATAAACTGGTAAATGTGTTTCCCTGGGTTCTGTTAGCCACTCTAGCAAAGTAAACCCAAAGGAGAGAGGGGTGTTGGAACCTCTGATCTGTAGCTTGTTGGTCAGAAGCACAAGTGATAACTTGGGTTTGTGACTGGTGTCTGAAATATGTGCATGTGGGGGAGAGCAGTTTTGTGGGACTGAGCTCTATCCTGTGGGATCTGATGCTATCTCTGGGTAAATAGTGACAGAATTGAGTTAAATTTAGCTGATGTTGTTGTGGGGGGAAAATTCCACACATTTGGTGACCAGAAGTGACAGAGGTGAAGTGTTCTGTGTGAGAAGCAAAGGAGACAAGCAGGATAAAAACACAGTGGGGAAGAACTGGGTTTTTCCTTACATCAGAAGGGGGAAAAAAAAAACCTGACTTTTTCACTTACAAAGAGTGATATAAGTAATTAACTAAGTTTAGACTTTTAAAGCTTAACTATCAAAATAGCTAGAGAAACTACTAAAAGAATAGAGTATAACTTCCCAATTTACAGAGGAAAGAAATGAAGTGAGAAAAGTTAAGGGTGGGAAAGAGTGGCACTAAAATGCATTGTTCACAAATATGTATATTCATATATACATATATTCATATATATATTCATATATACATGTATACACAGATGGAAAAAACACAAAGTAAGGGAACAATAAGCACAAGATTCAGCAAGTCTGTGGCGACTGGACATAGAATGTGGCTGCTCTGTATGGTCCCTGATAGTCTGGGGTCAGGGAGTCACCAGCAGGATGGACTGAGAAGGGCACCTCTGAGCACTGAGAGCATGGGGGCACTTGAGGTCCAGTTTTTAGCAGTGCCTTTGGGAGCTGAATGTCAATAGCAAAGACGGAGAAAGATGTGGAATAAGAATCCAGAGCCCCTCCCTGTTTTCTCTGGTATCACTTTAGCCTGGGAATCATATGATCTAGAACATTGAGAGGGAGTCTCAGTGTTCTAGGTGTGTCTGTGATGCAAGTCCCCATGGCCAAGAGGTGGAGACTCCTAATACCACACTTGAGTTAGATAGAGGAACAGGGTAGTTCTTTGAAAACAAGAAAACTCATTTCATTCCCAAAATGTCAGTGGTAATGATCTTTAGTGAAATTTCAGGTGTTCTTCACTTTCTTTATTTTTGTATTTATAATGTTTACATTTAAAAAAAAACCAAGATCTGTATAAAACCAAGTTTATTCGACTGCAGGGCATAACAAATAGAATTTTCTGTGATTTGAAAAGGCTAATGGTTGTAATTCTCTAGAAGTTGCTCTGAAAATATTTTTTTATAGTTTCTAAATGCTCTAACTGAATTTCCTAAGTAGTCTGTGCCATAAAAACTGTGGAGCCTCATCTATGCTATCCTTATTATCTTCCCTATGTGTATTTTTTCCATACAACACTATTATAATACTGTTGGCTATATTCCCTATGCTGTACCTTTCATTCCTGTGACTTATTCATTCCATAACTGGAAGCCTGTATCTCCCACTCCCCTTCACCCATTTTGCCCATGCCTCTACTCACCTCCCTCTGACAACCATCAGTTTCTTCTCTCGATTTATAGGTTTGTTTCTGCTTTTTTGTTTGTTCATTTGTTTCATTTCTTAGATTCCGAATGTAAGTGAAATCATATGGTATTTTTCTTTCTCTGACTATTTTGCTTAGCATAATAGCCTCCGGGTCCATCCATATTGTTGCAAATGGTAAGATCTCATTGTGGTTTTTTTTTTTTTTTAATGTTTTTATTTATTTCTGAGACAGAGCCAAAGCATGAGCAGGGGAGGGGCAGAGAGAGAGACACACACAGAATCTGAAGCAGTCTCCAGGCTCTGAGCTGTCAGCACATGAGCCTGACACAGGGCTCAAACTCATGGACTATGAGATCATGACCTGAGCTGAAGTCGGACGCTCAACCAACTGAGCCACCTAGGCACCCCAATATCTCATTGTTTTTTAAGGCTGAGTAATGTTCCACTGTGTGTATGTGTGTGTGTATCACATCTTTATCCATTCATCTATCAATGGATACTTAGTTTGCTTACATATCTTAGCTATTGTAAATATTGCCACCATAAATAGGGAGTGCATATATCTTTTTGAATTAGTGTTTTTCTTTTCTTCGGGTAAATACTCAGTAGTTGAATTACTGGGTTTTATGCTATTTCTAGTTTTAATTTTTTTAGGAACCTCCATACCATTTTCCACAATGGCTGCACCAATTTACATTCCCTCCAACGGTGCAGGAGGGTTCTTCAGCAGCACTTGTTATTTCTTTTTGATATTAACCATTCTGCCAAACGTGAAGTGATATTTCATTGTGGTTTTGGTTTACATTTCCCTGTGATGATTAGTGATGTTGAGCATCATTTTATGGTCGGCTGGCCATCTTTTTGGAAAAATGTCTATTCAGGTTCTCTGCCCATTTTTAATCAGATCATTTACTTGTTTGGTGTTGAGGTGTATGAATTCTTTATATATTTTGAATGTTAAATCTTTATTGGGTATACCATTTACAAATATCTTCTCCCATTCAGTAGGTTGCCTTTCTGTTTTGTTGATGCTTTCCTTTGCTGTACTAAAGCTTTTTATTTTGGTGTAGTCCCAATAGTTTATTTTTCCTTTTGTTTCCCTTCTCTGAGGAGACATATTTAGATAAATGTTGCTAAGGCTGATGTCCAAGAGATTACTGCCCATGTTTTCTTTTGGGATTTTTATGGTTTCAGGTCTCACATTTAGGTTTTAATACATTTTCAGTTTGTTTTTATGTATGGTGCAAGAAGGTGGTCTTCTGTATGGTCTTTTATGTATGTTGTAAGAAGATGTTTCATTGTTTTGCGTATAGCTTTCCAGTTTTCCCAGCACCATTTATTGAAAAAACTCTTTTCCCTGTTGTATATTCTTGCCTCCTTTGTTGTTGATTAATTTATCATATCTCTGTAGGTTTATTTTGGGGATTTCCATTCTGTTCTATTGATCTATGTCTCTATTTTTGTACCAGTACCATACTGTTTTGATAGTATTTAGCAATAATTCTTCCCTCAAGAGATCATTTTAATAAAACACATCTGTTAAGTCATATTGTTACCAAATTCTCTGTCGCCTTATAACAGAGGACCCACATATTGTGGGCCCCCTATAACTCTTAGTACATGTAAATAGTATTTTCCACCCAAGTACTAACCAGGCCCAACCCTGCTTAGTTTCCAAGATCAGACAAGAGTGGCACATTCAGAGTGGTATGGCCATTGACAGTACATATAAATTATATTCTTTTTTTTTTTTAATTTAAATCCAAGTTAGTTAACATATAGTGTAATAATAATTTCAGGAGTAGAATTTAGTGATTCATCCCTTACATATAACACCCAGTGCTCATCACAACAAGTGTCCTCCTTAATGCCCCTTACCCTTGTAGCCCTTCCCCCAACCTAGCACCCCACCAGCAAGCCTCAGTTTGTTCTCTGTATTAAAGAGTCTATTATGGTTTGTATCTCTTTCCCCTTTGATATTATTTTTGCTTCCCTTCCCTTATGTTTATTTGTTTTATATCATAAATTCCACATATGAGTGAAATGATATTTATCTTTCTCTGATGGACTTATTTCGCTTAGCATAATACACTCTATTTCCATCCACATTGTTGCAAATGGTAAGATTTCATTCTTTTTTTAAAAAAGTTTATCTTTGAGAGAGAGTGACAGAGTGTAAGTGGGGGAGGGGGAGGGAGAGAGAGAGACAGACGGACAGACAGACAGAATCCGAAGCAGGCTCCAGGCTCTAAGCCATCAGCACAGAGCCCCATGTGGGGCTCAAACCCACGAACCATGAGATCATGACCTGAGCCAAAGTCAGACACTTAACCAACTGAGCCACCCAGGTGCCCCAAGATTTCTTTCTCTTTGATGGCCGAATAATATTCCATTGTGTGTGTGTGTGTGTGTGTGTGTGTGTGTGTGTGTGTATGTATAGATATACACATACACATACATACACACCACATTTTCTCTATCCATTTGCCAGTCGATGGACATTTGGGCTCTTTCCATAATTTGGCTATTATTCATAGTGCTCTGTAAATATTGGGGTGCATGTGCCCCTTCGAATCAGTATTTTTGTATCCTTTGGATAAATACCTAAAGGTGTGCTTACTGGATCGTAGGGTAGTTCTATTTTTGAGGAACCCCCGTACTGTTTTCCAGAGCGGCTGCACCAGTTTGCATTCCCAACAACAGTGCACAAGAGTTCCTGTTTCTCCACATATTTGCCAACATCTTTTGTTTCCTGCATTGTAAATTTACCCATTCTGACAGGTGTGAGGTTGTGGTTTTGATCTGTATTTCCCTGATGAATGATGTTGAGCATTTTTTCATTGTGTCAGTTGGCCATCTGGATGTATTCTTTGGAGAAGTGTCTATGTCTTTTGCCCATTTCTTCACTGGATTACTTAGTTTTTGGGTGTTGAGTTTGATAAGTTCTTTATAGATTTTGGATACTAACCCTTTATCTGATATGTCATTTGCAAATATCTTCTCCCATTCTGTCGGTTGCCTTTTAGTTTTGCTGATCGTTTCCTTTGCTGTGCAGAAGGTTTTTATTTTGATGAGGTTCCAAGAGTTCATTTTCGCTTTTGTTTCCCTTGCCTCCAGAGATGTGTTAAAGAAGTTGCTGCAGCCGAGGTCAAAGAGGTTTTTGCCTGCTTTCTCCTCGAGGATTTTGATGGCTTCCTGTCTTACATTTAGGTATTTCATCCATTTTGAGTTTATTTTTGTGTATGGTGTAAGGCAAGGTTCAGGTTCATTCTTCTGCATGTCGCTGTTCAGTTTTCCCAGCACCACTTGCTGAAGAGGCTGTCTTTATTCCTTTGGATATTCTTTCCTGCTTTGTCAAAGATTAGTTGGCCATACGTTTGTGGGTCCATTTCTGGGTTCTCTATTCTGTTCCATGGATCTGAGTGTCTGTTTTTGTGCCAGTACCATACTGTCTTGATGATTACAGCTTTTTAATACATCTTGAAGTCTCAGATTGTGATGCCTCTAGCTTTGGTTTTCTTTTTCAGGATCACTTTGGCTATTCGGGGTCTTTTCTGGTTCCATACAAATTTTAGCATTATTTGTTCTAGCTCTGTGCAGAATGCTGGTATAATTTTAATAGGGATTGCATTGAATATGTAGATATCTTTGGTAGTATCAACATTTTAACAATATTTGTTCTTCCTATCCAGGAGCATGGAATGTTTTTCCATTTTTTGTGTCTTCTTCAATTTCTTTCATGAGTTTTCTATAGTTTTTTTTTTCTTAATGTTTATTTTTGAGAGAGGGAGACAGAGTGCGAACAGTGGGGGGCAGAGAGAGGAGGAGACAGAAACCGAAGCAGGCTCCAGGCTCTGAGCTGTCAGTACAGAGCACAACCCAGGGCTTGAACCCTGGGCTGAGCCACCCAGACGCCCCAAGGTTTCTATAGTTTTAAGTGTATAGATTTTTCACCTCTTTGGTTAGGTTTATTCCTAGATATTTTATGGTTTTTGGTGAAATTGTAAATGGGATCGATTCCTTGATTACTCTTTCTGCTGTTTCATTATTGGTGTATAGAAATGCAACTGATTTCTGTACATTGATTTTATATCCTGCGACTATGCTGAATTCATGGATCAGTTCTAGCAGTTTTTTTGGTAGAGTCTTTTGGGTTTTCCACAGAGTTTCATGTCTTGTGGGATGAGTGAAAGTGTGACTTCCTCCTTGCCGATTTGGATGCCTTTTATTTCTTTGTGTTGTCTGATTACTGAGGCTAGGACTTACAACACTATGTTGAATAACAGTGCTGAGAGCGGACATCCTTGTCATGTTCTTGACCTTAGGGGGAAAGCTCTCAGTTTTTCCCCATTGAGGATGATATTAGTGGCCTTAAGGCTATATATGGCCTTAATGATCTTGATGTATGATCCTTCTATCCCTATTTTCTTGAGGGTTTTTGTCAAGAAAGATGCTGTATTTTCTCAAATGCTTTGTTAGCATCTATTAAGAGGTTCATGTGGTTCTTATCCTTTCTTTTATTAATGTGATGTATCACACTGATTGATTTGTGGATACTGAACCAGCTCTGCATCTAAGGAATAAATCCCACTTGATTATGGTGAATAATTCTTTTAATGTATTGTTGGATCCAGTTTGCTAGTATCTTGTTGAGAATTTTTGCATCCAGGGAAATTGGTCTGCAATTCTCCTTTTCAGTGGGGTCTTTGTCTGGTTTTGGAATCAAGGTAATACTGGCTGCATAGAATGAGTTTGAAAGTTTTCCTTCCATTTCTATTTTTTGGAACAGCTTCAAAAGAATAGGTGTTAACTCTTCTTTAAATGTTTGGTAGAATTCCCTGGAAAACCATCTGGCCCCAGACTTTTGTTTGTTGGGAGATGTAAATTATATTCTTAAGGCAGAAAATAGAATTCAGAGAAATGTCTGTGTTAGAGATTATCAGTTTTTCCTCTGTTCTCTCCTCTTTGGACACATAGCCAGAGTACAGTTCTCAGCTTTTCTTATAGTGAGGGCACTGTTGTCATCAGCAGAGCATGATCACAAATGGTGTCTGCTACTCCCAGGTATGACCCAGGAAAACCTCCATATCTCTCCATTCATGTTCTTTTTCCTTCAAGCTCTCTGTCTCTTCTCGTACCCATAGTAACTATAAAGCCACAGGCTTTATAGAATGCCTGACTTAATTTGGGCTCGGGTCTTAATCACAGGGTGGTGGGATCGAGCCCTGTGTCAGGCTCTACACTGAATGAGGAGCCTGCTTAAGAGACTCTCTCTCTCTCTCCCTCTGCTCCTCTCCATCCTTCACCCTCTCAAGAAAAAAAAAAAAGCCACAGGCTGAAATGCAAAGCTACAGTTCACCTGGGTTCTGTATGGCTATGTGGATCACACCAGCCTCAAACCTTTCTAGATTACTGGGTGAGCAAGAAGGTAACTGCTATCCTGTTGAGTCATAAGTCTTTGGGTCTATTTGTTTCCATTGTCTTGTCTCCCCTAAGTAACTGAAATCGTGGCAAATTCTCAAGAGCTGCTCATAATGGCCTAAGAATGAAATTTCTTTAATGACTTTTTGTAAAGTTCTTTTCAGACGCATCCTTAAACACTGTGTGTTGTTTCACCCATGAATGTCAGATTTACCTCATTAGTTAATTTGATCTCCTGGGTGTGAAACTGTTCGTCTTTTCGCTCAGTGTGATACAGAGGCACACTCTGTAGGGTACATCTCAGATGCCAAAAGTTAAGCAGAGCCGCGTTTTCCACTAGAGCCATTTGGTTTGTTACAATTACAGAAGGGAATGTGATCTGGAAGCTGAAACTGCAGTTTTCAAAGTGCAAAAATAGCAGCAACAAGTCTTATATTTAGAGGAAACAAAGGGTTTGAAACAACAGCTATAACAAAAACTAACATGTGCTGTTCCTGGGATGGTCTGCAGAAATTTCAGGAGAGCTTCTCCTTCTAGAATAAGCCCCTGCTTTGGTCACTTTCTTGGAGCCTGTCTCAGATGTTACCCAAGTATAGAAGAGCTGTTTATACGAATCCCACAAATCTGACTCTGGAACCCTTAAGAAATAATACGATTTTTAAAGGTGCTATGGAAGAAGTACCACAGGCCTTCACACATGAGCCTCATGGAAAAACGTCTTGAGATTCCTCTTCACTGACCCCTCTCCACCAAATCCCTTCGGTGGCTGCAAAAAAAAACGTTTCTTCCCATGATAACCACGTGATGCTTTTCTCCCCCTTCCTCTCACTCCTTTTGTTAGTCCCTGTCTGTTCTTTTCATTGTAAATCCTGCTGCTCTCTTTTCCAGTACCCCCTCATACCCCACTCCTCAGTCATAGCCTCACCTCCACGGAGAGATCCAGTGAAAGGAACGCAAGCTTGGAAAGAGGTTGGGAATTCTTACATAATTTGTCTTTGTCCCTATCATAACATTAGGTCCACTTGATGAGATTTTACTGATCATATGATTTCTTTTATGCTTTTTCAACTTAATTTTCTTAATGTTTGTTTATTTAATTTTTTGAGAGAAGGAGAGACAGAGCATGAGCAGGGGAGGAGCACAGAGAGAGGGAGACACAGAATCCAAAGCAGGCTCCAGGCTCTGAGCTGTCAGCACAGAGCCTGACGTGGGGCTCGAACCCATGAGCTGGGAGATCATGACCTGAGCCAAACTCGGATGATTAACCAACTGAGCCACCAAGGTGGCCCTGCTTTTTCAACTTTTTAAAAAGAAGCTCTGTAGCCTTTAACTAAGTGAATTGGGAATGTTTTAGGGAAGGTGAGGCCTTTGGTCTCTTCCTGTGTCCATTATAATTCTTATCAGGGTTTTCTGGGGGGAAGGATGGAGGCTAGTGCTCCCATCCATTGACATAAACAGTTGAGAACTGCTCAGTTTACATTCATATCACCCAGGACTCTAATTCTATGGAGTTCATAAAAGAGCAGTTCTGTTAGGAATGCTTGTCCTTCTTTGTATGATCTTTGAAGATAGGCACTCCTTCAGGTCAGCTGCCTAGAGCTTTCCCTAAAGCATACCAGTGGGAGCACCTGCCCCAGCCCTAGGATGTCTGTGGCTCTGTCCACATCCTTGCTCTATAATAAGCAGTGATGGTGACTACCTGGCCTGGCTATTTCCGTATCTCAGTGGACCCAGAAACCTGTGTCAGAGTGACCGCCATGAGCCAGTGAGAGTAAAATGGGAGCTATCTGACCATAGTGAGGACCCAAAGTCCTCTCAGCTAGTCATCGAGAATCCTACTCCCTGATCTGCTTCATTTCACTTATTGGGGAAGAGGGCCCTGAACTTCAACTTGGGGTTCCAGGGGCTTGTATTTCCTTTGGTCTTTTCATTTGGGCTGAACCCTTGGATGATTGGCAGCTCACCTGTCACCTCACTGCTGGAGCCTCTGCCACACATTTCTGAGTACTGGGGTCTCTGGTCTCCCTGACAACTTCATGTTACCTACCATCATTTCCTTTGCGACCTTTCCAGTTGTCAAGCGAGCTTATGGTCTTTTATCCCTCCAGTCCTTTACCCCTGAAGTGAAATAAAGCTGCACATTAATCAACTTGGGTTCCCAGACACTTTGCTTTGAGCGTCTTTTGTAGTTCTTTGCTGTCTAATAGAACATGCATTTAGAAGCATGGCCTTCCTGCCCTTTCAGAATACATTGTGTTCTCAAAGGCGGCATGACATAAGCTTGTTTAGATGAAAGGGCCAGGCCTGTTTTGGTAGCTTCTGTGTGGCTTATTTGACTTTGGTGAGATCATTTTAAAGTTTCATGCTTTCTGGGTGTGTAAAATTGATGTAGCATAAATTAGTTGGCTGATGTATGCATTTTTGCTCTATTGTTTGAAAATTACTGTCTCCAGGAAAATCCCTAGTGGTTACAACCTTGCCTGCACGGATCCTAGAAAAAATACCACTGTTAGTATTTGTGAGAAAAGTATGCATCTACGGAGAAAAAAAAAAAGAGTCCTCTGAAAAATCATTTCTAAAGAATGTACATCCCACAGTGATGGTAGGTGATCTAATGGCATTTTGTACCAGTGGTGTTAAAAATTAGAGTGACATACTTAATCTCAAACTCTATAGTTATTTTCTAAAATAAACACATGAAAGCATATACTGAAAATGTATCAAGTAGGAAGGTGATACACTCTCCTTAAATACCAAGCTATCTAGTGCAGAATAATCTTTGCAATAATTAATATAACAGATGTTTACCGTGGAATACCTTAAATAAAGAAATCTTGATGCATATTAAATTAATGAAAATTTGAAGCCTCCTAATTTAATCATATTTTGCTTTTATGAAACAAAACTGAAGGACATTGATAGCACGAGTAACTGTTAGTTATTTTCCTTTTGCAGGTGACTTAGCAAAATTTATACAACCCTGTCATATTAAAATTTTTTTCCCAATGGTTTAGGAAAAATAATGGGAGTCTGTGTGTAATACAGGAAGCAGTATTCTAGCTTGATTAGCTTCCCTTCAAACTTAGATCTGTTTTGTACCCCCAAATGAACATTTCAAGCTGTTTCACTCTTTAAAGGCTCCATCCATGCAGCTCCCTCTACCTGGCACTCTCTCTGCCTGCCTAGTTTTGCCCATCATCCCTGCTTCAACTTGAGTCGCTACCTAGGAGACCTTTCCTGATCCCCCCTCCCACCCCATCAACTCAGCCTTCCACTATATTCTCCTCTGACAGCCTGTATTCCTATAGCAAGCACACTTATTCTGTGTTCATCTTCCCTGGTGTATTATACACCCCTCTAGAGCAGGCACTATATTTATTTGTCAAGCTTTGTATCTCCAGGATTGTACATAGTCCCTGGCATTATTGAATTAAGGATTGACATCTGAACAGTTATGATAGACTCTTACATGTAATTGCTGTTTTGCTTTTGTACATGGACTTTTTAGCAAAAGAATAAGAGTTGTCTCAGAATAAACCAAGATCATTCCCTACTGGATCCTTTGGTCTTCTTTCGTTAAACAGATTGTTCATTAATTATTTTCAACATAGCTGAAGTAAATTTTATTGAGCTTTATGGCAGGTATCATATAGGACACTGATGATATGGTGATTAACAAAACATTGTCCTTGTTCCCTGTAAGCAAGTCAGATAATGGATACATATGCTGCTAGATCTGTGTGCTAAAGATAATGTCAGCAACTTCTAACTTTAGAAGGATTAAACTATGGAAAGGAAGAGGAAGGACTAATAGGAAACTTACTCTGGAATGCTTTAGTAATAACAGGCAAATTTGTATTTCATTTAGGCTGTCTTAAAAAATTCAATTATTTATTTGTCAGTATTACTGACTATGGAGTGGAAAAGGCATACCTATGGGAGGCCAATACCAAGTTCGGTTCATCCACAAAAATGTCTTAACTTCAATATGATTGGAACATGAATTGCTTCTTATCCAAATGACGGAATTCAGAAATCTCCTAAAATATGTTATTGCAAAATGTATGGCTTACTACTAATCAAAGAAACACCTTGACGGGTCAAGTCTAAAAACCTGACACTTCTGAATTTATTTTTTTCAAGAAACAAAACTCTGATGCACTCAAATTTCTAGATATTAAAGGGCCTATTTTATTTTATTTTATTTATTTTTTTTTTTTTAATTTTTATTTTTGGGACAGAGAGAGACAGAGCATGAACGGGGGAGGGGCAGAGAGAGAGGGAGACACAGAATCGGAAACAGGCTCCAGGCTCCGAGCCATCAGCCCAGAGCCTGACGCGGGGCTCGAACTCACTGACCGCGAGATCGTGACCTGGCTGAAGTCGGACGCTTAACCGACTGCGCCACCCAGGCGCCCCTTAAAGGGCCTATTTTAAAACAAAGTAATTATTTTAGCAAAAGAAAATAAGTCTTGTCAAGTTACTGCTTATGTATTGTACTTCTATTTCCCACTAAACTCAGAAAGAAAGGAGGGAAAGAAATAAGGAAGCCAAGGGAAAAACAAAAATGATGAACATTGTTATTTTGCAGAGAGGCTAACGGTTTGGGAAGAACTCATCTCTTGTACATACCATACTTACAGAAATCTCATGAGTCTCCCAAACACAGAGGGTTTGACAAGCTGCTCATCTGTGCAGGAAAAGCATTCCTAGTGGGAGCAGTGCATGGAAAGTTGACTAATCTCAGAGGACCCTAAATTCCTGACAACTCGTGGTCATTCTGACCAACTTTGGCAGCAAATGTTCATGTCTAAACTTCGTCACGTTAAATTTATACGAGCGATTATTTGACAATATCATACTCAAAGAGAAGCAGCAATGACAGGAAATTTAGATGAGAAAATACTTTATAAAATATATCCATTTTCATCTTTGGTGTGTAGGTATTGGAGATTCTTGGAAATCATAGCATTTTGGTACAAAATAATGAAGCTGAGCGATGATGAGTCTTCTATAGGGTAACTATAAAAACTGTCAGCAAGTTTTGCAAGGGATGCAAAGTGTTTGATTCTTATCCCTGGTGTTTTTCCAGATGGTAGTTTAGAATTGTGCAGGCAGACAGTATAGCTTAAGATCATGAGGTCGAGAGTTTGAGAATGCTTAGATTTTAATCTTTAGCTCATTCCTTACTAGCTACAGGACTATGGGTAAATTACTTCTTGACTTGGTTTCTTAACTGGTAAACTGGGCTCCAACAGCATTTCCTTTTCATGAGGTTGTTACACACATAAAGCGAAATAAGACACAACATGCTTACAACAATGCCTGTTGCAAACGCGTGGAACCTGCATTAGTTAATGTTTTCATTACTCGCTACATTTCTACATGTTGGAAAAGAGCCGCTTTATCACTCAGACTGAGGCAGTGCACCAGCCCAGATCCTTAGCAGGGATTCTTTCCCATGGGGATTTTTGCCTTTTCAGACCACTTCTTTCTAGGGTAGGGCTGATTTATTTCAGTTGTAAGACCTGGTGCCAGAACATGAATAAACTAAGACAGTTATTATGTCCCTCAAAGAGATAAGCAAACAGAATATGGGGTGGTGTGTGGAAGGTGATAAGCCCCAAGGCAAGGGTGCCCACTTATGAGTCTATAAACATCACAGAACACAGATTCTAAGGGAGATAAAGTCCTTCAGGGCTCATATATGCCAACATGCTACCTGAGTAATCGATTCCTTTATTATCTCCCAATCAAGCAGAGCCTGGCCTCTGCTTGTCGAGGTAAGTTGGAGGGAGGGAGTGCAGAGAGCAAGAAGGTGTGGTCTCCAATGGTGTGCAAGTCACTTTACCCTTCAGATGGAGAACCAACAGTATGAATTAGATGACCTCTGGCATCCCTCTTGAGGACTTGCTTGTGTTCTAGGACCCAGTGACATCATAATCTTGGAGCCTGGCCTCTCATCATTGGACTGCTCTACAGTTAACTCGCTGTCGCATATATACTGTATGCCTTGGTCTCTAGAGGCACACAAATTCAACCGACTCTGGTGTGGCTGACAACGCTATATAGTTTAGGCAAGGCTGGTGTCTCATTTCTGAGGTTCAGGAAAGGCCAGAGTACCCAGACAATTCTTATGGATATGTAGGATAATGTTCTGAGACTGAATCAGTGGTTGCCGTTCTGTAGGATACCTAAAGTTGTAAAAGCTCAGAATTGTTGCTCACGAATGCACTAGACCCGTTCATCCCCTGCTGTCTTACCAGAGTACCACGCTTACCAGCTTCTCAACATGGGAGGGGTGTGTTTACTGTGGAGGGTGAGGACTGTTGTTTATTAGCATGGTGTCTTTATGTTTCTTGTGGCTTCTATCTGTCCCTTTGCTTTTCTACTCAGAGCTTTGTAAAGTCTTTTAAAAAGTCCCATCTTGTCTCAACGCTGCTGCAAAAGAGCATGGAAGAAAAGGGTTTTTGTCATTAAAGTGGAAGTAGCTCCCCTGGAAGTCAAGGTCTTAGCAACAAGTGTATTCAGAAAGCACGAGGGGGAGTTTCAGCTCAGGGTTCAGTTTAATAAAGGAATATAAACTCCCTCAGTTTGTGGCTTCTCAATTCTCCATTAGCGCACTTTCAATCCTTTTAGATTAGATGTAAGTTAAAATGCAAATACTCTCATGAAAGGGTAACACTTTGCTGTTACCATCCATTTAAGGAACTCAAAGGAGGCTCAGATATAAAGAGAAGCTATAAGGATAACAAAAGGCTAGTTTCTTAGGAATACCGAGGCTGATGGAAATCAAGCTCTGCCTTCCTCACGTGGTTGCTGGGACACGCCCAGAGAACCGTCACCCTAAATGAGGTCTTTCTACTCAAACAGGGCATCGGGCCTCCATAGGCATGCCCGCCATTCCCATGTGCTGCTACTATCTTCGTGCTTAACGGTGTCCTTGAAGTGTGTCTGTTCTTATATAAGTGTACTCTCCTTTGGCTCATCACACAGAAGCTGTTAAGCTTCTCTGGAGAGTGTGAGAAAAGCTATTACAACATATCAAAACCTCCCTTTTTAGGTGGATTCATGAGGAAGTGCTTAAGAGGCAACTCTCACTGACTGCCAGGATAAAGGAACTAATCATTGAAAAAGTGGGTGGTAAACTGGTGAACTTGATGAATATATAATGTATCCTATAACATCCTAGGACCCCAGAAATTATTAAGGGATGAAGCTGGACCCTTCTGAAAGAGGTCCTTTAATCCCCAAAAGACCTTCAGGACTCATTTCATAAAGTGAGACATTTAATCTAATGGATGCAGTAAATGTTCTGCAGAAAACATATGGAGTGACTTCCAGGACATTTTAACTGACTTTCTTATAAAGATTTAAAAAAAAAAAAATCAGATTTGATTTCTTCAGGTCAGTAATCCTTTATTTTGGGGAGAGGCTATGGAAGGAGGAGAGAGTAACGGATACAAGCTATAATTCAGGAGGGTGATACAAGGAAGGTCAGGCAGGACAGAATGATGTGTGAGATCACGTCAGAAATATCACCAGATTCCTTCGGGAGTTATAAAGGTGCCTTAATTCTTGTCCTTGCCAAACATCCTGTAATAGTACGACAAGATTTTTATTTATTATCCCAGTCAAATTGGACTCTTATGCTCTGGGTAGGCCACAGATGCGGGCTGTCAGTCATGGCTTACAATCATCAGAATGGCTCTCGTTAGGTCATTAATGAAGGGAAAGGAATCCAGATGAGAGCCTCCAAAGAAAATGCCTCCCCCCCACCCTCCACTAGTCCCCCTGTGGAAAGGCACCTGTTTGCTTTTAACTAGTTGGTTTTGCAATATAAGGACCAAGCATTTGTGCTTGATTCAAGGGAAGGAAAGAAATGTCTCATTTTCAAATCAAGCTTCCCTCAGAGGTTGAGTACTTGTAGTTATGAAGTCTAAACTTTTGTTGCCTAACTTTCGTGAGTGTATTTTAATAGGGAATGCTTTACACATATTGAGTCTTGAAATTATTACCGAGGTTACAAATAGACATTTCCAGATCATTGATGTATATTCATAACAGCATTTGCCCTTATACATGTTAAGTGTTTTAAATTAAAAATATATATTATTAAATATTTATATTTAATCTACTGGGGGCTTTTTGATGCAAAGATATGCCTGTTCCACCAGAACCCAGCCATGTCTGAAAGCAGACATTCTGGGGAGAGATTAACTACAATCTCCCTCTTTGAGGGTTGGTCCTGCCCTTGAGAAGTAAGTAATTCACCAGAACACTTGTTTCAATCTGTTTATTTTATTTTTATTTATGAATTTATTTATTTTTATAAGCTCTATACCCAACATAGGGATTTGAACTCACAACCCTGAGATCAAGAGTCACATGCTCTATGGACTGAGACAACCAGGTGCCCTCAATCTGTTAAATTAATTTTTTATAGTTTCATGTTTGACCACCAATCATATCTAGTCAGATTATATGTAAAATATTAAGGCAAGCTTGATAGCAATTAGAGATCCATGTTTAAAATAAACTTTTAGTAACCCATAATTAGAAAGCAAGGAGGAAAGAGCAATTTTTAAAAATCAGTTTCTAATCGAAATATAACAAGGAATAAAAATGCCAGGAGAAAAATGGATATCCACCAACTTTAGATATAATTAAAAAATATATATTAATAATAATGTAGATTTATGAGAACATGGAGAATGTTAGTGATATTAATTGTAAGGAGGAAATATCTGGAAATTTTATTTTATTTTATTTATTTATTTATTTATTTTTTTAACGTTTATTTATTTTTGAGACAGAGAGAGAGAGAGCATGAATGGGGGACGGTCAGAGAGAGGGAGACACAGAAACCGAAACAGGCTCCAGGCTCTGAGCTGTCAGCACAGAGCCCGACGCGGGGCTCGAACCCACGGACCGTGAGATCATGACCTGAGCCGAAGTCGGCCGCTCAACCGACTGAGCCACCCAGGCGCCCCATGGAAATTTTAAAACATCGTTTTGTCTAATGGTTGGGATTTCAAAGTGGATAGTGAAGGAGAACAAAATCTGTCATTGTAAGGTTTGCTGAAAGAATCCAAGATTCCTTTGAAGTTCTTGTATCTTGAAGATGCCTACAGGGAGGGTGCTCAGGCCGGTCAACAATGATGGTAATGGGGGAGACTGTGCATGTGTGGGAACAGGAGATTTTAAGAAATCTGTTCTTTCCTCTCAATTTTGTTGTAAAACTGAAATTGCTTTTAAAAAAATAAAGCCTTTAAAGATAATAAAAATAAATAAATAAAGGGAGGGTACTGTTGAAGTGTCAAATGTAATTAGGTGAATAGAAGACAAAGAGGCATCTACAGTCAAATCCTAATTAGAGGACCCAGCTAAATTTCATTCTACCTCACACCCCATCCGGCATACTAGTTACAACATTCTTATACCCATTTTATTTTAAAAATTTTAATAGACGTATAATTGGCATACAATATTATATTAGTTTTAGGTGTACAACACACCTAAATAATGATTATACATTTACATAATTATCAAATGCATATCATAAGTGTAGTTACTGTCACTATACAGAATTATTATAATAGTATTGACAATATTCCCTATGCTGTACTTTTCATGCTTGTGACTTCTTTATTCGGTAACTAGAAGTTTGTACCTCTGCATTGCCTCTGGCAATCATCAGTTTGTTCTCTGTATCTACAGGACCGATTCAGCTTTTTGTTTGTTCTTTGATTTGTTTTGTTTTTAAGATTCCACATAAAAGTGAAATCATATGGTATTTTTCTTTCTCTAACTTATTTCATTTAGCATAATACTTTCTAGATCTCTCCATGTTGTTCTATTGGTGAGATCGCATTCCTTTTTATGGCTGCGTAATATTCCACATATTCTTTGTCTAATCATCTATGAATGGACACTTCCATATCTTTGCTATCGTAAGTCATGCTGCAATAAGTGTAGGGACGAATAGATCTTTTCGAATTAATGTTTTTATTTTATTCAGGCAAATACCCAGGAGTGGAATTACTGGATTGTATGGCATTTCTATTTTTAATTTCTTGAGGAATGTCCAGTGTTTTCCACATTGGCTGCACCAATTTACATTCCCACTAACAGTGCACAAGGGTTCCCTTTTCTCTACATACTCACCAACACTTGTTATTTCTCATCTTTTTGATACTAGCCATCTTAACGTAAGTGAGGCGATACCTCATTTTGGTTTTGATTTGCATTTCCCTGATGAGTGATGTTGAGCATCTTTTCATGTGTCTGTTGGCCATCTGTAAATATTCTTAAAAAAATATCTATTCAGATCTTCTGCCTATTTTTGAAGTTGGTTTGTCCTTTTGGTGTTGAGTTATAGGAGTTCTTCATAGATTTTTGGATACTAACTCCTTATCAGATATAACATTTGCAAATATATTCTTCAATTCAGAAGGTCACCATTTTGTTTTATTGTTTTATTTCCTTCACTGTGCAGCTTTTTAGTTTGATATAGTCTATATTGCATATTTTTGCTTTTGTTATCCTTGCTTTCCCTTTTGCTAAGGCTGATATTCAAGAAATTGCTGCCTATTTTCTTTTAAGAGTTTTATGGTTTGGGTCTCACATTTAGGTCTCTAATCCATTTGAGTTTATTTTTATATAAGGTGTAAGAAAGTGGTCCAGTTTTAATCTTTTGCATGTAGCTGTTCTGTTTTCCCAGCAGCACTGTTTATTGAAAAAATTGTCTTTCCTCATGTATATTTGCGCCTCCTTTGTCATAGATTAATTGACCCCATAAGTGTGGATATATTTATGGATTCTCTATTCTGTTCTAGTTCTGCATCAGGCTCTGTGCTGACAGCTCTGAGCCTGGAGCCTACTTTGGATTCTGTGTCTTCCTCTCTCTCTGCCCGTCCTCCACTCGCACTCTCTGTCTCTCAGAAAAAAAAAAAAAAAAAAAAAGATTGCTTTGGCTATTTGGGGTCTTTTTTGGTTCCACACAAATTTTAGGAGTATCTGTTCTGGTTTTGTGAAAAATACTATTCATATTTTGATAGGGATTGGATTGAATCTGTAAGTTGCTGTGGGTACTATGGACATTTTGACAATATTCTTCCATTTTATTTATTTTTTTAATTTTCTTTTAAATATTTATTTATTTTTGGGAGACAGAGAGACAGAGTACAAGCAGAGAGAGAGAGAGACAGAATCTGAAGCAGGCTCCGGGCTCCGAGCTGTCAGCACAGAGCCCTACGCGGGGCTCAAATCCATGAAGCGCAGATCATGACCTGGGTTGAAGTTGAACACTTAATCGACTGAGCCATCCAGGCACCCCATAATTCTTCCATTTTATAAGCATGATGTATCTTTCCATTTGTATTGTCTTCAATTTCTTTTATAAGTGTCTTATAGTTTTTAAAGTATAAGTCTGTTCTCTTTGGTCAAATTTATTCTTAGGTATTTTATTTGTTTTGTGCAATTGTAAATGAGATTTTAAAAAATTTCTCTCTTTTGTTATTAGTGTATAGAAATGCAAAATATTTCTGTATGTTGATTTTGTATCCTACAACTCTACTGAATTCATTTATTCTAATAGTTGTTGTTTTTTTTTTTTTTATAGTCTTTAGGGTTTATATGTATGTATCATGTCATTTGCAAAAAGTAAGAGTTTAATTTTTTTCTTACCACTTTGGACACTTGTATTTCTCTTTGTCTGATTGCTGGGCTAGGACTTCCAGTACTATGCTAAATGAGAATGGTGAGAGTGGACTGCCTTGTCTTAACCCTGATTTTAGGGAAAATTTTTCAGCTCTTCCCCATTGAATATGATGTTAGCTGTGGGTTTGTATATATATGGCCTTTATTGTGTTACCACTAAAACTACTTTATTGAGTTTTTATTATGAGTGGATGTTGTAGTTTGTTAACTGCTTTTTCCTGCATCTATTGAGATGATTATATGGTTATCTTTCTTGTTGTTAATGTGATGTATCCCACTGATTTGCAAATATTGAACCATTCTAGCATCCCTGGAATAAATCCCACTTGGTTGTGGTGAATGTTAATGTATTGTTGAATTTGGTTTGCAAAAATTTTGTTGAGGATTTATGCATCTATGTTCATCAGAGATATTGGCCTATAGTGCTCTTTTTATGCAATGTCTTTGGTTTGGAGATCAGGGTGTTGATGGCCTCATAGAATGAATTTGGAATCACTTCTTCCTCTTCTCATAGTTCAAGAAGAGTAGGGCATCAATCATCTTTAAATGTTTGGTAGGATTCACCTGGGAAGTCATCTGGTCCTGAACTTTTTTTTGTCGGGAGTTTTTTGATTACTGATTCAATCTCATTACTAATAATTATTTGTTCAGACTTTCTATTTCTTCTTCAATCTTAGAAATTATTTCCAGGAATTTGTCCATTTATTCTGGGTTGTCCAATTTGTTGGTATGTAATTTTTCATAGTAGTCTCATGATTCTTTGAGTTCTGTGATGTTGGTTGTACTTTGGTTTTGTTTATTTGAGTTGATTGTACTGCTCTTTCATTTCTGATTTTGAGTCCTTTCTTTTTTTTTTTTTTCTTGATGCATTTGGCTAAAGGTTTAATCAATTTTGTTTATTTTTCAAAGAACCAGCTCTTAGTTTTATTGATCTTTTCTATTGTTTTTTAGTCTCTATTTCATTTATTTCCATGCTGATCTGTATTATTGCCTTTCTTCTACTGTCTTTGGGCTTCATTTGTTCTTTTCCTAGTTTGTTTAGGTGTAAGGTTAGGTTGCTTGAAATTTTTCATGCTTTGGGAGGTCGCCTGTGTACCTATAAACTTCCCTCTTAGCACTGCTTTTTCTCCATCTCAAAGATTTTGGTCCACTGTGTTTCCATTTTCATTTTTCTCTATGTATTTTTTTTATTTCCTCTTGATTTCTTGGTTGATCTATTGGTTGTTTAGTAGCATTTTGTTTAGCCTTCATGTGTTTGTTTTTTTTCCAGTTTTATTTCTTCTAATGAATTTGTAGTACATACATCATGGTCAGAAAAGATACTTGATATGATTTTAATCTTCTTAAATTTATTAGACTGTTTTTGTGGCCTAACATGTGATCTATCCTGGACAGTGTTCCATGTGCACCTGAAAAGAATGTGTATTCTCTGGATTTTGAATGAAATATTTTGTATATATCATCTGTGAAGTCCATCTTGTCTAATATGTCCTTTAAAGACATTTTCCTTATTGATATTTTGGCCTGGATGATCTGTCCATTGATGTAAGAGAGGGGTATGTGTGTCAAAGATTCCTACTATTGTATTACTGGCAAGATCTCCCTTTTTATCTGTTAATATTTGCTTTACATATTTAGGTGCTCCTATTTTGGGTGTATGGATATTTACAATTGTTACATTCTTTTGTTGGGTTGATCCCTTTTATTATTATGTAATACCCTTCTTTGTCTCTTGCTAAGGTTTTTTGTTTTAAAGTCTCTTTTGTCTGATAAAATATTGCTACCCCAGCTTTCCCCACCCCCCCCCCCCACTTCCATTTGCATGGAATCTTTTTCATCTCTCACTTTTAGTCTGTATATGCCCATAGATCTGAAATGAGTCTCTTATAAACAGCTCTAGACAGGTCTTATTTTTTATCCAGTCATCCATTTAGTCTTTTGATTGGAACATGCCATCTATTACATTTAAAATAATTGATAGATATACACTGTCATTTTGTTACTTATTTTCTGGTTGTTTTTGTAGTTTTCCTCTGTTCCTTTCTTCTTGTTGTCTTTTCCTGTGGTTTGATTACTTTCTGTAGTGTTATGCTTAAATTCATTCTCTTTATTTTTTGTGTATCTATTTTAAGTTTTTGGTTTGTGGTTACCATAGAGTTCATACATAAAATCTTGTGGTGCCTGGCTGGCTCAGCTGGTAGAGCATGGGACTCTTGATCTTGGGGTTGTGAGTTCGAGCCCCACATTGAGCTTAGAGCTTACTTTAAAAAAATTAAAAAAAAAAAGGTCATATATAAAATCTTATGTATATAGCAGTCTATATTAAGTAAATGGTCACTTAAATTTGAACACATTATAAAGGCACTACATTTTTACTTCCCCCATGTATAGATTTTATGTGTACAATGTATTTTACATCTTTTTATTCTATGTATCCTTAATTGTAGATGTATTTGACCTTTAATTATTATAGATACAATTGATTTTACTACCTTGTCTTTTAACCTTCATGCTAGCTTTATAGTTGATTGATCTATCTTTGCTATGTTTGCTTTTATCAGTGAATTGTTTCCCTTTCACAATTTTCTTACTTCTAGTAATGTTCTTTTCTTTTCTACTTAAAGAAGTACCGTTAACATTTTTTGTAAAGCCAGTTTATTATTGATGACCTCCTTTAACTTTTGTTTGCCTGGGAAACTCTCTCTTATTCAATACTGAATGAAAACCTTGCCAGGTAGAATATTCTTGGTTGTTTTTTTCTTTCTGGTACTTTGAACATATCATGCCACTCCCTCTTGCCTGCAAAGTTTCAGTTGAAAAACCAACTGATAGCTTTGTGGATTTTTCCCTTGTATGAAATTATTTCCTTTTCTCTTGTTGTTTTTAAGGTTATCTTTAATTTTTGATAACTTAATTATTATGTCTTGGTGTAGACTTCTTTGAGCTCATCTTGTTTGGAGCTCTCTGTGCTTCCTGAAGCACAGGAAGCTTCCTGAAGCATGTTTGTTTCCTTTCCTAGGTTAGGGAAGTTTGCAGCTATTTTTTCAAATAAGTTTTCTGCCCCTATTCCTCCTCTCCTTGTGGGACACCTATAATGCTAATCTTAGAGCACTTGATAGTGTATCAGTAGTCTCTTAACATATTTTTTTCATCCTTTTCACTGTTCAGTTTAGATGATGTCTACCACATCACTGACCCGTCCTTCGGTATCCTCTGATTTGCTGTGGGTTGCCTTGTATTTTTCATTTCAGCTACTAATTTTTTGCCTCTGATTCCTTTCTCACTTCCTATCTTTTTGAAGTTTTCACTTAATTCATCCCTCTTCTCTCAAGTCTGGTGAGCATCTCTGTGATCATTACTTTGAACTCTTTATTAGGTAGATGGCTTATCTTTGTTTAGTTCTTTCTCTGAGGTTTTGTCTTATTCCTTTGTTTGGAACATATTTCTGTGTCTCATTTGTCTGGCTCTCTGTGTTTGTATGTATTATGTATATCAGCTGTATCTCCTGGTCTTGCAAGGAGTGGTCTTGTGTAACAAAGTGTGGACCCAGTAGATAATCCCTCTGGTCATCAGAACCAGGCTCTTCAGGGGTGTCTCTTGTGTGGGCTGTGTGTGCCTTCCTTTCATGACTGGGCCATGACTACTATAGGTGCCCTGGTGAGTGGGGTCACCCCCAGCCCAGCTGACTGCTGGGGAGGGGGGTTGGTTCACAACTGTGTCTCTGCCTCACCTGCCCTTCTCAGTGTCGCTCTTTATGTCTTTGGCTGTGGAATAGCTATTCCACTAGGCTCAGGTTGTTCTCAGAGTGAGTCGCACCGTATGTAGTTGTAGCCTTGATGCTTCTGTAGGAGGAGGTGAGTTCAGTGCCCTCCTACTCTGCCATCTTTCCAAATCCCAAGACACGGTCTCCTTGTACCCATTCTCAAAGGCAAAGGTCTGCTTAGGAATAATGAACTTTTATGGGGAGATTTGGATTCAATTTTGAAATACCATCCAGACTTTGTGGTTCTTTGGCAACTTCATGTGTTTTGCTAAAGAGTAGCTCTTAGAGCAAAATGACTTAACAGTTTGGCCCCAGGACATATTTTAAGAACACTCAGGCCTGGCAAGGACATAGAAGAGCTACTTTTAACAACTGACTAGACAAAATTGAATATGGTTACACTGCCAGCTTACCATTCCTGGATTTCAAAAATTTTAACAATTAATATGGAGAAGAAGAACACAAATGCCACTTTTTGAGGTTCAAATTAGCAGTTTATTTATTAGGACCTATTACTTTCCAAAAGTTACATAGTCTGTACAAAAAGTTGGCACAAAAGTAACCTCGAAATGTGCTCCTGGCCCACCTGTACTTAACCATAAAGGAGGGTTTTGTTTTTAACTAGGAAACTCAGATCCACATTGGATTGTATTTTAAAATAAGAACGGATCAACCCAGGCAATAATCATTTGTGGCTAACCTAACATTTTAAAGTCATTACTGAGTCCTCTTTTTGACTAAATAGTGTGGTAATAACTAGAGTTTTGGAGAAACTTGGTATAAATAATTGCATTTTCTAGATTTACCAGAAAATGTATGCCATAAATTATTGAACCATCTACTTCCTCATATAAACTTTTATACATTTTTTTAAAATATCTAAATGTTAACAAAGGACATACATGCATATAGAGTGGTCCCTCCATGCCTTCATTTCTGGTTTAACTTTCCATGGTTTCCGTTACCTGGGCTCAGCCATAGTCTGGAAGCAGATAATCCTCAGTCTGACATACTGTCAGAAGGTTATAGTAGCTTAAAACTATACCTGCAATGTTCACCTCACCTCCTTTCATCACGGAGGCATTTTATCATCTCCCATCATCACAAAAAGGAGGAGTATAGTACATGAAGGTATTCTGATAGAAGCTACATTCATTCATATAGCCTTTTATTATAGTGTATGGTTACAATTATTCTATTTTAGTATTAGTATTGCTGTTCATCTCTTACTGTGCCTAATTAGACATTAAACTTTGTATAGGAAAAAGCATAGTCTATTTAGGGTTTGGTACTACTTGCAACTTCAGGCATCCCCTGGGGAGGATGTCTTTGAATGAATCCCCTGAGGATAAGGCAGTGGTGGGGGGAGGGGGGCTGCTGTATGATTGGATGGCCTCCCTTATTTATAAATCACTTCAAATATCAAATATATGGGAAAACTTGTTAGCAGCAGGTCTTTGCTTTTGGACAACTCGTTGTATTTGAGTGCTTACTTGTCTGTGTGTTTTTGCCAAATTATTTACGCTGACCTGAGAGGGGGTGGGAACCCAGTTGGGGTTTGTCACTAGCCTGGATGAACATCCTTGTCAAGGGTGCTGAGCTGTGTTTTGGCTTCACATTTACCTGCAAATTCAAAAGAATAAACTGCTCAGAAACATGAACTTGTACCTTGATGTCTAGTTTTCATCTAAAGTTGGCTAAAGGAATAATATGGATTTAAAAACCCTAATCATACCCCCCTGCCCATTGTTGAAGGAGCATTTATCACTGAAATTTCTGCAGCAGAAAATGAGCTGTTTCTTGGTTGGCTCTTACCTCTGTTTGCTCTTTAGGTGTGGAGAGGGAAACACAAAACATAGTCCCCTATCCAGGCCTGATCAGAACACACTCCTGCCAGGGAGGCAGAGGGAGTGGGGCCCCTGACCTGCAGGAGGCCGGCCCCTGCTGGTCCTCCCACTAGCTGGCTGTCCTTCCACTCCTGCAGACAGGTGCTGGGGGCTGACTGCGTCTGTTTAGGACTTGCCTGCATTTCTCTGCCCTTGGGGGTCTATGTCATCTTCACTTCCCTTTACTTGCCAGGCTGCTTCTCCCTTGTGGCTGCTCCCTGGCCCCAAGTTTCCAGAGTGTTTACATGCCACCTGGTATGTCCAAACTATCTGGCTGAATTTCAGTTTTGCTTCTGAAAAGCCCAAGTGTTTGCAAAATCATGTTAAGAACTGATCGTCAGAATTCTTTTCTTTCACTTCTTTTCTTGCTGTTAGGGTCCTGTCTGCTAAAATGTGTAAATGTCCTTCACCTTTCTTCATTGTTAAGATTTGTTTTCAGGAAAATATGCATTTTGCCCTCTGAGTGCAATTTCTATTTCAGCCATACATAGGAGAACAATTTATTCCTGCATAGGCTGTGGATAACACTCTGTTCCCCAATGTCTATAAACAGGGCCTGGTTCATAGTTCTAATTAATTAACTTTATTAACTTGGAGCTGAAAGGAGGTGGCAACTTAAACAAGGAAATAAAAAGCAGTGGACCTCGCCAGACTGGTTCCACATAACTGCTTTTTAACTGAAGGTAAAAGAGCAGTCATTTATTTACTGCACATAATAAAGCAAAATAGATGCTTAGATAGACTGCATAGCACAGGCTATTTCCACAGAATATGCTAGCTACAAAAACACCCAATTTTTTCATTTAGTGCGAGTAGCAAGTTTATTTTCTTTTGTATAGGATTAAGAGTTAATTCAGTGCCCCAAATGAGGGAAAATTGCAACATATGCATAGGAAACTTTCCTTGAAACACTTTAGATCTTTGTTAAACTTATTGATTGTCAGATCAAAGAGACTGTAATTTCAAGTTTGTTCACAGAAAAAAAAAAAAAAACAAAAAACTTCGTTACTTGGGAAGTTTCAAGATGCTACCTCCTGAGAGTCATAATAACCAAGGGGAAAAATGCTCTCGCAGTTGAGTTTCGGCAGCACTCTAACACCATATACATCTACTTTATACAAAAGCATGTGCATTTCACGAAGAGGGCATACCTTGCTAGTACATCATTTTTGGAAATGTGCTCAACGGCCTTATAGTCTCCTGCAGGCTCTAATTAACACGAACTCAACAATTATAATAATGAGCTTGCATTCATTTCCTTACAGCTCTGTTACATTCAATTTCATGTTTCTGATGTTGCGTTGATAGCATGTAGATCCCAACTAAGGAGAAACTTGGGCCTATGTTAAATGACATGCATGGGAAATATATATATATATATATATTATACACACATATATATGTGTATGTATATAATATATAAATATATATATATTATACATATACACACACACCATATATACATGCATACACACACACCAAGAGTTGACATTATAATTTGATATTCATTAATGCTAAAAACAGTAAGGTAAAAATTACAGTGACTTAATAAAATGTATTCTCTTCAGGACACATTGCTGAACACATGGCTACCTACCTGTTCTCTAAAGCATTATGTATAACTTAGCCACCAAATATAGAACACATGAATACCAGGAGACAAGAAAAGCATTAAAACCCATTACAATCTTGAATAAGCCAAATCCTCAAGTACATAGAAAAAGCATTGCAATCATGTAGTTAGCTTTATTTTTCTAATATATATCATAATTTAAACTATATAAAGTCACTTATATAAAAAGCATTTTTTCAAGTGTTATAGCTTAGAGCATTGCTTTATATTTGGCTTAATCATTTTTTACCAGTTTAATTTATAAAGCTCGTAATCTTGCCAGCAGGGCTTCAACTTCGGGAACAGATTCGTTTTTAGAAACAGAGCCAAGAAGTTCCATTTCCTTTTTTCTGTTGCTTTCTACATTACAGGCTTCCTTCTTCTCAACTGCCTTGATCCTCTCTGTAGACGTATGAGTGTCTAGATTATAATTAAGCTCCTTGGCGACTGGAGTCCTCGTTGAGTTGCAATTGATATTGTAGTGTGAACGTGACCCTTCTGTCAACTGCACTTTCTGATTTTCTACAGTAAGGAAGAAAGAAACATTAAACTTATCACTGTGATAAGCAAGGACTGTGCACATTAATTTAAAATAATTATTCTCAGACAAGTCCTCTTAGATAGACTAAATTAAAATATTCAGCAGAGACAGGTAGATTGAAAATAAATACACATAGTTTAAGAAGAAACTAAAATGTAAATAGACAACCATTTCATTAGCACAAATGCCGATTTCCTTCTGGTCTCTGCTCAAATGCTATCTAAATAGAGAGGACTCTTCTGACCATACAACTGAAATAGCGCTGCCCCTTTCCATCACACATCCTTCCTCATTTTTTCCTTCACTGAACTCCTAACCACCAGACACATCAAATATCTGTTTACTCGTCCATTCTCTGTCTCTTTACTAGAATATAAGCTCCAAGACAGCAGGGAGGTGGTTCGAAATACTGCTTTAATGTCAGTGCCTAAAATGGCTCTGGAGCAAAGTGATGCTCAATAAATATGCGCTGGGTAAAGAAATTATCTCCAACTCTATGACCCAAGATATACCTTAGTTGGAATAATAATGAGAATTATTATTTTTTAAAAAACCAAAAAGGAAAGTTTATAATAGGACTGTAAAAAGTCAATGACTTCCCTCAAAAGAAATATTGCATTTGGGAGGCAAATTGTTAAAACTTCCTAGCAAATCTACATCATAATCTGTCAAATACACACACATATATTTATACAGACATGTATACATACACACATACATATTCTTTTATTGGTAAGTGACTGAGCCTGATGTAGAAGGCTATAAGGAGAGAGCTGCAGTAGCTAATGACTAAAAGGCTCTGGCTGATTGACTTTCGCAAGGAACATGAGATTTTCTTTTAATTAACTGACTCTCCTATTGTACAACCTTATGAGTTAGCTCTCACAGACCTCAACACTTCTAAAAAACCGACACCCTCAATATTCATGTAACCTTGAATGGGGCTTGAAAATGGCTTCAACAAACTTGACATGACATTTAAAGTTTTTTGGTTATTCGCTGAGAGATGTTCCATTATCCCAATAGTAATGACTTTGGAGCACAAGCAGTCACTCATGACAGTGTGTTTTATGTGAGTGCTGGAAATTCCAACCGAAAACAGCTTGTACATTAAAAGGTGGCTGCTGAAGATATTTACTGCACTGTCATTTCCTGACCAGGGGCTTCCAGTGATGGATGAGTATTTTACACACTTTCTTGGACAATCTCAACAAATTTTAGAAGTATGATCACCTTTTAGCTGTTGGAAGAAAATAAATACAGCTTTCCTATCACCTTCTCTATCAGCTGGGCAATCGTTACTCAAAAATAAAAATCTAACAGAGCACTGATTTTCCTAGAGCTATTTATGCTTTGTAATTTATAAATTATATAGTTCTTTAATTACATAATTAAATATATAATGTACATATTGTGTTTGTAGTCAAGAGGACAGAGGACATACTATTCCTGCAGTTCCCATGATCACACAAATTTATTTATTTTTATAGTATCCACCCCCCTGTCCCAGAATGTCTGAAAACTGCATTTGTAGCTAAGTGTAAATCTTTGGTCAGCTTACGCTCCTTTCTCCAGATGTTCCTATCTTTTCTTGTCATTTAGTTTCTTGTAAACGACTCCATCATGATGATCTCTCCAATGAAGTAGCTGGTATTCTGCTGCTGGGCAACTCTAGCTCCATTTTTGATGGCAAACAAGAGATTAAGTTGGCTAAAATATGGGTGTGTAATAAACACAAAATATCCCATACCTTCTCTGGCTACGATGTATCAAGCCCAATTCTATATGTGGCAAAATGAAAAAGGGGCGTAGGGTTTTAGGATAAATCTGGATTGAAATCCAAGCTTCTGCTTGGCTTTAACAATGCAACTTTTTGTGTCTCAGGTTCCATGGATCAACCTTAAAGAGTAGTTGTAAATGTTAATGGAAATAACGTGGGTGACACCAATTTCAAGATATTCGTGTTTCCCTTCTATAAAAGCTTCTTAAGGGATGCACCTACCCCCCAAGGCTGACCTGTCTGAGTTTCCAGTGACCGTACCAGTGAGGCTTGAAATACCATTTTATTACCAGCTTGCGTTTACATAGCACCTTTATTTATAAAGCATTTGTTGTGCTTTAAACATAACCACCCTCGTTTTATAGATTGAGAGGTAAAAGCAAAAGGAAGTTAAGTCATTTGCTTAGACTGAGTTACTGAGTAAATCAGTGGCAGAAGCCAAATGCTGTCTCTAGAGATACTAAGGCTGTCTTAAACAAATTTGAAAAGCTTTTTGCCAAGGAAAAGTGCTAAGTAATTCAAAGCTAAGTTTCATAATAATCATATCCTGTACTTATACTTCAAAATGCTTTCTGTCACATTTAATTCTCTCAACAACTTTGTACAGCAGATAGTAGACCCATGTAAACTACCTCAGAGCAGTATGTCCAAGGTCACACATGTACTCCTTTGCTTTCTGGGTCTTGCTGAAATTCATGACCATGAATTTCAAGTATGACCTTAATACTACTGCAGTTCCCTAGTCCATTTACTCTTCCATTCTCCTAGACAAATATTTTACACCTTCTCCTTTCTTATCAACTGTCCAACATGTTCTCCTTCACTGCCATTTAACTCATTCATAGAAGCAATCAGAAGAGAACTCCCATAAGCTTCTGCCTACCCCTACGATCTACCTACTTCACGCACATACACTCCTTCTCTCCTTAGGATCCTCTCTGCCGCCCTCTGAGGACAAATCTTCACAGTAAACACCACATACTACTGTCACTTGTCTATTCACCAACATTCCCCCCTGCAGCTTGTCCTCTCTCTACCATATTGGAAACGTTACCTTCTTCATGTGATCATTCCCCTCAGCATACAAGTATGTTGTATTAAACCCAATCTTTAGAGAAAAAATATATATATTTGACTCCATAGTCTCCATTTACTACCTCAATTGTTGACTGCCTTTATAGCAAAATATCTCAACAGAATTGCCCATTCTTACTGTCTCACTTCCTCTCTTCCTATTTTTCTCTTGAACCCACTCCAATCATGCTTTTGACCCTTTCCTCTTCTGAAACAGCTCTTGTCAAGGTCACTAATAAACTGCATGTTGCTAACAGTAGGACTGTATATCCACTTGGATATTTTGGTCCTCTTTGACTCCATCTATGCCAGATCCAAGGATGAAATGCCTAGCAGAGCCTGGGCTTCTCTTTAACTGTTTGCTCTTTGAACTTCTTCGGAGGCTTAGGTGGATAACACTGGGTGGGTCAATGCAGGCAAGAGCATTTCCACCCCTTTAAGAAAACCCCAAATATTATTTTGTTCCTGCAGCACACCCATAGGTAAGAGAAAAACCAAGCTGGCATTTAACTCCTCTGTGGTTTCAGGAGGAGAATCTTTTATGAGAAGCAACAGACAAGATGATACAAACAGAAAGTGACCATTCCTGAAACCACCAAAGAAATAAAAAAGAAAGTGCACAAGGGCTTCTTTAAGAATGAGTTTATAGCTCGTAGATAACAACTCTTCACCCCAGCCCTCACATTTATATCCTAGTACCTCAAGAGCCTTCATGTGGGACCAGAGTTTCTTTCTTTTTGCTTTGTCCCCAGTCATGGGAGGTCCAAACTGTGGAACTGAGGGAGTCTCATCTGAAACCACAAAGCTGATAAAGTTGAGATGGAGAAGTCTCCCATCCCACTGCAACTAGAGAAAATGTTAACAGGTAGAGGAAGCCACCGAATTGGATGTTCACTTTTGTTATAATGTTGGTTCAAAGCCAGGTGTCTTTTGACATTACTATTATTTTAAAGTCTACTACTATTGTTGGCTTCATGTGGGCTGAACCACAGATACAAATTCCACACAAAAACATGCACTTCATTTCTACATGGTTTGCTTTGAACATCAGGGGCATGCCACAACCGTTTAATTTGGAGAGAGCTCTATATAGGTGATCAGAGACATAAAATAAATTGTAATTTGAAGCTGGTGGGCTCATATCCTTTTCCTATGAAATTAGACTGTTCCAAATACAAGATGATGCACTTGGACTCTTTCAACGAAAGACAGGGCTGGGGTATCAAGAAAAAAAAGAAGTCTTTTCTCTATCCCATCAACTCAATCCCTTAAGAGTACACATTTTTAAACAGAAACTAAAAATATGAAAGCAAAGCAGAATGATTGCTTAACTCCCCAGAGAGAGGGAGCTTGTGCTATTATTTTATGAATCAAATCCAGGGCTTACAAGATGTTACAATTGATGTTTGTGAAGGGAAGTATGATATATCTAGGACTATGGCCAACATCCAGGGCCATTGGTGATTATAGTACAGATGGCAGGGACCAGCTGCTATTCTTAGTAGTAGGTCAGTAAGGGAGTCTAATCCACACACCTTGTTCTTATGTTTCTGTGGAAATAAACAGTGTGAGAATACATGCTATTTTCCTTTAAGACAAAACTCACTTATTTCGATATGATTCTCACCGTAAGAATTGATTCTGGAGTTCGACCATGGATTTTTTTTTTTTTCCCTGAAACTGAAAAGTTACATACAGAGAACCCACTGGACTTAAACAGGAGAATAAAAGCCCTAAACTACATTTAGGGGTGGATCTCACATGACCTTTGGTGGACTACAGATTCGGAAGACAAAGAAAGCTAAACAAGCCCAAAACAAAAAACACCCACCATTCCTGAGCTAATTTTTCCATTGTTTCTCCAGTAACAGAAAAGACATGGGAAACTAGGAAAGTTGCTGACAAGAGACTGAACATAAATATATGCAACGTGGCCTTCAAAGGAGGAAATGTTTCAGCCAACAGTTGTTATGCTGCTGAGGCGAGGCTGAGTCCTGGCTGATGGCCCTTGGGGAAAACCCTCTCAGCTGCAGGAAATATCAGTTATGGTTTAGAAAGAGGTATTATTCCCTTTAAGTCGGTATTGATCCCCCATCACATTGTGGTTCTAATGGGCACTAGCTTCTTAGAAGTGCCAACTCTCAGATGAAATATAAAATTGAGCTCCTGCCTTTTGTGGTCACTGGTGAGCCTGTGGCAGCTTTGACAGGAGGAAGAATACAAAACTCTGGTGTCCTAAATTGACTGCATCTGTTTAGTCTTCCTGAAGTTTGGTTTCTCTTCACAGTTCTTTACCTTTTGCTCCTAACTATTACTTTGACCTACTAAGTAGCTGTTTGTTTCACCCCAGAAATGGCTTTACTTTGGTGAGAGAAAAAAATAACCCATAAATATAATTTTTAAAGCACTACTGGGTGTACATGATAGTAAAGTGTGTGACAAATATATGTTTTTAATCTATGCAATAACTGAAGTTAGTGCTGGCCGCCAGCAGCCCATATCCCTGTGGTGTTTCTTACCGTTGATTTACTGATGCTATAAATAATTGTCTTCCTTTAGTTTCATTTTGCTGTTCATTTTACCTTTTGTATTGAAAATGTGTAAAAGTGACAAAAAGAGCAAAAGGGCATTTTGTATACAGTCAAAATCTTTTGGGAGTGCCAAGACACTCTTACTGAAACCGATTATGTAGAAACAAAAACAACAAAACAGTTACTCCCCCAATTCACAAAACAGACAAAGACAATGATAAATAAAGGATATCTTTGGATTGAGAAAATAATTGACACTTGTTAACAAAACATGTCCAAACTGGAGTCACTTGTACTGAGCCACACATCAGCAAACCAAGACTTATACCTAACCTGATTGCAGTTTAAGCTTCACCCATGAATGTAGCTAAAGGTTACCAATCAATCTGGAATTTTCTGGTTAGCACTAGTGAGGTAATCTGCCCAATAGACCCTTTCTGTCCCCTTTCAAAGGAAGGAGGCCTCGCCTGAAACAAAACACCCTTTCCTTTGTCACCCTCTTTCAGCCTGTAAAAGTCTTCCATAGCTTCCATAGTCTTCTTATAACTCATCGAAGCTCCTTTCTACGTTCTAGATGGGATGCTGCCTGATTAACTGTTGACTAAAGCCAGTTTGATCTTCAAATTTACTCAGTCAAATTTTGCTTTCTAATAGATTTGGTGGCAGCAGTGGGTTCTGAAGTGAACTTCTGGGGGCTTTGGAAACAACCAGAAACACAGGAGCAGTACCCATGAACATTTCTGAGTCCTTTCTTGCCATTTCTGAGGGCTGTAAATTCCTCTTGGTTCTGACTTCAATTCTGGTGCTGAGCTTCTGATCTAATTGGCTTTCCTGTCAGTTCGACATTGGGAGCTGCTGGTAGTTCAGGCCACAATTCTTGTTGAATTGCTGGATACCCCCAGCCCTTGTTTCTGTTCCCAAATCCACATGGGAACTGTTCGTGGCAGTCTGCAATTCCCCAGTTATGTGGAGTCCCCAGTCCCCATTTGTTGAGGTCTGCTGGTTCAGTACTTCCCCCAGCCCAAGATTCCATGGTGGGAATTAGTAGTGGGCCACACAGGGTCTTGTCCAGGCTGCAGCAACATCTTTTGGTTACTGCTGGTGTGTTAAGGTGCGCAGGTTTGTTGGTCTTGTTTTGTGTAGAGAAAAGCTATTGCTAAAGGAATCTGGGAAGCAGCTACAAAACTGTTGGACAAAAGTCTAGCATTTAAAAGCTGTTAAAGCTCTTTCCACCTAACCCAAGACTCAAGTTAGGATAAGTTAGTCATGGGACAGGTTAGATTGACCCTAGGTCACCTGCCAACCTCAATATCTACACAATGAGGTATATGGCAAACACCACACAACCCCCAACCCAGAGGCACATCCCTTTTAAGTATTAGTTTGACTCCAAGAGACCCAAAGGCTTAGCTTAAAAAAAAAAAAAAAATTAAATGAGACCTTTAAATTCCAAAAAAGTTGAGTGTGTCACCTTACAGCACACCTGTTAATTTCATGTCTAAGACTATGGTTACGGAATGTATAAATATCTATGAAAGTGGCAAAATCTTACTAAAGGCAACCTAGAATTAAAATAGCCATTATGGGGAGCATCTCAATTAGACAAGATCATTCACTTAAAAAGTACACTTGAAAGCAAGGGTTCCTGAATTAAACAGAATGGGGTATCTACTTTAATTGGTGTGCAAAAACTTCTAAAAGGCTTCAAGATTCTAAACTATTTCATTAAAAAATTTGTTGCTAAAGGCTCATGAAAAATTAAAGACATAAGAAGTACCTAAAACAAATGACAATAAAGCTGACACGACTCCTATCACTCTCCTCTACCTTTCTTTACCTGAGTACTCATGTTCTAACTCTGTCTGAACTGCCTTTCCACTCTGAAGAGACTATTAAACAGTTACCTTTACAATAAACCACCCAAGGTCCTGGGTGATCCTTCTCGGGTATCCTTAACTCCTTGGTCAACAATGAAATAAGGGTCATAATTATAGAATTCCTAAGGGGAGGATCCCCAAAAGTGTTCTGAAGAATTTAGTTATTATTAGGGCCTACAACCCCAGTCTGCCAGATCCTTATCAGCTTGTGCAAATGATGGTGGGACCTGGTAAAGTCCAAGAATGGATGTGGGAAGCAAAATGGCAAAACACTGAGGACAGTTTTTGAGATGTTTGATTTTCAGCATGGTCCCCTCATGAACCCATAGAAACTCACAAAATAGCAACAAATCTTTTAGTGTCTGAACTTACAACCACAGCTAAACACTGTGAAAGGTCTTTGGAACACAACTGCAAACAAAAGTCGGCCACACTACTGGCCTTACAGCTACAACAGACCCAAAGCCACGCACCTGAGATACTGCTTGGCTGCCCACATTACACCCTCCAGGTATCCACCATCAGAATGATGGTCCAAGGGTGAATGTTTCATTTGTAATCACCTGGACACTGGAAAAAGAAGTGTACTCAAAGGTCCTATGCAAATTCTTAAAAAAAAAATTTTTTTTTAATATTTTTGAGAGAGAGAATGAGAGCAGGGGAGGGCAGAGAGAGGAGACACAGAATCTGAAGCAGGCTCTAAGTCATGCAAATTTTTAAAAAAAATTTTTTAAATGTTTGTTTTTGAGAGAGAAAGCGTGAGCACGAGTGGAGGAGGGGCAGAGACAGAGGGAGACACAGAATCTGAAGCAGGCTTCAGGAACAGAGCTGTCAGCACAGAGCCCAGCATGGGGCTTGAACTCATGAACTGTGAGATCATGACCTGAGCTGAAGTCAGGAGCTTAAATGAGCCAGCCAGGCACCCCTGGGCCATGCAAATTCTTAAATACCAACTCGAATGAAGTAGCTCTTCGGTCAGAAGCTGTTAATTGGAGCCTAATGGGAATATTTTTAAGGCCTTCTCCCCTTAACTAAAATGAAACTATGTACCCAGAAGGCAAGAAAAACTTTCTAAAGCCCTCATAAAAGGATTAATAGGTGGATCAGTCTATGATGTCATTTTAGTTACAACCCAATTCCTTGAGGAATTAAAAGCAACTGTCCTTTGGGAGCCCAGGTGGCTCAGTTGGTTAAGCTTCAGACTCTTGCTTTTGGCTCAGGTCATGATCTCATGGTTCTTGACATCAAGCCATGCATCAGGCTCACAATGACAGCGCAGAGCCTACTTGGGGTTCTCTCTTTTTCTCTGCCTCCTGACCCCTCACTCTCTCTCTCAAATTGAATAAAAACTACTTTACAAATCTTTACAAAACCAGAAAAGCAGCTCCAGAAACAATTTAAAGCCCACCTATTCTTTTTACCAATCCCCAAACCTCCTCTATTTATCCTGAAAGACTTTTTGTAAATATTGTAAAAGTTTTGGCCCTAAAAAACAAAAGTTGGGCACAGAGGAACTTACATTCTTTCTCTGTGCCTTTGAAATGTAAATGTTCTACTTGATCCCTCCAGGAATTCTTACCTAGATCTCTTTAAAATGCCAATTTCAGGAATAAGAACGGCTATGGTTATGGATGGTTGGGTGTAGGAAGACCCAGAATTCATCTCCGCCCTAGGCACACCAAATTTACACCTGTTTATTCCTCCTGAAGAACTAAGGCCTGAATGGACAGCTTCTGCACAAGACCAGATAGATAATGCAAGAGATGGAGGCAAAGGGACCTTGTGCGGATTCATTTGCCCTGGGGTGCAGAAAAACATCAAAACGAAACAAACCCTGAAGTTTAAAAAAGGCAACTAGAATATAAAGGAACCAGCCCTGAGCCCTGCCAAATGGCAGCAGAGCTACTGGACTCTCTCCAGCTCAGAGGGGCTGGCAAGTGCCACTGTTTATGTTCCTCTTCTACCTTGATAGTATAGATGGGAAGAGTGTCCAGACTCCATAGCCATCCTGCCACCTTTGGGAGCCCTGGGGACCTAGCCCATACCAGCCCCAAGTGGCGTGGTTTAAAAGAACAAGTAGAATATAAAGGATCTACCCTAGAACTTGGCCAAATGTCAGGAGAGCTTTCTGGGTTAAAAGGGTTGGCAAGTGGTATGGTTTTCATTTCCCCTCCACTTTGATAGTGTGGATAGCAGCAGGGTCCAGGCAGCCTAGCTGATCTATGACCTCAGTGAGCCCTGGGCTCAAAGGTCCACACTAGCCCCAGACATCCCATCAAGGCCACCCAACACGGAACATGTTGGTAAATCCCTGGTCAGCGCTCACTACAGCTTCAGCCCTCTTGCCCAGATGACACAGGTACAAAACACCCCGGAACATCCCAGGCCCATAATTTTAGATGCATCCAACATTGGAGCATCTAAAAAAATATAGCGAATATTAGCAGACAAAAAGGGAGAAATTGACAATAGTAAAATAATACTAGGCGACTTTAACAACCCACTTACATCAATGGATAGATCATCCACGCAGAAAAATCAATGCACATGGAACATTTTCCAGGATAGATCACATGTTAGGCCACAAAACAAGTCTCAATGAATTCACAAAGATTAAAATCCTATTAAGCATCTTTCCCAACAACAATGGTATGAAACTAGTAATCAATTAGAAGAAAAAAATGGGAAAAACATGGCAGGTGAAACAATATACTACTGGACAACCCATGTGTCAATGAAAAAAATCAAAGAGGAAATAAAAATACATGGAGACCAATAAAAATGAAAACACAACGCTTCAAAATCTTTAAGACACAACAAAAATAGTTCCAGGAGGCCTATTTCAAGAAACAAGAAAAAGCTCAAATAACCTAACCTTAAGCCTAAAGGAACTAGAAAAAGAATAATGCAGAAAATGCATTTAACAATATTCAACAACTGTTCACGATATAAACTTTCAATGAAATGGCCTTAGAGAACATACCTTAACATAATAAAAACAATTTTTGACAAAAACACAGCTAACATCATACTCAATGGTGGGAAACTGAGAGCTTTTCCTCTAGGATCAGGAAAGAGACAGGATGTTCACTGTCTCCACTTTTACTCAATCTAGTACTGGAAGTTCTAGCAATAGCAATCAGACAAGAAAAACTGAAGGGTCCAAATTGGTATGAAAAAAGTAAAATTGTCACTATTTGTAGGTGACATGACACGGTACATAGGAAACTCTAAAGACTCCAACCAAAAACTACTGGCAGTAATAAATCTAGTAAAGTTGCAGAATACAAAGTTAATATATAGAAATCTGTTGTTTCTGTACACTAATAATAACATTGCAGAAAGAGAAATTAAGAAAACAATCCTATTTACAATTGTACCAGAAATAAAATTCATAGGAATAAACTTAACCAAGGAGGTAAAAAAAACCTGTACTTTAAATATTATAAAACACTGATGAAAGAAACTAAAGATGGGGTGCCTGGGTGGCTCAGTCAGCCAAGCATCCGACTTAAGCTCAGGTCATGATCTCACAGTTTGTGAGTTCAAGCCCCATGTTGGGCTCTGTGCTGACAGCTCAGAGCCTGGAGCCTGCTTCAGATTCTGTGTCTTCCTCTCTCCCTCCCTCCCCTGCTCATGCTCTGTCTCCCTCTCTCTCTCTCTCTCAAAAATAAAAGAAACTAAAGATGACACAAATGGAAAGACATACATGCTCACAAATTCGAAGAATTATTGTTAAAATGTCCATACCTCTTAATTTTTTTTTAATGTTTGCTTATTTTTGAGACAGAGCATGAGCAGAGGAGGGGTAGAGAGAGAGGGGGAGACACAGAATCCGAAGCAGGCTCCAGGCTCTGAGCTGTCAGCACAGAGCCTGACACGGGACTTGAACCCATGAGCTGTGAGATCATGACCTGAGCTGAAGTCAGATGCTTAACTGACTGAGCCATCCAGGCGCCCCTAAAATGTCCATACCTCTTAAAGCAATCTACATATTCAATGTAATCCCTATCAATATACCAATAGCATTTTTCATAGAACTATAACAAATAATCCTAAAATTTGCATGAATCTGCCAAAGACTCCAAATAGCCAAAGCAATCTTGAGAAAGAAAGTATCACAATCCTAGATTTCAAGATATACTACAAAGCCATAACAATCAAATAGTATGGCACTGGGCAGAAATAGATACACATATCAATGGAATAGAATAGAAAGCCTCAGAATAAAACCATGCATATAAACCCATGCATATGTGGTAAGTTCATTCATGACAAAAGGGGCAAGAATATGCAGTGGGGAAAAGACAGTCTGTTCAGTAAATGGTGTTGGGAAAACCGAAGAGCTGTATGCAAAAGAATGAAACTGGACCACTTTCTTATATCATGCACAAAAACAAACTAAGAGTAAATTAAAGACCTAAAGGAGAGATCTGAAACCATAACACTCTCATAAGAAAACATGGGCAGTAATCTCTTGCATTGGCCTTAGCAACATTTATCTAAATATGTCTCCTCAGACAAAGGAAACAAAAGCAAAATTAAACTATTGGGACTTCACCAAAATAAAAAGCTTTTGCACAGCAAAGGAAACCATCAACAAAATGGTAAGACAGCTACTGAATGGGAGAAGATATTTGTAAATGAGACTTTATACAACTCAACACCAAAAAGCCAAATAATCAGATTAAAAAATGGGCATGGGATCTGAACAGACATTTTTTGAAAGAAGACACGCAGATGGCCAACATCACTAATTATCAGGGAAATGTAAATCAAAACCACACTGAGATGTTACCTCATACCAAAAACAAGACACAACAAGCACTGGCAAAGTTGTGCACTGTTGGTTGGAATATAAATTGGTATAGCTACTATGGAAAATAATATGGAGGTTCTTCAAAAAATTAAAATAGAAATACCATATAATCTAGTACTTTCACTATGGAGTATTTAGCCAAAGAAAACAAAAATGCTAATTTTAAAAGATCTATGCATCCCTATCTTTATTGCAGCATTATTTGCAAAGTGTTAACTGACAGAAGAATGGATAAAGATGTGGTTTATATATGCAATAGAATATTATTCAGCCATAAAAAAATGAGATATTGACATTTGAGAAAATAAAGATGGACCAGGAGGGTATTATGCTAAGTGAAATCAGTCAGAGAAAGACAAATATCATATGATTTTACTAATATGTCGAATTTAGAAGACAAATGCACAAACAAAAAAAAAATGCATTAGAGGCCCATAAATACAAAGAAAAAAACCTGACAGTGGCCAGAGGGGAGGGGTTAGGGAGATGAGCAAAATGTGTTAAGGGGAGTAAGAGAGAGAGGCTTCCAGTTATGGAATGAATAGGTCACAGGGATAAAAGGGACATCATGGGGAATACAGCTAGTGGTATTGTAATTGTGTTGTATGAATGTTGTATGGTGACAGCTGGTAGGTAACTTACAGTCAGCACGGCATAACCTGTAGAGTTGTCAAATCGTTGTACAGCTTAAACTAATAAAGATTGTATGCTAACTATCCTTCAATAAAAATGAAACACCAATTTCAGGGAGGAAATTCTTTTTTGTTTTTAAATGTTCATTTACTTGTGAAAGAGATTGCACATGCATGCACATAGGGGAGGGGCAGAGAGGGGGACAGAGGATCCCAAGTGGGATCCTCCACTGACAGCAGAGAGCTCCATGCGGGGCTCAAACTCATGAACTTGGAGATTAACACCTGAGCCAAAGTCAGAAGTTTAACGACTGAGCCACCCAGGTGCCCCTCAGGGAAAAAAATCTTATCAGAAAACAAACAAACAAACAAAAACAAAGGAGAAAGTATTATTTTAAAACTTAGGCAAATAGATAGTTGAGTAGAGAGAAACAGAGTTAAGATGATCGAGGAGCAGGGGGACCCTAGGCTCACCTTATCCCTCAAGTACAGCTAGATAATCATTCTAAATACCCAAGATATCAAACTGAGGGCTGAGCGAGAAAATCTGCATAACTAGAGACAGAAAAAATGGCCACAGCATGGAAGGTAGGAGATGAAGAGAGTCGATTTGGGAGAGAGAAGATCTGTGGGTGCTACCATGGGGAGGGACCCCGATCACAAATAGAGGAGTGAAAGAAAAAGAGAGAATGAGTGAAAGCACGAGAAGAGAAATGCACAAGAAAAACTTCCATAAAACTATTGGCTGGGAAAGAGAGAGGGGCTGAATACTGCAAGTTTTTACAAACAGCAGAGTGCAGAGTCTCAAGTTTCAAAGGTCAACACCATCACCAGGGTCGGTGCTCTGGTGGGAAAGGAGGGAAGAGAACCAGAAGCAGGTGGTGTGGTCTCAGGATCCCTTGGGTCACATGGGGAGAAGCAGTTCCCCTGCTTGGAGTGCATTTGGGAGATGTGGCAAAGCCTCTCTGGTGGGCAAAAGACTTGGCATGTGCCATTGAGCTGTCCCATACACTAACATAGGAATGGGGATACCGGCTGAGGGCAACAAGCCTTGGTGTCGGCTTTCTCCTGAGCTTTACCCTAACCTCTAAACTGCTGCCCTGTCACACAACTTACTTCTGAGACAAGCCAGCATGGCCACAGCACAGCAAGACCCTCCCCTAGAGGATCAGTGTGTGTCTGTGCCGCACTAATCTCTAAAATGTGGAGTTTTGAAACCCAGCCATACACCTGAGATAAAACACAGGAGTGCTGTGCCACCTGGCAGGCATATAGCTTGGATGCAGACAGGGTGAAGGCAGGGATCTGGTGGAAACTGGGGACACAAGAGGTTGTTTTATTGTTTGCTCTTCTGTGAAGGCTTCCTGAACAGTGACACTGCAAGCTTCCTGCTGACAGGATTAAAGAGTGGAGTATGACCATCTTCCCTTCCCTCTCCCACTCATCAGCACAGACTGACTTCAGTGAGCAAAACAGTGCCACCTAGTGGAGGCCAGAGCCACTTACACCAAACCCCACCCCCTTGCACCCTGCAGGTGCATCTCCACTAGGACAAGTCTGCCTGAGAATCAGCACAGTAGGCCCCACCCCCAGAATACCAGCACAAACCCATCTCATGCACAGTCTATTAATCACAGAGTGTTGTAAAGCTTCAGCTCTAGGATAAAGAGGATCTAGCTTCCTTTCATGTTGTTGTTGTTTAATAGGATAAAGAAAAAGCAATCTTTAATTTTTTTTAATTTTTAATTTAATTATTTTAAAAATTGATTTATTATTTTGTGGATCTAGCTTCTTTTAACAAGCAGACCAAAACATACCTAGGTTTTACCTTCCTTTTGTCTTTTTTGTACCTCTTCTTAATATAGCTATTACTCTTAGAAGGAGGGATATAACAGGCTTTCCTAACAATGACACACAAAAAATATGACAAGAAGGAGGAATTCACCCCAAAAGAACAAACGGGGGAATAATGGCCAAGAATTTAATCAATGCAGATATAGGTAAGATGTCTGAACTAGAATTTAAAACAACAATTTTAAGGACATTAGCTGGGTTTCTAAAAAGCATAGAAAACATCAGAGAATTCCTTACTGCAGAGATAAAAGAACTAAAAACTAGTCAGGCCAAAATTAAAAATGTTATAACTGAAATGCAAATCTGAATGGATACCATGACAACGAGGATGGATAAAGCAGAGGAATGAATCAGTGATACAGAAGATAAATATGGAAAATAAGGAAAAGAAGAGGGAAAGAAAGGTATTGGATGACGAATGTAGACTTAGGGAATTCAGTGACTCCTTAAAGTATAATAATATCCATATCATAGGAGTCCCAGAAGATGAGGAGAGATAAAAAGGAGAAGGTTTGTTTAAGCAAATTATAGCTGAAAAATCCCCTAATCTGGGAAAGGAAACCGGCACTGAAATCCAAGAAGCAAAGAGAACTGGCACTAAATTCAACAAAAGGTGGCCATCACCAAGATGTATCATAGTCATATTCACAAGATACACAGACAAGAAAATAATCTTGAAAGCAGCAAAGGAAAAAAAATCTTTAACTTAAGAGGGAAGACAGATCAGATTCACAGCAGATCTGTCCACAGAAACTTGTCAGGCCAGAAGGAGTGGCAGGATATATTCAATGTGCTGAATGGGAAAAATATGCAGCTAAGAATACTTTATCCAGCAAGGCTGTCATTCAAAATAGAAGGAGAGATAGAGTTTCCCAGACAAACAAAAACTAAAGGAATTCAAGACCACTAAACCAGCCCTGCAAGAAATATTAAAGGCAACTCTTTGGGGTGGGGTGGAGGGGGGAAATCAAAAGCAACACAGACTAGAAAGGAACAGAGAACATCACCAGAAATCCCAAGTTTACAGGTAACACAAAGGCACTTAATTCATATCTATCAATAATTATTTTGAATATAAATGGAATAAATGCTCTAATCAAAAGACACAGAGTATCAGAATGGATAAAAGAAAACAAGACTTATTTATATGCTGTCTACAAGACTCATTTTAAACCTAAAGACACCTGCAGGTTAAAAGTGAAGGGATGGAAAAGCATCCATCATGCTGGTGGATGTCAAAAGAAAGCCGGAGTAGCCATGCTTATATCAGACAAACTAGGTTTTTTTTTTCTTTTCTTTTCTTTTTTTTCTTTTCTTTTCTCTTTCTTTCTTTTCTTTCTTTCTTTCCTCCTTCTTCCTCTTTCTCTCTTTCTTTCTTTCTTTTTAAAATTTATTTAATTTTGAGAGACAGAGACAGCGTGAGCAGGGGAGGGGCAGACAAAAAGGGAGACACACAATCTGAAGCAGTTCCAGGCTCTGAGCTGTCAGCACAGAGCCTGACGTGGGGCTCTAACTCATGAACTGCGAGATCATGACCTGAGCCGAAGTCAGATGCTTAACCGACTAGCTACCCAGGCCCCCCAACAAACTAGGTTTTACATCAAAGACTGTACCAAGAGATGAAGAAGGGCATTACATCATAATTAAGGGATCAATCCAACAAGATCTTACAATTGTAAGTATTTATGCCCCCAAATTGTAGCGCCCAAATATATAAATCAATGAATAACAAACATAAAGAAACTCGTTGATAATAGTAGGGGACTTTAACATCTCATTTATAACAATGGACAGATAATCTAAGCAGAAAATAAACAAGGAAACAATGGCTTTGAATGACACACTGGACCAGATGGACCTAACAGATGTATTCAGAACATTCTATCCTAAAGCCACAGAATACACATTCTTTTTCAGTGCATATGGAACATGCTCCAGAATAGATCACATACTGGGCCACAAATCAGCCCTCAGCAAGTAAAAAAGATTGAGATCATACCCATGAATATTTTCAGATCACAACACTATTAAACTTGGAGTTAACCACAAGAAAAAAATTTGGAAAGACCAAAATACATGGGAGTACAGAATTACTAAAGAATGAATGGGTTATATGGAATTAAAGGCGAAATAAAAAAGTACATGGAAGCAAATGAAAATAAAAACACAACAGTCCAAAAACTTTGGGATGCAGCAAAGGTGTTCCTAAGACGAAAGTATAATGCAATACAGGCCTACCTCAAGAAGCATGTCTCAAGTACACAACCTAAAATTACACCAAAAGGAGCTAGAAAAGAAGCAGCAAATAAAGCCTAAAGCCAGCATAAGAAAGGAAATAATAAACATTAGAGCAGAAATAAATGATATACAAACAAAGAAACAAAAAACCCCAGTAGAACAGATCAACAAAACTAAGAGCTGGTTCTTTAAAAGAATTAATAAAATTGATGAACCCCTATCCAGACTTATCAAAAAGAAAAGACAAAGGACCCCCAAAAATAAAATCATGAACGAAAGAGGAGAGATCACAACCAACACCACAGAAATACAATTATAACAGATTACGAAAAATTATATGCCAACAAACTGGACAATCTGCAAGAAATGGACAAATTCCTAGAAACATAAAAACTACCAAAAATGAAATAGGAAGAAATAGAAAATTTGAATAGATCCATAGTAAGCAAAGATTGAATAGGTAATCAAAATTTTCCCAACAAACACAAGTCTAGGCCCAGATGGCTTCTCAGGGGAATTCTATCAGACATTTAAAATACCTGTTCTTCTCAAACTGTTCAAAAAGAAAAAAAGAAAGAAAGAAAGAAAGAAAGAAAGAAAGAAAGAAAGAAAGAAAGAAAGAAAGAAAGGAAGGAAGGAAGGAAGGAAGGAAGGAAGGAAGGAAGAAAGAAAAGAAAAGAAAAGAAAAGAAAAGAAAAGAAAAGAAAAGAAAAGAAAAGAAAAGAAAAGAAAAGAAAAGAAAAGAAAATCTTCCAAACTCATTCTATGAGACCAGCATTACCCTGATTCCAAAACCAGACAAGACCCCACTAAAAAGAAGAATTACAGGCCAATATTCCTGATGGGCATGGATGCAAAAATTCCCAACAAGATACTAGGAGGTCAAATTCAACAGTGTATTAAAGGAATTATTCATCATGATCAAGGGGGATTTATTCCTGGGATGCAATTATGGTTCAATATTTGTAAATCAATCAACATGATACACCACGTTAATAAAAGAAAGGATAAAAACCACATAATCCTGTCAATAGATTCAGAAAAGAAGCATTTGACAAAATACAGCATCCATTCTTGATAAAAACCCTCATCAAAGTAGGGATAGATGGAAAATACCTCAATATCATAAAGGCAATATACAAAAGACACACAGCTAATATCACCCTCAATGGGGAAAAAAATGAGACCTTTTCCCTAAGGTCAGGAACAAGACAGGGATGTCTACACTCACCATTACTATTTAACATAGTACTGGAAGTCTTAGCCTCAGCAATCAGACAACCAAAAGAAATAAAGTCATCTAAATTGGAAAGGAAGAAGTGAAACTTTCACTATTTGCAGACAACATGATACTCAATGTAGAAAACCCAAAAGATTCCACCAAAGAATTGCTACAACTGATACATGAATTCAGAAAAGTTGCAAAATATAAAATCAATGTACATAAATGTTGCATTTTTATACACCAGTAATGAAGCAGCAGAAAAAGAAATGAAGGAATTGATCCCATTTATAATTGCACTAAAACCCATAAGATTCCTAGGGATAAAGCTAACCAAAGACATAGAAAGTCTGTACTCTGAAAACTATAGAACACTTATGAAAGAAATTGAAGAGGACACAGAGAAATGGAAAAATATTCCATGCTCATGGACTGGAAGAACAACCACTGTTTAAACGTTTATAATACCCCAAAAATCTATACATTTAATGCAATCAAAATACTATCAAATGCTATCATTTGATAGCACTATACAAAATTCTATCAAAATACCATCAGCATTTTTCACAGCACTAGAGCCAATAATCCTAAAATTTGTATGGAACGACAAAGACACTGAAGAGCCAAAGCAATCTTGAAAAAGAAAAGTAAAGCTGGAGGCATCATGGTTCTGGACTTCAAGCTATATTACAAAGCTGTAGTCATCAAGACAGTATCGTACTGGCACAAAAACAGATCTATGGAACAGAATACAGAACCCAGAAGTGGACCCACAACTATATGGTCAACTCATCTTTGACAAAGTAGGAAAAAATATCCAATGGAAAAGAGACAGTTTCTTGAACAAATGGTGTTGGGAAAAGAGGATAGCAATATGCAAAAGAATGAAACCAGACCACTTTCTTACACTATACACAAAATAAATTCAAAGTGAATGAAAGACCTAAATGTGAGATAGGAAACCATCAAATCCTAGAGGAGAACATAGGCAGCAACCTTTTTGACCTCAGCTGCAGCAACTTCTTACTAGACATGTCTCTGGAGGCAAGGGAAACAAAAGCAAAAACATGAACTATTGGGACTTCATCAAGATAAAAAGCTTCTGCACAGTGAAGGAAACAACGAAACTAAAAGGCAGCCTATGAAATGGGAGAAGATATTTGTAAATAATATATCTGATAAAGGGTTGGCATCTAAAATCTATAAAGAATTTATGAAACTCAACACCAAAAATCAAATAATCCAATTAAGAAATGGGCAGAAGACATGAATAAACAGTTTTCCAAAGAAGACATCTAGATGGCTAACAGACATATGAAAAGATGCTCAACATCACTCATCATCAGGGAAATACGAATCAAAACCACAATGAGATACCACCTCATACTTGTCAGAATGGCTAAAATTAACAGCACAGGAAATAACAGGTGTTGGTGAGAATGTGGAGAAAGGAGAACCCTTTTGCGCTGTTGGTGGGAATGGAAACTGGTGCAGCCACTCTGGAAAACAGTATGGGGGTTCCTAAAGAAGTTAAAAATAGAAGTACCCTATGACCCAGCAATTATACTACTAGCTATTTACCCAAAAGACACAAAAATACAGATTTGAATGGGTACATGCACCCTTTTGTTTATAGCAGCACTATCAACAATAGCCAAACTATGGAAAGAGCCCAAATGTTCAATGACTCATAAATGAATAAATCAGATGTTATTCATATATATATATATATCATATGATATACATATACATGTATATACATATACATATACATGTACATATACATGATATATCATATCCATATATATTTCATTCCATCAAAAGGAATAAAATCTTGCTATTTGCAATGATGTGGATGGAGCTAGAGTATATTATGCTAAGCGAAATAAGTCAGTCAGAGAAAGACAAATATCATCATCATATGATTTCACTCATATGTGGAATTTTAAGAAACAAAACAGATGAGCATATGGGAAGGGGACAAAAGAGGGAAACAAATAATAAGAGACTACAATAGGGAACAAAATGAGCGTTGATGGAGGGTGGTGGGTGGGGAATGGGATAAATGGGTGATGGGTTTTAAGGAGGGCACTTGTGATGAGCACTGAGTGTTATATGTAAATGATGAATCACTAAATTCTATTCCTGAAAACAATATTACACTGTATGTTAACTAGAATTTAGTTAAAATTTTGAAAAAAGCCCAAAACTTAGGCAAATGAAAAACTTGTCTTACCCATAAATATTAATAGAAGGATTTTGCCATCTAAGAAGATAATGTCAAATCATTCTATCTGCCAGAAATGCAATTTAGATCCAATCTCTTTTATAACTAATGGTTATAAATGGAAGGCACAAGGTCTTTGCGTCTGTCTTTATGTTTATTTGTTTCTCTCTCTATATGCTGTAGAGATGTGGTATTTTCTACCTCTGGATAGTATTGCTAAAATTAACTTATAAAAGGGTTCTATGTAATTGGCTTGAAGAGAATTAAGCACTTATATGCATTAAGGATTCCTAAAACTCTCAGAATTATAATAGAAACTAACACAAATGCTTTTTAAGTTCATGCAATCTGAAATAATCTTTGGTAAATAGAAGCTAGTTGAAATTTGGATCGATTAACATAGATATGTCTTCAGAATTATCAGCATTAAAATTAATGTAGATGTATACCTTTATTCTACTTGGGTTTATTAGTCAAATTAGGTCATGTTATTTACGTTTCAAAATTTGTCAGTGAGAAAGAGTGAGGGCTGATAGCTGAGTTTGTCTCATGAAGTTTTTGTGGGTAATCTAAACATAATCATTAAAAACAGTGAATTAAATAGATGTAAAAGAGAAAAAAAGGTTTAGGTCAACTTTTTAAATAGTGTCCCCAAATCTTTTTGGTAGCCTGAAACCTTAAAGTTTTGCTAAGTTAAATTAAATATCTACATTATTTCCCAAAACATTAAATATTGAAAAAATTACTGAACACAGGTTTACCCACTTTTGGCTTCCTTTTACAGAGACACTAAAGATATTTGAATCTATTAGTAATCATGCTTTGTGCCACAAATAAAGAATTTACTGTGAGAAAGTACATGTTTCTACAGATTAAAAAAAATTTATAATTTGTTAAGTCACAAAATGCTCATGTAAAAGTGCTCAATTGCTTACTTCTTTATTTTCACTAAAAATTAATTTTTTAGTGTTAGAAATACCAATACATGTAATTAAAGCTGCTAGAAATAATAAGGGAAACCTCTCCATATGTAAGAAAAGTAGGATATATGTTTTTGGTAAAAGAAGGTATGAGAGATGGAGATGTATTTTTATTAAGGAAAAATGAAGTAATTTTGTCTTCAAGTTAAAACTGGTTATTTCAGAATAAGAGTAAAAAAACTGGACAAAATTGTAGAAGGTTTGAATTTTGGGAAAATGCAACCTTGGGAAAGGAATTTTATGGCAGTCAAGCTGGTTAAGATCAGAATAATTTAATTTAAATTTAAAAAGATGAGTTTTAATATCATTGGTACAAAATTACAATTGGTTTTTCCTCTGTTACAAGGACAAAGTTTTGCTGGACTTTAGGTCTGCTTTTGGTAACAGATAGTGAAAGTTTCTTTACCTTTTAAATAATCTGTACTGGAAGCAAAGACTTTGTGTCTTAAGAAAATAATTAACTGTGCATGATGTTAAACTTTATCTTTGGGTCTTTGATTATTTAAGAAAAACAGCCTTATCGGGCTCTTGGGTAGCTCAGCTGGTTAAGCGGCCAACTTTGCCTCAGGTCATGATCTCCTTGCAGTCTGGGTTCTAGCCCCCCGTGTTGGGCTCTGTGCTGACAGCTCAGAGCCTGGAACCTGCTTTAGATTCTGTCTTCCTTTATCTCTGCCCACCCCCCACCCCACTCATTCTCTCTCTCTCTCTCTCTCAAAAATAAATGAACTTTAAAAAAATTTTTTTAAAAAAAGAAAAACCCAGCCTTCTAAATTCCTAAAGTTTTCTAAGTTCCTGTGTCCTGCTATGATATTATAATTCCAGTTATCATTTTAAAATGTGTCACAGAAATAACCAAATTCCTTGTCAATTTCATTATAATCAACTCTCATCACATCTTTAACAATAGGAATTTTTAAAGTATTTTGGCATTTGCAGATAGTTATTGTTTTACTCAGATGCTTTTCAAAAAGTGCTCTTGCAAAAGTGCATTGTATTTCAAAGAGACTCATTTAAAGCATTTTGACAAGTACAGGTTTCTGATAACTTTCAGATCATAAGAATTGAGCTGGATAAGAACTTCTAGAACTACTAGGAAAACAAGATTCAAGCAGAACAAGTAATTAATACACAAGACTGAATGAACTCAGAAGGATGATCATAATTTTTAATTTTTAATTTATTATTTATTATTTTTAAAGCTTATTTATTTTGAGAGGGAGAGTGAGAACAGGGAAGAGGCAAAGAGAGGAAGAGAAAGAGGATCCCAAGCAGGCTCTGCACTGTCCGTTCAGAGTCTGATGCAGAGTGCTCAAACTCAGGAACCATGAGAACATGACCTGAGCTAGAGTTGGATGCTTAGCTGACTGAGCCACCCAGGTGCCCCTCTTTTTTTTTTTTTTTTTTTTAATTTTGAGAGAATGAGAGTGAGCCAATATGTAGGGGAGGGGCAGAGAGAGGGGGAGAGAAAATCTGAGGGGCTTGAACCCATGAACTGTGATATCATGACCTGAGCTGAAGTTGGATGCTTAACTGACTGAGCCACCCAGGTGACCCAAATGATTATAATTCTTTACGAGGTTTTATTTGAAACATTGCTGGTTCTTTTATGTTTTGCTTTTTCAAATTTAAGGAAACTTTTTCTTAAGTGATCTATGACTTCTAGCAATTTATTAAAGTGTACCTTTCTGAATGAAGATTGAACATTTACTTTTTCTCTGATTCCTCCAGAATTTGAAAACTCTTGAATATTCTTTTCATGGCAATATAACTGGTTATTTGCATAAATTCAATAACAATCTGTTCTGTTCATAACACAACACCACTGAAAACTGGCTAAACCAAATACGGAATGCCATATTTAAGAGACATGTGTATAGACTCAGATATGACCAGACAGCTTTAAGGAAAAGCCAGGAAGGATCGACCTGGTGTCTACTATTAGGGTTCCTGGCAGTCTTACCAGGTAAATAAGGATGGTCACTGCCTGGCAGTCCCACGGACCTCAGGATATTTTCAGGGACCTTGAGAAGAGACAAATTCACTCAAACCATAGATTTTGCAGGTAAAATCTAATAGCTTTTAAGAGGTCAATCTGAGATTGCTTATGAAATGTTCCACCAAAGCAGTCTTAAAAAGAGCTTAGATGACCAATCATTATTCTTGCTCCACTTAAGAAAATAATCAGGCCAAGTCTAATGCAAATAAATCAGCTTTACTCTGATTATTTTTGGTTAAAAAAAATGGGGCTAATTGTAGAGAGAAAAATTATGTTTATACCTTTGTAGATATTCGATTCTAATCCTGTTATCTTTGCAGTTTTGTTATGTACCTGTAAACTAGCCTAGATCCCAAATTCTTCTAGTTTCCTCAAATATCTGGCTGTGACTTCAAACTAATGTTTCCGATTTTCTCCCATCCTTTTCATTTGTAATAATTAAGAACAAAGACTGTCCTTGAATCTCATTGGAAGGGATTATAACAGGTCCTCCTCACTACCTAGGTGGCAGCCAAACTTCAGGCACTTGAACTTTAGAGACACGTCTCACAGCCAAAGGTGGCTCCACATGACGTGTGGTTCTGTGCAGATTCTGGAGGCCTCTGAATCAAACTGATGATGAAGAACAGTAGCTCACATGGAGGTAGACGGCTTCCACCAAACAATACTTCCTACTGTAAACATAAAACACTGTCCTCTTTTCTTTCTTTCCCTTGCTCTGGCAATAGCCTTGAAAGACAACACCATCGCCCACATCTTCCTTGGCCATTGCTAAGGAGTAACTTTTCAGACTGCTAGATTTGTCCTCAAAAACTCCAATTTGTCTATGATGCTAAAATACCTGAACAATGCGCCACCTTAGCAGAAATAGTTTGTGCTCCGACAGAATGTACATTTGACTGTTGTGGTTATTCTCCTTGGGCCTATGACTTCCTAGACAGCTCACACAAACTGGGCAATGTCTCCTCTTAGGTTACTGAACTGTGCTCTTAACTGTTCACAGAGTGAGACACCTCATTGCTCGACTCCCCTGAATTTACACTGTCAAGTTAGAAAGATCTACCAGGAGGAGTTCAAATTCAGAATTTGCTTCTTTTGGCAGGCCCCCTACTTCCCTGGTTAGGAGTGAATTCAAATGAGGCTATGATCTGGAACTTCTCCTTAATTCTTGAGAAGTATTGCAGAATCTCCTTCTAAAGCAATAGAGTTCTAGACTCTGGCCAAAGTTGATCTTGATTATGGGATAGCCCTCGATTATCTCCGAAGAAGGAGGTATCTGTGCTGGGGCCGCCACTTGCTGCACCTTGATTAACACCTCCGGGGAAGTTAAAACTCAGTTACATAAGATCACTGAGAAAGCCACTTGGCTTAAAAAGGTGACTCCCTCAGTCGATTCTTTCTTAGATTCATTTGATTTTTATTGCTTTGGGTCTTGGGGACCATGTCTCCTATGGACACTCCAAACACTGGGAATTATTCTACTTAAAATAATCACTGTAATTTCCCCGGAGTGCTCGATTCTCTCAAAAGCTTTCGGCGTATGTTCCCAGCCGCTACCCACCAAGCAAATGATCTACCTGAGACTGGAATGTAAGAAAAGGAACAAATGACCAACTTAAAAATTGTGAACCTGAAGTAATGGTCTGTGACTATCACAGAGATTCAGCAAAATCCATCAAGACCTGTGAATACCACACAGAAGATCATCAAAAGCCGCAAGAACTACAGAGAGGTAGATGAGAGCGGTACTGATGCCTTACATTTTGAGTGCATTGATATGGGGCCGTGGAGCACAACAGTCAAGAAGGAATTTTTGAGATGTTTTACGGTGCTTGTGTTGTATCACAGGGACAGGACTCTGCAGGCAGAAAGAGCTGCACTTGTGCTGTGAGGAGTGGCTGATACATATTTTTAAGTTTGGGGGAGGTAGAGATAACAGAAGTCTCTAAAGGGATTTCTGTATGTTAAAGAAGACTTCTGGGATCCTGAAGGTCAAGATAAAGTTACTTTTAATCTCTGGCAAAGCATAACATTAACGCTTGAGTCCCTTGAGCAACGTCACGCGCTGTGTGTCTCAGGTATTTATCGGTGGGCGGCAAGTTATAAGGAAATTTAATTTTATCTGCATTTCTCATACCTTTGTTCTCCTCATCAATATCTCTCAGTGAAGCTGAAAGTCTAATCAAAAGGGAAGAACTGTTTAAAAAGGAAACAACAGGTCCAAAATGGAGTCACTTATGCTGAGTCCCATGCCAGCAAATCAAAACTTACTATCTAGCCTCGCTCGGGAATGTTACCTCCAACCAATCAATCTGGAATGACCTGATCAGCACTAATGAGGTAATCATTTCAACAGACCCCTCCCGTTCCCTTTCAAAAGAAGGTGACCTTCCCTGAAACAACACACTGGTTCCTTGTCTCTCCCCTTTTCTGCCTAGAAGTCTTCTGTTTTGTATGGCTCCTCAAAGCTCCTTTCTCTGTGCTAGATGGGATGCTGCCTGATTCATAAACTGATGAATAAAGCCAGTTTCATCTTCGAATTTACTTAGTTGAATTGTTTGACATAATTTAACTAGAACGTTTTTGTTTTTTCTTTTCAGAAACTTATCACACATATATACTTCTTTTCAGTCTTGTTTGTTATCATTGCCCTTTAAATAAAAGTTCAAAACAGCACTTCCAGTTCGCAATTTCCTATCCTGGGCCTTCCTGAGTACTCATAAGGCTGGATGGAACTGAAAATGCTGCAGGATCCTGAGCACAGAGCATCCAGGATAAGTCCAGACTTTTTTTTTTTTTTTTTTCTACAGTGAATGGTAATGTAAACCTTTCCATTTACTTGCTTATCTGACATGCGATGTTTGTAACATATTACTTGAGTTGAATGTCCCTCTCTATATTTGCTTTCCTTTGTCCACATTCTACTCAATTCTTAACAAATTTTAATTTGGCTTTTAATCTATATCTATTGAAACCTAAGAGCCTCAAAATTCCTAAACTCAATGGAATTTCTTCATGCGTCATTTTTTGTTACATTCGCAACACTTCAGAATATGTATAATAAAAAATTTGTTTGCTTTTATCTGGGTTCCTGGGAGGTAGCCTCTAAACCCTTGGAATTTCCAGAGTGATAAGAGTGTTTTTGTTATTCATGGTAGATCCTTAATATGGTTTATGGTAATTGTGATTCAGGATGAGGGGTGGCTACCTCCAAAAGACCAACCATGTGATTAGAATGTTGGGGTTTTGAATCAAGCAATGTAAGCCTGATCTTCAAGGAGGGGAGAAGGGTAGAGACTGAGTTCAATCACGTGGCCAATGATTCAGTCAATCATGCCTAAGTAATGAAGCCTTAATACAAAGACTAGACACTGAGACTGAGCTTCTTGGTTGGCAATATGATGCATACTGATGTGCTGAGGGGAGATAATATGCCTGAGGACAATAGAAGCTTCATGTTTGGGACCCTCCTAGAACTCACTCCATGTGTTCTCTTTCTTTGGCTGGTGCTGACTGTGTCCTTTCACTATAATAAAGCTGTAAAAGTAATCTGAGTAGTATGCTGAGCTGAATAGTAAGCTCCCGAATTCTAAGACTCATTGTAATAAATTATTGAACCCAGAGAGGGTAGTGAAAACCAGTGAATTTATAGCCAGCTGGTCAGAAGTGAAGGTGGCCTGGAGACCCCCAAACTTACAGCTGGTGTCTTAAGTGAGGGCAGTTTTTCAGAGGACTGTGACCTATAAAGCTTGATGGGTAGTTGGTGTCACAAATCATTATAGGATGTTATTTATAACTTTTAATGCTATACAATCAATAATATCAATATCATTATGTTACCTTGATACATGGGTAGTTGCAGTTCACTGTCCCCATACTTCACTCATTGGTTCCTGTAACACCTCTGTGAGAGGGGTGATATGAGTCTATTTACCTTGTCTTACATAAAGTTGAAGAAGCAGACATAAGTTTCAGGCAGAGTCGGAGACAAAACTCAAGTCCTCAGACTGCTGGTTAGCATGTTCTCTCACGGTAATGCCCTTTACCATGCTTACTCTCCCACAATTTGAGGATTCATTTTTAATCTTCTTTGGTAACTTCTTCTACCTTCTACCCCCCACCCCCAAACACAATTCTACCTCTTAGCCATTTCTCATGGTTAGATGTTTGGTCCATGTTCCTGTCCATTCTACATTCTCTTCACCAAGATGTCGCAGCTCCAGCCATCTCTGCTAAGAAGACAACTCCCACGTCTGCATCTGCAACCCTCTAGGCAAAGCCTCAATCCTGTGTTCCTCTTAGGCCCCTGAAGCATTTCTGCCTTAAATGCCCTATCATTACCTCAAACAACACATTTTCAAACCAAACTCATGTCCAAAGCAGCTTCCTCTTCATACTAAAATCATACTAAAATCATAATAAAGTCATACTAGAATCAACCATAGTATCTGTTTCCCAGTTCTGCTATTTGTTCCATAGTACCCATGCTACTCTGCACTTGTGGTCAGTTTGAGGCTACTTAGCAGCTCTTAAGTAAATATTTCTCAAGTATGCAATTGCCTGTCAGGTAATACCAGATAGTAAATAATTTGATCAGTTGATCTGGTGTTTCATAAGGAAGAGGGTGGAGAAATATTACAGGGATATGGTTTGACGTTATAGTTATTGAACATGTACTATATATCTGATAAGCCCTTTACATGCTATTTAAAAAATTTTGCAACAACTCTAAAAGATAGGTATTAACCACCCAGTTTTAATAAATGAGGAAACTGAGGTTTTGAGAAGTCCATAAACTGCTAAGGCCACAGAGACTTTGCTACTTACCTCTGGCAAACTCAGTCCAAATCTTAAACCCCTAAGGCTCTGGGGCATGTGATTAGACTATGGAAAACAGACCTATAGTGAAATAAAGAGCACTTCACTAAGATGAGGGGTTGAGGAAAGGCTGATTTCCAGCGCTAATAACTTGGAAGCTATCTTGGGAAACAACCAGCTAAATAAATACTACGGGACCTAAATTCCCGAAGCCATTTCTAAGACTACTTAAATACTTAGTATCTTATAGTGTGTTTTCTCAAGTATTTTCCTTTACTTTTTATCTTTCCTAATTCAACATTTTTAGATATTTCCATTATACAGATATTCCTTCTGAACAAGTAACTTATACTATTTTGACTCCATTTCACTTTGATTCAGAGTCATATAATCTCAGGATTTGAAAGACCCTGAGTTACTTGGTAGAGCCATCTATCCAGTGCTTACATTCAATTTATTCAGCATCCTGTCAAGCAGTCGTCTTGTTTAAGTTTGAAGACCTCCAGTCATGTCCTCACAAGACAATAAATTCCTCTTTTGGACAGCTCTAATAATTAAATGTTTTACCTTATGTTTATCTAATGCTTGTTTCCCTGAGATCTTCATCACTGGCCCTACTGATTTTTTCCCTTAGAGATGTAGTAAGTGACTCCAATTCCTCCTCTACCCACCCGCCCTTCCACTATTTAAAGACAGATATCATATACCCCAGCCTCTCTGCCAAGCCTAATAGCCACAAGTTCAACTGTTCTTCCAGAGATCATGAGTTGAAGCTATGACTGTGTCACTGTATTAGTTAATTCAATAAGTCTTTAGCCACCATGCTATGTGATGCATCCTTGAAACACTTAGGATTCTGTCATAAACATACAAAATCATATTCATTTAATAGTTCAAAATTCTGAAAACAAAACAAAATCCCCAAACCAAACACAACTACCATACCCAGTACTATAAAATAATATAATTCTATGCTCCACAGAATCATTTTGAAAACAGATTTTAAAAAATTTCAATGTAGACTTGATAACTGGAGTTGGCTGTCAGTATGTACCTAACAAAAGTCTGCTTAAAACTATCTGGTTTTATTCACTGGAGAATTCCATACTGAGAAACATTTGTGTTGAAGACCATTTTAAACTTAAATAATTTTATGTATGATTGTATACATAGATACGTTCTTTTACTTCTCCCTGGCCTGTCATTAAATGAATATTAGCATATCTAAAAGATAGTAATATGTTCAAAGAATAAGAAAAACAAACTCACATCCATGCAAGTCTGACCTAACTTGCTAAAACATAAGCTCCATGAAGGCAAGGATCTTTGTTTCATTCGCTGGTATATCCTAAGTACTTAGAACAATGTTTTGCTTATGAGTGTTTAAAACATTATTTCATGACTGAACCTAAGCATAGCATAATTTCATGATAATAAATAATATAATAAAATCATATCCAGTTTCACTTAATGTTTTATGTTAGTCCTTTCCAAAGAAAACACTTTGGAATAATACCACCTGGATAACAAACTGGGGGCATATCATTTTTGTGCTTTCTGGCCATTTGAGAATCTAGCATTGAGTCCAATAGAAATAGAACATGAGAGGGGCGCCTGGGTGGCGCAGTCGGTTAAGCGTCCGACTTCAGCCAGGTCACGATCTCGCGGTCCGTGAGTTCGAGCCCCGCGTCAGGCTCTGGGCTGATGGCTCGGAGCCTGGAGCCTGTTTCCGATTCTGTGTCTCCCTCTCTCTCTCTCTGCCCCTCCCCCGTTCATGCTCTGTCTCTCTCTGTCCCAAAAATAAAATAAAATAAAATAAAAAAAAAAAAAAAAAAAAGAAATAGAACATGAGAGTCACACAAGTGGACTACATATGCAATTTAACATTTTCTAGAAGTTACATTAAATAGTGGGAAATAATCACCTGCAACTTAACATTTTCTAGAAGTTACATTAAATGGCGGGAAATACATTAATAATGTATTTTACTTAACCAAATGTCAAATATTATCATTTCAACAAGTAAGCAAATTTAAAATATATTAATGGAATCCTTGGCGTTTTTTCTTTTTTTAGGTACTGAGTCTTCAAAATCAAATATGTATTTTATACTTACAACACATCTCAATTCAGATTCGTCACATTTCAAGAGCTCAAGAGCCACATAAGGCTATTGGGTTACTACTATATTGGACAAGACAAGTCAAGAACCTGGATTTTCTACCAATGCTATTATCTGTAACAATTTTTAGTCAGATCTTTATAGAAGATTTCTATGACTTTATCTCAAATTGGATTTTGTACTATTTGAAAGCTGAAAATTATTATTAAAAATGGTGTAGGAATTATGGCAAAAATAAAGCTTTTTAAACTCTAGTCAAAACTTAAAGTTCAAATTGGAATAATCCATACCCTAATGGAAATTAACATGTTCATGTCTCCATATTTACTAAAAATACTCATATAAATTATTTACAAGTCACCGTATAAAGATGTGCATGTAGTTCACTTGGCTAGAAGAAAAGTTACAAAAAAAAAAAAATTCAAAATCGTAAGCTGCACCCTGTATAGACTAGCAAACTTGGCTTTGTTCTGTGGTCAGAGATTGTGCACTAATTGTGGTTATCAGATAAAGAGTGCCATTTGAATTACATAAGGAAATAAACTGCAGATATAAATAGATTCCTAATGTTGATGAAAAAAAACACACAAAATATATAATCTATTAAGATTAGGTCAATGAATAAAAGATAGCCTATTTTTGAAATCTGTTATTAAAGAAAGAAAATGCTTTCCGACATCATTTTGTAGCTACATGAAAAACAAGCAAAAGAATTCAACGTTCCAAAATTTAGCACTTCATTGTGATTTTGTTTTATATAAAGAGGGAACAGTTATGCATGTCTAGGTAATCTGGATTTATGTAACTGCTGCAAATGGTAGAGTAGAAAATGGCTAGACATGTAGAATACAATCATGAAAGTTGAATGCTAATAATGGCAATGCTTCTCATTGCTATTGCCCATGTTCCGATGTGTTTATGCAGCCATCTAACCATAGGGAGACCAGGTTACCATTCAGACTCCTCTACTTTGACTGCATAGTCCTGTATACATTTTAGTAAATCAGTGAAAATTAGAAGGATCTAACTTATTAAATGTGACTTTCCTTTCCAAAACGAGACTGACCTTTATTTCTTGCCATTCTTCTATTCAAATTGGAACAGAGCCTGTACTGGGGCCGAGGTGCACAGAATTGCCACTCAGAAACTGGTAGACTGGCCTTTTTTTGATAGTTCTATTCATAGCCCAGCAGCATTATCTTGTACTGGATTGATGGTACTAAGATTCGTTATGAAATCTGACACTACCTCTAAGATTTTGGTTTCATGTATTTCTAGAAAATGAGTAAAAAAAGAAATCTGGCATGAGTCATAGGCAATACCTTAAAGAAAGGAGCTCAGGCTGGTACACTACTGCCTCCTACTGTCAGTTTGAGGAAAAGGAGGGCCTCAGAGATCTTTACTCAGCCTTATTCCATTTTCAGATTTACACATCACTGGCCTTCTTGCTCCACAGTACAATTTTGCATACTATGCCCTTGGACCAGTAACCTGGGAATATATGTTGATGTTTTGTTTTTGAATTCCTCCGAATTCTTTCTCTGCTTAGATACTAGATCTGTGACAAAATCCAGCAAACACTCCGAGTATGGATTTTATTTAAATTAAAAAAAAAAAAGATCTTAAAGGTAACTCACAAAATAATATTTTTAAAAATCTGGTTCACATTTTTTTCCTTAAGTTTTTAATTTTTCTCTTCCTCCTTTTTTTTTTTTTTTATAAAGCCTTACCACATAGATATCTGTTTGGAAAAAGGAAGAGAAAAAAATCTATATTATTTTAAAGTCTTAACAGCTTTTTCTAAAGAAAAAAATATTAACAGTTATGAGTTAATATAGTAGGAGGTATAACAATTCATTAAATCAGGAAAATGTTTAAAAGCTTTGTTATGTATCTAAAACATAGAAGGAGTACATGACCAATTAGGGTAAATATAGACTACTCAGTTCTAGAACTAGCATATTTGGATCAATGATTTGGGTGCTGGTTATAGAGTCTCTTGTGCTCAGACTGAAATTTGACTTCTGAGGGCTTCGGCTGAGTCAAAGAACATCGATCTGTGTTTTAAAGGTGAGATTTTTGATGGGCAAAATAAGTCAGGCAAAGAGGACCTTTCTTAGAAGCTGCTCCCTTTTAATGAGGAAACAGGGAAAAGGAATAGGTCAATGTCACTTCAGTTATTTTCTTGCAAATAAAACACCAAGTTTAGTTCCTAAGAAACCCCAGACTACCCTGAGATCTTTGAAAAATTGGTTTCTGTAAACAACTCATTTTGAATGCAGCATGGCTGGGCCTGTGCGCTTCCTAAGACCCTCTGGACACAGTCAGATCTGACCACACAATTCCCTCTTTCCATTTACTGCTATAGATTCCTGCCTCAGGCTTCTCTCGCCAGCAGGGACTGTTTCCTCAAAGACCTGCTTCTGTTCCTCTTCCCGGGGCTTTGGAGCACCGCCTGTCTCTATGGCAACATGAAACACAAAGCACTGGAAATGTACCATACAGCAGGCAGAAAAGAAAGAAATTAGAGTGCAGTACTCTTGGTAAGCTCAAGAAGGTGCTGACTGCAGGAAAATGGACAGAGGACAAGATGTAGCAATTGTTAGTAGTTCCATTTCTCATATATTCTCTTTAAAGAGCTACAAGTGTCAGCACAGAAGAAGCCTTAAAATATATGGAACTTTATAATCCACATAGTGTCTGAAATAAAAAAATTATTGAAGATCCACATTAGCTATAAACGTGTAGTAATTTATGGTTCATTCAGCTATTGAGATAAAAGTTCTTGGTTAATTGAGATATAAAGTATAAAAAGAAAAAAATTAAATCAAATATTCCAATATGGTGTATGTCAAACACACAGGAAAATATATTACTATCACATGGCAGAATGCTTTTTTTTAATTCTTCAACCCCAATATAAATTTTTTTTAAGTCTTTTTCAATTCAGGGCATCATATTGAATGTAGAATCTACGTCCGTTTAGCTCAGTGGTTCAGGATAATCAGAGTTTAATTCCAATCTGTTCCCTGGTCACAAATAGCATCCTTAACTCGTGACGGAGTATGTGACGAATGGCAAGCCGGTTCAATTTGAATCTGAAAATATTTATAAAAACCCACACATCTACACATTATGAAAGACATTACTTATACAGGCATTGAATAAAAATATACATAGCTGGTCTGTTGATATTTTAAAAATATTTCAGGCAAGCCAATAAAATAATGCTGAATGTTGATGCTGGAAGCTTGCTTTGAACCTCGGAATTTCAACTCAAAGTACTGTAGAGATTACTTGGTTATTGGGTCTTGGGGCAGGAGGTGCTGATACATTTTTAGCACCCAAACTCGCAGATGGACAAACTTGGTTCTGAACACTGTTCTTTGAGTCATTACCTCAACAATTAGACTAGCATAACTTCAGGGAAGGTAGTAGTACGCTCACTTGTAGAACTCAATCATTAGAATCTGAGAAGGCTAAGAGCTCAATCATTAGAATCTTAGAATCTTCCCACAGCCTTAGTTATTTATTTTTAAAACCCGATCAACTGAGATGCATATACAAGCTACAGCCACTAGAGGTCAGACGGTTATACCTGTCACCAATCTAAATTCAAGTGGGCACTGTAGTACCTTTTAGTGACTTAAAAATATGGAACATAATACATTCTTTTATTACAGTGCAATATCAATATGTTTGCTAATTCATCTTATTTCTAAAGGTACTAGGTTTTGCAATACCTTTCTATACTGGTTCTTATTTAATTGGAAGAGGAAAGAATCCCATGATCTGAGAAGGCCCCTTCTGGAGTAGAAATAGAAGCAATGTGTTGTTCAGTTTCACCATTTGGTCACCCCAACATTCATGGGAATTCCAACATGAATCATTGTATTTCTCTAATGTACTACCTCATACCTATTTTCTCCAGGAATATACAAGTCCTATGATCTTATATGTTTATGGCCTTACTTAACAGAGTAAAGATTTACTTATAATTCTGTCCAGTAATTTTACTATGTGACAAACTAAAAATACTTTGTTACAAAAATAACAAAATTTTCAGTACAATCCACAAAGAGGTGGAACTCAAATTCAGTTCTAACAAATATAATTCACTTTTTGCCCATCTTATTAAGAAAATAATTGTTTGCAAGTCTTTTATCCCCTGATTTCAGGCTGCATTTTACAAAAGACTAATAATAAAAGCAATATGAATGTGTCCGAGCATTTACTAAACACCCCACCTGCAGGAGATGCTTTATAAGAACCACCATACAGCCTAGTGAAGGATGATTTTTTTTCTCTCCATTTCACAGATGAGGAAGAGAAGCTTTGAGGGATTAAGAAACTGGCTACAAGGCAGGAGGCAGATTGGGGCAGAGCTCAGAGTCAAGCCCAAAATCTCCCGTTTCAGCTCCAGACTTCAAACTATAGCTGCTGTATTTAACTTTTGAATTAAAAAAAAAAAAAAAAAAAAAGTTTGTTTATTTTTGAGACATGGAGCACGAACAGGGAGGGGCAGACAGAGAGGGAGACACAGAATCTTAAGCAGGCTCCAGGTCCTGAGCTGTCAGCCCAGAGCCCGATGTGGGGCTGGAACTCAAGAACCACGAGATCATGACCTGAGCCAAAGTTGGACACTCAACCGACTGAGCCACCCAGGTGCCCCTGTTACAGTTAACTTTTGAAAAAGAAACTATAAATGCTGAAGAAGCAGCAAATAGTATTCCTATATTAGCACAAGGAACCAAAGGTAACTTATGAGACACTTCATTTTTACCAATATTGTTTGTGACTAATGCCTTAAAAATCTGTTGAGCTCTCTAGTTAAATAGACCAGGAATATTTTTTCCAGGGCTTTTGTGTGTATGGTATAAAGGACTGCCTATGTTTACAGCTGCAACTAGTTATTCACAAGGAAGCAAAATGTAAGATCCAGATTCACCAGTACATTAGAAAATACAGCTAGTTATTTTGACATTATTACATGTTAAAAAAAAAACAAAAAACACTGTACCTTTTAATACTAAACCAATTTGTGCCAAATACAGTCCAGAGTTATATAATTATTTTCTAAACACAATTTAAAAAATGAACTAACGACAAATGCCTCAATCTATCTGAAATGTTAAAGTTTTAGCATCTAGTTTCCTCTCACTAGGAATCTGTGCTTGAGGAAACCACCATTCTTTTAGGAAACAGTGCAATTCCTAAAACTAAGACACACATTTTTTTAACTTCTTTTAGCCGTGCTTAAGGCAGTGAACTTTTCTGTAATACTACCCCCTCTCTATTCCTCTGTCCTAACCATTGTCTAGAATAACCTGTGATCCCTCAAGTCTCACCAAATGCTACCTCCTGATTCAAAAAGGATGTTGATGTCTCTTTCCAAAGAACATCCGCTGTACTTCTCTCCTATACTGTATATCCTGGTCTGCTTGGTGTTACAGTTTTCTGTGGCCCTTGCCACGTGTGAGAGCCCAGAGATAAGATCACAAACTACTTGGAGAAGGGTCTCTGTTCTTTTCCTCCCTTGTGGTGTTAAAAGTGCTTCACATGCACATGGGGGGCATTTCATCATAAGATTCTACATGCCAGGGGGCACAGGCCACGTTTCACATTTCTTTGGCACACTGCCAAAGAGGATACAAGAGGAACAGCACGCAGCCGTCATTCCTTAAGTGGAAAAATGCTGAGCATGTACAGGAGGCCATGTTGTGTGTCAGGGGTATAGCAAAGAATGGGCAGTCATGGTTCCTGCCTACAGGAGACCTACAATCTAATCACATGGATGTATTGATATCCACAAAGACACTGGCTCATTACCTTTCTTAGATAACAAGGAGAAATGGCAAGAATTGCTCCAAGTGTTTGAAATACTCAATTATGCCTTTTTAAAAATGCGTTACTGAACCTGCTTTCTGTTACGGCTTTTGGCAAAATTAGGATCCATGCCTCGTCAGTACAAAACATGAACATGCAGTGAGTCCTATGGGTGTGTTTGATTGCAAAAGAAAATGCTTAGGGCCTGGAGGGGGTATCATTTGTAGCAGTGGATGGTGAATGAAGGGAACACAAGCAATGTGGGGGTAACAGGGCCTCATCCGAGAAAGTCTAAGGAGAACTAGTGAACTCGGCAGTTTGGGGCACTGAGAGACAAGAGACAGGGAGAGGGAAAAGGAGGCTATGTAGAGGGGTAGGCATGGAGTCGATCAAGTCAGGTCCAGTTTCTGAAAGGTGAACTGGACAGGATTTAAAGAACATACGAAGCAGGAAGTGCACTTGTAATCAGAAATTCAGAGTTTGAGACGTTTTTGCACCAGATGCAGTTGACGGTGGTCGTTCCCCCGGCACGGTTCTTTCAGTGCAGCCGGCCTGTTACTGCCCTTGTTGTTATACCACAGTAAATGCAGGAGAATGATCTGCCTTCATCATTGTATCTGGGCCTCTCAAGAGACTAGTGTTCTGGTCTTCCCTTCTCTCCAGTCTGAAACAAGGTCAAAGTGCTTCGGTGCAGGAAGTCACTTCCAGGAAGCCCTCACCTCCAGCTACCATTGTCCACTCTCATGGCACCCCGTTCTTTGCCTTCACCACACTTTCCATTGGTCTCTTTTACTACATTTTATACAAGAAACCTTTCATGGGGTCTTTATCTGAATGGTGGTGAAAATAGTACCATTAAGGGGCGCCTGGGTGGCGCAGTCGGTTAAGCGTCCGACTTCAGCCAGGTCACGATCTCGCGGTCCGTGAGTTCGAGCCCCGCGTCAGGCTCTGGGCTGACGGCTCGGAGCCTGGAGCCTGTTTCCGATTCTGTGTCTCCCTCTCTCTCTGCCCCTCCCCCGTTCATGCTCTGTCTCTCTCTGTCCCAAAAATAAATAAAAAATGTAAAAAAAAAAAAAAAAAAAAAAAAGAAAAAAAAAAGAAAATAGTACCATTAATGGTGCCTCTCTGGCTTTAGACAGGACAACAGGCTTTAGTACCATTTCCCCGGTTAGTTCCCACACACTCTGTGAATTTGTTGTTAATATCCCACTTATACAGGGAAAAAAATCAAGGCCAAGACGTCTGCTACTCTGTGTCACACCACGATGCCATTTCTGGTTTTGCTGCTATGGCTCTCTTCCGGGTCTCCTTGCAGAGAGCTGGGATGATCTCCTCAAGCACATTAAAGGCTCTTTAATGGGAGGCAAGTTTCCCTGCCGTCTCTACAGACTTGATTTTAACTGAGCTTATTACTGCCAGGGAAAAACCTTTCCCTTTGTCAGGGTGTATGCTCATTGATTTGTTATTTGGATTTACATGAGAGAGAAACAAAAACAATATTCCCTGGTTCGTCTGGTTGGTTGCAAACTCAACATCTGTAGATCAGAGAGGGTGCTCTATTATGGGGTTAGTTTTTATTTATTTATTTATTAGTTTATTTTCAATGTTTATTTATTTTTGAGAGAGAGACAGAGTGTGAGTGGGGGAAAGGCAGAGAGAGAGAACACAGAATCTGAAGCAGACTCCAGGTTCTGAGCTGTCAGCAGCAGAGTTCAACGTGGGGCTTGAAACCACGGACGGTGAGATCATGATCTGAGCCGAAGTCGGACACTTAACTGACTGAGCCACCCAGGCGCCCTGGGGTTAGTTTATATTTAAAAGGAAAAATTGTAAGAGTTTCTTCTTAGCTCTGTCATTCACTTTTTATACCCTGGAATGATTCTCTCAATCTCTGTAGACTTTAGCACCTTTGTTTACTGGAGCTGATGAAATAAAACAACTCTGCAAGTATTTTTACAACAAAAACCATATATGCAAGAGCTCTTTGGTACATAGAGATCATCATATACCCCTAAGGCATTGTGGGTTGTCCTCTAATCACAAATCTTGAAAGTGGCTGTGTGCGGGCCTCTTTTCAATGGTTACAGTAGATGCATTAGTAACAGACACTCCTGAAGTCATAGAACTCTGGGTAAAAACAGAGCCATAGATGCTTTTGGAATAACTGGTCAAGTCATGTGTTTTGATGTTAAAAACAAATCATTTCTAATACTTTCAATGTAATCTATCCATCAGCAAACTGGCTTATGCTTACCTGTAGTATCATTAAATTCATGGGAAAAGTAATAAATCCAGTGATGTATATTTATGCGTTAATTTGCTGGGGATAAAGTGGGTGGATATCCAAATTCCGAGTATATCCGAAGAGAATGGCATAGAGAGAGAATGCATTACGGCTCTTTGTCATTTAAAATAATCTGACAGCTTCCCCTTAAACCATGATAACAATAATACATCTAAAATCAAGTTTGAGGATTTGAGGGCATCTAGAGTTATTAAGAGGGAAATTATGAAAATCCTTCTTTTGGAGGGAGGGAGGAAAAGGTGGGAAGGAGACTCTTCTGAGAGTCAGAGAAACATTTCCCATTTTCCTAAGATATTGGTGCTTTTCTAAGTGACTTCTACTCTCACGTTCAAATATCACTGAGGGAAACACACATGTGACTTTTTTTTTTTTATGAATAACACATTGTGTTCATGAATAAATTGATTGGGGCACCTGGGTGGCTCAGTTGGTTAAGCATCCGACTCTTGCTTTCGGCTCAGATCCTGAATATGGGATCCAGCCCTGCATCGGGCTCTGTGTTGTCAGTGCAGAGCCTGCCTGGGAGTCTCTTTCTCTCCCTTTCTGCTTGTGCACTCTGTCTCTCTCCAAATAGATAATTTTTTTTTTTTGAAAAAATAAAATGCAGAAACAGACTAAGAAGAACAATTGAACCTCTTGTTCTTGTAGCCTTGCCTTTTCCAAATGTCTTCCTGGTTCTCTTTGGCCATCAGATACAGGTCTCAGGGAAGCAGGTATGTGGACACATTAGCAGACATTTAGTCCTCTTATGAGGTGGTTATTGTTTATCTCCATTTATTGACAAAAAAAATTGAGACCAGAAGTTAAATGGATAATTTCAGTGACAGAGCTAGGGAAAGGTGGATGCAGAATGAAGACTTAACAGCCTTTCTGTTTTACCTGGCACACTGCCATTGTCTCCCGGGTCACAAACTAGCTGTTTCACTGGAGGGAGTACTCTCTCTTGTAGAAGTGGTTGGCTAATATGAAGAGATGATGAACAGATATGGAAAAGCGGTAGAGTGGTTGTATGGGGAAAAATTCAGACATACACATATACACGCCTATGTACACACACACACACACACACACACACACACACACACACACACATACTGGACCTGCAGGAGAGCTAAGCAACTAAAAGCTCAAAGAGTTGGTAGTAACAGAGTCTGAGTAAGAAAAAATAAAGTTAATGTTGATCATATCTCTTGCTTTTACGCGGAATCTATTTGTGGACTGTAGAGGCCACTTTTAGGCCACAGGCTCGAGTGATGGAAAACTTGAGCAAGGCAAAAGGGCCCACATGTGGCCACATAGCTGAAATCAAACAGGCTCATTAGGCGACCCACCCACAAATAGCCATAGGTCCTAACCAACCAATGGGCTACTTAAAACCACAGTTAACAAACAAGGGAAAATTCCACACATTCCCATACTCTCTCACTCCACCTTATAATGACAGCACCCCACCCCCTACCCCGCCCCACCTCAAGGTGCAGTCTCTCCTTTCCTGTCCTGCCCATGGCTCCATTGCAGTGTATTCAAGAAGCTTCTCCTTTGTCTGCCTTGGGTGAATTCTTTTACCAGCCATGCAGCCAGCCCCAATCCAATAAGAAACCCCACAGGGAGTGACATAGTTATTTCAAAATTCCTGTTTCTTTCCATTTGGTTTTAACCTGACATAAACTAAACTTATACTCACAGTTAACATTTTAGTAGTTTGGAAACCCTCTGACTAAATATGCACTGTATGTGGCTTTTCCTCATTTTAAGCCTAGCTGCCTCAGTCATGAAATTACCACTTTTCTAAAATCTTCTTTCATTCTGAAGTTCTTCTTTGATTCTAGGAAGAAAATAAAATAATACTAAAAATAATGTGATAAATATTTGTGAGAATTTCCTACAGGAGAAAGAAGTAGGTAAGCTGCAGAAAATGTGAAGGCTCAGCAATTTGTCCTTTCTTCTGAAACAAAGGGAAGAGACAGAATCCTAATTTCAGAAAATGCGATCCCTGAGCAGTTCTCAGCTGTAAATTTGCCAGTTACTGCTGGCCTGATTTAGTGCCTTAGGAGACATCATGTATACTTTTAAAAAAAATTTTAAACTATAAGAATGAAATCACAAAGGCTATCTATCCACATCAATGTTCCATTTGAAAAGGGAAAAAAAAAAATAAACTCACAGGTGGTTACCAGGCAGGAGTACTCCTAGGTTCTAAAAGGATAAATAGGAAAATGATGAAGCACTTTGGGCTTTTCAGGAAAAAGGTACTGCTATTGAACAAATTCAAAGATCTCTCCCCATTGGGAAAATGTAAAAAATGTTTTCGCTGACAAATAGGGCATTTATTTTTAACATATTTATGTTTTTTTATACATTTGCTTTGTTGCCGCCAATGTAGTGTCTGATTTACTTTGGGCTACAGGTACAGAAAGTTTAGCAGAATAGGAAGCCCTTTGCCTGGCCTGTGCCAGAGGTTTATCACAGTTTACACACCCGGGGTAAGCACATTCTAAAGCAGATCCTATCATCCCACATCCTCAGGCAAAACCATGTGCACCAAAGCGTTGCAGAAACAGCCTTCAGAAGTAGAACAGAGCAGTGGCACAACAATGAAAAACACCGCAAAGACCAGAACCTCTCACGATCTTTGACAAGTGATGGTATATAAAACTGTAACAACTTCAGAGCCAGGGAGGTGCTGGGGGTTCATGTAAAAGCACCATCCATTTCTCTTTGTCTGCTCCTAGTTGAGCTTCCCCATCAAGAGTGAGTCTAGACCAAGAGGCGATATTAAAAACAAAAGGTTAGAGATCATCATGGGACATTAATTATGCAAAAGAAGGCAAACTGAATTTAATCAGAAGCAGCAGACTCAGTGCAGGAAGAATTTTCTCTTTTTGACAGAAGCAGTTAGGAAAACATTTATGGTAATACCACAGCATCTGCTGATTACAGTCAAAGCTGCAGGACACCAACGCTAAATCACTGAGCCATCCTGACAGCTCCTGGGTACTCGAGTCACATCGACCGGCAATTTACAGTGAAATTCATCCAAGTCTAAAAATCAGCCAAGATGTTTAAGCCAGAGAGAAATAACTTCGTATATATGAGGAATTATGGCTGTAAAGACTTTTGAACTAATACAAATATGTATCCTCTCTCTCTCTCTCTCTCTCTCTCTCTTCTCTCTCTCTCTCTCTCTCTATATATAAAAGGATACATGAATTTTCAGATTAATGTGCTTTGTGATTAATCAGATTTTGATATTTATAGGCAGAAAGAATTTTATAAGGTTAAAAATATAGGAAGTAGAGTTTCAATTCTTGACCCCAAATCAGGGCAAAGTCTGACATTTCTTAGTGCTTTGAAATGATCTATCAAAAGGATTTAGAGAATAATTAATTTGAATATAATTTTTAATCAATCAGCTTGATTGCCAAGCAAATATGGGTTAAGTAAAAAGCTTAGAGAAATAATAAACTATGAAGTGATATAACATTAAGGTGATTATTCTATGGGCCTCCTTTAGAGGACAGGCAGGACAACCAAATGCATTATTACCCATTTGAGAATTGCTGAAATGGTAATTAAAAGAATAATGACATTCTATAGATATTAATAACTAAAAATTTCATACTTAGGTGTTTCAGTGGGCTTTCTTATGGTCAAAAACACATTGGTGTTTAAATTTGAATCTTTGAATGATATGAGAGCCCAGAGAACAAAAGGCTGTGTTAAAGTCTTCTGAGATTAAAATTCACAAAAGTAAATGTCTCATATTTTATCCAAAATCAACACCAAAGATTTTCTTCCCCCAGTTGCTTTGGGAGTTCAACTAAATATTATTCATAACATGAGAGATTAAAGGAAGAAGGAAACAAAAACTTTAAAATGACTATTTTTGAAGGAAGCCACTGAAAATGGTCACAAGGGATGGCTCTATTGTTGTCTTTTCCTCAGCTAGATAAACTGTCTCAAAATATGTTTGCTACAGTTAATCACTAACACAATATTCATCTGCAATTTTAAAATCTGAACTTCTTTATTCAATTTATTTTCCCAACACATTAAAAATGTCTCTAGACTTCTATTCATAGACATAACCTATTGATGGTAAAAATGCAACTGGGTAATCAAAACACTGCCGAAAAACTAATAACTGAAAAGGTCAAAAAACAGATCAGTTGAAAACTTCCACTTAACAAATAAGTCAATGTGTAATTGAATAATGAATCAATAAATGTTTATTGAACACCTATATGTATAAGCTATAAGAGTTGGATACTACCAAAAAGTCTAAGGCACTCTTGCTGATTGGAAAAGCACCATCGACAAAAGAAGAGCTTATGTTGGCTCATCTTTAGTGTTATGGGAATGCCAAATGAGATGTGCCCACAGTAAATGCAACAGGATCTCAGAGGGGTGAAGTCCAAACCAGGATAGTTGACGTTAAGACAGGCTTCGCAATGGCAAGCCCCCAGTTGAGCTTTGCAGTAATAGTAGAACTTAAGATACACCTGAAACAATGTGCAGGCAACACTACTTGAGGGGAAATCTACTAAAAATGCTACAAATGTCCCATCTCATAGATGTTAGGACTTAGAGCAAGTGACACCCATGCTGATGAACATATGAAGACAGTGAAGAAAACGTATTACATGGGTCATCTAATCCTAACATTTTTAATATTAAATCGCGTTGGAAATTTCACACAGAACATGTTTTTGTAATGCGGTTTGACCCAATAACAATTGTTTATATAGAAGGGGTTACATATTTATTATGTACTACTCAATCCTCAGGCACAGAAGGAAAGCAATGATTGAGGAAGAGATAAATGTGAATCTCTTGTTACAAAACGTTAAACGATTGTAAGAATTTACCGACTTCATTCTTTTTGTTCCAGAAGAGTCTCCTAGTCTCAAAGGTCATAAGATTTCTGGGGAAGCTTAAATACAGGACAGAATATAAGGAGGGCTTGACAGCTGAGGTAGGAGGCATTCTGGTCAGAGAGAAAGGGTTGAACCTCAAGCATTTTGTTTGGAGGTCAGCAGACCCCTGCTGGCCACATTCTGTCCCCTCCCACACTCCCACAGAAAGAAGGAAGAGCTAGGAAAGTGGGAAGTGCAGGTGGTATGGTAAAAAACAAACAAACAAACAAACAAACAAAAATGGATTGCACTAAAATAAAAAACAGTCGTCATCAGCCAACAGATGGCTCCTAATAGAGGATAAAGTCTGATTAGACAGTTAGCTGGAACATGTATCTGTTGCACTAGAATCAACTCAGAGAATCTCTCAGACAAATGGTAAGGAAAACTTTATGCTTTGTAGGAGAAACCAGAATTCTGAGTAGGGATTAAGAGGACTGCTTATTCTGCAAGTTCGGATGGAGACACTACATGACAGGAGTTAGTTTCTATGTAGATTTTGGTGGCAGATGTTGGGGAACAAACTGGTTTGAAGGTCCATGTATCAGCAGACTAAGGAAGAAACTGTATCAAGCAGTAAAGATATAATGTATCTAAGTGGCACTTGAAGCAAGCTAATCACACAAGAGAAAATGAAGAAATTCAGTCCATATTTATGACCCTTCCAGGATATTTTTGATTCCACCAAAGCTACCACTCTGTCCAAATAATGTTAAATACAATCAGGTTAAAAGAGCTGGAAAGTCATCTAATCCCAATGCCATTTTGCCCAAGCAGAAACTAAGGCCTTGAGAGAGTAACTCATGTCTTCTAGCTGGTCATGGTGGAAGAAAGACAACATGATGGTTATCCAGCTCCCAGACTTTGGGGGTCAGGCCAGTGGAAGTTTAAACTCCATGTGTTACTTTATTTTTCACTCCATCAAATGTTCATAATTCAGGTTAATTTCATTTGTGAGCACTTTATACCATGATACGCATTGCATGTGCATACGGCTCTAAATGTTTCAGTGTGTACTTTACATTCATTATCTTGCTTTTTCTTCAGATAATGGGAGCAGGCAAGAAGTACCAAGATGGGGGGAGAGATGTAGAAACTCAGGCATAGTAAAGTTAAATGATTTCCAAGGCAAGTTAGTCAAAGAGCTTGGCCTATATTAAGCATTCATGCTCTTATCACTAGGTCATGTTATGCCTGCCCATTGGTATAATTTACCCTGGATTGCAGTTTCTAAAGAGAAGAGGAATTGTATTTACTTAATGTAATGAAAACACTGCACATTTGTAACAGTGCTGTTTTCTGCTATTTTTCATTACAACTGCATTGTGTTTCAGCTACATTATGGGTTAAATAGACTCTTGAGGGCTAGCCTGGGAACCTAACCACCATTTATAACATTTATAACATTGTTTCTGTGGGAAATTGCTTGGTGAGTTCCAAAACAACGGATTTAAAAATTAACTTTGGGAATACAACTGGTTTCAAAGTAGAAGATTGTCTGTCAGACATTTCATATAATTGGTTACTTAATTCATGCATTGAAACAACAATAATGGACTGCCTACTATGTACCTACCAGCCATTGTGCTGGGGATGCAAAGATGAAGGAGGTCTTAGGCCTTAAGGCACTAATATCTAGCAGAGAAAAAAGCATATTATTAAAACAAATAAATTGTAAGTAAGTGCTAAAACAGCTACGAAATAAAAAAAAAATGATGAAGGAATATAGAGGACAAAAGAATTAAGCCTGCAAAGCACTGATGGTATAAATCACATTTGTATTGAGTCTTGACAAGTAATTCTAAGCCTATCAAATAAAGCAGGGTAGAAGGACATCTTAGGTAGAAGTAGGAACAGATACAACATATAGATGGTCCCTGACTTACGATGGTTGGATTTAGGATTTTTCAACTATATGATAGTATGGGAGTACTACCCATTCAATAGTAACTGTACTTTGAATTTTGATTCATTGTTTTCTCCTGGGATAACAATATACGGTATGATGCTACGTCATGGTGCTGGGGAGCAGCAGGGAGGGGCAGTTCCCAGCCGGCCACGGTATCATAAGGGTCAACAACCAATACACTTACAACCATTCTGTACCCATTCAGCCACTGTTCTTCACTTTCAGGACAGTATTCGAGAACTTACATGAGATATTCAACAATTTGTTATGAAGTAGGCTTTGCGTTCAAGAGCTTGGCCCAACTGTAGGCTAATGTAAGTGCTGTGAGCAGGTGTAAGGTAAGGTGTAAGTCTAAGCTATGATGTTCGGTAGGTTAGGTGTATTAAATGCATTAGGTGTATAAAATGTGTTAAATCGGGATGTAACTCCATTGTTAAGATGAGGAAGATCTGTACTTGGATGTGAAAGGGTCTGGTGGGTATGGGGAAAAAACGGGCAGGAGTACTGGGGAAGGGGGCTGTGCTGTGAACTGTCAGGTATTTTTTAGTCATAAAAAACTTAATTGTTGGAGGAAGGACTAATAAAGAAAGGATCGAAATTAGTGTATAAGTAAAATCGGTTCATATGGGGCACCTTAAATGAGCTCATCTCCTTGGATTTTCCAAAGGAAAGAGGATGATTAGATTGAGGAAATTATACAAACCCCTGCCCTGAATGAAAGATTGGAATTTCTGCTTTTCATGTCATTAGTATTGTTTTTGTCTCCTCAGGTTGTATAATCAACCTTCATCAATCTTTTTGCTGAACTACATCAAATCCAAGATTATAAAGCTTGCCTAGTGACATTTAGTGTTTTAGAAAATATAGTAAAGGAGCAGAACTTAAAATCTGGCTTATTTTAACCATTTTTTTTAACACTTCTGTTAAACTACTATGCTTTATATTTGCAAAGTTATAATCCTTCTGACTTCAAGAAACTGCCTCACTGGAAATGCCTGCTTCAGAAAAAGTCAGAAAAGTTCATCTGACATGTCAATCTGTGTACAGATCAATTTTCATTAATACGTGTAGAATTAATAAAGCAAACAAAGGAAATAGAGGAAAGAATGTTTTCAGCTCAAGTACATTTTAAATGTACAAGTAACTTTTATATTCAAGTACATAATCCATTTGCAGGTGGCTGACTGAGGGTGTTTAGGACTAAGTAAACTGTATTCCTTTCATGTGTAACAAAAACAAAAGGATACAGTCCATTGATCCTTTGTAAACATTAGTTACAAATAATCCTGACCCTTCCATGTAAAGCTTATGCAATGTACATGTTAGGACTAAAATACCTCATTCAGCCTAAGCCAAGTTAAAAAGGAATTTAAAAAGCCAAGAATAGAATTTAGCATGTAGACTACCACAACTGTAGTTGATGGTATTTTTTGTTCTATGCTTTTGATAACTAAAAATAGAATAAATCTTTTTTTCCCCCAATCTTACTTGGTACAGAGTCTTCATAGCTTTGAGAAATTATTGGTTGGTTCCTCTCCTTCCCCTTCCCCTTCCCCTTCCCCTTCCCCTTCCCCTTCCCCTTCCCCTCCTCCTCCTCCTCCTTCTTCTTCTTCTTCTTTTTTAAGGAAATACCAGCTTTCATAGTTGAATTTTTAACTATTTTTCTGAATACTGAGGATTTATTTATGAAATTTGGTAGGAAAAAGGATTGAGGTTTAAGACTAGGGGGTCAAGAAGGAGTGTAGATTTGGAGCCAAAGCAGTCACAATTAATTTCTAGTTATGTCCCTCCCTTTAGCCATTCTACATCCCCCCAAACCCCCTAGAAGCTTCATATTCCTGCCTGTGTCTGGAATCCTTGGTATGATTCACAACTATAACTTACTTTCTGAAAGAATACCGGAGTCCAGCCCTCATTCTATTCTATTTGTGGTTGACAATATTGTAGGTATAGAACTTTAGGTTTCCTTTTTTAAAAAAAATTTTTTTTCAACGTTTTTTATTTATTTTTGGGACAGAGAGAGACAGAGCATGAACGGGGGAGGGGCAGAGAGAGAGGGAGACATAGAATCGGAAACAGGCTCCAGGCTCCGAGCCATCAGCCCAGAGCCTGACGCGGGGCTCGAACTCACGGACCGCGAGATCGTGACCTGGCTGAAGTCAGTCGCTTAACCGACTGCGCCACCCAGGCGCCCCTAGGTTTCCTTTTACTGACAAGGACATCAAGGCCCAGAGAGGTCAAAAGTCATGCCCAAATGACTAGTAAGGGCATACTCTATGTAAAACCAACCCCCCCCCCCCCCATCACTACTCTCCTATTCTTTGAGGTCTCTGAAAATCAGTCTGTGTACCTCCTATATTGCACCATATAGCCTTCTCCTTGATTTCATGGTTATCAGGCTGTGTATTGCTCCCTGGGAGTTATTTTGGTCTAATTTACCTGTCAATGTGTGAAATACTGATTATAATAAAGTCTTTCCTCTGACTCCAACTCTTTCTTTAATCATATAGCTTATACTCTATTGGGAGAGGCAGGCATTAAACAAATAATCAAACAAATATGTAATTATAACTTGTAAGTGCAATGAAGGAAAAGTAAAGGATGCAATTATGAAGTGTAATGGGAAACCTGATTTAAGTTTTGGAGGCAAGGCAGTTAGAGGAAAGCTTCTATGAGAAAATAGTATTTGAGATCAGAAAGATACCCCAAGAGTTAGTGAGACAGTTTTAGTGGGAGAACGGCATTCCAGGCAGAAGGAACAGCATGAAGCCCATGGGTGGAAGGCTCTTTTGGTTGTAACATAGTGACCAAAGTCAAGAGTGACTAGACTAAGACCGGAAAGGTCTGAAACTTTATTCCAAGAACCATGGGAAACCCTTAAAAGATGTTAAGTGGGGGGTGGGGGGGGGGTGACCTGGCCAGATAGGTGTCTCCCTAATGGTCTTTGTCATAGGTGTCTCCCTAATGGTGTCTCAGTTTTAAAAGGATATGCCATTAGTCTAAAGAATGAAGAGAATCATCAGTGCAAATCCTTCTCTCCTATTTGTAAAAACAATTCAAAGCAAATGCTCTTTGACAGTCTTTATGTCGTATCACAGCACCATGTAATACATGGAATGCTAGTATTATAATCCAACAGGAGATCAAATTGCAGTACAATAGCGTATTTCCGAAACTTAGAAAAAAGTAACAAAGTTTGTGCAAAATTCATGAAGCATGTGATATCTTCAAAATAGTGAAAACAATATAGTGTTTTCATGGAAACACAAAGGAGATTGTTACAAAATTATACAACAAATTTGAGTTTCTTACTTGCCAAATCAAATTAGAGTCACAATTTATATTGGAAATTATGTTTTCTAATCTGAATTTCAAATGATCTTTATTATCCTCATTCTAAAATGCCCAATGTGAATTTTCAAGGAAATAGTTTCCGAAATAAAAGATGAAATGATTAAATATATAACAATGTAAGGTCATCATAAAGAAGCATCCTTAGTAATAGCCTGAAATGTGGTTTTTGAAACAGGTGATGTAATTTTTCTGACCTTGAATTTTTTGTGTGGTGTTACTTATGAGCCAAAGCATTTAAAGACTCCACCTGTGATTTGCCTATGGTTATAGAGAAAGCACAGATATGAGATCCTATTAAATATGTTTTTGGCTTTGAATTAATATTATTAACCAATAACCAACCTCAATTATACTAGAAAAATAATTTTTGGAATGGATCCTACCAAGGTAAAACAAAATAGGGGACTCAAAAAAAAAAAAATCAGAGAATTGTACATAAACCTCAACCTCCACAGGATACTCAAGATTTCCTGACTACAGAAATCAAGCAGCTCTTCTCAGACCAGGGTTTATGCTGAGAGTAGATGAGGTTGATACACTTTGATTTTGGTCTAGTTTGCTAGAAATGAAGCTATGCCAGTCTTCATTGCATAATTCTTAAAAATGTAAAGCTCTGTCAAAAAGATAATACACTGCAGGAAACAACCTAAGAAGAAAAGTAACTGAGAACATTATAAAACAGCTAATTTTATAGCTTCTAAAATACTTGTAAAACAACAACAACAACACAATGCTCTTGGGATGCCTATACTTCTGCTTAATAAAGTAAATTAACCTTAACATAGCTTCTTAGTGAATCTAAGACTTTAGGAAATACTTGCTGTGTTTCTAATTCTTGGGAAAATGTTACTAAAAACAAAAACAGAGTAAAAAATGTTACAGTTCTAGAATGAGAAAAAGTTGTTTAGTCATTTGAAACATCTGGTACCGAATGCGGATTTCTTAATTATTGAGAGGGACCTGAAATATAAATATTCACAGGTTCAAAAGAGTAATGCCAAATAGGTTATCAAGCAAAAAATACTCAACCACCTGGAGAACAAAATCCATCTGTCTGACTGAATTTAGTTGAAAATAATTTTTTAGACTTGTTAGTAAAACCCTCATGTAAAATTTATTTGATTGAATAATTTACTAAGAATATTTCCATAAGCATCATAAAGTGTTACAGTTGATAAAAATGAATACACTAATCATCTAACTTGAAACCACTGCCACAAGCTCCTAGTGAATACATCTTGTAGGTTACTAGCTGGGTTTCATTGTCCTTGTGGTTTCAACTTGAAAAACAGGATTCCCATATGTATAATATGACCAATCCCATAAATGCCTTCTTTTAGGAAAAAATGGGTGTGAGCAAATATTCCTGGGTGCTGCTGATATTTACTTGAAGGCAAGCACGCTCGTCTTTTCCTCAGAGATGTGCACCATGGTACTTTCCTCCTCTTCCCCAATACCAGACGTTGGGTGTTGGCTACAGTCAGAACCAGAAAAGCCAGGGTGGGGGATGCCTGGGTGGCTCAGTCGGTTGAGCATCTGACTCTTGACTTTGGCTCAGGTCATGACATGAGGGTTGTGGGATTGAACCCTGTGTTGGGCTCTATGTTGAGTGTGGAGCCAGCTTAACATTCTCATTCTCATTCTGTCCCTGTCTCTCTCTCTCGCCCCCTCCAAACCACCTTGGTCTCCCCCCACCCCATTATCTCTAAAATAAAATAGAAAAGCCAAGGGAACACTAATCCTATATTATCCAGGGATTTACTTTTGCAAGTAAACTGTGTATTTGCAAAGAGCCACTATCCCAATACATCCAGATGATTTCCCACTTCGAATATTTACAAGTTAAAAGGAGACTGTATTAAATGAGATAATACAATGTATGTAGAGGACCAAGCACAGTACTTAACAAGTAACTCACTGGATAAATATTAGTTCCCTTAGGTGTCTACTTCCCCCCCTTTTAAGCATCAGAAAATTGTAACCGTAAAGTCTGTAACAAAGAGAGGTTGACTATCAGGTAAATCACCTAATAGGTGAATTATCACATTCCAATTGGATTCACAGTTTCGATACTAAAATGTACAGTTACTCTTCCTGAAGATTAAAAGGTATAGTTAAAAAGTTAGTACTAAATTTTTCCAGAATACGAGTATTCCAACAAAAAGACGTTACACAGAAGAATAAAATGACCCTTATCTAAAAAAGAATGACAATTCAAGCTGAATCAAGCAATTAAAAAGATATGCACTGGTACCCTTTCTTCTAATCTAATAGTATGAAAAGATGTCTTCTAAAGAAATTCTTTGTTCCACCACCAAAACCTCTCAATGTGGTTATCTTTAAAAAGAAAACAAATATCAGAAAGATATACACCCTTGTCTTCTAAATAGAAGAAAACAACAGCTTACTGAATCCTTACTGAAAAAGCCTATAAGGTAAGGATACAGCTCCTGTGCTTCGTTCAAAAGAATTTCCATTTTAACTGTACCCAATCCCATTCACTAGTTTCCATTCAGATGAGCTGGTTTCTGGATCTTATGCTTTTAGGCAGAGATTAGCCAAGATAATCCACTAGAAGTCAAAAATATTATTTAAATTAACAATCACTTTTTAGAAATAGCTCAACGGATTTCACATCATCTGGACTGACTTTTGAACATTAAACAGCAGATGGTTATTAATGGTACAATATTAGAATGTAAAATTTGGGGCAATCTGAAAACATGTCAGCTGATACGATTAGCATTTGAGAACATGTGGAGTTATTTCTTAGAGACAATGCCATATTCCCTTATGTCACAAACCTGTTACCATGACAGGGAGGACAAACTCCTGCCATCTAGTGCCACGCATCTCATTACGACAGGTTCATTCATATTTATAATACAATCTGTGATGTCGATGCCATCACTTTAGATCTCACTGTTATTTCAAACAAATCCATAACTGAGCAAAAGGCAGGATGTTGACAGGAGTTAATGTGGGTTTTACTCTGTTTACAATTGCTTTCTAATCTACTAAATGGCCGTGAAAATTGATGCGCTCTTAGGCGTGCTTTTATATACTGGTAAGATAAAGAGCTGCTATGCTGAGTCATCTCCGTAGTGCTAAAGTGAATTTTCTACAGCGCTTTATATTTTCTCTGTTTGTATATGATGAGGCTCCTGATTTTGTGTAAACCATTAATAAAGAAACCAAAACAAACAAACAAACAAAAAAACCCCAGACTCTCATTGTATCAATTGAGATGTATTTGCCTTTACTTCCTCAAAGAAAGTCAAAGTAAACTTGTAATTCTATTCTAGTCACTTGTAAAATAGACTTTTAATTCTATTTCACATGAATTAAGGAATCACACATTCCCAAGGGATGAGTACGATTATCTCTGTTCCAAACCACTGAATCATTTCACTTGACTAACATGTGATACGTTGAGGGTTGTATAACCTAACGATGGTTGAAAAAATTTAGACACATCAATATGAAATAATAATAATACCTCCTCAAAGTATTATACATGCTGCCGAAAAGGTAAGTAAGAAAGTAGAAAGGTTTTTCAAAGAAGGAATTGAGGCCCATGTAGCAGTATCTATAATTATTTTATCTCTCTCTCTCTCTCTCCCTCTCTCTCTGCTCTCCCTCCCTCCCTCCCTCCCTTCCTCCCTCTGGAAGTGTGTGTATGTGTGAAGGCTCACTAGTCATCACAGCTACCAGGAGACTGTATTGCTTCTCTGGCTGTGACAGATGTATGATTGTAAACATGTGACAGATCTAAGAATCCTTTCTCCCTTTAGTGAATGTGACTCCCATTTGATAATTGGAACAACCTTGAATCTGAGAACTGAAAGTTGGGTTTTCATGTCTACACAAGCTGTGAATAAAGACTACCTATTGATAAAAGCAAAGAACAACAAGTGTTCATGATGTTTAAAAACAACCTTAAATCATCCAACTGATTAACAGCTACTTGTTTATTGTGCTAATGGTTTTATATTTCCATGAAAGGGATTAGAAGTAGTGGATAATTATGCTTTCATTCTAACATGTTAATTGTGCTTGTAAACAATGGTTGGTTCTACATAAAATTTTGTTTAGAAGTAAATAATGATCCGGCCTTTTTTAAAAAAAACAAAAACAAAAACAAAAAAAACAACTAATATCTTCAATTATAGCAGTCAAAGAAAGGAGAACTCTGTTATGTATTGATAAGAATTAAACGCTCAGGAAAGTCCAATAAAATATATAAGCCCAAATGTTCATAATCCAAAGAATGCCTCTTTTATACCTATTGAAATAGCTATAAATACCTTTTCAAAGATCTGTCTTCTTGCTTTTTATATTTATCAATACATTTCACGCTCTTTTTATTTCTCCCAATGACAAGTTATTGCACTGACATTTATAAAGTGCATCGTTAAGAAAATTAAATAATTGGTTGTCTGATTACAATTTCACTCTGAGCTTAATATGGGGTTTTAAAGTCTTTTCCTGTCTGCTACCCCTGATTCCCTGTGGTAAATGCTCTTCTCAAGGACTTGAAATAACTTAAAACGTCTTTCTAGTGAAGAAACACAAGACGATTTTACTGCCTCAAAACAACTAATAAAAGGGGGAAAAAATAAAAGTAGTAACAAGAAGCCGTCTATGACAACCTGCTACATGTGGAAGTCAGAACTTTAGAACATAGCAGTGGCTAAAGCAACTTGGTTACGAAAATAATTTTAATGAAGCGAAAAATAACAAAGCACCAGTGAATCTTCGTCTCATCTATTTTTTTAAAAATCTCTGTTGTACAAACATTATGGAGCAAATGTGCAAAAAAACAGTGTTGTTAACTTACTGCATGGGAAAGGGTTGCAATTGTATATCTTGACAAATGGAGTAACGCAATAAGCCATATTCCTGCTTTCTTAAAAAACAGAAAGTAAGCAGTATTCTTATTTCCTGAAATCAGCTTGAAGTAATTTATTTCCTATGAACAACACAAGTACTACATGGCAAGGATTAATAGGCCTTAGAGAACTTAGATGGCATAGTGTTACAGTCTCCAACAGCCGCTTGCAAATTTCGCTGAGGGAAAATGAAAAAAATAATGATTCCTAAGCTAAATTTATATAAATTTAAATTAACATTGCGTTCTCTTTGGGGGGGGGGTGTTAAAATATTCTTATTAAAAGTGATACATAGGAGGCACCTGGGTGGCTCAGTTGGTTAACTGTCCTACTTCGGGTCAGGTCGTGATCTCACAGTTCATGAGTTTGAGCTCCACATCAGGCTCACAGCTATCAGCCCAGAACCTGCTTCGGATCCTCTGTCTCCCTCTCTCTCTGCCCCTCCCCTGCTCATTCTCTCTCTTCTCTCTCTCTCTCTCAATAAGTAAATAAACCTAAAAAACATTAAAAAATAATAAAAGTGAAACATAGGGGCACCTGGCTGGCTCAGTTAGTAAAGCATGAGATTCTTAATCTCAAGGTCTTGAGCCCAAGCCCCACGTTGGGTATAGAGGTTACTTAAAATCTTTTTTTGAAAGTGAAATATAGATATAAATACATATTTTTCTAGTCAAAAAAAGAGGAAAATAGGTGATTGCAAAGCATGCCTTTTATATGCATTCTTTCATTCAATAATTAGTTCCCGAACTCCTATCACAGGCCAAGCTCTGTTCTAGGAACAGGGGAGGGCAAACTGCAAGGGTGCCTGCCCTCCTGGAGCCTGCATTCAGGGGGAAAGGCAGGAGGGGGCTCCCACAGAAGCAAATACAAACATATGTCAGAGGATGACGAGCATAAAAGAGAAGGAGGCAGGGTAAGCATGCTGAGGGCTGGGTTTGCTATTTGACAAAGGATGGAGGGAATAAGCCTCTCTGATAAAGTGAAAATGGAGCAGAGATCCACAGGGATGGACGGGGTGAGCATGCATACATTTAGAAAGGAAAAATGTTCTGGGCAGCAGGAACAGCAAGTACAGATCGGTGTGTTCTAGGGCCAGCAAAGAAGCTGGACAGATGAAAAGGAGTAGGCCGGAGCAGTAGCGGCTGAAGCGAGGTCAGAGAAGTGAGGGGGACAGGTGGTTTGACCGTGTACAATTCGTATCCCACCGGAGGGTTTTGAGAAGAGCAACCTAATCCGACCTACACTTGAACAAGTTCGTCCTGCCATGTTCAGAACAGACCAGAGGAGGACAGGATAGAAGCAAGGGGACCAGTGAAGAAACAACTCCAATAATCTACAGGAGAGATGATGTGACTAGATTTGTTCTCCTCCTTCAGAGATCCAGAGAGATCATGAGATGTTAATTCCACCATGATCATTTGAATCCAGACTTATTTTCCTACATCCCACTCTCTCCAGAAACACTTTTAGGCAGAAACTGGTCTTAATTCCAGGTTTTGGTTAGAAAGGGCCTTCTGTCTTTCACTCCATCTTAATTTGTAGCTGGACTTTCTCCAGGACTTCCCGATGGCTCAGGGATTGGGAGCAGTTTGGTACTTGGAGGCAGAGGCCAATGTTAGCGACCCTGCCCGGGGGGGTTGGAACAGAATTAGAATGATTGGATTCTAATTCTTGGATATTCTAATCTCTAAATCGGGTGGAAAGAAGTACTCTTTTTCTTCCATCTCCTTCCAAACGTCTTGGGAGACCCCAGCTGGCCCTGAAGTCATAGCGCTCATTCACTTCTTTTGCCCGTGATCCTCTTACTCTCCACCCTCATGTACTGTCAACCCTAAACATAGGCATTTCCCTTAGAGAGTGCACCTGACTCCGTGGCTTGAGCCTTAGGTTTTTGGATCCAAACTGTACACCTCTATGCTAAACACTTTTGTGAGTTGCAGGTTTCACTTTCTATCTGTGTGCAGAATGATGTCTCCTCTTCCTCATGTCTAAATGCAGACTTCTTTTCTCCCAGGGGAGAAAAACCAGCTCCTCCTTCCTTACCTTCCCTCTTTTGCTTAAGGGTGCCACCATTTTCCTCCTTAGCCCGTTATTTCTCTCCCGGGGAAGGATAAAGGGGAGGAAATAGCAATTCTAATAATAGTGTATCTCTCTAGAAATTGTCCCCTTCCCTTTTATCCTGCAATCGCTTGGCCAGAAAGCTTTGTAACACTAGTCAAATAGTTCTCTGGTGGTAACTTCCTGTTTTGGAGGACCCTGGAAAAGAAGGATGTGTGGGGTGCATAACACAGGCACATATACATTCCTTTGTCAGGCCACAATACTTTTGCTGACAAGGGTCCCCAAAGGAATGTAACGCTGAAGGGTGTGGCAGACACGGTGCTCAGCAAACACTCCCTGGGCTTCCCTACATTTCCTGGACTACTCTGCAATTAGGTGGGATCATGTGACTACCTCAGATCTCTTAGGGGTTGAAGTGACATGTGTCACATTTGGGATCAGGCACTTAAGAGCTAAAGTGTCTCTTCCACCCTTCTTTCCCTTCAGAGGAGACAGTGGGCTTTCAGAGGATTTAGTTACAAGATAGAGAAAGGCTGCCTGATCCAGACTGGACCCCATGGGGGAAGGAGATAAACCTCTACTGTGTTCCATCAGTGAGGTGCCAGGGCTCGCCTGCTTTGACAGGAAATCTTTGTTACCCTGACTAATAACGATTGGTTGGTTCTCCTTGCGAGATCAACCTTAAATACAGCATCTTCGTATTCCTGTCATTCTAAAATTTATCAGAAATCTTCATTTCCATTAATAATCCCTTCTAGTACCATCTTTAGTATAATGAGTCCAAAACCATTCACTTTATAAAGGAAGTTACTTGTATCAAATTCCAAGGATACAGATCTTTTTTTCTAGTATTGGGGGATCTGGTAAATAAGTCTTGGTTAACACAAAATCATCTCTTTCTCTGACCCAGTTAGAAAATATATACATATATATTTACTTATTTATTTCATATATGCGAATGTATACATACACACATACATACATATATATATATATACATTATGTTCTCTCTCAGACTGTCTTCGAGTCCAGAAAAATCATACATTTAGAAATTGCTTTTCCTCTTCTGTTCGTTTTAGTGCTTTAGTCCATTTACCCATTTTGAGGGATATCACATCTATCGATACTAAATCTTTGAAATATAGATACGACAACATTCTGTGTCTGTGAATTTTTAAAAATTTGACTGAAAGTAACCATTGGATGTTAATTAGATGCCACCCTACAGCTATCTCTGAAATCCCTTTGTCCACCCTACAGTCTAAATTAGGTGCCCCTCCAGTCTCCCAAAGCATTTTGGCATGTGTGTGGAGGCAGTTATCACATTACGGCATAAAATGCTTTATTATCTATCTCCTTCCCCAAACTGTAACCTATGTGAGGTCAGCTGCCAAGTTTGTCTTGGTCACTATGTATTTCTAGTACTTAATTTAGGACTGAGTTTATAGCTGAAGCTCAATAAATATTCGTTCACTCACTCAATAAGTGGATTGAAGAAAATCACTGTAACTTTTTAGCTAATTCAAGACCACCATCTTAAAATATGACTTCTTGCTGTGGGGATTATGAGCTTTTTCTTAGGGAAAAGGTTCAAACCTTAACTGGATTTTCAAAGGAATTTGGGTACTCTTCAAAGAGGCAAAAAAAAAAAAAAAAAAAAAGCCACTGTTTCAAAGTCACATACATGTACTGGATTTTCAATGGCCAGCTATACAGCGTTGCATTTGCCCCTTTTAACACTCAACTGCCCACCTGCACAGAGCAGCATGCTCTTTTCTGAGGCTAGTCACCAATTTATTGACTTTCTACAAGAAAGTTGTGCATTCCCTAAAACCTCTGATATTTGACCAAGTCCTGCCTTTCTCCAGATTATTTGTAGAAGTGTTAGGTAAGCCTAGAGCTAATATCAATCCTTGAAGAAACCTAGTCCTCACACTTGTCAACCTTTTATTCTGTTTTCTTTTTCTAAGAGAGATCCTTTACCATAATCAGTCATCTCATCTAACCTCAGAAAATGAAGATCCATATTTATTTTCCCAAGTTGGCTATAGGAGTTACATTTTTACATACCTCTGAGCAAGAAGACAACATATAACACCTAGACATCCTCAGTTTTAAAACCTTCATTTGTCAGATAAGAAAGTGTCTTATCTTTCTAACCAGATATCTTCCTGTTTCCTAATATATAATATACTGCAGACTGAGCCATTTATAATTAAAAAAAGAAAATCCATGCTTAACTAATTGAATGTAGTTATTTTCAATCTTAAAAAAAAAACCTAAATGCAAGAAATTTGGAAATGAATAACTGCATTGATTTTCTTACTAGATATTAAATTCACAGTGTGGAAAAGGTGTTATTTAAAAAGTTTATGCTAACACAGTTTGATAGTATTCTAGGGACTCGTGGAAAAGGATTTCTAAAAACCAAATTCAAACACACACCTTCCCTGACTCTTCACACTGCATATTTAGTGATGCACTTATGAAGGCATTATAGGACTTTACGAGTCACTTTCAGGTTTTTTTTTTTTTTTTTAATTAGCAACAGCAGAGGAAACAGAGCTAATTTTTAAACCTTGAGTCCCCCCCTCTCCTCTTAATATAAAGTGAGTAAACAAAACATGGAAATATATAGACATATTGTTTACTTTTAGATAAACTTTAAGAAATCTGTCCAGGTTGTATGTGATCTAGCTCTCTATGCTCCTCTGATCTAAATCTCCTTCTTGTCTCCCAGTTAATCCCTCCATCATACACCAGGTTCCTTGGTGTTTTTTCAAAATGTCTCAGGTTCTTGCCTTTAGCCTTCTCCCCTCATCCACCTGCACAGCTCACTTACTCCGCCATCTCCTTCATGTCTATCCTCAACTATCGACCTGTGGGGGAGGCCTTCCCTCATGTCTTCACTTAAAACTATACCTCCTCATGTCCCACACTGCCAATATTTAGCATTCTCTATCCCCTTTCCTAATTTTTTAAAAAAAATATACTTCTTCTGACTCCATTCCCCTTTTCCTTCCAGGATTCTAATTGTAAGCATGTAAATCTGAACTGTCCAATATGGTAGCCATAGCCACACACGACTATGGAGCACTTGGAATGGAAAACCCAAAAACGAGATGTGGTGAGGCGTAAAATATACATCGATTTCAAAGACTTTGCAGTGAATAAAAACAAAGTAGCTGATTAGTATTTACATGTTAATTATAGGTTGAAATAATACTTGCATACATTGGGTTATATAAATTAATTTCAACTGCTTAAGTTACATATGTGTCCAGCCACTGCAGGACAGGGCTATCAAATCTTTTGGTGTGTCTCATGTCTATTACACGGGTTTTTTTTTGTTTGTTTGTTTCTTCTTTTTCCTCTCTGTGCTTCTGATTGGATATTTTCCAGCTGTCTTCCAGTTCACCAATTCTGTTTTCTGTTTGTCTAAACTGACATTTAATCATAATTTTATCAGATCCACTTAATTTCAGATTTTATATCTTTCAATTCTAGAATTCCATGATTCTTTTTTGAGACTCTAATTTTCTGGTAAAACACTCCATCTTCTCATCTATTTTATTTTTATCTTCTTGGCTATTTTAATCTCAATTAAAGTCCTTGTCTAATAACTCTAATTTGTGGATCATCGGTGTATCACTATTTTGTGTATGTGCACATGTTCATACGTCCTGTCTCCTGATGTGCCAAGGAATGTTGTACTAAAATCTGGACGTTATATACATATTAAAAAACAAAGAACAACAAAACAACAAGACCCAGGATGCTCCATAAGATACTGTCTTCTACCTGAGGGTTCACACTTTCCTCTCCCAGGAAGAATGAATGACTACTTTAATCCAAGCACAGGCTGAACTGACTCTAGGCTAAGTTGCAGATTTAGTAAGACTTAGTCTAGTCTGATTTGTCCCAGTTCCTGGTTCCTAGGATATAGCCCTCTAGAGTTACAAGAGACTTCCTGGCAGGTTATTTCCTCAACAAGATGTCCTCTGTTTACTTTTCATCTTGTGCAGCAACTCAGGATCCACAACTTCTGAATACAGTAAACAGACTTTTTACTGTAACTGGGGAAACTGACGCTTTGCTGAGGCCCTCCCAGTCTCGCTTCCTGCTGGTCCTGCTACACACAACTGCCAAAACTTGGCTGGTTTCACTGCTCTGAAGTTGACACCCCACTGCTGGGGCCAAGGCCCGATTCCCAGTGTCCAGCCTTAGTAGCTGTAGGTATTACCTCACAGGGGCAGTATATACATCTCAGCTCCAAGTATAAGGAAAGGTGGACCCCTCTGGGAATGGTAGTTGCTTCCATTATCTGGCGGGGCTCCTGATCTGCCACCAGCTCCACTCCCACCCCAAAGCAGATGCTTTTTTTTTTTTTTTTCCACTTCACCATCTAACATACTATGTTTTATTTATTTAGTTTATCATGTTCTTTCCTCAGAATTTATCCTCCGGGAGGGCTAGGGGTTTTGTCTCTTTTTCACATCTGTATCCTCAGTTCTCAAAAAATATGGAAAGGATAAAAGAATGAATTTATAACCACTGTGCTGCTAAGATAAGAAAAACCTGAATAAAACTGACTCTTAACTAAAGATGAACTGATCTGCCTTGCCAAGAAATAGATATTTATTCTGCCATCATTTACTGGGCCCTTGCTATGTGCCAAACAGTATGTGAAGGGTTGGGCATTCAGAAATCAATGCGGCACATTCCCTACCCCCAAAGAAACAGATCGGCCAGAAAATAGAGATTAAAAAACAAAACAAAAACCAAAACACAAAAAACCAAAATGTTCTTTCTCGACTCATGACAAGAGAGCAACAATGGATTTTTAAACATTTGAGGACCCTAATTATCAAGAAACCCCATCAAAATTTCTCTGGGAGGTTTCTCATACTCCCATTGGTGTCCTTCTCATTCTGCTCAGAACAATAAGCCAACTTGTCTATAATTGCCTTCAAGGCCCACAGAGTCTTTGTTTTCAAGGATGGCAACAAATTTTCCCCCTGAGAGTAGATTTGACCTGACAAAAAAATCAGCCCTTTGGAGTGAGGTTTGATTAAAAAAAGAAAAAGAAGAAAGAAAAAAAAGAAAGAAAAACAATAGAAACTCATAAAATCACTTCTGATCAATGAGGGAAGACTATGAAGTAACAGGCCTTTTCTTGTGCGGCTTGTAAACTAGCTCTGAAGGTAATTTCAAGAAAATGGAGTATTTGCGAGAGTGGAAATATTGTTGAAGCATTTTAGTATTTTGTTTCGGTATTTTAGTCTATGGTGAAATACTTAATTTACAGAATTTACAATGCTAATGAAAGGTGAGATACGAATAGGTGGAAAAACAACTAGTATAGTAAGAATACAGAAGTAGATTAGGAATTGTTATGGTGAAGGAAATTTCTACGTTTTACAAAGCCAGTATTTCACAGCTGAGGCAATGCTTTCCTGTGCTCATCTTAGAAAGGTCTTAACAATTCTATTTGTGTTTCCTAATACTGAGCCATGCCCATAAATGCTTCAGTTTTCCTCCTACGATGTTATTACCCACTTAAGATACATGAGTGCATATATTTTTTGCATCTTCCGATTCTGAATCACCTGCAAACTTAAACTTTATGATGTGTATAATAAGAGACAGCAGTCAAGAAGAAGGCCACCTTTCCCCATTTCCAGGTGAGGAGTTACTAGGTCAAGCAGCAAAGAAGAAAGAAAAGAGAAGCATTACAAGCCTGAATAAAATACAAACTACAAAATTCAATGTCAGCTGCAAATAATGGTGATTAAGTTACTTCAATATATTTTCTTAATATAGTTTGGAAAAGGCTGACATTTTTATTTATAAACTATTAGAAGACCCAAGATGAAGAGACTCTCGGACGTGTCCAAAAGCCATAAGCCACCACTTTAAGATACTATTTCTTTTGTTATCAAGATTCCTGAACAAAATAACCTTCAACTATGGCAGGTCTGCTACGAATAACAGGAAATAAAGTAGGCCCCGAGAGGTCGCCTTGTTTCCTTTTCCTTTTTCTCTCCTGCTGTCATTCTCAGATTACTATTGATAAGTTAGATTAGTTATATTAGCATTTTTGGGCAATAGAGTTAAATTGATATCCTCACACTGAAACGACCAACAAAAATATGTTAATATTTTATATGAGTAACATAATTTCCACGGGAATATTGACTGAGTAGAATTGACACATACATATAAATGCAAGGAAGTAATTATGATTGTATTATTAGCAGTTATTGTGGCAATAATTTCAGAAAATGGTTATATCCATCTGTCTGAGAAAACAGACTTTAACACAAAATGAAGTCATATTCATTACATGAAAGAAGTGATTAGAACCTAGTAGTAAAGCCAGCTAAATGTGTTTCTAGCAAGCTCCAAGTTTAAGTTTTAATGCATTTTTAAATGTTTCTGGTCTCAAAACATTGAACAGCTGACAATTTCCCCCAAGAGAACAATACCTTGAGGGGAAAAGCAATTAGAATATGGATTGACCAGCAATCAGTAATCATTACTTGGTACATTAAATGCACTACGCTGGCACCTGGTTAAGTAATTTAGAAACCGGTTAAATATCTGGAAAACAGGGCTTTCTCAAGTTAAATGTGAAAGCTCAGAGAAATAAAATGGACTTTCTCACAGTTACAACGTATCAGGAAGAAAACTGCAGAATAAGGTTTTAGAAAGTTAAAATTGAGTGAACATATTAAAGGCAATTGGAATCAAAGGGACTGAAGTAGAAAATCTGGTATTTCTGGAAAGTTTAAATTCCCCCAAGTTTATAACTCACAAGAGTGGATGATACATCTCATAGCAAGGTTTAATATTTCTGTGAAGATGGTTTAAATAAACTGTACAATTTGGGAAAAGGTTTTTATGAAATTCTTAAACTATAGGAGGAGAAATGAAAATCAGTTACTCATCAAGTGAGAGAAGACCTTCCACAAACCCCCTTCACTGGTGACATTTCCCAACTGCCTCAATGTAGCCCACATTCGCTACCTTCCCTCCCATTTCTACCTATGAACTGTGCACTAACAAGGTCAACCCCTCCACTTGCCACCCAGACCTCAATCTCTCATCCAAGGCCAGTGCTACAACAATCCACTCATCTTTTTCTAACTTCATCAATTTCTCCCTACGTCACTGTTGCCTTTAGCAAACAAACAGGCTATTTCCCTATCTTGACCCCGACTCCTTCTACTAAACCATTTCTTTCCCTTGTTTTATAGCAAACTGCCTTGAAAGAATTATCTAGAACCTCAGTTTCTAATTTCTCCTGTTCCTTCTTGAATGCATTTCAGTCAGTATTTGTCTTACCCACGGCACCCAAACTGGTCTCCTCAGTCACCAGTCTCCTCCTCATTCTCGAATCCAATAGCCCTTCCTCAGGCCTCAGCTCACTTGACCGCTCAGCAGTACTGGGCACAGCTGTCCCTCTCTCCTTCCTGAAATTTCCTTCTTTCTAGCTTCCAGGACATCAGCCTTGTGTGGCTTTCCTTCTAGTGCTCTGATGTGTCCTCCTCACCATCCTGAGCCCTAAATGTTAGTGAGTCCCAGGGCTCAGTCTTTGAAAACTGTCTCCTTTCTATTCACACTTATTTCCAAAGCAATGTACTGTACTCACATTACTCACCATTTGTATACTGAGAATTCCCAAATTTATATTCCATAGCTCTGACCTGTTTTTGGAAGGCATTTCTTGAATATTTTAAGTAAGATGTATTGTTTTTATAATTATCTCCTCCACTCAGAAAACAAAACAAAATGCTGCTTTTCTTCTGGATTAAAAAAAATAAATAAAACACAACTCTGTTTTGGACAATCAAAACTAATTTAAAAATGAATTTATTAAAAAAAACATTTTCTTAATTGCTAGGTATGAGAGATATAAAAATGAATAAAGCAATTTCAAAATCATCTGTCCTCCCATAACCTAGAGATAACTATATTCAGACACATAGAAACTCATTAGAATCTATTAAACAATGCAAAAGATATATTTGAAATGAAACAGTACCTGATTAAAGTTTCTAAACGGGCACATGTCTTGTACTCTTTCATATTTTTAATGATTAGCTTTTACTTTTAAGTGAGCCTGTAATTTTATAGAATTACTAATTTAACATGATTTACTTTTATTAAATCGGTCTTTTTGAATAACAGATTGTTGACACCTGGGGTTGTGCTAAAAAAAACAAATATACCATGACGGTTCATGAGTTTGAGTCCTGCATAGGGCTCTATGCTGACAGCTCAGAGCCTGCAGCCTGCTTTGGATTCTGTGTCTGTCTATCTCTCTCTCTCTCTGCCCCTCTCCCCATTGTGCTCTCTCTCAAAAATAAATATTAAAAACATTAAAAAAAAAAGTCAAACATCTTATTATTACAGACTTCGAGTAAAAAAGCCAAGCTTCATTATTGTTATTTCAAATGTATTCTGTGCCTTTAATCTTAGTTTAAAAATGACACATCAAATGACAACCCAAACTGCAATTGGAGAATAGTATGCAATTAAAAATATGGGACTAGATTAGGGGTATATTAATAAAATGGTGATCTGACTCTCAAAAAAGTAGAATTTCCATTGAATTTGAACTCAATCCTTACTAATGCAATTATTGCTAAACAATCAAGGAAGAGGGAATAATAAAGAACTTGCTCAATCAATAATGTGGTTAAAAACAAGAGGTTGAATTCTGGCTTTGTCTCTCCCAAGGTGTGTGAGCCTGGGGAAGTCTAAGTTTTAGTTTCTTTATCTGTAAAATAAAGATAATATACGCTTTCACCTTGTGACTGTTATAATTACTGAGTTAATATATGTAAATATCTTGGCATAGTGGCTGATATATAAACTAATGGCTTAGCAAGTGTTAGCTATTATTACCCTTACATTTAATTTCTTAAACATGTTTACTATGTGTTGTTTTTTCCTAAGAAGGTTTTTTCACTAAAGCTATTCAAATGAACAAGTATCAGAAATAATTAAAACAAAGAGAATATTCACACTGTGTCTGAATTCTGCCTGCAAGTTTTTTATACAAAACAGTTTATTACAGAGAACAAAGCTAGACTTTGAAATCAGTTTGTTCCGACAAAAAGACAAAAAAAAAAAAAAAAAAAAGCTCAAAGGATGTAATTGAATGACTATAACACACCCTGGCCAAGAAACAAGGCTTTAACTTGCTCTTTAAAGTACATGCGAGTGAGCATTGTTCTTTCCATTTTACTATAGACTTTCCACCTCTAAATTGACTTTCTGAAATAGTTAGATAATTGTTGTACACTTTTAAGTCACTTTGTCAGTGTTCTTGAACTGTGAAAGTAATTCAGCGTTGAACTCATAAAATATACTCTCCAAGGTCCAAGTTTAAGTGAGCATAGTGATTTGTTTCCTAACAATAGAGCCCAACTAAATTTAAAAACTCCTTTGTACTGGACAGTCCTTGAAGCTTTGAGTGCCTTTCTTATCTGTAGCTGTTCCAAGCCAACGGCAATTTTTTGTGCATATAATCTACATCACCACCCCCACAACTGCCATGACCCAAAACTCCATTACCTCCGTTCCTCCCACACTATCCCCATTGCGTCAATGATTCCCTCCATCACTGTTACAACCACTGCCATCATTCCTTCCACCACCACTAATGATAGATACGAATACACTAAACCCATACAGGTAATGGGTCTCTAATTCTCAGAACAACTTGAGACCTGTTGTATCTCCTTTATGGATGAGAAAATCAAGGCACAGGGAACTTGATAATTCTCGGCCTATGTTCATATATTTGGTGGACAGAAAAGCCAGAAGTTAGATCAAAGTTTTAATGACTACAATGCATGTGTTCTTTCCATGGCCTAGTGTATCACTTGGACAGTGTTAATGCCAAAAACAAACAAACAGAAAGTTGCCATGCTTCGCATCCTGCAGCCATGGTGAGGGCTCACTGGACAACGGGCAGGAGATGCTGTGCTATAGGACATTCTGCATCCTATAGTTAGATTCTCTAACTCGCCCTATAAACTCCACTTATGGGACAATCAAACACACAGAAGGGCACAAATAGTATGGGGACATTAAAGTCAAGAAACAGAGAGAAGGCAGTGGGTCAGAGCCATAATGTCAAGAAAAACAGTGTCAACATATTCCAGAAAGGTATGGGCATTACATCTGCTGGCAATGACAACAGAAACAGATAGAGGCAGAGACACAAAGAGGGTAGGTACATCATCAGGATGACACGGCACCTTCGTGGCAATGGCAATGGCAATATCCTGAATAGCATTCTAGTTCTCCAAGCAGTTGACTGGGTAGCGACCAACATGCTTTTTTCAAATGTTTTTGGGCTCCTCTTTCTCTAACCAAGCAGTGATCTTTTCCTTAGGAAACAATAGTCTTATCCATCTGCTCAAGTCAATAACTCATGAGTGCAATGTTTATTCTGCACAACCTCTTACCATGTTCTATACTTTCTCTCTATCCTCACTGCTTCAATTCTGGTCCAAGTGACCGCCATGTCTTGTCAGGATCATGGCAGTTTCTTCCTAAGTGGTCTCTAGTCAGTCTACTCTTGTGTCTCCCAATCCCTGCTCCACACACCCACCTTCTGCACGCAGACATATCTGGTTCTCATTTGACACAGCGTTTCTTTGGGGAAGCTCAAAGTCTTTCTGTTGTTGGGTCTTTTGTCACCATCTTCTTTCTTCACACTTACCACACTTATATTACTTGTTCATTTTAATAAATCTTTCTTTCTAGACTCTTTGACGTCAATATGGTGTTTGTTTTGTTTAATCCTATACTCCAAGTATAGTGTGTGGCCTATAAGAAGTGTATAATAAATATTTGCTTAATAAATTCTATTTGTGTTACACATCATCTGTAGTAACTTGAAGATCTATTTTTTTTTGAAACTTAAAAAGACTATCAATGTCAATATCTGATCCGAAATGAATTTATGAATATTTCACAATTAATGGAACTAGAATCCAGCCCGCTTCCATTAAGGACTGCCATTATGCATGCACTGTGCTAGGTGATCTGGGATGGGGAAGGGTGGGGGGCACAGTATGCAAAGGGAAGTCCCCAACAATGGGATGACATGATTGGATCTGTTTCTTGGATAGAAAACTGTGGTGGCAGTGGGTGGGCGCAAGGATGTTAAGTCTTAAAGAAGAAAGAGCAGTTGGAGGGCTGTTAGAATACTCTAGATGAGAGGCTATTTTGATCGAAGAGCCAGTGTCCAATGGCCATCTGACCTTGTTCTGGCCACTAAGAGTTAAAGAGTTTGTTAAAGGACTTCTGAGAAAGATTTTCCTTCCTAAAACCACAGACTCAAGAAAAGACGGCCCTTCCCCAGACCCAGATGTCTCTGGACACAGCTGAGTATGGATATGATACCAATTAGCTTGCAAGCAGGAGTCTGTGAGCCCGAGGACAATGGCCCTGATGGGCAATGAGGAAGGTTAAAAAGAGTCCAAACCTTTGATGAGGCTGTTGCCCCCTCAATGAAAAGTGAAAACAAGTTTTACCTAAAACAAACTTCAGGATCTGAAACCTCTGTTTCTGCTTACTTTTTTCTCCTCCCTCCTCTTCTGACACTGTGACACATCCTCAACTTTACCTTCAGAGTGCTTTTTCTGCTCCTCCCACCTCCACCAGTGAGGATGCTCCAACATTAAGGAACAGATTATGATATAAGTGCCTTAAATGAAAGATGTGTTTATTATATCATGTATCAAGAAATCTAAGCTTCTTTGTCTTTCAAGGGCCTGAGTGGGGTGCTGAGGGAGCTGGCAGGGGAGTGGAGAGGATGCGATTCCATTTGCTGGCAAGTAATACACAGCTCAATTTTATAAGAAAAATGTTTTTGGTGAGCAAACATTTGTTACTGTTTTTACAGAACCATCTATTATCTAGAAGTTAATGAGGGCACATCATTTTCTCTGCCCTCAAAGAATTCTTCTTCAGAATTCACCTCAAGAAGAAATCACAAATTACCTGCTTAGCAAAATTCCCAGCACATGGTGGGTGATCAAATATTTGTTTAATGCATCTGTTCTATAGCATTATGTTTTTGAGGATTCTAAAGAAACCTCGTGAAGGCGAAATCTTCTGGATATGGCATGTGATTAGAGGAGGGTATGAGAAAAGAAATCATTAGCAAGTCCTAATTTTGAGCTTTGGAAGTCTTTAGACACAAAACTCAGTCATTCATATAAATCTCAAATTCTTCATAACAGTCCTGTAAGGCCAACAATTCTGTCTGCCATCTTGTAACTAGCAAGGAGGTCATTTTGCCCTAAGGGAGGTCAGCCTATCATTGCACAGTCAAGTTGGAATATTCTTTTTAAAAAAATGTTTACTTATTCATTTTTTTAATTTTATTTTTTTTAATGTTTATTTTTGAGAGAGAGAGAGAGAGAGAGAGAGCATAAGTGGGGAAGGAGCAGAGAGAGAGGGAGACGCAGAATCCAAAGCAGGCTCCAGGCTCTGAGCTGTCAGCACAGAGCCTGACAGCACAGAGACTGACGCGGGGCTCGAAGCCACGAACCGTGAGATCATGACCTGAGCCAAAGTCGGACACTTAACTGACTTAGCCACCCACGTGCCACTATTTATTCATTTTTGAGAGAGAGAGAGAGAGAGAGAGAGAGCAAGAACGTGTGAGCACAAGTGCAAGCAGGGGAGGGGCAGACAGAGAGGGAGACAGAGAATCTGAAGCCCTCCCGATGTAGGGCTTGAACCCATGAACTGTGAGATCATTACCCGAGCTGGAGTTGGACACTTTTAACAGACTGAGCCACTCAGGTGCCCCTAGAATGTTCTTTAGAGTGAGGCAAAATCTGTTTCCCAGTTAACAAAGGAGAGGAAATTCCCAGTTTGTACCAATCATAGTACTTTCACAAAGTAGTGGCAGTTTAATGAAATTAATAGTGACCTGGTGACACAAGACCAGGTGGAACTTTGAACAAGTCCTATAAGCTAAGACTCATGTTCTCTTTCTCGAAGATGACAATGATAATTTTCACCTGCTGCACGGATCATGAGAAGCAAATAAGGAGAAGTACACGGAATGTGCTCGCACACAAACATACATATTTCCAGGTGTGCAAAAATATAATGCTATCACTGAGCACTTCTAAAGACTACTCTTTGCAAAAGGATAAAAGGATAAAGACTACTCTTTGCAAAAAGGACCTTTGCAAAAGGTCCATTTTAAAGTGGACCAGCCATGTGAGTGCCAATTAGAATTAAAATCTAAATGCACAAATATGTCATTTAACGAATACCCCGGTTATATATTACAAGAAGTTGGTTGTGGACATATTAATCTTTTGATGAAAATTTTTATAATAAAATGCATACATATTCATGATTCCATCTTTTTTATATTCAGAGGAATAATGCTGGGCCTGGACATACAAGAAATGTTAATTCAGAAGAAATGATAATGAAGATGATGTCGAGAACAAAAATACAGGTGCCTCTCCTGGGGATGTGCCTGGTGCCCGGTGACATCCTAAACCCTTCACATCTGAATAGCTTCGAGTGCTCAGAAAAGCTGTTTGAAGTAGATATTATAGTTATTATCTCCATTTTACAAATATGAAACTGAACTTAAGCTAGCTTAAATAACTCAGAAAAGGTCACACTATAAGTGACTGGGGCTGGATTTGAAACCTGCTCTTTGATTTTATACTCCTGCTATTAGGTTCCTTAACACATAGAATGAGTGAGTCTGACAAAGTTATTATAAAATATATTCACTCCATGAATTCTCCTTTAAATGAGATTAACTATCCACCAACAGGAGAATGTTGGACTATTTTGCAATGCACGTTATTGTGTCAGCATTCCTTCGTGACTACAGCGACAGGTGAGCCTACTAAAAAATAAAAGGTAATAATAACAAAAAACATTGTCATGTAACTTTTATCTTTAAATTTTTGTACACTATGGTAACAATCACAAGGTGCAACAGAAACACAGAACAGTGTGTATCAAGCCTGTACATACGCTATCTTTAAAACACTGACAAAATATATCAAAAGATCCGTAATGGAACAGTCCAGGATTATTTATTTATTTAGTTATTTGATTTAATTTAATTTTAACTAAACAGCATGTAAGCTGGGGAGAGGGAGAAGGACAGGGGAGAGAGAGAAAATCTTAAGCAGGCTCCATGCTCAGCACGGAGTCTGAGGTGGGCCTTGATCCCATGACCTGGGAACATTACCTGAGCTGAAAGCAAGGGTGGGATGCTTAACTGACTGAATCACAGAGGCAACCCAGGAGAGTTGATATTTTAAATAGGAATTAAAATACAGGACTGATGAGGACTAGTATAATGTTAGGAAAAAAATAAAATAAAACCCAGTAAGTTTACAATGATCTTAAAACTACTCTGGGTTTGTTAAAAAGGTAAAAAAATCTTATCTCTAAAATGTTAAGAATTTATAATATATGGGTACAACTTTTAAATTAAAAATTTTTAATCTATATGCATTGATTTAAGCTGTAAATACTTTAGGCATTTTGAAGTACTTTATCAGGGGCCTACTTAACAATCTGCATAGAGGAGAGACATCTGTCAGCCAGTCACCTTCAATGTCATCTAAGGATCCATGGTGGCAGGAATCTGTGGTCTCTACTGCATTGTTTAGTTCCAAGGCCTGCATTAATATGTCACCCAACAGGGGCGCCTGGGTGGCTCAGTCGGTTGAGCGTCCGACTTCGGCTCAGGTCATGATCTCGTAGCTCGTGGGTTCGAGCCCCGCGTTGGGCTCTGTGCTGACAGCTCAGAGCCTGGAGCCTTCTTCGGATTCTGTGTCTCCCTCTCTCTCTGCCTCTCACCCACTTGCATTCTGTCTTTGTCTCTCTCAAAAATAAACAAACATTAAAAAAAAATTACATATGTCACCCAACAGCCCACTCGTCTTGGTCCAACCAAGGCCAAGTGTGTATACTCTAACTAGTTACTCAGACTCTTTGAAAGAAATCTTACTTTCTAGCCGTGTGCTTATTATTAGGTTACAAATGAGTATTATATAATAAAAATATATTTACAGGACTAAAAAAACGCATAATGATTATGTTTTCTGTTCCCTATGCAAGGAAACATTGGTGACTTCCCCACATAACCACCAGCCTACCTCAACATCGCCACCAGTGACATGGTAGCAACAAAGAGAGTTACAGGTATAGGAGGATAAATCTTCCAAAATGCTGCCTTTGAAGTTCCAAATTAAAAAAAAAAAAAAGTTATTAAAATGGACAATCTTCTATGTCACTGTTGAACTTTTTCTCTCTAATCGTCTCTACAGAGATCACTAAACACACAACATGAAATTTTAACAACAGAAAGAAAGAGAAATCAATAGTTACTGAACTACTATATGCCACACCTTAGCCAGGTCCTTTTGTATGTCAATTCATTTTCAAACTCCCAACAACCATTCATGCTTGGAACTGTCATTACAATTTTACAGTGAGGAAACAGGTTTAAAGGCAAAGGTCACGCTCTTGGCCACCTTCCTGATACCATGCTGTGTATGGTAGGGGGAAAAAATCCACCTAACTTGCCTCCATTTAAAAAGAGTATCACAGAACATAAACAATCCTAATAAGGCCCTAAACCTTTAGAGAAGGTATTAAGGGATGTCCTTGTAATTGCAAAGCTATTTCCTTTTGTTCTGAAATCTATCTGTGTAGCAAAAAAAAAAAAAAAAAAAAAAAAAAAAAAAGTGAAATCTGTTCAGCACTTGACGAAGTGCTGTTCAAACTTTCAGAAATAGTGAAAGTGTTTAATTCAAGGAAAAAGCACTATAAATTATAAACACCAAAGTGACCCAAATAAAACAGACTACTTAATTCTATTTGTAGCTACTCAATGTTAAGTGGTTAATAAATTAGCTTAATGTGATGTACCTGTTAAGATGATACTAGGCAGAAAGGAGACTACCATAAGCAAGTTTCCAAAGTCAAATAGTAATGTCTTCCAATAATATCTCTTAAAAATAAACACACATTGGAGTACCTGGGTGGCTCAACTGGTTGAGCGTCCAGCTTCAGCGCAGGTCATGATCTCACAGCTTGTGGGTTCCAGCCCTGCATTGGGCTTTGTGTGAACAGTTCAGAGCCTGGAGCCTGCTTCAGATTCTGTGTCTCCCTCTCTCTCTCTCTCTGCCCCTCCCCCTCTTGCACTCTGCCACTCTCTCTCAAAAATAAACATTAAAAAAATTAAAAAAAACCCACTTATTAATGTCATATGTATATGTAATTCAGACATTTTTGATAGTGAGATGTTGAAAAAGGCAGTAAAAGGTATTTTTATAGTAATGTTATTTGTTAAATCCTTTTTGTAGGCTGCATTCCCAAAGAGTAACATCTTGAGCCGGTTTTCAATTATCAGGAAGATTAGAGAGGAAATGAAACCATTATCTTGAAAAGATATCTGTACTCCCATGCTCATGGCAGCACCATTCACAACAGACAAGGAATGGAAAAAATGTAAGTGTCTATCAATGAATGAATGGATCAGTGTGATATACATATGTTATATATGAATAATAGTCCCTTGTACATGTGTGTGTATATATATATACATACACACACACACACATACATGGGACTGTTATTCAGCCTTAAAAAAATTAAGGAAATCCTGTCATTTGCAATATGGGTGAACTACCTGGAAGGCATTATGCTAAGAGAAATAAGTCAGATAGAAAAAGATAAATACTGAATGATGTCACTTATATAGAAACAAAGAATAGAAAAGTGGTTTCCAGGGGCTGGAGGGTGTGGGAAATAGGGCATGGTTGGTAAAAGGATACAAACCTTCAATTTGAGAATGAATATGGTCTGAGAATCTAATGTATGACATGGTGACTAAAGTTGATAACACTATAGAACTGTAGAATTGAAATATGCTAACAGAGTAAATCTTAAAAGTATTCACCAGGGGTGCCTGGATGGTTCAGTTGGCTAAGTGTCCTACTTCAGCTTAGGTCCCTCTGTCCACCCCCCTCTCTCTCTGTCAGAAATAAAACATTAAAAAAAAAAAAAGGTATTCACCAAAAAAAAGGGAGAAAAGAAGGTAAATATGTGAGGTGATGCATATTTCAATGAATTCACTGGGGGGGAATTCTGTCCTAATGTATAGATATCAAATTATCACATTGTATACTTTAAAGGTCTTATCATTTGGGGTCCCTGGGTGGCTCAGTTGGTTAAGCATCGGACTCTTGATTTTGGCTCAGGTCTTGATCTCAGGGTTCTTGAGTTTGAGCCCCACGTTGAGCTCTGTGCAGACAGCGTGGAGCCTGCTTGGGATTCTTTCTCTCCTCTCTCTCTCTGCCCCTCCCCTGCTCATTCAAGCATATACACTCTCTCAAAATAAATAAATAAACTTCAAAAAAAAAAAAAAAAGAAATGTGAATTCTTAGGCCGCACACCAGACCTATTGAATCAGAAACTCTGGGGGTGAGGCCTGGCAAGCCGTGTAAAAGTCTTACAATTTTGTCAATTGTCCCTTAATAAAGCTGAAAAAAAAAATTAGAGAAATTTTTCTATATGTTTTATTAAGGCTTCTGTGAGAAGTAACAGATACCTCACATTCATTCATTCATTTATTTTACTGAGATTGCCACCTCAAAAAAAGCTCTTTTCCTTCAACTCTACTTATAATTTATAAAAAATATATTCAGAATCCAGCCCTGAAATAAGTACACTGTAATGACCACTGATAGTCCATTTCTGTTCCTGAGGTTCAGCTCATGGAGCATATGGAAAGAAATGCATGTCTCTAAAAAGCCCTCACAGTTTTTAGCACAAATCAACAGCGGGCTGCTCTTTTCTCTGTGATGCCTCACAGTATTCCTTCTTTTTGGAATATTTTTTCCCCTTGAAATTAAGCCATAAAATAAAATGTCTTGCTTGAAAAGGTGTATTAGGGAAGCAGGACACATGTACATGTGTAATCCGAGCTGCAATGAAGCATATATAAAGAGCTACCTTTTAACTTAGGGAAGACACCTATCAAACACAGTGTTTGATATTAGTCCTATTTCATATTTTTAGGTGAAATTTTACTTAATAAGACACTACGATTTAATGAAGAATGGATTAACTTGCAAGCTCTGACACATGGAAGTTATGAAAAAAGTGGACCCTAGGTAAAATGGTTAACTTAGTGAAGCCTGTCTTTGGCTACTGCTGTCCCTGGTGACAGTCTGTCTGACCCAGGTATGACTTCCTCTCAAGCTGCTCATGGCCCACCTGCTACAGGCAGTCCTGTCATATGGCGTCCCCTGTGATCTGAACTTCTCTCTACATTCCCTCTTTTTTTTTTTTTAATTTTAATATTTATTCATTTTGAACAGAGAGAGAGTGTGTGAGCAGGGGAGGGGCAGGGAGAGAGGGAGACAGAGGATCTGAAACAGGCTCCAGACTGTCAGCACAGAGCCCGATGCGGGGCTCAAACTCACAAACCGTGTGAGATCATGACCTGAGCCCAAGTCGGCCATTCAGCTGATTGAGCGGCCCAGGCGCCCCTATATTTCCTCTTCTTGGTGTTCGAAAAAGCTCTTTATAGAGCCATGCCTGTTGGGTCTTGTTGACCACTTTCACCTCCCTGGAATATAGAAATGACAGACGGCATTCCAGTCATCAAACCGCACCAAGAGGCAGCTTTGAGATTAGAGGCTGAAGGACAAAGATGAAGCATAAAGACAGAAAGGGGTAATCCCCCATTTTCATCCTTTCTAACCTGGCCCTGACAGAATGGCCCCCACAAAGAAGGATGGCGAGAGGTGTTGTGCCACCATCAGTGAGGTGGTGACTGCAGATCATGTCATCGACATTTGCAAGCGTGCATCCTGGGCACTCAAACAGCTTGGAAACTGGCCGGGAAGGAGATGGTAACTCCAGACGTGCGTACTGACACCTGGCTCAACAAAGCTGTGTGGACCAAAGGAAGAGGAATGTCCTAACCTGGATCCATGTGTGATTTGTCCAGAAGAGGCAGTGAGGAGGAAGGTTCACCAAACAAGCTCTAAACGTTGGCTAAGTATTTTACTTGTCATCACCTTCAAAGATCTACAGTATGGATGAGAACTAACCACTGATTATCAAATACAATTTTATAACAAATTACAAACAAAAAAGAAAAAAAATGCAAGTCCTGATGACATTGCAGAACTACCATGCAAGTATCAGAGTCACTTTGAATTTCTCTGTTTAAGTCAATGTCAGCCTTCTTTTATATGCACTTGAATGTAACCCTACCCAACATTCACTTTTGCTGGGGAGGGGAAACTGGCTGGCAGGAGGACAGAGGGAAAGAGAGAGGGATTTTCCACTAAGTTTTCTTTAAAAAGTCTCATTCTGAACCATGCTTGGTCAACATTAAATTAAATTATGCTTAATTAGAAAAAATTCTAAAAACTTAAGACAACTTTGAAATCTTAGAAATTATTTTGTTTAAAGAAAGCATTTAAATTTATTCTGTGAAAACAGTTCAAAAAAGTCTGGACATATTTATTTTTAGTAAATGTGGGCAATGTGATACAAATCTCAAGAGATTCTTCTCAGAACTTTTTTTTTTTTTTTTTTTTTTTTAAATTTTTTTTTTTCAACGTTTTTTATTTATTTTTGGGACAGAGAGAGACAGAGCATGAACAGGGGAGGTGCAGAGAGAGGGAGACACAGAATCGGAAATAGGCTCCAGGCTCCGAGCCATCAGCCCAGAGCCTGACGCGGGGCTCAAACTCACGGACCGCGAGATCGTGACCTGGCTGAAGTCGGACGCTTAACCGACTGCGCCACCCAGGCGCCCCAAGAACTTTTAAGTAGATTAAGACAGGAACTGTTCTATTCACCCTTGTAACAAGAGCAACTGGTTAGGGGTTCTACATGTGGCCGGTGTTCAAAAACTCTGGTTGAATGAATAAAATGCCAGAAAATACATTTAGCATTCCAAGTACTCTCCTCTATACAGACCTGACAGTTACCTATAAAACTGAATGTGCGAGGAAGACTTGAGACAAACACAGAGAAAAAAGATTAGAACTTTTGAGTAGAAGCTTCGTAGAACAGTTAATGATAGTTATTTTAGTAAGCAAACATTATCAGCCAATTTATTTATCTGCTCCAATAACTCATTTTCCTCTGCAAGTATTCATTGACTGACTAGCATATGATCCTAAGTGAAAGTTTAAAAAATATTTATGTGGGGTGGGGCACAGAACTGCTATTAAAGAAGGAGATAGGGACTTAGCCCCAATTCTGATGATTTTTATTTTTCTAATATTTTTATTCTATCACAATTCAAAAAAATACAACTTAACTAAATGTATACTTGGCAAAATTTTCATACTGAAAAATTCCATAAATAACTCTCTAAACATTACATAAATCAAGAATTTTGATTTACATTTACACTATAATACCTTTTTTGTTGTTCTAGATAGAAAACAAAAAAAAATCACCCATCTTCCCAAAAGGGACTGTTAACAATTATAACCAGCTTATAGGAAAATTTGATTAGAATGGCTCAAATGGAATTTGCAAGTAAGGCCTTTTTATTGAGCAAATCCATGAAAATTTCAAAAAGATTGATAGGAATGTGTGACTTACTTTGTCAGTTTCATTTTTCATGTCTTGGTAATAAATGTTATTTTGATAAATAAAGATGATTTTTATTGCATTTATTGCACTGTGACTTTTATACAACAATGGTTCCTCACGTAATATAAAAGGAGGAACAGTACTTCAGTACTCAAGCTGTTAACCCATGTTTCTTTTAAAATTATTTGTGAACATCTCAACATCTGTGTAAAAACTAGGTAAACTGCTGATGTGGGTTTCTCTCTGCCCTAGCAAATGAATCCCAAGGGGAAAAAAAAATAGGTGTAATAACCCTATAAAGAATTCTGGACTACCACTAATTCTACCTTGTCTCTTACCATTGTCTTAGGAACCTTTGTACCCATCTGACAAAATAACGGTAATGACAGTGGGAAAGATGGCTGTACCATAAACAAAACCAAACAGGACGGATCTGAGTATGCCTCACTTGGCACCAATCCAGCCATAAAACTAGGTGAAAAAGGGAAGGAAGTCCGGTCCCATCAGTTATTTGTGTCTGGAGGAGCCAAAGAAGAAACAATCAATGTAGATTAATTCTGAAATCAGTTTCTGAGCCCCACTCAAAGTAATGGCCACAATGGCACTGCCTGCTTGTGTCCTCTCAGGAGTCAGGTTTCACTTGACAGCAAAAGCAAGGCAAAAGCTTCTGAATAAAGATAGAACCATATATAGAAGCTTTCAGATTGTATATAAAACTATTGGGAAACACTGTCAGTAAGACATCAAATTATCTCTGTCAAAGGTTCTGCATTCAAAGTGCTTAGGAATTTACGGCCAGAAAAAAAAGCTTGCCATCGTTCAAGAATTGGTATATGACCTCATAGATGGAAATAATAACAGTCTTATGGAAGGACCTCAGAAGTGTTTTCCCAAAGGCATCTGAGATCCTTATGACATGGTCTTTATTGATTTTTCCCTTCTGTAGGGTGATGTGACTATTACTTATAAACAAGGTTCCATGTCCTGGTTATGGTGCACTGACATTCAACGTCCATTTTACCCAGTCACTGGAGTGCCTTGTACTGTATTGGCTGAAAAGCTAAAATCCACATTAAGGATCCTCTTGCAATTTGAATTTGATTTGCCTTGGCCAGTCTCCAGATTGCTCAAGGTTAGTAAGTTGGAAGTGAAGTAGAGGCCATGTTTTTGCTGGTTTTGCTTGCAAGTATGACTTTGGAAGCGTTTGGAGCTCTATTATAGCACCAGCAGAACTCCCAGTATCTGCTTATTAGCTTTGTGGGTGCTGAGAGGAAGGAAGATGGATATCTGTTATGCTGGTGTAGATAACACGCACGGCCCAGTTCTGTAGCTGGCAGGAATGACGGTACCTTCCTGATCACCCACAGGGACTTCTTGTGAGGGAGCGGCAGTGAGGTTCGGGGGCCAGCAGCTGAAGAGGCAGCTTCCCCGTTCAGCAGGCAGTACTGCATCAAAGAGGAGGCAGCAGTGGCCCTGGTGTTTGTGTTATGGCTTTGGATGTTACTTATCAAAGCTCAATTTAGATGGCTTCTTCGTTTAACCCAATGACACTGTATTTCATTTACCATGCAGTTATAAAGACTTTTCTGCTTAAACTGGATTCTGGTCTTTGCAGCTGAACCCTGATCTCTACATATGCCAGAACATAACCGTTCCAAGACATGGATCTCCAGTTTTTAGTGGAGAGAAAGAACAATGCAAGGTTTAAAGGTCTATAGGGAATGGCATACTCCAAAATAATGTTCAGGGACTAATGGGTGCTAACTCAAAATGAGGTGACACTGAGCTGTGCTCAAGGATTAGGGGAGGCCAGTGTTTAAAATATTCCCTTGACACACAGTGTCCAAGGTGTTAGTAGAAGTAATATCCAAGATTTAGAGCCCCAAGGATAAAAGAACACTAAGTACAGTAAGAACCAAGCTTCTCAGAGTCAGTGAGACCCTACTTTTCTCAGGCAGTTTTCTGGAAGCCACAGGCCTCCATTGGTTCCTAGAGGCAATGGGGTTCTGAGATATGCTGCATCCACTCTGACCATGCAGACAACTGACTTCCAGTATTAGGTCACTATCTTTATGGCTATTTCTGGAAACTGCACTAGAGTGTGTGTGTGTGTGTGTGTGTGTGTGTGTGTGTGTGTGTGTGTATGCACTTTCCCAACCAAACCATAGCTCACTTGAAATATTCAAGTCCCTTGGTAAAAAGTCCCTTTTTTGGTTTTATTATTATTCACTGTCTAAAGATTCTTTAAGTCTCTCTTTGCCAGAAAATAATGACCTATCTATCCCTGTTAACCTTTTAACAAAAGTTAGAGAAGAGAAACAAAGAGAAGAGAAAAAGAAAAAAAAACCAAAAACACGCCTATGATTGACTGTCACTCTGGGTCCTCGGTTTTTGTGATAAAGGGGCAGTCCCCTATAGTTTATAAGATTTACCTGCAGGCTGTAGGTAAGGTTGCCAGATTTAGCAAAACAAAACAATGAAAACACTTAAATTTAAATTTCAGATTAAAAATTGTTTCAGAAAAACAGTGAGCAATTTTTTTTTAGTATCGGTATAGTCTGTGTAATATTTGGGACAGTTATATTTAAAAAGTATTTAGGGGACCTACTGTGATTAAAAAAAAAGTATTCATTGTTAATTGAAATTCAAGTTTAACTGACCACCTTGTGTTTAACTAACAAACTGAATTATGGAAAACCCGTTGCAAGCACTACCATGGCAGAGTCATCTTAGGTGTCTGAGAGTATCTGAGGGATTTTAGGATACCCAACTTCAGACAGAAGCAAAGAGCTCAATGTGGGTAATTTTTGGCACTTTATATAATAGGAGATAAAGAATAAATGAGGGGCGCCTGGATGGCTCAGTTGGTTAAGCGTCCGACTTCAGCTCAGGTCATGATCTCACGGTCCGTGAGTTCGAGCCCCGCGTCGGGCTCTGTGCTGACAGCTCAGAGCCTGGAGCCTGTTTCAGATTCTGTGTCTCCCTCTCTCTGTGACCTTCCCCCGTTCATGCTCTGTCTCTCTCTGTCTCAAAAATAATAAACGTTAAAAAAAAAAAATTAAAAAAAAAATACATGAAACTCTTAATTGGCCTCAGATTCTTGCTGTTTCCCGGGTTTTGTTTTCTTGACCTCAGATTCAAATACGCTCTTGCCCAGGGGACGCAAGCCCATGTTCTGGCATTCTGTAAGCACCCTGCTTCCTTTTCTCTCTCTGGCTGTCTGGAAGCTCAAAAATAAATCACAGTATTCACTTTCCAGTTTCTTCTCCATCCTTTGTTTATTTATTTAATTAAAAAAATTTTTTGACATTTATTTATTTTTGAGAGACAGAGACAGAGCACAAGCAGGAGAGGGGCAGAGAGAGAGAGAAGGAGACAGAGAATCCGAAGCAGGCTCCAGGCTCTGAGCTGTCAGCCCAGAGCCCGACACGGGGCTCGAACTCAAAAACTGCGAGACCATGACCTGAGCTGAAGTCTGACGCTTAACTGACTGAGCCACCCAGGCGCCCCTTTCTCCATCCTTTAAATAGACAAGCCACCTCAGATTCTTTTAAAACAAGAGATGGATCATAAAATATTGACTGAATCAAATGGCTTTCCTCAATGGTAGCCACAGATAACCAGTGAAAGAATCTGTTCTACAAATTACACACAACAGAAATCACCTTCCTAATTTTTTCCATCCATGGGCAATAAAACATGATGACTGTGCTACTTTAATAGTTATAGAAGTTAGAAATTTGGCTATACAAGTTTAAAAGCAGTATAGTATCCTGCACTACCGTTGTTGTGATGAATGTATGCCCCAGAGCAGAGAAGCTATTCCAGAGTTTCAACTTTTATTTACCAAGGCATGTACTCTATAACACAGAGAGGAGAGAGCAATATCAAGCAATGTCGTGTTTTTATTTGTTAAAAGTGTTCTGCTGCTAAAGTATGAGAAGTGAAAATGTGGCTAAACTTTGAAATGTAATATATATCTGGAAAATAAAATAATTTGCAGCATAGTTAAGTTTTGCTCAAGTCTGGAGAGATAACATGAAAAACTCTCAGACTAGCAATTTGCTGACTAGAAAATCACTGTATTTTCAATCAGCCTAATATGGCAGTTGTTTTTCATAGGCAAAGAAAAGCTAAGAAAAACTTACAGTCTGTGGATATTTGGCATAGCTTGGCAAAATTTAGCCGCTAGTTTCTTCTTATCCTTGTTATACGTTTTCCATATGGGACTTATTATTATCAACAAGAAGAAATAATAGAGGCAAACAGAAGCAAGAGGAAAGGTCCAGACTGGCATGCATTAACTGCTTGTCAACTATGGTTTTCCTAATGAATTGCCCTGTTGCTCTGTATCTCACTGATTATAGTACAACAGCTTTCATTAGTCACTGCAAATAAGACTCAGTGCCACCTTATTTACATTCTATTGCAAATAATTAGCATCTCATATTAGAATCATCCAAGGCACTTCTGAACTTACAGCAAGACTATTTGACATCATCCAATACTTGATTCCATCCTGAACAAGCTTGAAAACAGATTCTGTGTTTTTAGTTACAACAGTGTCACCAATGAATTCTACCATAGCTTAAATTCCTGCCAATATTGTAGCTGGGGATATCAAAACGCTGCAGTAATTAGACCTTGCAAGCCTGACTTCCCTAGTGGTAGAACTGTCACAGAACGGGAGGAAATGATATTCAAAGTTTATAATAACTCAAACCTTTACAATTATTGCTAGAACACGAATACTACCATTTTGAAAGGCAAAAAGCAATTTAAGAAAAAGCTTTATTACAAAGGTAAAAGATGGAAAAAAAATAGCATCATATGCTTTGCTGACCGATGCCTTTCTCTGCTAAAAGTTTATAATTACTTATTAAAACTCAAATCTGATTATTAACTTGGTGAGAAAGTATTTCTTTTGAAAACATAGCTGCCACATTTAACAGACTGTAAAGCCTATTCTATTACGCAAATTAGGACTTTAGAGTATTCTAGAATTAAATATATAGATTTGCATATATTATTATTTACATAACCAAATTTACAAAGCCAGTTATTTCCATCCCTATATAAATAATGTGGAGGTGCCCGGGAGGCTCAGTCGGTTAAGTGTCTGACTCTATCTCAGTTCAGGTCTTGATCTCAGAGTTCTGAGTTTGAGCCCCACAATGGGCTCTGTGCTGGCCGTGAAGCCTACTCAAAAAAATAAATAAATAAATAAATAAAAATAATGTGTGTGTATACGGGGGTGGGAGTATGGACCTACAATGCAGACACATAAGTAATTCTTTATATAAAACTGATGTTTTCTCCAGCACACACATATAACAAGACAGGAATCAATGAATCAAATAATTCTGAATTTGTGTGACGATGGTGTTCCCAGAAAAAACAAGTTAATCTGAAAATAATGGCTCAGGATAGGATAACTATCAGCCCCCTAGGCAATAGAAGATTCCATATGTCTGCTCTTACTTCCCTGACCTTTCCATCACTGGGCTCTGTGCCATGTAGATAGATCCTGATACATCCTTCAGGACCTTTTGAGATAGTTGACACTCCCTGTCCAGTTAACCAACTCAGCAATCCCCAACTCTTTACATATGACTTCTGTTTCCATGTAGTCAGTGAACCAGCGTGAATCTCCAGATGGCTTATCTTTCACTCACAAGAGAGGTGATCTATAGGACTTTTCCTGTCTCAGTATTTCAGTTGTCAACTAGTAGTTAACTATTCTCATTATATATTTGAGAAAAACAGGCAAGTAGATATTGAAATGAAATATAACAACAACAATAATAATCAGCCTTAGGTACAAAGAAGTAAATACAAACATATGAAAAATAATAGCATGTAAAGATTGTTGGCTAAGGGCTCTCAGAAAATGCAGGAGAGAGTAAAAGTCAGTAATCAATGATGAGAATAAAATATACTCAGTTGATAAAGGCCTTTTATGCAAGTTATTTTTTGTATAAAAAAGATCAAAGACCTTTTCTTTCACATTAAATGTTTTATTCCTTACTATGTCTCTCAGTGGATGGAGACAGTGAATTAGTTCTATCTGAAGAAATCTCTTCAAAAACAAAGCCAACTAGGGGCGCCTGGGTGGCTCAGTCGGTTAAGCGTCCGACTTCAGCTCAGGTCACGATCTCGTGGTCCGTGAGTTCGAACCCCGTGTCAGGCTCTGGGCTGATGGCTCAGAGCCTGGAGACCGCTTCCTATTCTGTGTCTCTCTCTCTCTCTGCCCCTCCCCCATTCATGCTCTGTCTCTCTCTGTCTCAAAAATAAATAAACATTAAAAAAAAAATTAAAATTTAAAAAAAAAACAAAAAAAACAAAGCCAACTTCTGGGATTTTGTACAAGGTCAGTATGACCTGAAGGAACAAAGGGGTGTTTATTCTCCCCTAGCAACAGCTAGGTGGTCAAATCCAGGCTACAGTTTCTTAGGGGTATAGGTTGTTGTTAGGAAACTGGGATGATAATTAGGTCCTATATCCATGAGGTCACATAGAGCATAGTAAACAATTATTTGAAATCCAGGGAAAGGACTATTAGAACTTGTCTGGGGCTGATACACAGTTGGCCTCCTTCCCAAATGTCTGCCTGAAATGAACCGAGGAATTTGGAAACTCTCATAGGAGTCCTTATCCTCATCCATCCATCTTAAATAAAGAATATGGACAAATGCATGGGTTTGAATCCCACTATGCCATATTCACTAGCTATTTAACCTTGGGCTAGTTATTTAACCTTTCTGTACCTACGGTTTCTTACTTATATATAAATATAATAAAAATACCCACATATATATAAAATACATATGCCTTATGGGATTTTTGTGATGACAGAATGAGTTACTACATATAAGCACAAAACACTACCTAAATATGATAGGAGCTACATAAATGCTGGCTGTTTTTTCTGTTAGGAAGATGATGTAGAGAAAATAAATCATTATAAATGTAGGAACTTATTAAAAGGAATTTGTCTAGTTGTTATTAAAGGGATCTGGCTACCCTTACACACCCAGCCTACCACCTCATACATAATTTGACATGGAGCCCTAATGCTTGCATTTTGTTCTCTAAGCACTTCTCCATTAAGAAAAGTGTCTGTGGAGGGTAACTGATTCCAAGTCCTACAGTAGAGGGAAAAGCAAAAAACAAAAAAAACATAGTCAAAAGAAGCCTGGGACATCTTGTTGCCAAAATGTAATGACATATTAAAAATGCCTGGGATGGTGTTATAAGGACAAAGAAACTTGAAGAAGGTTCTTACTGGATAAGTCAGACAACTGAGGAATGAGAAAGAAAAGAGAAGTTTGTCCTTCGAGTTGAGATATATTCTGCTAGTTTCTTGTTTGTTGCTGCATGTTGTAATATCTGTTAAGGGTAGACCCCCACCGGTCACTCTTTTTTTTTTCTTTTCTTTTCTTTTTACTTTTCTGAGTTTTTGCTTCTTTGTTTTTCCATTTGAATTTTTAAAATAGCCTATCTACTTTTATTTATTTTATTTTATTTATTTATTTATTTATTTATTTATTTATTTTTTTTTCGAGAGAGAGAAAGAGAACAAGAATGGGGAAGGGCAGAGGGGCAGTGAGAGAGAATATTAAGCAGGGTCCATCCTCAGCTTGGAGCCTGACATGGGGCTCGATCCCAGCACCCAGGTATCATGACCTGAGCCAAAATAAAGAGTCAAACCTTTAACTTACTGAGTCACCCAGGAGCCCCTAGCCTATCTACTTTTAGGTAAAATTCTGTAGATAATTTTATTGTAAATGACTTAATGTTGACTGATAACTTTATGGATCAATACATAAAGAATTCCTGGAAACAATTAAGAAAAAGACCAAACAACACAAACATAGAAAAAGAATATAAAGAGACATAAGATAGATAAAAAAGAAAAGATAGAAAGGATAATAGTAACATTAGTTGACTCTGAAAACAGAATAACGGACAGGGGTGGGATCAAATTTTTGTAAATTTTAAATTATGAATCATAAAAATATATTACCTGTTAAAAGTAACTTATAAAAGGAATATAATCATGGCTTACTGGAACCAAGTGAAATATATATAAAACTAGTTAATTATGGCATAAATGCCATTTTTAAAAAAATTGTTAAATTAATATATAAGATATGAATATAAAAAAAGGTGAATAGAATAGAATGTTCAATTTTTTACTACTACCTAGCGATGTATTGATCCTTAAGGGGAAAAAAACAATACACTTATGTAGATTATTTTTCTCTATCTGTATAAGCAAAAAAGTGCACACCTGGAGAATAAATAAGGAACATATTATAACATATATATCCTTACGATATATTGTAAGAAGTGGGAAGAGTACCAAGAAGGGATGTAAGAGGTGGAATAAACCAATGTCTTGAGGGGAGAGTTGACTATGCGCCCTAAACTCTTTTCCTGCCCCCAGCTACAGTGAGTTGAAATCTCTGAATGACTTCACTTATTGCACAATATTCAGAAGGCATAGTAATACACACAGGTCAACAGCATGTGACTGAAATGTTCATGTAGTGAAGAAAAGAAGCATCAAGTTTCCTGGCAAGGTGCGGACTTTAAAAGTTCCACCAATGCAGAATGGGAAGCTTGACTGTGGCCGGTGAATCAGCTCAATAAACATGGCCTAGGGCAGGCTTATCTTTGAAGGAACAAGATTCTATGTAAAAATCAGTCAGACAAGTACTTGGAACAGCTGGTCTGAGATCATAGTATCTTTTTGTCTTGTAAGATCACAGTAATGCTGAACAGGTAGAGAAATAAGTGTTGGAACTCTAATATAAGCCAGAAAAACTCTAATATAGAAGCAATCAATAGTTAAATAGAGATTAGAAAGGAATTATTGAGTAATACACACTATGATGGTTCCTGGCAGTTTTCTCTGTGTATGTGAGCACATGTGTGTGTGAGGAGGGACAAAGAACAGTGGACCATAAAAGGGTAGCATGAGATCTTTGTAGTGATGGGATCTATGTCCTGATTGTGGTAGTAGTTACGCAAATTTACACATGACCAAATTGCACACTTATACACACACACAACATGTACACATAAATGAATGTACGAAAACTGGTGAAATCTGAATAAGGTCTGTGTAATGTACCCATGTCAACTTTACCGATTTCTTGTATACGTGCTAAAGTTATACACTACTGAAGAGATTAAAGAACAAATTAAAAAAAAAATACATAGAAGCAAATGAAAATGAAAACACAACAGTCCAAAACCTTTGGATGCAGCAAAGGGAGTCCTAAGAGGGAAGTATACTGCATTAAGGCTCATCTCAAGAAGCAAGAAAGGTTCCAAATACACAACTTAACCTTACACCTAAAGGAGCTAAAAACAGCAAAAAGCCTAAAGCCAGCAGCAGAAGAGAAATAATAAAGATTAGAGCATAAATAAATGGTATAGGAACAAAAAACCCCAGTAGAACAGATCGATAAAACTAAGAGCTGGTTCTCTGAAAGAATTAACAAACTGATAAACCCCTATCCAGACACATTGAAAAGAGAAGAGAAAGGACCCAAAGAGATAAAATCACGAATGAAAGAGGAGATAGCATAACCAACACCACAGAAATAGAAACAATTATAAGAGAATACTATGAAAAACTATATGCCAACAAACTGGGCAATCTGGAAGACATGGACAAGCATCCATTCTTGATAAAAACCCTCAACAAATTAGGGATAGACGAAACATACCTCAACATCATAAAGGTCATATACAAAAGACCCACAGCTAATATCATCCTCAATGGGGAAAAACTGAGAGCCTTTTCCCTATAGTCAGAAACAAGACAGGCATGTCCATACTCATTATCACTATTTAACATAGTTCAAGAAGTCTTAGCCTCATCAATCAAACAACAAAAAGAATAAAAGGCATCCAAATCGACAAGGAAGAAGTCCAACTTTCAATCTTTGCAGACAACAGGGTACTCTATATGGAAAACTCAAAAGACTCCACCAAAAAAATGCTAGAACTAATACATGACTTCAGCAAAGTCACAGGATATAAAATCAACATACAGAAATCTGTTGCATTTCTATACACCAATAATGAAGCAGCAGAAAAAGAAATCAAGGAATTGATTTGAACTGCACCAGAAACAATAAGATACATAGGAATAAACCTAACTAAGGAGGTAAAAGAAGTATACTCTCAAAACCATAGAATACTTATGAAAGAAACTGAGGAGGACACACACACACACAAAAAATGGAAAAGCATTCCATGCTCATGGATTGGAAGAATAAACATTGTTAAAATGTCTATACTATCCAAAGCAATCCATGTATTTAATGCAATCCCTATCAAAATACCACCAGCATTTTTCACAGAGCTAGAACAAACAATCACAAAACTTGTATGGAACCACAAAAGACCCTGAATAGCCAAAGCAATCCTGAAAAAGAAAAATAAAACTGGAGGCATCATGATTTCAAATTTCAAGCTATCTTATAAAGCTATAGTAATATAAACAATATGGTAGTAGAACAAAAACAGCCACATAGATCAATGGAACAGAATAGAAAACCCAGAAACGGACCCCCAATTATATGGTCAACTCATCTCTGACAAAGCAGGAAAGAATATCCAGTGGAAAAAAGGCAATCTCTTAAACAAATGGTGCTGGGAAAACTGGACGGTGACATGCAGAAGAATGAAACTGGACCACTTTCTTACACCATACACAAAAACAAATTAAAAATGGATAAAGACCTAAATGTGGGACAGGAAACCATCAAAATCCTAGAGGAGAACACAGGTAGCAACCTCTTTGATCTCAGCTAGAGCAACTGCTTACTAGACAGGTGGCTGAAGGCAAGGGAAACAAAAGCAAACATGAAGTATTGGGACTTCATCAAGATAAAAAGCTCTGTCCAGTCAAGGAAGCAATCAATAAAACTAAAAGGCAGCCTACAGAATGGAAGAAGATATTTGCAAATGAAAGAACTTAAACTCAACACCCAAAAAACAAATAACCCAGTGAGGAAATGGACAGAAGACATGAATAGACACTTTTCCAAAGAAGACATTCAGATGGTCAACAGACACATGAAAACATGCTCAACATCATTCATCATCAGGGAAATACAAATCAAAACCCCAATGAGATACCACCTCACACCTGTCGGAATGGCTACAATTAACAACACAGGAAACAACAGATATTGGTGAGGATACAGAGAAAGGGGAACCGTTTTGCACTGTTGGTAGGAATGCAAACTGGTGCAGCCACTCTGGAGAACAACATGGAGGTTCCTCAAGAAACTAAAAATAGACATACCTATAATCTAGCAATTGGACTATGAGGTATTTACCCAAATGATACAACAATACAGATTTGAAGTTGCACATGTACCGCAATGTTTATAACAGCATTATCAATAATAGCCAAACTATGGAGAGAGCCCAAATGTCCATTGACTGATGAACGGATAAAGAAGATGCAGTATTTACATATAATGGAATATTACTCAGCAATCAAAAAGAATGAAATCTTGCCATTTGCGATGATATGGATGAAGATATAATGTATCATGCTAAGCAAGATAAGTCAATCAGAGAAAGACAAATATATGATTTCACTCATATATGGAATTGAAGAAACAAGACGGTGAACATATGGAAGAAGTGGAAGAGAAGAGAGGGCAACAAACCACAAGAGACTCTTAAAGAACAAACTATGGGTTGATGGAGGGAGGTGGGTATGAGATGGGTTAGATGGGTGATGGGTACTAAGGAGGGCACTTGTGATGAGCACTGGGTGTTATATAAGTGATGAATCACTGAATTCTACTTTTGAAACCAATACTGCAGTGTATATTAACAAAAATTTAAATTTAAAAAAGGGGAAAAATAAAAATAAAAAGCTGGTAAAAAAGCAAAATTATACAAAACATTACCATTGGGAGGTCACTGGGTGAAGGGTCCATGGATTCCCTCTATACTATTGAAGTAACTTCTTGTGGATATAATTATTTCCAAAACTTCTTAAAAATGAGAGGAAAATTTAGCTGGGCTCTTAAGAAGCAGTTGAAAGGGACCAGCCCATGGGGCACACAGAACTGCAGACAAATTTTATGTGGTCAGAGTGCTTTAAAAAAGAGCTAAAATTTAGCACGATGTGGCTGAACTGAGCGACAGCACCCTCTTCAGACTGGGCACAGAGTCTCCAATTCCCCTCAGCTCCTGCTTAGCCGTCCATTTCCAGTCTCTAGTGGTATTTTCGTTTTTATCCCTACTCTAGTAGTAGGACAATTTTACATCCTTCTTTATGTACATCATACTTTTACATCCTTCTTTTTTACATCATACTTTATGTTTCATAAATCTAGAAGTGCTTGAAAAAATTAGAAAGGGAAAACATTGTATTTGACTACATAAGGGGCAAATAAAACAAAAATAAATATGATAAACTGGGAGAATTAAAACCCTTGAAGTTATTTTTTTTAATATATGAAATTTATTGTCAAATTGGTTTCCATACAACACCCAGTGCTCATCCCCAAAGATGCCCTCTTCAATACCCATCTCCCACCCCCCATCAGCCCTCAGTTTGTTCTCAGTTTTTAAGAGTGAAGTTATTTTTTTTTAATTTTTTTAACGTTTATTTATTTTTGAGACAGAGAGAGACAGAGCATGAACAGGGGAGGGTCAGAGAGAGGGAGACACAGAATCTGAAACAGGCTCCAGGCTCTGAGCTGTCAGCACAGAGCCCGACGCGGGGCTCGAACTCACGGACCGCAAAATCATGACCTGAGCCGAAGTCGGCTGCTTAACCGACTGAGCCACCCAGGCACCCCAAGAGTGAAGTTATTTTTAATAAAAGAAAAATTGGGGGCAGAAATGCAGGAAGGCAAAATCGGTTTGTTTTGTTACACTTGTTACACGTAGCAACTCCAGTGAAGTATTAAAAGATATCAAAAGGAGGGTAAATAGAGTCTTAGTTAAAGGTAAAATGAAGTTGGTATGAAAAGTTTACTACAGATACCATATGTTTTCATTCATATGTGGATCTTTAGAAACTTGACAACAGAAAACCATGGGGGAGGGGAAGGGGCAAAAAGAGTTACAGAGAGGGAGGGAAGCAAACCATAAGAAACTCATAAATAGTGAGAACAAACTGAGGGTTGATGGGGGGTAGGGGAGAGGGGAAAGTGGGTGATGGGCATTGAGGAGGGCACCTGTTGGGATGAGCACTGGGTGGTGTATGGAAACCAATTTGACAATAAATTATATTTAAAAAATAAATAAATAAAATTAAATTAAAAAAATTGGATAAAAAATTTAAAAAAAATTTACTGTGGTAGTTCAGAAGGTATGTTCTGGAACCTGACCTCTAGGATTCCTCCTCATACTAGAGGTTACATTGGCAAGTCACGTAATCGCTTTGAGCCTTACTTCTGCCATCTATACAGCAGAGATATTAACGCTTACTTCACGGGGATGTAGCGATGGTTAAATGGGATGCATATGTAAAACACCACAGTTCCTGGCACCTGGTAACCACTCGATAAAAATCAGATCATGCTATTACTGTCAGCATAAAACTAAGCTCCTTTTCTCCTTATCTTACCTACAAAAAGACCCCTGCCCTCAGTCCCAGCCTTCCTCTCTGACTCCTCCATTCATTCATCCTCAAAGCTCAATGATCACCTTTTCATCAACACCACTCTTGTTGATTCCTCTAACAAGCCCAGATCTTTCTCCTGCCTCTGTGCATTCAGTATTTCTCCTTCCTGGCGCTTTGATTAGCTGTCACCTTCTGGGGCCTCCCTTCACACTATAGCTCAAATGTCACCTAAGAAAGGCTTCAGCTGATTATCTCATGTATTTTCTTCACAGCACTTACAATAAGCTGATATTTCTTGCGGTAGCAAGACAAGGGTGGAACTTGTAAGGTCCGTAAGAACAGGAATAGTAGAACTCCAGCATCTAGAAGAGACAATTCTGGGAGCTATACAATGAACATCTACTGAGTGAATGTCTCAGAATTAACCTACAAAACACTGGTGAAGAAACAGTAGATTTGGGGCACCTGGATGGCTCAGTTGGTTGGGCATCTGACTTCAGCTCAGGTCATGATCTTGAGTTCGAGCCCCGTGTCGGGCTGTGTGCTGACAGCTCAGAGCCGGGAGCCTGCTTCGGATTCTGTGTCTCCCTCTCTCTCTGCCCCTCCCCCGCTCAAGCTCTGTCTCTGTCTCTCTCAAAAATAAATAAACATTAAAAAAAAATTTTTTTGAAGAAACAGTAGATTTGATGTCCCACAACAAATCATATTTCACCTTAAATGTTTAACTGATTAATGTCTCATAAAGTGAAAAAGAAAATCCAATCATATAATTATATTAAGAAAGAATATTCAGAATACCAAGACAAGCAAAGCACAACAAAAAAGAATGCCATTTTGATAAATATTAAGCAATCTAATTAGACAGCCGCCATACCTACTTCTGTATAACATTTTTGACCTGCAAATTGTGCCTTCACACAGTGGAGGCAGCTCTGTAATTACACCGATCACAACAGTTAAAAAGCTTAGTAAGAGAATGAGCCAGTAAATCAACGTAAAAGACATAATTGCCATAATTGCCATATTCGAAGACCATTCAAGGCTGCTTGTTATCTACAGTCCAATATAGTTATATAGCTTTCTATACAGTTATATATGTAAAAACAGCAAGAAGAACCAAAAAGTCAGGTTGTTTAGCTTTTTCCAGCTGAAATGAAAATTTTTGTAAGCTAAATTTAGGAAGATTTCTAGCCTAGTTTCTGCTAGTTTCCCTTTAATTTAAAGATTTTTAACATCTAGATGGTCTTTACTGATCATCTGTCAGAATCCTGGTGAAAATATTTAAAAGTCCGTTATTACAAAACTTATTTGCTGTGCTAGACTACACTGAATCTTTGTAGGATATTAGATTAATTTAGAACAACAGCATAAAGTTCTTGATATTGCCAAAGTGTGTTAATCTCTAACCTTGACCTTCACTGTTCTGCAAAACCTGATTTGTCAAGTTTTCATATCTGTACAGAATACTATTAAAACACCTTTCTAAAGAGGTCCTTTTCTGAAAAATATAGTTTGCTGTTTGATTTCTCCAAAATTTAGTTCACATATTTTGTTTAAAGTCTTTTTAGTCTGTCCATCTTTTTTTCATTAGTATAATCTAAGTATTGATTTGCAATACCATTTGCTGTAAGCTGGTATTAAGGGTGTTGGTTGTTTATGATCTAATATATTTAATTGTCTGTCCTATTTACATTTCAGTCTATAAACTCCTCAGGCTGAAACTTAATTTCTGTTCTTTCTTAATAGGAGACTGTGGTATTTGCATTATTTTCCTCCTCTTCCTCTTCCTCCTCCTCCTCCTCCTCCTCTTCCTCCTCTTCTTCTTCTTCTTTTGTAACAGAGGCTATCTTTCAGTTTTGGCTTTAGTTTCTTAATAAGTAAAGTGAAAGAATTACGATACGACAGCATTTTCTCAGTTTCAGGTGCCTATCTACCAAGGCTGGCATTCTATATTCTTTTGTAAATGGAATGCAGTAGATCAGAGCAGATTGGATTACCAAATCAACTACATCACATAAAGGTAAAAACTGTGAAATTTTTGTCTTCAGATTTTTTGGTAGGTGTGTGTGCAGATATATATGTACTGGGTCTTATGTAGTATGTTTTTTTAAATGTGGCTGAAGTCAAAAAAGTTTGAAAGACACTGGGGATACAAGATCTTGAGGTTCCTTCAATATCTACATTCCATAATTGCTAAAGGCATTCACATAGGTGTTAACCTTTCTTCTTAGATCACTGCTCGTTAAGGACTACTACTGAATCACATGCAATTTTATCCAAAAAAGACTATTAAGAAAAATTCTAATACATAAGCACATTAATGGTAAGAAAATATTCATTATGGAGTAAAACTTGAAAGAAATAGATTTCTAGCAATTTCTTTTTCTCAAAAACAAGCAAAGCCAGAGCTTAATTTTCATTAAAAATTTTAATTTGAAACACCTTAATCTAACTATAACTACTGAGAAGATAATAATAAAATCTCCTATTGAAAAAGTAGTGTAACTAGTGTGTCCTATCATTTTATTCTGATGTTTGAAATAAAAATATCCCGGAAGCTTTCTGGAAGAAGTCCTTATAAAAGGAAAATATATAAATTTTGATGAATTCATTACAGATAACATTTGAAGAATGATAGTCAAGATATGAAGGTTTAATTATATTTGCCTTTTATACCTTCAGTACCATGGTCCTTAGGTTTCAGTCATACATTTGCTCAGAAGAAAACCCCAAGCACATATTCATACCAATCTCTTTCACTATCACTCTTAGCAGGTTGAAGAGCTATTCAGAGAGGACCAATGTGTGGTACAACGCATGTCATTTCCCTATCCAGCACCAGCACAGACATCACTAAATGAGCACAGTGTTCTTTCTGCTTGAACCTTTCCCAAGCCAGTACTCCAGGAAGTGAATGTGAGTCAGTAAGCTGTTGAGAGGAAATATTTTCCTTTTCTGGCCACATCAGAATCCATTTATGTCAGAAAACTCTGACATGGAGACCAAATTGCCATTACACAGATACTCCTAGCCTTGTACATTCAACTGACTGATACATGCATGGATTCAGAAATCTAGTTTGATTTAGGTAACACCAAGTCATGACATAATCTGTTACCTCTAACCTTATACTGTGTTTATTCCTAAGGCTGCTTGATTTAATAAAACCCAACTTATTCATATTCTTCAAACTCAGGAGTCAAGATAATAAATGAAGGCAGATATCTGGTTCTTCCAATCTCCCTTTCTTTGTTCCCCATTAAAACCCACATTCCCATTGAACAGCTTAGTGATGGAAATAATACATAATACATCATGTGCTGCACGAAAGTAAATGCAGTAAGTATTATCTATGGACAACAGAATCTTGGGGGTCAAAAAAAAATATAAAACATGCAAGCCTAGTCTAATTCAACAAAAAGCATCATGAAGCCTAATTGTTACAAACAAATACCTACTTTTCTTTTTGGCTCATCAACATTATCTCCTATCAAAAGTTAATGCTTATGAATTATTGAATCAGTGAGTATAATCTGCCCCTTGAAACCACCTGACTTTGCCTCCAAGGAGTCATGTCACTTCCTCTTCATGTCAATGTCTTGCATGGCTGAGTTGCCACAATCCGCTTTGGCCACTAAAGCTCAAGTCATTCGAAGCCATCAAATCAATTATAACAGCCCCTGCTGTCTTACACCGACAACCAGTGATTGATAACAAAACCTATCTGCTCTCAGTTCTCATCTGACAGCAACACATGAGTCCCCGCCTGCTCTTACTGGCATTTATCATAAATCAATGGCAATTCCACCCTGCAGAAAGGTGCTGGCCACTCTCTTTAGCCCATTTAGTCTCATTTAATTGTCAAGTGTTAGAAATGTAACTATTAAACTAGATTAATGCCAAAAGTTTATTTCTTCAAATATCTGATATTACATGTAAGTAATCACATAATTTAATACCGCATAAAGTTTCTATTCTTTAATTCAATTTCCAAGTGACTAAAACACCATTAAAACTTGGAAAGAGAAAATTGTACACTCTGGAATCCTGTGATTTTACATTTAGTAGAGAAAAACGACACTTCCTTTCTGAATATTTCAGATCTGATGTCATGTTTTTTTAACTGACTGTTTCAAAATATCTCAAAAACGGGGATTTTACTATTTGGGTAAGTCATTATAAAAACGAAGGAAAAACATCAATGCAATATTATAAGCAAATATTAGTCAACAAGCATTTAATATTAGCTGCATGTAGAAGGCTGTGCTTTGTAGATAGGGAAATCTACAATTTCCTGAAAAAGTTACTTATGGACTGAGACCAGTATACTTTAATTTGTGGAGCTGAGTAACACCTTAGTCATTTCATCTAGTTTGTAGAATTTGGAGCACACTTTTGAGAATCTATATAACCTTACCATGTGATTTTCAACATCAAAAAACAGCGAATAAAAAAATCTGGGTACATTTGACATCATATTAGGTAGCATGCTAACTTATGCAGGAATGAATGACTCTTGCAGGGATCTTATACAGTATGACTACAGGTAACCAATGGAGATGCAAAACTGAGGAGGTCATACCAGCCATGGAATATAAGAAAAGAACATGTCAGGGACTAAGGCAGTAACCATGCCACCGGCTCCAAACCCCAACATGTGTGTGCTTAAAAGCTTGATTTAAATCTCAATTCAGCTAACTAGTTGTATGACCTTGGGTTAAGCTATCTCTTAACTTCACCTTTTTCTCATCTGAAAAAAATGCATGTACCTCAAAAAGGTTGATTTGAGTTCAAAATGAATTAACCTATATGAGAAAACACTGGGCATATGGTAGTTGACTGTTAAATATTAGTGTCTCTTCCCCTTTATACATAAATCGTCACCTTCAAAACACCTTCCAAGTTTAGTTGCCATTCTCAGAAATATATAAGATCTATCTTCTTCATTTAAAATATAAACTTACCTGATTTATAGAACTCCCTGCCCAAACTGGAATCCTGGCAAAAATGGTCTGAGGTCATTTTAATAAAGATCCTGGCCAAGAAGCCAGTGTGCCATAGTGAGGGCATCATTGTAGTAAGAGGGTGCAGGTGACTGGGGCTGGGGAAACTGGGGTGGCCAGCTGAAGGAGAAGGATGCTCATCAGAGCAGCCTCCAGAGGGACTGAGCTTTCCGCGTTGTCCAGACCCAGAGCACGCCACGGACTAGCCAAAGCAGTGCCTATGTTGCTGAAGAGATGTCAGATTCCCTTTAGGTTGCTTCTTCCCTTCCGTGTACTGGGGAAGGAGGGGGCTATTGTGCGAGGCAGGCCCCAGCCCAGATTTAACCTACTATCAAATACTAAGACTACCAAGAAGAAAATATGCACAAGAGAATACATTCATCAACATTATATGCTTAAAACCTTTAAGCCCATTAATCCATGGAGATATGTTTAAGTGGCCCCACTTTAAAAATCTGGGCCTTCATGTAAAACCTTGCACCCATAAGGGAATTCTGTAGATCAAGTCGGGTCCACCTCTCTTCCAATAGCAGTTACAGATTGACTTGAAAGCCTACCTTTCTAAATTTCAAATACTTGGTTTGACCACTCTCTATATTATCTACCTATAGATTATCTATAGATTATCCACTCTATAGATTACCTATCTAGATATCTATCAATAGATAATATATAGATTATAGATCTGTCCTCAAAAACCCGACTGTGTTTACATGTTTACAACCAATGGCTTTCTCACTTTTTTTTTCAACCAGCAGTGAAGTAATACGATTTCATGTATTAAGAATGTTTCAGAGGTTAAGACTCTCCTTACTGGCCTGCTGTCTCTCCTGACCATGCCGGAAAGATCTATATCCCTCGTGCTCAGGTCCAAAGTATCAAAATTAACAACTGTTAGTAGAGGGATTAATATAGGGATTTGAAGTTTTGAATTTGCATTTCGTTAAGAATGTGATCCTGCAGAATAACATGCTGTATAAAAGAAACTAACCATATTTTGCCTACTGAATTGTAATTTGAATCTTGAATGTATTCAGCATTCTAATATTCAATTGTTGGAGGTGGCATGATATAGTAGAAAAACCACATCAGATGCAGGAATCAGAAACTTCTTTACGCAGTATGTGGCAGTGTGAGCTGGTCAGTTAACTACTGTTGAGTACTTTTTCTTCATTTGCTAATTGGGAATACCAACATCAACATATGGACCTCACACTGTTGTTCAGAGCATCAATGACAATACCCCCTGTACTGGTGTCATCAGAAGTATGATACATTCCATGGTCATTAATGTTTGTAAATATTACTCTAGGTCGGGCATTCTGTAGAAAGCTACTAAGCACAGAACGTACTTGGTACCTACAGCAATCTACAAAGTACCTTTATTTTATGGAGTTTAAAGAAAAGGAAACAGATGTAGCAAGACTGAGTATTAATACCAAACCTGGCATTTGAACCCAGGTCTGCTTATCCCAATGCATATGCTCTTACCACAGGGCTACAGTGACTCCTGTTAAGCACCGCAAAATGCAATGCAGAACACCAGAAAGTACACAAGGGTGTACTTACATACCAATCATGACACTTCAGCAGACATGCACCATTTACATTTCTGATACCACATATATGCCCATCTTACCTACTCAAGGGTAGGTGGCAGAATTATTTCAGAACATTCTTTCCTTAATTCCTTGGAAAATATATTCTTGTCTAAGAATAATTCAGGAACATGTTAAGCACAAAATTTAGGAAATACAGGTTTTGGAGTCAGAAAGATCTGAGTTCCAATTCACCTCCACTGTGCTCTACATATGAGGCCAAACACAAAGGATTTCCTCTCTCTTTACCCTGGAAATGGGAGTGATTTGACTTGCTTCATTGGACCATTCCAAGAATTAACTACACAGTGTCTGCCACGTAGACAGCACTCTGTGAACGACGCCTTCTAATACTAACTGTAATCATTGTCCTAATGACATTTAATTAGCCCGTGTGCTGGGATTTCTCACATGCTAAATGTAGCATCATACACCAAGGCCTTCCACAACCTGCAAAATTAGTAAATGGTGGACATTTAAGCAGTGGATAAAAATGCCTTGGAGAAGAATGAAACCAAGTTAAATTCTAGCATAGGTATCTTGAGAAAAACAACAAGATGCATGCGACGGGTCAAGAAACTTATGCTAGAATTAAATATGTTATCTACCTTTCTTTTACAAGTTAAAATCATTTGATATAAATTTGAGACACAACACAGTTATTCCTCTCCTCTCCTTCACACTATAGTAAGAAGATGAGAAACAGGGGACGAGGGAGTAAGAAGATGAACAGAGAAGGTGTAGCCTGAAAGCATGGAGGCATCTTCTCAGACAGAGTCAGACATCCACAGAGCAGCTCAAGGAATCCATACCCCAGGCTGGAAGGGAAAATAAGCCTTGAGGATGAGGAGCAAGTAGGGATGAGGTCAGGTACTAACCTGGAATTGTAGGAAAGCAAGATGGTTAGTTATTCCCTGTGCCCTGCACCAGCAGTGAGCAGGTCATTTTTACAGTTGAATTAGCTGCCATCCCTGACAAGACAAACACGATCAACTTAAAGGAAACTTTATGGGGCTTCTGGGTGGTTTAGTCAGTTGAGCATCTGATTTTGGCTCAGGTCATTATCTCACAGTTTGTGAATTTGAGCCCCACATCAGGCTTTGTGCTGACAGCTTAGAGCCCACTTTAGATCCTCTGTCCCCTCTCTCTGCCCCTCCCCTACTTGAGATCTCTGACAACAATAAACATTAAAAAAAAAGAGGAAAGTTTACAATGAGCAGGTGCTGTTTTAAAGAAAGAGAATGGGTACAAGGTACAAGGGATGGGGTAGTTAAGAAAGAAGAAATACATAGGGAGGTTTTATTTCTTGAATTTCTTCTCATTACAGGGATATTTGGGGTGGTGCATGCAGGGGAGACAAATACACAAAGAGAAAATGTGAGTAAATATGTACAAAGGGGAGAGAAAAAATATATTCTAATAGCACTTATTCTGTTGTACTTATTTGAGTGTCTCATCTCTACATAATAAAAATATTACAGATTTAAGCATATTTCAGACAGAAGAATACCAATGGAAGGGCAAAGCTGTAAGTATCTCTAGCAGTGAGTGAAAGGGTTACAAAATGCTGTTTCTCCAGAGGTATATTCCACTCTCTAATGCTAAATTATTTATATAATCTTAAATGAACTAAAAATGATTAGGGAGACAGATAATAAAGGCTTCATGCAAGAACAAAATCTATGGCCCAATTCAAGTAAAACTAATATATTTATAGTAAACATTGACAAAGTCGTCTCTTAAATTCCGAAATTTAACCTATTTGAATATTACTCACCATAACACAATTTTAAACTAGAAAAACCATGCGTGGGAATGACTTATATCCCAATCACGTTCACAGTTTTTTTTTCTGTCATGAGCATGGCCTAAGGTTGACATAAAAATATTTTTCTGCCTCCTTTATGCAGTTTCAACAAAACAGTGCTAAATCAAAATTATGTAAAGTAAATTAAAAACACAGAAAACAAAGTAAAACATTTTCAAATATTTAAGCTATATTCTTTTCTGACAGCTTGTACTTCAAACTGTAAAAAAGTATAGTAATTAAGAATTCAAAATGTTGTTGTTTTTTTAATCCAGATCTTGAATTGTTAACTTTGTTACAAGAAAAGTGGGAAGTTTTAAAAATATTCTTTAAAGATATTTCCGTAAGGTGGGGAGCGTGTTTAAGGAGGAAGATGAAGAAGTTCTGGAGGTGGATGGTGGTGATGGCTATGAAATAGTGTGAATACAATGCCACAGATATGTCCACTTAGAAATGGTTAAAATGATACACTCTGTGTTATGTATATTTTACCGAAATAAAAAAATATGTAAACAAAGATGAAAAATACAGGATAATGATATAAATAAAAATAAATGATAGAAGATTAAAAACCCCATATTCTTGATAGCAATACTAAATACGGAAGGTTAAAAAAAAAAAGCTTTAGAAGAAAACAGAACATATTCATAACCTTGAGGTAGGCAAAGATTTCTTAAATAGGACACTCCAAGTGTTAACCATAAAAAGGAGGCTGACTAACTGAACTACATTAAAATTAAGGTATTCCGTTTATAAAAGCACCGCTGAAAACGTGAAAAGGAAAGTTACGGAGGGGGAGAAGTTATTTGCACTACATATACCCACCAAAGTACTTGGATCCAGAGTATATCAAGGACTCCTCAAATGGATAAGAAAAAGACAACTCAATAGAAAACTGGAAAAAGACTTAATCATGACACTTTGTAAAAAAGGTTACAAATTAAAGGGATTATAAAGTAAATCCCCATTATAATACCAATACACACCAGCAAAATGGTTTAAAAAAGAATTTTAAAAGATTGATAATTTTAAAAGATTGTTCTCAAGTGTTACTGAGAACATGTAACAACTGTAATCCCATTTACTGCTGATGGAAGCAAAAGTTGGTGAGCTCTCCTTGGAACATCTTCTAATAATGTTCATGTAAGTGAAACATAAGTACACACTATGATCCAACAATTAATTCCATTCCTAGGTGTACACTCAACAGAAATGCATAATTATGTTCACGGAAAGACAGGTTTAAAAATGTTCACAGGAGCACAGTTCAGAACAGCTCTGAACTGGAAACAAACCAGATGCACTGCAGCAGCAGGTTAGGTAAATCACGCACTATTTGAACAATGGAATATTAGACACCAGAAAGGATTAGCAAACAATTGTTATGTGTAACATTATGATTGAATCTAACAGGTTGAGTGAAAGGTGGCAATTTCCAAAGAGAACAGACTGTGATACTCTATTTGTATGAAGTTCCCAAACCCACAAAAGTACTGATGGTCCTAAAATGCACAGAATCATTATCCTTGGGAGGTGATGTAGGGAATGAGAGGAGTTAGTGATTGGGAGGGGACAGAAAACGGTATCCCCGGGGGTACTGGTGAGGTGCTGTTCCTTGGTATGCGTGGGGTTATGTGGTGTGTGCATTTTGAGAAAATGCACTGAATGATCTACCTTTACAATCAATGGGTTTCTCTGCATGTATGTAATATTTCAGTAAAGTGCTCATCAATGAAACAGCAAATATGTAACTGTTAACACTAAAATCAGAAAACAGGTTAAGTGGAAATGTAAAAAAGCCTCAATTTTCAATGCAAAATGGAAAGGGTCATGGTGCATTGAGAGGCATGTCTGCGAAATACTGAAGTGGAGGATGCTAGTTGCTGACACATGCCTCTGTGGATTTTCAGCAAAATACAGACTTCCTAAAGCTTTCAGAGTCTGGCAGGCACGTGATTAGATAAGCAAGAGAAGGAAGGGCTGGGGCAAGGGAGAGCAGAGCCACACTGCAGTACGGGACCGGATGTGGGGTTGAAGGAGAAAGAACAGTGACATGCATGCCCCCAGCCAAGGGAGAAAGCTACAGGTAAAGAAGTGAGACCACTAGGCTCCATCACAGAAAGTCTGTGACTAACAGGCACTACTAAGTGCCACAACTGCTTGGACATTGAAAAGTAAGACGGGTGCCTGGGGGGCTTAGTCGGTTAAGCATTTGACTCTTGGTTTCAGCTCAGGTCATGACCTCGCAATTTGCGGGTTCGAGCCTCACACCCAGCTCTGCACTGACAGCACACAGTCTGCTTGGGATTCTGTCTCCCTCTCTTTCTCTCTGCTCCTCTCCTGCTCTGTCTCTCTCTCTCAGAAATAATAAATAAGTAACATTAAAAAAAAAAAAAAAGAAAGAAAAGAAAAAGAAAAGGAAAAAGAGAAGACCCAGGGCAACAGAATGAAAATATTTGAAGAAATTTGAATCTCAGTTTGAGATCATACAAACTGGCTCTCACCACCCACCCACCTCAATTCCTCCCCATGCTATTTTCAGCAATCCACGGAGGAAGAGTAATCTCAAAAGACCAGCATGTGATCTAAGCATAGATGTCTCTAAAAGGAGGGGGTAAAAAAGAGAAAAGGAATGTGTAGAAAGAAAAAAATTCAAGACCTGTCTAGTGTACACAGTAGGTCATGTTTCTACTCTATTCTACCATGTCTTATGTTTACATTTAAGCAGCTTTGACAAGTCGCCCTTCATGAATTATGACAAGACTCCTCAGAACTGAAGAAATGCAGACGTGGGGGGGGGGGGGTGTTCTCAGAGAGAGCATTAATAAATCTTAATGCTAGTTATTATAATATTGATTGAGATCAACATTCTTAATCTTAATGAAATGTTGGAATGTGACATACAGGGGCAACATTCCTAAAAGATCAAAACATTGTACATGTTGAAAAGTTGTGAGTCACACTGGGAACTGCAAATGGCCAAGTTCGGCTAAGTGGTGGAATCTGGTGATGGTGTGCCCAAAGATGACCCTGGGGAGGGCCATGCAGGGTCATGTGGGGGAATTTACATTGGAAACTACTGAAATTTACAAAGAGCATGGAAACATTTGTATTTTTGAATGATCGCTCTAGTAGTAGCACTATGAAGGGATGAATTGGATGGGAGGAAAGCTGGAGGAAGGGAGTATGAGCACGATAACTAACGCAGTAAAAGTATCTAGAAAGGACTATGGACTGAAAGAAGGCAGCGGCACTCAGATAGAAGGCCAGATATAACCAACCTTATGGAGATAGGAAAATTGTACTTGGTGATCGATGTGGTGTGTATGTGGTAGCTGTGGTGAGGTTTCCAGGGTGGGGAACAAATAAAGAGCAGGCTGGGTTGGAGTTAGGACGTGAGACCAGAGGATCCAGAAACATCCTGGTGAGGGTGCCCGAGGGATGATCGCCCAGGGAGAGAACACACACACCTTTGCCTTTCTCCTTCCGAGGTCTGCATGACCAGTCCAACCTGAGGACTGTCAAAAAAAGGTATGAAGTATTCTTTTCTGCACATTTTAGAAAAAATGGCCAATTATCTTTCTGTAATGATTATTCATAGATCTACTGAAGGGTCCCTTCTAGCCTTTTGATTCTATGACAACTGCCTTTTTCACAGTCATATAGGGATGTTTGGGGAATTAATGGGAGATTTGTAAAGCATTTTCATTTCCTTTAAAGTTTTTATTTACTATCCATTTACATACATTTAAATGCAGCTAGAAAAGCATATTTAAATTCAATTTCCTTTGAAATTGCCAAGGGACTGCAACAGGGAGAACAAAAAAGCACTTTAATAGAAGGAAAAGGTCCATATACCAAAGGCATTACTGTCACTTCCTTGTCTCAAGATATACACGGACATGTACACACACAATTAAGTAAGATGGTTGCAGACCATGCTATTCTTACACTAAATTTATGTTAGGATCAATTTCTTTATTTTTTTTTCTGGTAAATTCTATACTGCTAAAATACCACTGGGTGCTGGACACATGTGAAAATACATTGAACTATATATACACTGATGATTACTGCATTTTCTAAATGTATGTAATAATTGAATTAAAAAATCCAAAAGTAAAAATCCAACTTTTAAAGATGATTATGAGTAAGTTAGATACCAGATGAAGACATAACATCAAGTACTTAGACGGATATCTGTCAATTATCTGAAAAAATATGATCTTAGTGTTAGGTAGAAGCTAGACACAAGCAGTGGAAAGAACGCCCTGAGGGGCGTGCCAAGTCCTTGAAGGAAGAGGGGAATGATAGAGACAGGAGCTGGAGGCAGGGACGATGAGAACCCCCACCCCCACCCCCCACTGAGAAAGGCTGCCATGAAGGTTCCAGTACAAACGTTGTAGGGTCCAAAACTTCCTTTCCCAACCTGCAAGGGGACTTTCCCAAAGGACTGGGAGCAGCCTCCATAAGATACCACCCCACTGTACTTCCCAGCTCCTCCCAGCCCAGAAAGACCCATAAATATCCAATCCCCAAACAACGTAGTGTCAGTTGCACTTCTCAGAACCTGCCCACTGTCCCACCTTGAGAGTGTACTTTCACTTTAATAAACTGCTTTGCGCTTGCTATGTTCCTTCTGGCTATCTTTTTTTTTTTTTTTTTTTTTAACGTTTTTTATTTATTTCAGAGAGAGCAGGAGCAGAGAACGGGTGGAGAGAGGGAGACAGAGGATCTGGAGGAGGCTCTACGTTGACAGCAGAGACCCTGATAGGAGGCTTGAACCCACGAACTGTGAGATGATGACCTGAGCCGAAGTAGGACACCCAACCGACTGAACCACGCAGGCACCCCTCTCCTGGCTATCTTTATTCCAGTGCAGATGCCCACATAAATCTCCTGGGGAATGCAAGGAGGAAGACCTCCGTTCACACAACACAGACAGACACTCTCATCCCTGACATTAGAGACAGACGACATTGTGGGTCAGAAATTATAACCACCAAACTCATTTAATACCTATTACCTGCTGGGCACTGTGCTAGGTATCAAGGAACCAAAGGTAAAGGTGGCTTCTGCCTTAAGCTCATATTCCAGTAAGAGAGACAACTACAGCAATAACTAACCAAGTGATAAAGGAGACAGAACACACCGAGTAATGGGGAGTATTGTTCTTTGACCAGGAGTAGGGCAGGAGTGGGCTGGAAGGTGACATCTAAAAGGGAAACTTTGAAACCAGAGTGTGCCTGGAACATGGAAGGAGAAGAATCTAAACCAGATGGAATGACCTAAGATGCGGAACGACTAAAGCATTTTAGTTAGGAATGACGAATGTGGAGTTTATGGACAACTTGTAAAACTCAGAGCCTTTTTGTTCTAGAAAGGTTTCTTGCGGTAGTTGGTCTCATAAGAACTGACAACTTTAGCCTGCCAGGAAGGAAGTATTTTAAAACTTAGTTACTTTTTTGTCTTTCTTTTTCCTCCAGCTTTAACACACAGCCTGAGGTTTGTCAGCACGTTTAACAAGAACAAAGCTAAGAAAGTGAAAGAGAAGGCAAAAAAGAAGGGAGACCAAAACCCAACATGGCAGGAACCAATACTATTTCAACCGTGGATATTGTTTAACCTGGGGTTAGCTGTCTTTTACAAAGAGAATGCCAAAGGTTTAACAATTTCTTCTGGTGTATCTGGAGATGGTATTCCCAATAGTGAGAAAAATCTCTTAGAAGAGGTATTTCAGACAAGTGAGTCAAGGGTGTTGGGTTCTGTCATCATTTCAGTGGATAGAGAGAAGAAATAGTCACTAATGGGTGGTGTGTGAGATAAAGCTATTCATTGCTCAACTAATTACCTGTAAGCCAATGGTTACCAGTTCCTAAGGGAATGTAACATATGAGGTGAAACAAGGCTGCACAGATAAGTATACGTTAAATTAAATTGTCATTAATTATAATCCCACCAACCAACAGTCCAGACTTTATTGAAACAATGAGTTGCTGTTAGTGAGGGGACAGCAGATTGGACCCGGAGTTGGCTGGTCTAGGAGAACTGTCACTAGCAAACTGAGAAAAAATGAAAGCATACAATCAACTTAACACTTTAGGATTTTCTAAAAAATTATTTTTAAAACAAATTTTATTTAAAAAATTTTTTTTAATGTTTACTTATTTTTGAGACAGAGCAAGAGACAGAGTACAAGCAGGGGAGGGGAGAAAGAGGGAGACACAGAATCTGAAGCAGGCTCCAGGCTCTGAGCTGTCAGCACAGATCTTCAGCGGGGCTCAAACTTATGAACTGTGAGATCATGACCTGAGCCCCAAGTCGGACGCACAACCGTCTGAGCCACTCAGGCACCCCTAAAATAAATTTTCTAATGAAATTTCAGCCAATTATGTTGGCTCTGCTTGTTTGGTACTTTTCACTAATGTGGAAACTATGTTTCAGGCTCTAAGTAAATAGTTTGTAAGGATATGAATTGAAAACAAATCTTTTCAAGCACTAACTAGTTCATGTAATAATTTTTTTTTTACACTCTAGGGTTAAAAAATTTAACAAATTTATTTTATTTAACAGCAATTCTGTCCATGCTCTATATCACTTTTACTCCAAATTTATTTTTAGTCAGTAATACATTATCGATTTAATACATCTTACTGTAGATATCTTTTATATTCAAATCCATGAAATATTTTCCCTTTAGAGGGAAACAAACACCAAAAAAAGCACCAAAAATAAAACTATAAGCTAGTTAGGTTTAAATATCCCTGGAATTGACACCAAGGTATTAAGCCTTATTTTCATATTGAAACCTGATATTAAAACATGAGAAATAGTACTCTAGATCATTGTTTCCAAAATGCTCCTTTTCCAACCAGGGACATCTCAGGTCCATACAATAATCTTTTGAGAAATTTGTTTAAAAACTCCCTAGCCCCAGAAATTCTGATTCAGCAGGTCTCGAATGAGGCACATAAAACGATTTCTGAAAGAAGTTGCCCACTGATTATGACACAAGGCAAGGTTTGGAGCCACCGATATAGTTTTTCTTGTTATGTATAACTTATAATTTAAGTAGTGCTAGTTCCTAGCTTGACTACTTATTTCATGCAATGACTGACAAAGGGAAACATGAATCTAAGTTTTAAAAATTAAAAAAAAACAAAACTTGAACTATCATCACCCAAAAGTTACCCAATCATACTGAGATGCGAAAAAAAAAAATCAGGTAATATTGCTAAACTGTATATAAAACACACTTGGCTGAAAATACTTGGGAAAATAACTGTAAAAGTGAACCGAACTGTAAAACACAAAATTACTAAAAAATACCTAACAGGTTGCCAAGGTGACCCACATTACCAATTACCAATATGTGAGGAAAAAATCACCACCATTATTCTGTCAGGACTGTCTTTGAGGCATGTGTACTTAGGGAGGGATTTCTAGATAATGTCTTGGGAAAGCTTGACTGTGGCAAAGATCAAGAGGGATTGAGTCTTCTAAGACACATCCACACGAGGTAGAGATTTTGCAGTGAGATTTTAAAATCAGCCTGCTTCCATCTATGCATTGCTGGAATGGTTCATCCACCTAGAGGGACACAGCTCCTTCAATCTTCCTTTCTTTAAAAGGAGGGACAAGGAATAAGCAGTCTGAATGGGAGTTCAAATAGAATTTTAAAGTTCAGGTCACTCATTGTCTCATCTTCCCAGTGGAGTGATTCTTTTAAGCCACATCAGGTCCTGTCTGGGGTCTGTCTCAGAACGAATCTCAAGCTAAAAGAGAAGGCCATCTAACTTCATGAGCACACACACAGCATCTCCTCTTGGATCTCTTGAGTTACGTCCTACTGTGGATGCACATTTGAATGATATATGATTGTATTCTTCTCATTTCAGAAAGTGATTATCTTGCCATCCACACCAGACTGAGGGTAGGAGAGCCGGTTTGACCCCTGAATTCCTTTTCCTCATATTCAATTCTTCCTTCCCAGGTCACAGTCCTCAGGTAAGTCCCACTTCAATCAAGTGACCTGATTCTAAAAACCTATGGACTGCCACCTTCCACTAGAGATTGTTTGGAGAGGCTTTGGTTTGTTTTGGCCCAGATGACCTTAGATAGCCAGATGCTGGGCATGTTGCATCACTAAAAGCAAAGGTCTACAAACCATCCAGTAAGACAAACAGGGCAGCACCTTTTTATACTGGAAGGATATAGAACACAGTCAGCAATGGTGAGGATTCTGCCCCTGGAAGAAAGTTGGGGAGGGGGGCCCTAGGTACCACAAAGGGCTGGCCTTCCTGATGAGGTTTAATGTTAATATTATATGCTTTCAGGACACTCCTTGACATTAGAGCCCTGCTCACCCAATATTCAGGTTTTAGCCCTTTCATCTCTTTGGCCATTAAGGAAAAGAACTTTGGCAGAGTGAAGATAGACTGTCTACTCTTATTTCTCCAGAGGGCTACTATGCCCTGATCATGATGGAAATTTATCCTGCCAGTTATCATCCAGTCTACTGCTAAGTTTTGTGTTAACACAAATTCTCCCTGCCAAGGAAAAATGAATGTGCAGCCTCATTGTAAGGATATTTCAGACTTCGTTTGTTCTCAGAACCGTATGGGAGACCTAATCATTTGAGGGGGCTGGAAGCCATGACTGGCATTAAATTTGACAGTAATTTGATCTCTTTTGGCTGAGGAATTAAGAGTATTTCTTACCTTCTAGAGCTTTTTCCTTATTTATTATGCTGGGAATATAGTGTTTAGGGAATATAGCCAAATATTTTAAAGTTGAGAATTTAATAAAAATAAATTATTAAAAATATATTCCAGGGGCACCTGGGTGGCTCAGTCAGTTAAGCGTCTGGGGCTCAGGTCATGATCTTACAGTCTGTGAGTTTGAGCCCCACGTCGGGCTCTGTGCTGACAGCTCAGAGCCTGGAGCCTGCTTCGATTCTGTGCCTCCCTCTCTCTCTGCCCCTCCCCTGCTCATACTCTGTCTCTCTCTCAAAAATAAACATTAAAAAATATATATATACATATATATACACATACATACATACATATATATTCCATAGGGCTTATTAAGGAATATCCAAGATGTCCTGCATATAAAATTCACAAACAAGACATATACAATACACAAAAAATAATATTTGCTACATAGTTTATAGATACTTTGTCTTAATTAAAAATTAGGACAAAAAGAAACAAATGGATCTTACAAAATTTCAACAATTTCAAGACTTCTCCTTGGAATTTATGGATTGGGTACCTCTTTTAATCAATGAAATGGGACTAATTCGTTTAGTGTTTGAAGCACACAAATGACTCATGATCACTATCATCAGAAACTAATTTCTCCAGGGCACTGAATGATACTCTAGTGGCTGTCTCTCTGGAAAGAGCAGGACAAGTGATAAAAACAGTAAAAATACATGGAGTTCTTTCAAGGAAAAGAAAAAATGACAATGAATTGGAAGGCCTTCTTTCCCTGCTCTCCAGTAAAAAGGAATCTGTAGTTATGATTGGGCCACTTTTATACCAATTTTGACTATCTCAATACAAACATACACCTACAGCAAGGAACAGCTCAATCCAACAAGTGTATATTAGTTCCTCTAACGTTTAAGGACATTTCAGCCAGAATGCACCTTCTTCAGTCTTTTCAATTAAGGGACACACACACTAAATTCATACTTTAAAAAAGTACCTTGATATTTATTACTATGTTTACACAGTAGCTGGTTTTAAAAATCTCACGAACTTGGCCATTTTTATGAGTCAATATACTTTTAAAGGAAGATGTAATAATATAATAGTACCTAACATATTTTCCTACCATTATAATAATTTCCCCTGCAAGGATGTATAGCAATTAGGTTTTACAATGAATTACTACATACCAGGTTTAAGAACATTTTCTCAAGACCACACAATTGGTAGACTGTCACTTTGTCTTCTATTTTTCAAAGGGTACCTGTTCTCACTCACACGGAGTTGATTTTCAGTTTCAACTCCTTTCTGGCATTTGAGAAGAGAGTTACCAATACTAACTGACTCTAATACCTATGTGAATTACAATTGGTTGCTTTCAACTAAATGAGTATTTTTACCTTAGGCCACAGTGATGTAGTTTCAGATGGAAATAAGCGAAGAGCCATTGATACGTCTCCCACAGCCTCTGGGCATTCCAGTACTGAGTTTAGCCTGGATACACAGTTGTTATGATATGCCTGGCACCTACCTCTGAGGGACTGGTGTCAAATTAATCTCCATGTCATCAGTACCTTCTCAACAGGTTTTAAACAGTCTTCTCTTTCCCTCTGAGTCCCAGATCAACAGTTGTCAGGGCCCGAGTCAAGCTGTGCTTCTGCCCACATAGTGGCACTGTCAGCACTGTTGGCTGCTCAAATGATTTTTTAAGCAGAGCAGCCGGTTGCCTTCAGCAGCGATGCTTTTGGGGGCACTCAGTGCTGTTCACCCAGAGTCTCTGGCTGCTCTACAACTGTGCTAGTTAAGGGATCGACAGAAGGAACAACAAATGGCTACAATTAGCATCCACCCTGCTCCCGCAAAAGAATTTCATTGCTATGGCAACGGGAGTTGCCCAGACAACACAGGGCTTTGGCTGGGAACAGTGTACTGCATTATACCAAGAACAGAACAAAATAGCCAGAGATCAAGCTCTCGCTTCACGGCACAAAGATCCCTGCCATCATATTTAAGTTTAATTAACAAGAACTGATTTCTTAATTTTGTGAGCCAAGGTTCTGGCTGTTAATAGCCTGAAACAAAATACCATTATTGATCCATTCTTTTAAAATCCAGTAAAATAATCAGAATGATTAAATTAGATTCTTCTTAACTTGATTTTCCTATTCCCAACCTTAAGAAGCAGCCCCTACTTTTATTGTACAACAGTGTGATTTACAAGCCCATTTTTTTTTTTTGCCTCAATTGGTTGCTATGATACAAAGGTAAACAACCTGTGAAAAATTAACATGCACATGCTTACACTGGGATATTCAACCAAACTCTAGATGTCTGTAATTGTATGAAGGAAGGAGCAATGATATCGAAGCAATTTTTATCAGGAACTATAATCTTGTAGGTCTTCTGAATTGTTTAAATCAAACTGGAGAATATCATACTGCTTTTGAAATAAACTTTCAAAGCAGAAAACTGAAAATATCTTGAAGTTTGCCTGGTGATAATATAAGTAAAATGGAAAAATTAATCTAAACGACAACAATAAGCTACCTTGGCTACCATTAAACCCCTCTGCAGTCAAGCTACATAATTGGATCACTGCCATTTTTCGTCATATAAACCATTCTGTGGGTCTGAGCTGGGAGCATTACTTAATGAGCCAAGAAGAGGGGGATAAGGTAACAGACAACAACAGGGCAATGGGGCTAGCTGGAACAATTTGGGAGATGATGATCTCCTTTTCCTTCTTTTCTAAAATTTCTAAAACTCAAATATTTCCAGAGTACAGTCCTTTTCCCAGCCAACATCTTTGTCAGCCCAGGGCCAAATGTTATCCTCAGTAGTAACAGTTCACACTTACTGAAGGCATAGTACTTGGCATAGCTAGTTGCATTTAGTTTTCACAGATACGCTATAAAGTAGATATGATTTCTGCCCATTGACATGTGATGAAACCAAGGTGCAGGGAGATTCAGTAACTGCCAGCATCTAAGCAGCACAGCTGGAATTCAAAACCAAGTCTACCCTCTAGGATTCTCTTCAAGGATATTGTCAGCATTACACTACAAGTACTAATAATGTAGTAATTTTAAAGCAGCAGCCTTTTCAGAATAATCATAAGTACAGATTCTATAATGGGAAAATCTATGTGAAAAGAAAACTGGAAGTAGATATGATGAGCATAATGACACTTGATCACTTTGATCAAATTTCTTAAAGAATTATCCAGGGGTATGGGTGAGTGGAGAGAGAGGATTGAACTCTTTGCTGACCACTTAGCACTGGTTTCGGAGCAAAACACTTGGAAAGGTACATGTAAACAGTCTGAACAGAAACTGTATTCCTTAGTAACTTCTATAGACATTTATTTTCATTTCATAAACTATTACTTTAAATTGTAACCACTTTATTAGTAAGTAGCTACTAAATGAGAGGTAAGAATTTTACTGACTGGCAGAAATAATCCCACTTTACAGCTCTTTAAAAACTGTCTTTGTAAACAGGCACACTTGACTCAGTCTGATTTTAATGTAATCTGATGACAAAGGGCAAAGATTGGAAAACTTTCCAGGAAATTCATCATTGGAGATCTCTTTCATGAATCACTAGATATCTATTTATATAATTTTAATTTATGAAAAAAGAGTTTTTGAAAATAATCAAACTTCAGATAAAATGCAGTACAGTACAAAGTTTTGTTTTTTTTTTTTTTTAATGACTCCAAATGCTATAGTAATACAAGCCTGAAAAATAGTTTTTATCAAACTGATATTTTGGGACTCAAAACTGTTACACAGGGAAAATTACTTCATTTTGAACATGTTTGAACAGTGGCAGTATTGAGATTTTTGTGATAGAAAAAGAAGGTGTAAAATGAGAGGGAAGAAAAGCAAAGATCTTTCATGACACTGCTTAATGGCCAGTATTTTCCAAATAATGGCTAAATTTAAATTTTGATCATAACTAAACTTGTCACTTTTATGATATAAATGCATTAAAAATATATGTGCAAAGAAACTCCGGTACAGTTGTGGCTTCTTTTCAATTTGGTATAGACACGTTTCTTGTACTTATGGATATTTTAGGATAATAGAAGCAAAATTGTAAAAGTGTTCACCAATATGTTAAGATTAAACAAAGTAATGCATGTGAAAGCACTCTGAAAACTGTAAAGTGCTATAAAAATGTGTATTTCACTGAAAAAGTGTTAGCTTTTATGGCCTCAAAAGAGATCACCCTTGATGTTTACTTATTTTAAGTAAATCAATAGAGAAAGGAAGATAAAGTATATAAATTACCTATCTTTCTAATTCACTCCCTCCCCTTTCTAATCTATAAACCCTCATCTGGTCCATTTTCAGCCTTCTTTTTCTGGGACGTTTTTACTTTTTAGCTCTTTGGCTCATTTAAATACATGCTAAACTCAGGAGAAAAATCCCTTAGCTCATTTTCTCCATTTACTATGTCACAAAATAGTTAGAAAGTTAAACACAACTCCTTTTTCCACCTTATCTTTCTGCAGTCTAACTCTGATATTTTTGAGTGCATCTTCTGCTCCAGAAAAAGTAATTTCCTGATTCCATCCAAAGATAGGCAATTTATTGAAGTAATTTAGAGATGGAATTTGCTGTCACAGAACTGGGTTTAATTCCTGGCTCTGTCATTTATCAGCTTTACGATTTGGAGCAAGTTACTTAACCTCTCTAAGTCTCCGCTTGAGACAATGTAAATAATGCAGTCAACAATGTCTGACACATAGCAAGTGGTCAAATACTGGCTATTTTATTCTTTTTGGAACCTTATTTTTCTAAGATAGGTTTCCATTCCACTCACCCCTTCTGTTGGGGGCAATCTATTCCCTCTTTTTCTACCATTTAGCAATTACCAACTTGTAGACAGAAGTCCTGAGTTTGAATCTTGGCTCTGCCACTGAGTAGCTATAATTACCTAGAAAAGCCACACTTTCCAATAATAAACATAGCACATGGAGAATGAAAATATAAACTGTTTGCATACAGAAAAACATGCTTCAATTTGTAAGAAAACCAAAGGTTCCAGATCAGTCACATTTGTCAATGAAGAAGGCAGACACCAAACCAATCACTGGTGGTGTCACTTGACGTCACCAGTCTTGTCATACCAAACCTAAAATACCTTCTGCTGTCAATTTTCAACTAAGACTCTAAATCATTACTATTTATTTGAACTGTTGTTATGTGTTAGGCTCTGTTGAGGATTTTCCAAGTATTACCTGATTTAAATCCTTGCAACAAACCAAGGCAGGAATTAACAAGATCCCATTTTATGGGTAACAAAACCTAGGCACAAAGAACAAGTAACTTGCTTAAGGTTACACAACTAAGAAGTAGCAGCTGGAACTCTTAACTTTTACACAGTCATAGGCTCAGTACATTCATCTGACCTATGAACTGTATTTTCAATGTTCCATTTTTGTACATATATTCTTATATGTTCTGTGTTGCTCATGGAGGTCATGTTGTATACATATTCTCTGTAGAGAATGTTCTCTGTAGAGAACTACCATGGAACCAGATTCAGCACTTATTTTCAACTATTTAGAAGTCCTAGCACTTGATTCAATAACACACAACTTCTAAAGCACTAAATAAATGTTCACTGATAATGAAGAAAATGTGCATGGCCGGGGCAAAGTCAAGGTAGCATCACCCACATGGTAGAAATAATTTGCAATAAAACTATAAAATATTAAAACTTAATGAGCACAGTCTTAATTAGGAAATTGAAAATCTCATTAAACTTGCAGATGATACTTAGGTGGGCAAGGGTTAAACACTCTAGAAGAAAGAAGTAGAATTTAAAATGACCTTGATAGATTAGAGAAATGGTTCAATAGAAACCAGATGAAGTTCAAATAAAAGAAGAACAAAACCAAAAACATACCACACAGACAAAAAATGGGAATGAGTGGCTATGCACACTGATGGAGAAAAACAACAAAAACCCAAGCCACAAAGAAACAAGCTGACTTTCTGTTGGCAATATGGGCTGTTTTTCTCCATCGGTGGCTTCTAATTCTGGCTGCCCATGGAATCACAAGGGGAGTTTAAAAAAATATAGTGCTTGGGCTTTATTCTTGATCAACGAAATCAGAATACATGGAGATAAGGCTCCAGGTTGCTGTTATTTTAAAAACTATTGGGGCACCTGGGTGGCTCAGTCAGTTGAGCGTCTGACTTCAGCTCAGGTCATGATTTTGAGGTTCATGAGTTCCAGCTCCACATCAGGGTTGCTGCTATCAGACTGTCACCGCAGAGCCTGTTTTGGATCCTCTGTCCCCCTCTCTCTACCCCTCCCCGACTTGTGCTCTCCCCAAAATAAATAAATACATATCAAAAACTCTCTAGGTGTTTCTAATGTGGCCATGTTTCAGAACCACCAGAATATATAAGCAATCATAGCTTTTATATCCATATGAAGAGCCCTATAGAACTAATAACATATCTATCATTATGTATGATCAGATAGTGGGATGTATGGTTTGCAAACTATTAAAAAAAACCCAACTGATTATCAATGATAATGATTCCAGATATTCTATTCCAGATTCTAATCTAGATCTGTGGTTCTCAATGTGCAGCTCTTGAATGAACAGTATCTGGGAATTGATGAGCTACGCAAATTCTCATGCCCACGACAAACCTACTGAATCACTAACTCTGGGTTTGACCCAGCCACCTGTGCTGTGATAAGCCCCCTGGGTGATTCTGATACCCGCCAAAGATGAGAACCACGGCTCTAAGCTAAGGAGCCAACTTTCTTCTGTTTTCTTATAGTATCTGTTTTCCCTTACAATTACAGGATGTTATATGCCTTCTTTTGTAAGTCATCTCAAACTCTTCCTAGGAGCAAATACAGTGTATCAATTATAAATTTAAAGAATCACGTTTTAGCAGTCATCATAATACACAAATAACTTTTTTGAAATATGTTTTATTAAATGGAGGCATGTGGTAAATTTAGTGTGTGTGTGTGGGGGGGGAGTCTGTTAAAATTGGTGTTAAAATAGTCCGGAAGAAAAGTTAATGAATTAATTGGGTCAGTTTCTTTTCAATTGGCTCTGCTGGCATCACGTGGACAAAGATGAGTCACAGATGTCCTTACACATTTCTTAAGCTGTTGCCTAATGGCCCAAAACCCCTGGGAAAGAAATACTAGTCCTGGTGAGATTCCAGCTACCCTTTCCTTAACCAGTTAGGTGCTTCTGGGACTTAGGTCTCTGATTTCCATCCCCCATTACCTCATTACTCTAATAAATCAAGTATTAGTGGCATATATTAGCATTAATGGCCAAAATGTATAAATAAAACCTATACCTGGACTGGCAGCATTGAAAAATCATCACAAACAGTAATAATAATTTCTCCTAGGAGATAACAATATTAAAGTTTATGATTTTTCCTTAAGGGATGATAACTTGCTAAGAAATACCCAGGAAGTTTCTTACCCCCTGCCCTCTCTTTCTTATCTCCCGTTCCCCACCATTTTGTCAGCTTTATTAAAAGATAGAAAAATATACAATTTCACTGCTAATTAAAAATGTAAAAAAATGAGATACCATGTTGTCTAATTATAAAAAAATTGAAACACATCTAGAGCTTTTGAAAGGTTGAGAAATGGACATAGTCATAGGCTGCTGGGACGAGTATCATTTAATATAATACCTTCACTCTACACAGGTCAGTATGGCAATATGTATGAAAAGCCTTAAAATTGTTCCTATCTGCTAACTTATCCTAAAGAAATAGTGCTATTTATTATAATGATGAGAATTTAAACGCCATGAAAAGGTCAAACTCTAAGAAAGCTGGTTAAATAATGTATGGCCCAGACTTGCTATGGGGATATTACACGACCATTAAAAATTATTCAAAGAGGAATTCACATTATATGGAAAAAAACTCCTAACACAAGTTATGCACAACATGTTTGAATTAAAAAAGTACATGTACATTAAAAATTAGTAAGAGTGATGCCAAAAATGCTAATAATGTATATGTGAGGAGTCAGGTTATGGGTAGATTTTATTTTCTCCTTCATACTCTTCTCTATTTTTAAAATATTCTACTGTTGATAGGTAATTCCTTAAAAATACCCAAATACATTAGTTTCTAAATGAACTCAATGCTTACTTTTAGTGAGTATATTTATATTTGATCCCAGATGGCAGCTTAATTGGTTCAAATGTAGTAATCAATATGGCCTAGATACTGATATATAGATTCTGACATAACTGTTAATCAAATACAAATAACCAGTCTAAAGAAAATGAGTGGGAGGTGTAAATTGTAAAAGAATAATAACTAGTCAGTCTAATACCACATTTTACTGAGGAAGAAACATGGTTAAGTGACAGACTTTAGAACACATACTTAGCAAACCACCTACCTTTTCCCACTTCCATAGAATAGAGTCAACATTTAAAAAGAACAGTTTCTACTTCATATGAACTCTTTTTCAATTTAAAACTATCTTAATACGTTGCAAATTTGGCCTTGGAAGACAGCATATACTGTTTCGAGAAAAATAGAGTACTTTCCTAGGGAAACTTAAACATTCATTCCCTTAATTTTATTTTATTTTATTTTATTTTATTTATTTTTTTTTTTTATTTATTTTTGGGACAGAGAGAGACAGAGCATGAATGGGGTAGGGGCAGAGAGAGAGGGAGACATAGAATCGGAAACAGGCTCCAGGCTCTGAGCCATCAGCCCAGAGCCTGACGCGGGGCTCGAACTCACAGACCGCGAGATCGTGACCTGGCTGAAGTCGGACGCTTAACCGACTGCGCCACCCAGGCGCCCCTCATTCCCTTAATTTTAAACCAAACTCATGAACAGTAGAATCAATGTGTTTGGGAGTAAATATGAAGGATTTTTTCTTTGGTGATAGACTACGTAAATAAAAGTAGTCTATAGGGGTGTCTGGGTGGCTTTGTTGGTCAGGCATCTGACTCTTGGTTTTGGCTCGGTCATGATCTCACTGTTTGAGGGATCGAGCCCCATGTTGGGCTCCACACTGATAGCACAGAGCCTGCTTGGGATTCTCTCTCTCTCTCCCCACCCCTCTCAAAAATAAACAAACTTAAACAACAACAAAAAAGTAAAATCAGTCTATAAAGAATCCACTCAAATTTTATCATCAATTAAACCTACATGTGTTTTAAGTTTGTGACTTGGAGACTTCACCCCCAATTCATGTTTGTGAGCTACCAGTCAAGGACAAGATTTTATGGTAATAGTTCACCACATGCACACAGTATTTCCTGGTTAGTAATAAATATTGAGGTATGATGGAGCATACATTGAGTGAAGAGTTGAGATGCCTGGTCAGCTTTTCTAGAAGAATGTTCTTGGAGTGTCAGCAGTTCAGAGACACTAAAAGGGCCTGGACTGCTATCACATGACAACAAAGACAGGTGCACCAAAGGAAGTTAACAGAAGAGGATAAGCTGCCAGCATACTCTTTCAATGGATAATGCTGACCAGACCTGTCATTCTAAGGCTTCTTAGTGCGAGATCTGAGGGATCTATACAATTTATAAAACTATAAAATGACACAATCTTTCCTATGATAGGCCAGTAGGACATCAGTTTTAGGATGGAATTCTAAGTTGTGTCAAAATCTATTTGTAATATGAAAGACATCTCTGAGCCAATAGAAAAAGAGGCAAAACAAAACAAAGCAAAACAAAAACAAAAAGAAAAACTCTTGAACAGGCACTTCACATAGCAAGATATCCAAGAATCCAATAAGCACATGAAAAGGTGCTCAAGTTACTCATGAGGAAAACACAAATCAAAATTACAATGAGATACCCTACCAGAGTTGTTGAAATGAAACTCTCAGGCATTGCTGATGGAAGTATAAACTGGTACAATCATTTTGGAAGATTGTTGTGCAATATCTCCTAAAGCTGAATATATGTATACCCAATGAAAGAGCAATTACACTCCTAGGTATACATCTGAGAGAGTCCAAACACTTGTATAAGAATGTTTGTAGCAGGACTGCTTGTACTAGGCAAAATCGAGAAACAACATGAATATCTAACAACAAAGGGGAAAATATGGTATATTCAGAGTGGAGTACTAAATAATAAGAATGAAAAATTACAAATGCACACAACGTGGATACAAAGCATATGAACTTGTTTAAAAAAAAGAACAAAGTTAAGACGAATCTACGCAGTCACAGGGTATGTGTGTGATGCGAGGTTATAGACCGGAGGAGCGGGAAAGGGCTCCTACCTTCCTAACAATATCATTTGTTGATCTGTGTGTTGGTTATATAGATTTGTTCGCTTTATGAGCGTTCATCAAGCCACATGCTTAGGAACTGTATACTTTCTTTATGTTATTCTTCAATATAAAGTTTACATTTAAAATGAAGGAAGAAGCAAAAGAGTATATGGAAAGTTTAAGCAAAACAAAACAAAACCAAACCTCCCAGCTCTGGACTATACCAAGTACTTAAGTAAAACAGAGAGGGTTTTGCTGAGGCATGAATCTGTACATTTATAGTCTTTTATTCCTGATTTTCACAGTAGAGTTAGTGTTTGGCATTTGTAGAAAGAGGCTAGTTTACTAACAGGTAAAGAAGATCTTAGTGAAAAAATACAAAGAAATTCTAGACAGGGTTGGAGATCTGTTGAGAAAAGGAAGATGAGACGAACCATATGCGTCTAAAATGAGAAAAAAGAAATGACACTTTTTAGAACAGATAGGCATGGGCAGGGGCACAGAAACCACCACAAGGAGAGTATACCAGCAGGATACAAGAACTCATTACCAAACAGCAATTTAAAAAATTACTCTCAAAACCCTCCCTTTGGCTGACTTTACAACAACAAATATGTAGGAGGCATGGGGTTAATTTCCAGGAAGTATCACAAATTTCTTAAACATAGTATCTGGAGTTACTAACTTTCCTTACCTTGTATCATGACGGAATGTATTTATTTCTCACCCTGGGCAGATCAGGTATCTTTATGTTTCAATGACAGAGTGAAAGGGATCAGTGACGGAAGAGGTTAACAGAACAGAGGGTAATGGGCTGCTTCCAGTTTCCAGCAAGTGATGTTGCTGTGGCAAACGATGTTTAAGCAAGTGGCAAACGATGTTTAAGAAGTGATAAAAACCTGAGACTTACTGGAGGTGAAGCTACCGCCACAGGTGGCCAGGGTAGCATAGACCCCAGGAGCTTCGGGCAACACTTTCCCCTGCTCTGTGTGACTGTCCCGGACACCTCTGCATGCACTGGGCCCTTTGTTTACTGGTGTCTGCACATTCAAACACAGAGCATCATCAGCATTATCTAAGCAGTTGCCTGATGACATCACAATGAATTTTAAAGGATCCTTTTCTCTTTTTTTCTCCTCCTTTGGGCCATGGGGAATACCAAGGAAAAGATATGAAAATACACTTTTTTTTTTAACCCAGTGATAAAATACACTTTGAATTAAATAAAACCTAGTGCATGGTTTATCAAACATCAGCTTAAGAACTCCTCAGGCTAACTGTATTAATAAGAAGTAATAAAAGGACTGGTGATAAAAGTTTCTTAGTTGTGTCTTATATTTGTAGCATTGAAGTTCTACAAACTGAGTTATTGGCTTGTCAGGACTAATCTACAAGATGTTATCAACATTTTTAATGCTAAATCTAAACAGTATTTATTGGTCCATCTTCAAATATAGATATGTTGGTAAATGAGGATTTTGTTTTTATTTGCATAGCATATTAGCACTTTCCTGCTGCATAAGTGTTTTAATGGGAAAAGTATACACATATAACAGGGCTAATCATCATATTTCAAATAAAAAAAAAAAAAAGAAAAGCCAGAATCTTTCAACCTTGAGGCTGTTATAAAGGACTAGGTGAAGGTAAATAAAATTGATATATGAGGTAAATGGTGATGCATTTTTTTTTACTCAATTTCAATATTCCCTTATTTCATTATTGCTCTAGAAATCGGGATTAGACAGCTCTTCTGACTAATTAACCAAAGGAGGTTTGACTAATAGAAGGAGATTGCAAGCATGATTAGTTAAATGATGATGTACATAGCACTTAATGATCATTATCATTTATTCTAATATCAGTGGTAATAAATAGTGAAACTGTTTAAGCCAAATGCTGTCACATCACAATAATGTAGATCATGGCTAACGCTAATAATTTCTAATTTACTTGGGAATCAATGGGACATGCAGCTTTCTTAATGCATGTCAATTCTTTCTTCAATAAATTTATAGGCCCTTTTAAAGTAAAAAAAAAAAAATTAATATTTATGCCTTTACCTAGACTACATAACAGGCAGTCATTCCACCATTTGCCTCTAAAGCACCAACAGTTCTAGTTATATTAGCTAGCTCCTTGGTCTTCCTAAGGTTCGGGTAATGTATCAAGACACTTATTTAGAAAGATCCAATGACTATAACCACACTACTGTTTCAAGATGCTGGTTTCATCCTAGTCTCTTGCTTTCTACAGATTCAGTGGGAACAGATTAGTCATCAAGTTCTTAATGCAGCACTGGAAGGCTACTTTTGCTCTAAGAAACAAACTAGAGTGGTACTTGATTTTCTCTATTGCTCATTTCCATCACTATTTTTGCTCACATTAAGAATTACAAGGAAAAGAAGATTCAGATTTGTGCTGCAAAATCGCTGGCCTATGTTATCTACGGAACACACACGAAAAGGTGGGGAGGATGTCTGTTTTCTATGGAGAGGCACATTCATTATCTTGAGCTAGAGACACTACACTATTGACTATTAATCATGCCCTATCACTCTTTAGGAATGCACTTTAAAGAGGCTTTTCATTTCTGGACAGCATAAAAATGAAAAGCTGAGCACTAGGACAGACAGAAGTCCCCTTTAGGTTCTTAGCACTGGAAGAGGAAAAAGGAAAAGGAAAAATGAAAAATACAAGTGCAATCAGTTTTTTTTTTTTTAGAAGAAAAGGATATTAGATAACTAATGAATAAAAGAAGAGATTTGGCTTCTGTCTATATTTTAATGGGGACAAACTAAGTTACTCTTGGAGATGTCGTCCTATCTCGATTGCCTGCCTGTTGCCCATTATGACCTTTAATATTCCTAATTTTAATTTTCTTTAAGGTTCATGGTTACTTTACAAAGAAATGCAAAATGCTTCCAGTGAAATAGCAATTCCTTGTCTCTGACTCTGCCTTATACATATTCCCCCTGCTATTTCTCTTTAAAAAAAAAAAAAAAAAAAAAGTTTATTTATTTTGAGAGGGAGCAAGCAAGGAAGCATGAGCAGGGGAGGGGCAAAGAGAGAGGGAGGGAGTGAATCCCAAGTAGGCTCTGTGCTGTCAGAAACTGCAGAGCTCAATCTCACAAACTTAAAATCATGATCTGGGCTGACATCAAGAGTCAGATGCTTAACCAACTGAGCCACCCAGGTGTTCCCTCCCCTGCTATCTCTTGATTAGTCAATTTTTGACTATAGTTACTGATTTCCTATTATGACAGATCAAAGCTTAACTTCCTCACAGGTTGTCTCAAAAGGGCTGCTCTCAACATGGCTTCCCCCAGAACTGAGAGAGGGAAGCAAAACAGAGCACTTTAAGATGGAAGCCATGGGTCTTTCATAACCAAATCTCAGATGTGACATACCATCAGTTCTCCTGTATTCGGTAGGTTACTAACCCTGGAAAATGTGTATGAGAGTGTTGTGCGTTACATAAGGGTATGAACCCCAGGAGGCAATAATCATTTGGGTCATCTAGGGAGTCTGGCTACCATAGCATTTATATTGTTAGACTGTAAAATTGCACACAAGTCTATGTCAAATTCAAGTAGTGTACTATGATTATATATCCTTCCCCCTGCCCCACCCATTAAAATTGCCTGTACTTTTTTTCTTAGCACCTACCACTTGTCCCATACTTGTCTCCAGAGCTTTTTAACACAATTATATCTAATTGTATAAATATATGCAATTATACAAATACAATTATATACACTAATACGGTTGCACACATAGCCAAACAGATCAGATTATTTGTAAATCCTACAATTTACTCCTGAGCTTCACCAGAACTGTTTATGCTTTTCCAAATATGTACTACTTTCTTTCTGCTAGCATGTTTTTCATATTGAAAGATACTTCTAAGTTTTTTTTACATACATCTTTTATATTTCAATGAAGAAAAAAGAGGATGATATATATATATTATTATGGTGTTATATTAAATATGGTGTTATTCCCTACATTTTCTCTGTTTACTAAGAGTCCTTTGGGTTTGTTTTTTCCTTCTTTTTTCATGTTGAATGATTTCCTCAAATGTCAGCTGATGAATTCTTGGCTCAAATTAGTGTTTAAGAACAAAAATTTTGAGTGCGTTTATTAACTAGTGAGCTTCTCCATGGGATGTTCTTGCAGTAATCGAGCATTTTTTGAGAGAAGGGAGCCCAAATGCTAATACCTAAAGGCCTTTTCTCTGGACTGTTCATTATCTCCAGATGAATAATCTGACACATACTTGGAGTATAAGCTTGGCTCCTATGTAGTAAAGACTAAGTGGTAGGAAGGGGCCAGAAGAGGATTTTGCCATTCGTTTCTCCCGAAGATCTTCCCCAGTGTTCATACAATCCCTATTTTCAGTGGAGTACCTCAACTGGCTTGTATTCTAATTCTAGAGCATCTAGCAGCATACTTTTTTTTTTTTCAAACAGCATACTTCTCATCTCCTGGAGGGATGTAGGAAAGGGCGAGAGGTAAGTACAGCACAGTGGTGACAAGTCTGGATTTGGAGCTACTGTGCCTCATCGGAGGTTGAACTGCTCCTTCACGATGCCTGAATTTTCAGCTCTATGCCTTATTCTTCCCATCAGTGGTTCCTGAACCACTCGTGTGGAACCATGAGGACTCATTAGGGTCACCTGTTGTGAGCTGAATTGTGTCATCCTAAATTTATGTTGGGAGTCCTAATACCTGGTACCTGTGAATGTGACCTTATTTGGAAATTGAGTCTTTGCAGATGTAATCAAGTTAAGATGAGCTCAAACTTGATTAGTGTGGCTCTCACCAAATGACGAATGTCTTCATAAGAAGGCCACGTGAAGAAGGCAACAGGGAGAAGGCCATGCGAAGATGGAGACAGAGATTCAAGTGACTCAGCTGTAAGTCAAGGAACACCAAGGCGTGTCAGCCACCACCAGAAGCATGGAAGGAGAAAGAAGACAGATTCTCCCTCAGAACCTCTACAAAGAACCAACCTTTGACAGCACCTTCAGACTGTGAGTCTCCAGAATTGTGACAGAATAATTTCCTATTGCTTTAAGGTCCCAACTTTATGGTAGTTTGTCATGGCGGTCTTAGAAATGACAACACCTGGATTCCAGTTTTTTCTTCCTGCACCTTTTTCTTCTCTATTCTGTCTTTATATGTTGTTTCCAGTTAAAGATGCCTTTATTTCAGAGGAGTTGAGATTGGCTTTTACTACTCCTTCCCTCAGTGTCTTTGCAGTGAATCCCAAGGAGAAAAGGAGGTTAAAACATCTTTTCTATTTTAAAATTAAAGGTTCCTAGCCCTTTCATTTTTCTTCTTTTTCTCCTTCTAAACTAGTTCATACCAATTAATGCACTTTAAGTGCAATATAGGAACTATTCACAGAAAGAAAGTTAATTTCAATCTAATTAGTATACCCATTCTGCATACTGCTGTCATTTGGCTTAAGAATTTATAATAACTTTCTAGTGACAAATGCACCACAGAAGGTAGGTGGAGAAGGGGAAAGAATGAGGAGGAACAAACGTATTGAATTTATTAAATGTCTACTCGATTCTAAGCACTGTGGTACTTTCACACACTTTTATTTAATCTTCCCGGTAGTCTATGAAACATGCCATTTCTGTTTTACCACCGAGGAAGAGGAAATTCAAAGGTTAAATAATCTGCTATAGTCACCCTGTTAGCAAGTCAAACCAAGAAGTCGGTCTCTAAATCCCAAGCCTGACCCCATGCTGTCTTTCAAGGTCAGACCGGCTAGATCATTTAAGGCTTCTATAAACAGAATTCAAAAATCTGACTGGTTTTATTCTTTCACAAATGGTCAGTGAATAAGAATCACTGCTCTTTTTGTAGGTAACTACTATGTGCCTGGCAGGCACTTTGCAAAACATTCATTTTTAACACTGACAACAGTCTTGAAAAGTGGTTTCTGGATCTGGCCACTCCAGACTGACCTTTAATGAGGACAAATATAAGAACAAATCTATGGGACCTTAGCAATAATAAGGTTAGAACCAAGAGCTCTTTTCATAGGAAAGGATCTGAGACATGTAATACAGTTGACACATGCCAGGAAGGAGACCCGCCGCACGAGGGTCCCCACTATCCCTGTTAGATGACTTTTTCATACGTGACACAGCACCCCAACGATGCTGGAGCACACATCATGTTCCAACACCGTTTCCGCGGCTTTCCTAAATAATTTCCATCCCATTTGAAAGTAGGAAATATCTTATCCTCTACAAAATGGGATGACTCCTCTTGAAGGGTGCTCTGAAGCCCTCTCAGCCTGCCTTCTGCCACACTGAGCACCATGGTTACATTTGGAGATGAGCTTTTAGAACCTTTAGGTTATAGGGAAACTGTCCTTTGTCCCATGGCCTGGGAAGCACCTTGGCCACCATTCTTCCCCCTCAGACTTTATAGACTGGTATCATTGCACAAGTCATAGTCTCCCTTTTCAGATGCAAATACTATCTCGTTTCCCCAAGCAGTTACCTTTCACAGTCCATGCAAGGACATTTGCCGTGGGTCCTTTAGCACCCTTGCCTCTCTTTCTACCCAGAGACTCGCTTTCTGTTGGAGACCCTATATCTTAGTTCTCAGAGAAAACAGATGTCATCAGGTAAGGCCTCCAGATTCCTCCTTACTCAGTATTTGTATCCACTTCTCTCTGTACGTCCTTCCTTTCTACTGTCCAGGTACTCCACAGCTGTTTTCTCCATGCCATCCCCCAGAGGCCTCATTCTAACTACTACCCCACTAAATAGTCATCCCTCCCCTCCAGAGCTCCTTCCCTTCACAATACAAAGGCCATAATAAAGTCAACGACACACAAAAGGCAAAGAAACATAACCTACTAACACCAGGACCCATTCTAGTTCCAGCTGTTCCTAGCTATGTCTCTTCTTTTTCCTCTTTCATATCCAGTTTTTTATTTTTATTACTTTTAATGTTTATTTTTGAGAGAGCGAGCGCACAAGCAAGGGAGGGGCAGAGAGAGGGAGACACAGAACTCGAAGCAGGCTCCAAGCTGTCAGCACAGAGCCCAACACAGCGCTTGAACTCAGGAACCAGGAGATCATGACCTGAGCCGAAGTTGGACACTTAACTGACTGAGTCATGCAGGCGCCCCTATAGCCAAGCTTTTAGAAAGAACAGCCTCCACTCCTCCAGCCAATGCCATCTGGCTTCAGTTTCTTCTATTCTTTAGAAACTGCTCTTCCTGAGGTGGTTAACAGCACCTGTGTCCTCAGGCCAGGCCATGTTCAGCTGCTCCCCCATCCTTTCCTTACCTGGCCTTTCTGAAGCCTGGGGCTTGGTTCAAGCCCTTCCTAAGCTCCTCTTTCCCTTGCCTGCTTCATCCAAGTTGTGAAGCTCAGATGAGCCCTGCAAACTATCCTTCCCAGGAAAACTGATGACTGTCCCAGGCACAAATGATACCTTTCTCCTCCCTGTATCCTGGGGGAAGCTTCCCAGTCGCACCATTTCACTCAGTCTTAACTGTTTATCCTAAACAATTTCTTTGTCATTAAAACTGTAGATCTGCCAACCACTTGACATGTTTTTCACATTTGTGATTATGTCAATGCAACTTTAGTTCTCAAATGACAAAATTACAGTAAAAGTGGTTTCCTTTCAAGGATATACATGGAAAAATATAACGTGTAAATAGAGAAAAATTGTCGCAAGTCAGTAATCAAACAACAAAATCAATTATCTTTTAATTTTTTTTTTGGGGGGGGGTTGTGGGCAGAAATTTGATTAAATCAAGAGATCCTCTCACTGGAAAAGAAAATATGCCCAAACACAAAATCTGAAACAAAAGGACAGAGTTCAAGGAGCTTCTAAAGTCTGTCCACTGGCTCCTTCTACACTCAGATTCTAAACCTTCATCATGAGAAAAGGGAGAAATTTAGAGTGGGCCAGAAATTTTGAAAGATCATGTAATTATAGTCCACCATGGAACACAAACAGAACAAAAGACATTAATCATAACAACTATTTCAGGGAAGTCAAGGACATTACTTTCCTTAAGCAGTAGACCTTTATCCCTTCTCACTCAATTTAGTTCCAGACTTCAGCACACATTTGTGAATGCTCATTAAATGAAAGGCATTTGCTATTTCTTGCATAAATGTCCTTTTAAAGCAACTTGAAGTCCTCACGGCTTGAGAATTTTTTAACCTGTTCGTGCTTAAGAGTGTATAAGATAATGACTAAGCCAGAAGGTTGTCCCTGCCTTGACTATAAATTAGAAAGGCCATTCTCTTCTGCCCACCGGGCATGCTTATCTAGTAGGAGCCCTGCTGAGTCCATTCTTCCTTTTGCTTGAGTACATTGTAAATAGGAGAGACTGATATTTGAATAAAATGTGAAATCACCCAAATTGTTTTACATTCCTGGCCTAGAAAAATCTCCTTAAAAAATATTTAAGTCTTTTTTGACAGTTCCAGGTAGCATTTGATTCTGCTGGAAAGCTCCAGTGTAAGGGTGTCAAAAACAATTAGTATTTTATAATAGCTCCCTTTCTTTCTTAGGTAGTTAGTAGGGCACAAGTTCATCGGAAAAAGAACAAAAAATATTCTCAAGACAATGAGCCAATGACATTTAGCCAAATCATATAATTTTACTTTATTATTCTCTAGGCTCTTTCTACTTTAAATTCAGATACAGTTTAAAGAAATAAAAGTGTTGGTTGTCAACATTCACTTTGATAGATAAGGTCTTCTAGACAAGGAGTGGTTTGGTGTTGTCTTCACTGTTTTCAAACAAGCCTTAAGGCAGCTAGTGTTCGGTAGATACTACTGAAAACCTTACTAACTCCATAATTCTGCCTCAAGACAAATTCTTGCTGTTTGGGGAAAGGTAGGTCAAGAAATAAAGAGAACGCAGGACTGAGTAGATTAGGGAGGGGGAGTGGTTATGTGTGAAGTTTTGATACATCAACCACAAAGCCTGTCTTGTGTGTGTCCCTTATTGTGTGGAGAAATATGCTAATTCAAAGATATCTAACTAGCTTCACTTTTAATTCTGACTTCAAATCTTAGAGTAGCAGAGCAGCTGTGCCTGGCGGCAATACAATCTTATTTCTATAAAAATCTTTCAAAGCTCCATATATAAGTGGAAGAGTAAAAATAGATAATCAAATCCAAATTAAGGCTATTAAGAATTGATTTAGTGTAAAGATAATATAGCAAGATTTTGTTTAGGTTATGGATGTTCACTAAAAATGTGTAATACTTGTTTGCCTAAAATTTTGATTATGTTTTATCTTATTTTGTCACAGTTAAATAGTTTTATCATTAGGGGTTTTAATTGCATATAGTTTATAGAATTCTTTCTGATTACTCTATATCCATTTAACTGAGGCAAAAAAATCCCACTGTACTAAAGAGAACCTTCTAATGAAGATGCAATCAAATTGCAGGCAGATGTACCACAAGGTGTGGCTTAATAGTTCACATTTGTGAATCCTTTGTTACGAATGTCTTACAGAGTCTACACAGCGTGCAGAGGCCAAGTCCTGGAAGAGGGTAGGAAGCAATGCATCCTGAAAAATACTAGGCACACACTGGTAGGTCACGGAGTTGTAGCAACAAACAAGCAACAAAAGGAGAAAGAAAATGAGGAAATCAACTCTTTGCAAGTCTTCTTTCAACCTCCATAATGTTGGCTCCGCTATCGTGCAGTCTCCGAGACTTCTTCATCTTTCTTCTGTCTCATGCTCACTTCGTTACCCACCTGTGTCCATTCCTGAGGTGTAGCACTCGACTTGCCATTCTCTAGGTTCAAAGATTTTTCCTTTAGATAACTCAGTAACTGACACAGTGTTAGCAATTCTCTGTGAGGGTCTCTTAACCCACAGCTCTAGACCTGGCTTCTTCCCTCAAACCTTGGTAAGTTCTTTAATTCTCTCCCCATTCCCTTGTAGCCAATCCGTGTTGGCATCAAGATGGCTGTGAAATACTTCTGATTCTTTTCTCTCTCCTACATTTCTCACTTCAGTTCCAGAAAAATTGCTCGGACCTGTCATTTTCCTGCCCCCAAACCTCAACAGTCCAAATTCTTGATCTGGCATCAGACTCTCCATATACTTCTTTCCTATCTGGTCCTATATTTTCAACCAGATGGTTTGATTCACGAGCACCCAAATATGGTATAATCTTTATAAAAATGCACTAATAAATACTTTGAGTATCTTGACTGAAAAGGAAGTCTTACTATTTTCCACAGACCAAAGAAAATCTTCAGATTTGGAATGCACTGCATTCAGTAAAGAAATGAGATAATGCCCTGTACTCATTAGCAGATGCTTTCCTTTGTTTTATTTACTGTTGTTAAACTCTGCTTGATTAAGCAAGGGAAAGAAATCTAATTAATAAGCAACCCTCCACTTCTAAGGAGTGAATAATCCAATCAAGATTGAACTGCACCCTCCCTATTTGATGTAACACCTTTTGAAGCCTAGACCACTGATGATCAAATATCTCCTGATGACAGATAACATTTTAGGGAGGAGATGAGAGGGGGTTAACAGTGTTCACAGCTGGAGCTTTAGCAATTAGCATATTAAGTCCCACTTATTTGGGTGACATCCAACGACCTGATTCTGCTCAATATAGTACATTAATCGTTCCATTCAAACCTAAACATAAACATGTCTGTTCATTCAACACACTCTTACTAAACACCCATGTGTTAGGCACCAATGCAGCTAAGTGCTGAGGTTATAGCAGTAAACAAGTCAGATAGCATTGATCGCCTTGTCCCCACCCTGACGGGACTCACACATAGAGTGGCAGACACTGAATAAGAATATTTTATAGGAAATGACTACTGCAAAATGGGAAAGCCACGGTGTTATTAGAGCATACAGTTTTACAGAGTTCAGGCTGGGGTTCATGAAGAGCCTCCTGAGAAAGTCCACAAATGTTGCTCTTTCTTGGCTCACCCTTGCCCTCCGGCTTTTGGCCTCATTTCTACTCATCTCTCAAAACTCTGTCTGGATTTTAGGTCCTTCTAGAAGTCAAGTCTGGATTGTCCTCATAAGGTCTGGATCGGTCTTCCACACTTGTAGATATTCCCAAAACATTATGTATTACTTCTATCCTGGCATTAACCAAATGTATAGGAATTGCTACTCATCTGTCCCAAATGCATGATGAACTCTTAGAAAGTTATCTCTATATTGTTAGTGCCTAGCAAATGCTTAAGTTTTGCTAAATTGGGGCACCTGGGTGGCTCAGTTGGTTAAGTGTCCGACTTCAGGTCATGATCTCACAGTTCATGAGTTCGAGCCCCATGTTGTTGGGCTCTGTGCTGACAGCTCAGAACCTGGAGCCTGCTTCGGATTCTGTGACTCCTTCTCTCTCTGCCCCTCACCGGCTCACACTCTGTCTCCCTCTCTCTCAAAAATAAATAAACATAAGAAAATTTTTTTAAAAAACAAGTTTTGCTAAATTAATGAAGGAATAAAGGTTTCGTGAGGAAAAATTTTGGACATTTAGTTTCTGCTGAGGCTTTCACAGGCAACACAAAAGGTAAAAGAAGTTATGGTTTTAACCAAAGTATTTTTGGTAGCAATTTGGAGCACAGCACAAGGACTGGATCATTCATACTTGAGGTCATCTTCTGCCAGAATATACACTGGAACATTTTAGCTGCAAGGTCCCAGAGGATATTTTACCAGGATCTTCTAATTCTGAATTATAAGATGCCTGATGTCTGTATCTACATCTGTATGTGTATGCATAATCTAAAGCTCTATACAATCTGAATTTATACTCTATACAATCTAAATGTTCCATGATCTTTCTAACAGAGTATAAGGTGGCTACAATTAATACAGATGTTTTGATACAGACTTTATCAAAAGGAAAAGTGGTCATAATTCCAGAAGATGAGTCCTGTCTAGAGGTTAAATCTGGGAACAAAAGACAAGATACACTGGAGGTTAAGACATATCTGAGAGAGTGAATCTCAATAGGTCAACCTTATGTCAAGAAGAGGAAAAAAATGTACACACATGGCTCATCAGCTCAAGGGGGTGAAGGGGAACAGATCCTGATTCAAGCAATTGTACTCAGGAGGGCAACATGGCAGAGAGATTAAGAAGTTAGAATCAAAAGTCAGACAGGTTCAGGTTCAAAACTTGGCACAGGACCATAAACAAACTTCTAGACCTATTTAATCTTTAGTCGCTTTCAACAACGAAAGGGAGATAAAAATATTGACTATCCGATAGGACTATTGCCAAGATTGAATAGGATGATACATATAAAAATTCTGCATAGTGCTTGGTATTTAGCAAGCCAAATAACTCAGCAGACATTAACTTATTATTATTAATACCTTTACAGATATTATTTTACTAAGGATATAAGCCAAGTTTAAAATAATTGTATAAAATCTTAGAAATCTTTAAAAATAGGTTATGAGATAATATGAATTACTATATATGCATGTAGAAAATATCAGACATTAGTTTTAAGTACATATGAAAGCAGATTAAAAAGTAAAATAGGTTTGAGTTACATTTCGTTCACATAGTTCAGTTGTAGTGTTAGCATTTTCAAAACAAAAAGGAATGCTTAAATAGCAAGATTACAAAATACTCTGAAATATCATCTTTTTCTAAAAATAATCATGATCCTTGCTGCAATCATGATACTTTCCTTAAAAAAATCTACACTTTTCAACATGCAGTCAAGTAAATCTAACTTCTTTATACACAGAGTTCTTAAAGAGTAACTGGTCATTTGAATTTTTCCCCATGGGGTTAGAAATATGAAGGGAAAACACAACAGAAATATTGATAGAAAATAAGTTTTAAAAAGACTTTAATCCACTGCATTTATATTAGAAGAGACTTCGACCTCTGTGATACATCGATTTCCACTGGTTTGCTATATAATCTATTCGCTTAATTATCACAATAGTCTTAGAACTTCAGATAGCACATGTCAACTTGAATAAAGATAGAAATGCAAGGTTCAACTGCTTTTATGCAATGCGCCGAAATACCACAATTTATAAGTAATTATAGATGAGCCTTTATAGACTGGACACTTTACTGACATTATAGTAAGAAAAGGACTAGGTTCCCCAGGCCAATGCATAAAATTATCTTGAATAATATTCCTCTACATAATACCTAAAGTACTTATTTTAAATTAAGCATAGCATAGGTATATGTATGCCATTATATTCATGCCATGGTCATTGTGTTGGCTGTGGGTCTTTGATGATTCACAATACGGGCTGCATTGTTTATTTTATGCATTTTATTACTAATAAAAAGTAATCCAATGTGGCCATATGTAATCAAAAAAGAAATGTGATGGGAATCAGAGTTGCATTTTGGTCATATTTACGTCACTAACTAGCTCTGTACTCCTGGGAAGTTTTCAGCTTCTCTCAGTTTCTACTTATTCATCTACAAAACAAAATAGTCTCTAGCATCCCAGGATAGCTCTATTCTCCAGAATTTTTGCCATTATTTACCATGTCACAATGACTCCAAATCATAAACCCAAATTTAGGAATTACTTAATTACCTACAGTGAATATCTCTGACATACTACTACAATCCCTTTTTCTACTGTTAGTGTAGGGAAAGGGCAAACGGTAACAAACACATATGGTTGAAAAGACTCAGAAGACCTGTTTAAAAATTTGCTGTAGATTTTACCTTTCCTCTCATTTATTAAACATCTACTGTATACATTTTACCTTGAGCAGTAAGCATCTATCCATCTATTAAGATTAATTACCCACATTCTCGTCTTTTTCTTTTTTACTTCACAAATTTTTTTAGGCTACCCTAGAAATTTGACACAGATTTCTATACTCCGTCACACATTCACATTTCCAGAAATTAACTCATCTGCACCCAAAACAACCCTCAGTGCAAATCTGTCAAGTATTTTTTCCATTTATAAATCTGGCATACTTTGGTGATAATCTCACTCTGTATAAATGACAATGGTAGTCGATGAACTTGTTTATGACTATGGAAGGTAAGCAGAACCCTGTAATATGGGACAGTGAGAGAAAGGGAACCGACATAAATAAAACCGAGTCAACATAAACTGGCACCTTGAAGAGAAGAAGAGGGTTCCATGCAGGTGGTGTGCAGAGGTTGGTCAGGGACTTTTGAAAGCAGTCAATCTCAGCTAAGTATCAGAGACTAAGTTAACCCACCTTTTTGGTGATTCTGGTACATCCTTCCACAATAATAACACATGAGGCTCATCTGTGTTAATGATTTTGTCAAAATGCTAGTCACAGTATTTCAGACTTTACTGGCAAATATGGTAGAGTAAAATAGGTAACAGATTCAATATTTCAAATTGTATCCTGATATAAAGTAAATCCTATGTAAAATATTACTTTGAGAGCATACTGCTTTTGAAAGGATACATTGGACAACACTGATCAAAAATGTGTGACATAATCTCAGATAATAATTTTAAAAATTCATCTGAGATCTGAAAGAACTCTACATACTACCTCAAGGCAATGATGTAAGCATGAAATGTGAATATACAATCTCACAGCAAATAAGTACAGCTACACATTTCTCCTATTATAGCTGTATCTAAACATGAGAACTTCCCAGCAGCCTATTAAAATAATAGATCAATAGGATAAAAGTAGATAAGAAGAATGTGCAATTTATGAATGCGGTTTATTACCATGGTTACAAACTTTCAGAACAGGCCGCTGAGACATGGGACTGAAACTTCGCCGAATATCTGTTAAAAAAAGAGAGAGAGAAAGAGAGAGAAAGAAAATTAATATAGAGGTCTGTTCATCTCAAAAAGCGTTACAGCATTAGACTGTTTTCAAAGGTGAAATAGGCCGGGACCCAAAGCAATGCTTCAATACCCTGAAATACTTGAAGCAATGATGTTATGACTTTTACTTCCCATTTAATTATGCTACTGTAAACTCCACTGGGATAAGGTGCATATGGTTCTTTAGATGAGACTTGTCACACTAATCAAGATTTTCTAGGTTCAGTGCTTTGATTTGTTAATGTGCCACTGACATCGGCCAACTGGAATGCTTCTCTCTCTGACATTTGTCACTGCAAGGGAAGGATTAAGCAAACTCATGGAACTTCTGAAGAGTTGTTGCCCACAGCACTACATGCTTGACACATGACTTGAAAAGAATTAAAAGGAAGGAAAAAAAGGTTGTTCTTTGTGATAGTTCCCTAGAAAGTAACATGAAACAAGTATAATGTTCACCTTTTGGCTTTGGTGTCCTTTTTCTTCGGTCGCGGAAGGCAGCCCCCGACTGCAAAGCCTCCAGCAGACTATCCATCACTCCTGTCTCATCACCCTCTGTGAAAAGAGATGCAGGGAATTCTATCAGCCCTCGAGGTTACCATAGCAATGTCAAAGCATACACAGAAGCTGGTGATGGTGATGGTAGGGGGAAGAAAGATCAGATGCCAGGACTAAACCAGCAATTTTAAGATAAGATAGGACTTTAACTCTCTCGTAAATCAAATATCTTTTAATGAAATCTGTCTCATTAGTGTCTGTGTTACTGTCCACTAAAGAGGACCGGGTTCCACTGATTCACTTCAGAGGACTGCTTTTATAGTCTGGCGGCACAATAACTTTAAATAGAATGCGGTTCTAGTCATATCTGTGTCGCGGGTTATCATAAATCACATTTCCCTTGTAGAAATGGGTTATTTTCAAAGCACCAGCTTCTATTCTAAAATCGGCCAGGTGTAGGAGAATGTTCTTGTTGTTGTTATTGAGAACTCTGCTGCCTAAACTCATTGCACAAAATTATATTTCCAGGTTAACTATTGTGAACATGCTCCCAACTGAGTTTTCATATCAGAAGATAATCGCCCCCTGACTTAGGTGACACGGAATAATCACTACAAACTTTTATAGAATGTATGAAAAGTTTGTCTTCTGTAATGAAAAATAACAGAAGAGGCTCTCAAATACCTAAAATATTTCATCCCATTATGATTAGTTTAAATTGATATTCTGTATATATTTACCGAAAGATGTGGTTATAGAGTCAATTCTCTCTGCAAAGAACAGATTATTTTGTAATATTTACAGCTATTTATAGCTGTCAAAGCTAAATATTATTGAAAAGCAGTGGGAAAAAGAAAAGCTTCAAAGAAACTGCTGGCCCAATCCCAAATTCAAGGAAATGCCCAAGACTTTTTGGTCCCTCGGAAAGAGGTTACTCGTAGGCATTCTCTATGAAATTGTGTGACTGGTATACGTTACATGGAAAGTAACAGAAAACTATTTTCCTCTCATTTTTTAAAATTTCTTTTTATTGAGACACAATCCCTTCATTTGGAACAGATGACAAATGAATGCAGGAGAGTACAGATAGCAAACATTTACAGTTTATAAACAGATATATAAATATAAATATGCCCTGGCCCCTTTCCATCTGGTTCTATCTCATATTTTTAGAAAAGTACTAAATTTTGTAGGTGTAATTTTAAAAAAAGGTGGGTGATAAGTAGAGTATTTGGAGGTTAATTTTCATATAAATTTAATTCTGAGGTGGCTTGATGGCTATTTTAATTAAAATGCATCACAAATTTCAGTTACTTTAATTAGTAATTAGCGATCTTCGAGAATTTACACTCAAACTTAAAAAAAAAAAACCTGCAAGGAATGTCACGTATATAAGGTTGTGGATACATTTTGTTAGTAAAAGGTAACATTTTAAAAACCTAAAAGTTTAAGAAAGCAAGCATGAGATTAATGGCATACACTTTAAGGGGGGGAAAAAGAGAATTACAGAAAAATTTGAACTTTCCTTAGTAAGTTTACTGTTGGTAATGGTAATGACATAGTGATTCTGAAACTATTATGTTTATATCATAAGACTGAGGAGATAGGTATACTCACTGTGGGAAACGATACACAAGTATGGGATAGGTGAGGAAGAACCACAAAGTGTTGGAATGCTAGTACAACTATCACAGAAGCTCAGGGTTTTTAAAAAACACGTTTCCTAGCTTTCCAAAATAACCCAGAAGTAATGACACTGTGATAGCAAAGAGCATGTCTGGTCTCCAGATCTTGATTTCTGAATACCATTCTTAATGGGAACCAGAATACGTAGAGAAATGACTGATTCTGGTGCTGAGACCAAGAAAGTGTGAACAAGGAAGGCATTGATGCACCAGAAGATAATCGAGTGCTCAAGGACAGACAGGGATGTGTCAAAAGGGCAGAGGAGAGCCAGACTGAAAGACAGCCTTGGCCAAATTTTGGATGACACGAGTACTAAATGAGTAATAATGGAGATGGATTATTACACATTGGGGGAAAAAAAACAATTATGCATCCATATTGATACTAAAAAATTAGAAATAAATATAGGGGGAGAGAAAGCTCCTCTTTACAAAAGAATGTCAACCACTAGGTGTCAAAGATACAGGGGAAATAGAAAATTCACTATTTTATAACTCACATAACAAGAACTGAATGAGGCAGATATCATCAATGGATGCAGAAACCATTGTGTACAAGGCTGCAAAGGAACAGGAGTTGGAGAAATCTGGCAGATATCACCTTACCCAAATACTCAAATCTGACATCAAACTTGGTAACGACTCCTTTCTCAAGTGATGCACTAAGACAGATACAACCTGTGTGGTACTTTGCAGAAAAAATATTTATCCTGAATCTAAATGTAAGGAAACAATCACAGAAATACAAAGTTGGGAACATTATGTGAAATGACTGGCCTGGGTTCTTAATAACTACCAATTATGAAAAAGGAGAAGGAGAGAGGGAGGAAAGGAAAGAAATTAGGGAGCTGTTCTAGATTAAAGGAGATTAAAGAGATATGACAACCAAATGCAATACACAATCTTTGATTAGCTCTTAGAGTATAAAAAAAGTTATGATTTTATTGAGATAACTGGGGAAATTTTAAAATGGACTAGATGTTAAAGAATTATAGCATACCAATGTTAAATTACCTGAATAAGATAATTACATTATCATTAGGTAGGTTAATCCATTTGTTCTGAGCAGATAGATACCGACACATTTAGGCTCACAGAACAACTTACACCCCCACGTTTCCATGTTTTCTATTTCAGGTCCTTGAACATGCTGTTCTCGTTACATAGAACATCCTTCCCTTTCCTTCACCAACCTAACTTCTTCTCCTTTAAGACAGAGAACCGAGAACCCTTCCCTGATCTATGTGGGCTGAACTGGGTGCCCCTCTGTGTCCTAATGACATGGGGTACTGACAGCAATAAATCCTTTACAATATAATTTACTTGACAGTTTTTACCACTAGACTGAGTTCACTGAGGACAGAGATTATGGCTTTTTCAGAAAAATCCCAGTATTGCACAGAAAATGTTCCTTAATATATGCTGACCATATTAACAAGTGAAGCACTAATAGGGCCAAATGGAAGGAAAAAATCACGCAGGAAAATAAAGGTCTTATGTGGAAAGGGGGCCAGGGAAGTGGTGGGAGTACATTCCTACCACCATTGTAAACAATGCAGCACTGTTTCTTCCTCTTCCCTTGTCTCCTACATCCATTCAGTTGCCAAACAGTGTACACGCCTAAATATCTCAAGGATTGATCAACTGTTTCCTTTTCTGACTAAACTTTAAGTTCAGTGTCCATAATTGAATTAATTTTTTTTAATGTTTATTTATTTTTGAGAGACAGAGAGTGAACAGGGGGAGGGCAGAGAGAGGGAGACACAGAATCCGAAGCAGGTTCCAGACTCAGCTGTCAGCACAGAGCCTGATGCGGGGCTTGAATTCAACAAGCTGTGAGATCATGACCTGAGCCGGAGTCGGATGCTTAACCGACTGAACCACCCAGGCGCCCCAGAACTGAATGATTTTTCACCCAAAATAGTGCATGAGTTGCCAGGAGTCACAATGTGTCTAGTTAATCCCAAATTCAAATTTATCCCATATAGCACCAGTAAGCTCTGAAGCAGAACTAGGATCTTCAATCCCCTAGTCACAAATTTTCAGTATCTCTCACTTCCCACAATATAAAGTACCAACTCTTTCACTTGTCCCAACACTTGATTCCAATTGCTTTTTCAATCTTATGTCCTCCAACTTCATGACCTGCTCTTTAGCTAAAGGCAACTTTGAAGCTGTGGTTCTTTACAAACCTCTCTCCCATCCTTCACTCTCCACATGGAGGTTCTGTGCTTTAGTCTCCCAGAGCTGATGGCATTTCTTGGCCTTCACTCCCACAGCGTAATGGAAAGAATATAATACGAAGTAAGGAGACACGCATTCTAGTCTGAGGTCTCAACATACTACCTGTGAGACACTGGACTAGTTATAAAATCATTCCTGACAAGTGTAATAGAAAGAATACCTTTCTAGGGTTAATGAATCAAATGAGATAATACAAAATAAAGCACTTGATAAATTGCTAAGTGATATAAAAATGTAGGGGAATAAATTCATAAATGAACTCCATAGCACACTACAGCAAGTTTATGCAATATTTGATTGTGTTTCAGGCACTGTTTTAGATACATTATAAATCAAATAACTTTTATAGTGTATTTTACTATGTTCTTTTTTTTTTTTTTTTTAAATTTTTTTTTTTTCAACGTTTTCTATTTATTTTTGGGACAGAGAGAGACAGAGCATGAACGGGGGAGGGGCAGAGAGAGAGGGAGACACAGAATCGGAAACAGGCTCCAGGCTCCGAGCCATCGGCCCAGAGCCTGACGCGGGGCTCGAACTCACGGACCGCGAGATCGTGACCTGGCTGAAGTCGGACGCTTAACCGACTGCGCCACCCAGGCGCCCCACTATGTTCTTGAATATCATCATTTCTAAGGGAAACTGATCAGAAGTACCTATGAGAAGTAGGCCCTGGAATGGGAAAAGATATTTGCAAATGACATATCAGATAAAGGGTTAGTATCCAAAATCTATAATGAACTTATCAATCTCAACACCCAAAAAACAGATAATCCAGTGAAGAAATGGGCAGAAGACATAAATAGACACTTCTCCAAAGAATACATCCAGATGGCCAACAGACACATGAAAAATGCTCAACATCACTCATCATCAGGGAAATACAAATCAAAACCACATTGAGATACCACCTCATACCGGTCAGAGTGGCTAAAATTAACAACTCAGGAAACAACAGGATGTGGAGAAACAGGAACCCTCTTGCACTGTTGGTGGGAATGCAAACTGGTGCAGCCGTTCTGGAAAACAGTGTGGAGGTTCCTCAAAAAGTTGAAAATAGAACTACCCTATGACCCAGTAATAGCTCTGCTAGGAATTTACCCAAGGGATATAAGAGTGCTGATGCATAGGGGCACATGTACCCTAATGTTTATAGCAGCACTTTCAACAATAGCCAAATTATGGAGAAAGCCTAAATGTCCATCAGCTGATGAATGGATAAAGAAGATGTGGTTTATATATACAATGGAATACTACTTGGCAATGAGAAAAATGAAATCCTGCCATTTGCAGCAATGTGGAAGGTTTTTATGCTAAGTGAAATAAGTTAGAGAAAGACAGAATATCATACACGTTTTCACTCATATGTGGAACTTGAGAAACTTAGCAGAATACCAAGGGGGAGGGGAAGGGGGGAAAATAGTTACAAAAAGAGAGGGAGGGAGGCAAACCATAAGAGACTCTTAAATACAGAAAACAAACTGAGGGTTGATGGGGGGAGGGGAAAATGGATGATGGGCATTGAGGAGGGCACTCATTGGGATGAGCACTGGGTGCTGTTGTATGGAAGCAATGAATCACGGGAATCTACCCCTAAATCCAAGAGCACACTGTAGATACTGTAAGTTAGCCAACTTGACAGTAAATTATATTAAAAAAATAAAAAAAAAACAAAAAAAAATAAAAAAAGATACTGTTAATCACAAATAAATTAAAAAAATTTTTTTTTAACGTTTATTTATTTTTGAGACAGAGAGAGATAGAGCATGAACGGGGGAGGGTCAGAGAGAGAGGGAGACACAGAATCTGAAACAGGCTCCAGGCTCTGAGCTGTCAGCACAGAGCCCGACGCGGGGCTCGAACCCACCAACTGTGAGATCGTGACCTGAGCTGAAGTCGGACGCTTAGCCAACTGAGCCACCCAGGCGCCCCACAAATAAAATTTTTAAAATGTGCATTTAGAATACTCATTCAACATATGCTTACTGAGGGCCTACTGTGTGTCAGAATATTATTAGGCACTAAAAATAGCTAGGCCCCAAGAATTAACAAGACATGTCTTCTGATCACAAGAAGCAGAACAGTGTGATAGTAAGGGAGGGATCTGGACAAACTACTGGAGATGTAAGGTTTCCTAGTGAATTACGAGCTGACACATAAGCAGGAGTTAGTCATGGCAAAACGAGAGACAGAATAGCATACCTGGCAGAAGGGATAGCAGGTGCAAAGGCAAAAGATATGAATAAAAACAAAAGTGAGCTATAGTAAAGTATTGAGATGATTTATATTTACATGATTCTAATACAAACCTAATAACTCAGGTTTACATAACTCTAATACATTATTCCTCTGCAAAGAGAAATAAACATTAGCTATTCTTTAATTGTAGACTAGAATTCAATTTCCCTAACTACAAGTCAGTTCATATTCAAAATATTTATAGCCTGTTTCCTGCTGTGAACTCTTTTAAATAAATAGACTAACTGTGAGAGCCAAAGCTTTGCTACGTCTGAATAACAGATCACCTTGTTTAATTAGTAAATGGTATTTTAAAAAATCGTACAGTGTCAAGGTAAATGCAGAAGGGAAAGCTAAGGATGAGTTACCTCTGAGGCAGAATCAATAGGATGTGCAGACAAGGAGAGGGGAAGCAGTTAAGGAGTCACACAGTCTGAGGTCTCTGGGGCCTATGACTAGAGGAGTAGAAAATATGGAAATATTTTCAAATAATATTGAGTTTGGTGGAGAACACATGTTGAACATAATGAGTTTCCTTTTGGATGTGTGAGTACAGGTGCTAGCAGGGACCTCCTGATAACTTCTGAAAGTAAGCTGGAAATTCTGGCCTCAAATTCAGACAAAAATTTCAGTACTATTTCCGGAAATCATTTCTGTATTACAAAAGACACTTGCTCAGCACTCTCGGCCAGACTCTGAGAAAGGTCCCGAAATACCAGGGGTGACTTTATCCTTGCCTCACAGATGCTAGTGGTCCTCGGGAAGTGCATAGGACTGAGTCGGGAGAGGCGGCATCTTGAGAACCAGTGACATTTTATAAAGAGGAGAAAAGAGAAAAGGCAGGGACCTGGTAAAGTTTGTTCTGCCCTTTATTTCACTTTTCCCAAACCAAGGCAGAACACTGAAAGTACAGATAACAACAGATGCAGAGAAAATCCTGAAAGGTTCCAGAACATTAAAAACAAACCATATAGGCTGCATACAAAGTCTAAAATCAGAATAGAACTGGATTTCTCAATAGCAACACTGAGTTCCAGAAGACAAGATACAGATTTCAAATTCTGAAAGAGAAAGTATTTCCAGTGAAGAAATGGTTACATGGCCTAGAAGTGGAGGATAGAAAATGAACACGCAAGTTTCTGACCACTCGCTCGTAAAAAAACTACTGAAAGGCGTGCCTCTGCAAAAAAGGGAAGAAAGTAAGATAAAACAAAAAACAAAAAACAAACAAACAAACATGGGATCTAGGAAAGGGGAGGGGACAGAACAGCAAAGTGGGAAAAAAAATTTCTCAAGATGGTACTTGTGTCCCCGGCTCAGAGCAGCCGCCAATTCAGATCACATGGGAGAAAAAGGCAATGGAGGAGAGAACCGTAGCCAAGGAACTAAAAGCAAATCTGCTGTGTTGAACCATTTGCAAAAATGACTGCTGCTGATTAAACAGACGTGTCTGAGAGTCTGGATAAAACAGTGACAGATATACCCAAGTACTAAGCAAATTAAGAAAAAAAAAGAGTATAAATCTAGAAATAACACTGTTGCCCAACGGGAAACAATCATGGAATACTAACTGGAGGAATAAGGAGTATTTCCACAGTTGCGCCATTATAAACACTGGTTATTCTTTGACTCTCAGGTATGATACAGTTGTAATGTGAGGACGTCAGGGGTAGAGGAAAAGGGTACAAGGTCGGCAGAAAGCAAAAGGAAACTAAATCGTCACTGATCAGGAACTCAGTAATGCCTAAAACAAATTAGCAATAGTCTAAGCATATCATCTAGAAATAGAGAAGAGGTAAATAAATACCAGGAAAAAAAAAATCCTAAGAATTAAAAGTGGTTACCTCTGAGAAGTGGAAGGCAGTAGAGAAGAGGGAAAATACGCTATAAGCTTAACATATTTCATTTAGGAATTTGCAGACAATATGCTGATATATATAAAGTAACGCCAGCAACAAAAGATTTCATGACAGGAAAAGATGACCAGGGAGGTGGAGAAGGGGAGGAGGAGAGGTAACAAATGGAATAACACAACATCATGAGCACCGTGATGGAGATCTGCAGCCCAGGAGGGACACCTGGTGTGGGGCGCAGGAAGAAAGAACAGCAGTCAGAGAAGGCCCCCTGGATACCCAAGACTTAAAGAGTTTTAGGTCTGCCATGGCTTTCTGAAGGCGAAGACCTTGCTCGAGCTCAAAGAACAGGCAGAGGTTCTGGAGGGTCCAGAAACACTTGGCGGGCTCAGATGTCCATGGGAGTGGAGAGCAGGGTCCCCGAGGGGCAGTACTGAGAGGTGCTGAGGGCACAGGGAGAGGACAGCTCCCCACACACTGAAATAGGCCCAGGAATTTGGGGTTTGCCTTTAAAGGAGCCATCAATTTATTTTAACCTAGGACCTAACGTGGTCAAATTCCTATTTTAGGAAGATCACTATGAGAAGGGATAACACGGAAGGCAAGGTTTGAGGATTTCAGTCTAGGCAAACGTGATCACAGGGCCCAAGGAAGGAATGGAAGTGTTGAAAATGCAAAAGAGAAAGGAAGAACAGAACAATCGTGGTCAGCCTGGATGGAAGTATTAAAAAATAAAGTTGAAAAAAAAAATAAAGTTGAGGTTAATTTCCAGGTATCTAGCTTGGCTAGCTAACTAGCTAGCTCTGGGTTGATAATATTCCCCAAGTAATGACTCATGCTTGTCTGGTGGTAGAATGGGGCTGAGCCTAGAGAGACATTCATTTTTGGATATGTTGAGGTGTTCATGAGATGTCCAACTGCAAGTGATTCAAGGTGTTCAGGAGGCTGATGGTGCCTTAGGTTTAACACTAGAGGGAGAACTGGTTACCCTAATGGTTTTAACTTAGAAACACAGTGGTTGTACTTGAAGCTATAGGAAAGAGCATAGTGAAAAGGTAGAGAACACAAGTTTTGAATTCAAACAACTTGGACTGAAACACTGGCTTTCCAATTAGCCATCTGTGTGACTCTGGGCAAATGACTTAACTCTACTAACCCTCATTTTTTTTCTCTTAACTTTCGTGTGGAAATAATAATAGTACCTGCTTCACAAAGGTTATTGGAGGATTAAAAGAGATACATCATGTCCAGGCACAAAAGAGAGGGCCTGGCACAGAGTAAGGGCTTAATATCAGTTGATCTGTGGTGTGCTAGTTGTTGAAATGGCAGAGTGTGTGATCTCTTAGGAAGAGAGCGTGCAGTGACATGAGCTCTGACAAGGCAAACTAATGGGTAAAGGGAATGTAGGAAGAAATGAGCGTTCACAGCCTGTGACCGTTTCCCATTGTGTTTACTTTGCATGCACTTTGAGAGCTCCGTTTTTACCCCATTGTCCCCTACACACTTTCTGTAACTCACCACATTTTATAGGGCTTCAGCGGCAGGAAGAGATAGAACGGAACTGGGAGCGGGGCTACGGAAGAAAAGCTCAGTCTCTCCAAAGAATTGTTGAAAAGTGTGCCGCTGATGCACAAAATTCATAGGCTCATAGTTTAACCCAACTCCTTCTAAAAGAAACAGTGACAGTTGCCCTTACAAAATTCCATGAATTATTTTTCTATGCTGCTGGTTATAGACCTTCTGGGAACCAGATTGTATCTGCTTTACTTGGTAACCCAGTTCAGTCTTTAACCTAGAACAAAGCTCAAAATATGACTTAAACCAGACAGCAAAAAGACAGGAATAACTTAAAGTCTTTGAACTTGTCTTAATCTAGTTGTGAAAGTGAAAATTTGAGTCAAGGGAGTTAGAAAGCCAATTTTCATTGGGATTTAACTGATAAAATGATAATTAGAGCAGTTCTCTTTTATACTGTAGTTAAGTGGCTCAACCATAAGTAGAATTTTATATTAAAAGAACCCAAGATTTTAGGGATGCCTGGGTGGCTCAGTCATTGAGCATCCAACTCTTAGTTTTGGCTCAGGTCAAGATCTCACAGTTCGTGGGATTGAGCCCCCCATTGGTCTGTGTGCTGACAGCACAGAGCCTGCTTGGGATTCTCTCTCCACACCTCTCTCTCTGCCCCTTCCCTGCTCCTCCCCCTCTCAAAATAAATAAATAAACATTAAAAAACCCCCTCAATATTTTAATATATTTTTTCTCCACTATTCTTCATCATTTGCACAATTTGAATTCAACACATTTCCTGTTATAACTTAGAAGGAAAAAAATTAAAATCTTTTATAAAGGGAGCCTGGGTGGCTCCGTCAGTTGAGCATCCGACCGGTTCAGGTCATCATCTCGCGGCTTGTGAGTTCGAGCCTTGCATCAGGCTCTGTGCTGATAGGTCAGAGCCTGGAGCCTGCTTCAGATTCTGTGTCTTCCTCTCTCTCTGCCTCTCCCCTACTTGTGCTCTGTCTGTCTCTCTCTCAAAAGCAAATAAACATTAAAAAACAAAATAAAGTAAATCTTTTATAAAGAAGTTTTTACTGTTTTCAGTTTTTTTTTTTTCTTTTAAAATAGAACGGTTAAGAACAAAATCAAGGACTCAAAGTGCTGGGCTTGAATCGTGGCTCTTACTCTTACCAGCTGTGTGCCCCTTAATGATCATCTTGTGCTTTCCCATCTCTTCATTTAGGAGGAGGAGAAGAGCATCTACCTCAAAAGGTTGTTTTAAGGATTAAGTGAGCTAACACATGTGAAAAGCTTACAATCGTGTCTCACACATGGTAAGGCCTCAATAGATATTAACTGCCATTTTTAATATTATGATGACTATTCTTACCAATATGGTACACATTGCTGACTGGCCACTGCAAGATATCCATTCCCTACCCTCTCCTTGTTTGCTTCCACTATGGAGGCTGGAAAAGTTAAAACCTTATTTTCTGAGGCCCCCTACTAGCAAAGCTAAGGGTGGCCATGTAATGCATTTCTTTTTAAAAAAAAAAAATTTTTTTTTTTAACGTTTATTTATTTTTGAGACAGAGAAAGACAGAGCATGAATGGGGGAGGGTCAGAGAGAGGGAGACACAGAATCCGAAACAGGCTCCAGGCTCTGAGCTGTCAGCACAGGGCCCGACGCGGGGCTCGAACCCACGGACTGTGAGATCATGACCTGAGCTGAAGTCAGCCGCTCAACCGACTGAGCCACCCAGGTGCCCCAATGCATTTCTGACCAATGAAATTTAAGTGGACATCTGCTAGAGTGCTTCTAGGAAGAAAAAAGAGGCATATGTTGATAACCTCTCTACTTCTGCTTCCTATCTTGAATATCTACTGGAGCTATGACATAGCTCTGTCTGAAATCACATGTTACTACTTATTTCTTGCTATCTTGAATATGCTTGGTCCTGTTGCAGCCACCTTGTGTCATCTTGTAACTCTTGAGCACATACCATGGGGCCATTTTTACAGTTGCTCTGGATAAAATATAGGCTATCTTTTCAAAGCTTCAGTAAAAACATATTTTACAGGTACATTTAAACAAATAAACCATGTTTATTATACTATTTATTATATTGTATGCAAATTAGAATCTAATTTTACATGTTATACTAAATAAAGTTAAAGAAGTATTTGCAAAATAAAGTATTTTTCTCATATGAACTCTCTGGTCTTCAAAAAAAAATATCCAGGGGTGCCTGGGTGGCTCTGTCGGTTAAGCATTCAACTTCAGCTAAGGTCATTTTCTCACGGTTTGTGGGTTCAAGCCTCATGTCGGGCTCTGTACTGAAAGTTTGGAGCCTGGACACTGCTTCAGATTCTGTTCTCTCTTTCTCTGCTCCTCCCCCACTTGTACCCCCCACCTCAAATAAATAAATAAACATTTAAAAAATACATCCATTATTGGATGTCATAAATAAAGCATGATTCTATTTTAATTATGTAAACCAGGCAAAAAAGGTAATGTAAATATACTGTAACAAATCATATTGCATTGTCATTCATTTTTAATTTCCCAATTTCTTACAATTTAGGTTGTAAAAAAAAAATGATGATTCCATCATCACAGTCATTTAATTAAACTCATGAAGATAACCAATGTATCTTCTTCTGAAATCTTTTTTAGAGTTCTTTCATTTTTAAAACTAATGTAAACAAGTGGCAAAACTCCAGGAGAATAAATAAGTTACTTGTGTGCTCATTTAATTCTCTTTTCAAATAAAAAGGGCAGAACCAGGCACCTGGGTGGCTCAGCTGGTTGA